>NC_136059.1:519783783-520383783 GCF_964261635.1 Lissotriton helveticus | reverse complement strand
CATACTTAAGTTTTCCTGATGTTCTACAGTTATGTGTTATTCAATGCCTTAAGGCTTGTGAGAAGGCAACCAGTTCAATCAGAAGTGACCCTGTGGGGAATAATTGATTGCTTGCTTCTGGACTGGTGACCTCTGCCACATTAGCAGGCGAGGTTAAATGGATGCTAGCGGAAGCTGGGGTGGAGGGGTCAGTGTTAGGGGCACATTCAGTTTGGGGTGCTGTGGCCTTTAAATCCTTTATGCTGGGGTCTCGTTTAGAGGACATTCTGAGAGCGGCTGATTGGTCCTCTGACTCTACTTTCAAATGTGTTTATCTTAAGCCTATTGTGAATGTTGCATCTGCGGTGGTGGATCAGCTTTAAAGAAGTATTATCAGAGCCTCCGGGCCTGACATAGAATTACAAATTTTCAAGCATTCGCGTCAATAATTGTCAGTTGTATTAAGGACATGGAGGCGAGGATAACCCCACCTGTTGCAGTGATTGTATGCAGAGATTATTCCACTCTTTTTCTTGACAGGTTAAGACCAGAAGTGGAGCTGAGTTTCTTGGAGGCTGATGATCTGCAGTCTGGTTCCTGTTGGCAACGTTCTAAGTGAGGTTTTATGCAATGTGTTTGAAGGACAGTTGGAGCTTTGCTGCTGGACTCATTGAGATGTACAGAGTTTGTTAAGCTGTGTGGACCAAAGAAAGAGGAGGAGTCCTAGGTGGTTGTCCCTGATATTTGGGTTGGTGGGCCCCGATTGGATGATGGACCTATGAGAAATATAGTTTTCGCGTTTACTGGGTTTTGGTTGGTTGCTGAAAGATTTGCAGTAGACAGAAAAGCATAATCCTCAACTCCATGTCCTTAAAAGAACTGAAAATTCTTGACGCAAATGCTAGGAAATTTTCCATCCATCTTGCGCGGCCTAACTTAAGGGCTGGATTTCCCAAGTGGGTGTTTGCAAATTTAACAAAAAGTTGTTTTTTGCAGGGCGCGTGGCCAACCGCCTAGCAAGATGGCCGCTTTCTAGAGTGGCTCCGCTAACCATCTGCCTAATCCCCTAACAATCTGATACTCTATCTGTCCCCAACAGCATCCTGCCTGGAAATCACAAATTGCTGACTAATGGGGATAACAACGAGCTCTTTATTTCCTGGATGCAGCATCTACTGAAAGAGGCAGACGCTGTGGCTTGGAGGGGCCCTGACCTCTGTTTCGGGATGAGCTGTGTCACACACCGGAAGACGCCGGAGTGAGTGCGGCTTTGCGAGAGCTGCCCCGAGCGGACAATGACTGCTGCCCCTCCTGTGATCTGCAACGCCACCTGTGGGGAGGAGTGGGGCCCCGGTGCGGCCTGGAACTGCGGCCGTTCACCGCAGCACTGCTGACAGACATGGAGGAGCCCACCCGGGTGCATCACTACCTACGCGCTGCAAAGTCACTGAACTGATCGAACCAGGGGCCGGTGGAACAGAGTAGAACTGCAGTGACAAACCCCTGTAGGACATTGTGGTAAAACCTTAGAGAAAGAATGGAGGCAGCACCAAGCATGAAGTAAAACAGGACCACGTTGTATCAAAAAAGATATTTTCTTTTATTTTTTCATTTACCAAAACCTGTCTGTGGCAACTGGCTGCTTAACAGCCAGCACTGCAGCCTCCACAGTCTGAGGAGGGATTGCTGAACCGCAGCCTGCAAGGGCCCCTAATACGGACTGCAGAAAGGCCACCCATCGACCTGAGTTGGTCTGACCAGTAAGTGCGGGGTGAGCCACGTACATGGCGATGACCTCCAGCATGCACAGAGTGTGAGACGCCCTCCAGAGTCATGGTGGGGTGGAAACCATCTGGCCCTATGTATAGTCTTTGAATGGAGGCAGGGACGGTGCTGGTCTGAGCCCTGGTGGTGGAGTGGCCGAGAATACAGGCATGTTATTGCTCCTCGACTCTGCAGCTTCCTGCTGTGACAAAGCGCCATAAGGAAATCTATGTTTAGGAACCTAGTGAAATCTAGTTGTAGTGCTGGGCTGGGCCCTGGAGGACTCGAACGATGCGGAGGAATGACCCCCTCTTGTCCCCCCAGCCAGGAGCAGCATCTCCAAGTGGGGCCCATGGCAACCAATAAGGGCGTTCTGGATCTATAGGATTTAGGAGCTGGTGGTAAGGCGCGCGCGTGACAGGAAACCAGACAGGCCGCGTGAAGTGCTTGCATAAGCCCAGAGGCAGCGGCAGTGAGTACTCCTGTGGCCCTGCTCCTCTCCCCCACTTTTTTTTTGGGGGGGGGGGACTACGACACACCTCAGACAGGCACACTGACCATGACGGGCAGCTGGGTAAGACAGGGTGCTTATCAGATCAAACTCAATATATATATACACTCCCCAAAAGGTGGCTGCACTGGAGGGAGCCTGAGACCAGCAATTACCCACTGTTCAATTGTCCCCTGCAGGGGAACCACGGACGCTCCATAACATTGGGGCCGCAATTCAAGGTGTGTGCACATTCCTGGAAAGCAGAATTGATTCAGTCACGTCTGAGGTATTTCTGGTGACAGACGACATCCGCAACATGGGAGTACGAGTGAAAGAGGTAGAGCCCTCTACTGCTGCCGTTAAAGAGGACACAGCGGCTTTAAAGGCTCAGGTTGGCAAGCTACGAGCTACAGCCTAAACTTTGGAGGCTCGCCTGAAGGATTACAAAGGCAGATCGCAGCTTAACCCCTTCACTGCGGCGGCTATTCTGCCGCAGTGCTAAGGGGGCGGGGCGGCCGCATGCTGGTGACGGAACCGCTCCGTCACCAGCCGCGGTTGCGCTGTGCTCATGACGGAGCGGTTCCGTCACGGCCCCGCCCGCTCAATGGAACGCTCAGTGCAGGCGCGGAATCCGCGCAGGCGCTCCGAGCGGGCCGTGACGGAACCTCTCCGTCATCAGCACAGCGCGACCGCAGCAGATGACGGAGTGGTTCCGTCACCAGCAGGGGAGGGGTTAATAATGTCTGCATAATAGGGGTCCCGGAGCGTGTAGAGGGGCTTGCAGAGGACCTGTTGATGGAAGAACTCATCCTAAAAAAAAAATGCAACCCCAAGGCCTTCCCAAATACTTTTCGGTGGAGTGGGCCCATCGGGTCCCTGGTGCGCAACCTAGCTCGGGGGGCCCACCTCGTTCAATAATAGCCTGCATTTTCAACTATCGCATCCTAGATGTTGTGCTTCAGACGGCCCGTAGAGCTTCCGCACTGACCTACGAGAATGCCACCATAACCTTTTTCCAGACTTTACACCCAAGGTCTAAAAACAATGTTGCAGCTTTCTAGAAGTCATGAGGGACAGGGAGAAAAATGCTCTTTCTGGTGAAACAGAGTTGAAGCTGAAGGGAAAACCTGGTACTTCATGACACCTGAAGACACCTGGGAATGGCTTGATGGAGAACAGTGAGTGGCACCGGGCATAAATAAAGCACAACTGGAAAGACAACAACAGCGAATTTACCCAGCAGTTAGGCAGGCGGCAGAGGAAGACAGTCAGGAGTAGGATGACTCCCCCCGGTGTCTGGCTTCTTCACAACTTGCACTCTAAATCCAATGTCCCCCAATGTGGCAGCTTCTGGAGTGTCCTGCCCGGGGACACTGGGGAGTCACCAGCTGACAGCAGTTGAGCGAGCTGTTGAGGCCTGGACCAATATGCTCAGAGGCTGGGCCTGCCCTGGGCAATACCACTGGGAGTAGGGACCTGTCAGTGCCGGCAACCCTGGGACACTGTAGGGACTAACGCACCACTGGTAAATTTTTCATTTCTTTTTGTGGGGCTGGATGGTCGGCAATTAGGAAACACTGCAGAGTTGGAGGGACGGGCAGTTTTGGGTCTGCAAGGCAGGAAGGGGGGATCCTTAGGTATTGTTTTAATATTGTTACTTGTGGCCCTGGTGGGAAGCTGGGAGGTAGGGCAGGCTGATATGTTTGAGGGTTTGCCCTCAGAGCAATTAGAATACTTTTTATTCCCGTTTGTCTCGACTTTCTCACTATGTAGGGGATCAAAGGAGCAAAAGCATACACAATTAATCCTGAGCAGTCCATCCATTGTGCACTGGCTGTGGGTGTGAGTACCTGGAGGCAAAACCTGGGTGTTTTATCTTGTAGCAAACAGATCAATTGTGGGTGTCCCCCATTTCTATAAGCAATGATCAAATACTTGGGGATTCATCTGTCACTCATGTACTCACCGATACATGCTTCTTTGAAAGTTTTCACATTAACTATCCATCCCTGGTAAATGTTCCGCTAGGAGCAAGATACATTGCAGACTGGCTCAATGCCATATTGATTGCAGCATTGCAGACAGATGAGGAGAGAACGTGTCTCATTGTTTTTAGATGGACTACATCGTATTGTCTGTTATCACTAGATGTGCCTTGTTGCAGATCATTCAATCAATCACGCATTTGTAGAGCGCATTACTCACCCGTAAGGGTCTCAAGGTGCTGAGGGGTGGCAGCTACTGGTCGCACAGCCAGGTCTTGAGAAGTCTGGGTCTGGGTCTGATTCAGGCGGACGGGGGGAGGGAGGGTGGGGGGGATGGAGGGAGTGTTCCAAGTCTTTGCGGGGAGGTGGGAGAAGAATATTCCGCCTGTGGTCGTTTGGCGGATGTGTGGGACGGTGGCGAGGTCGGCGGAGCGAAGCGGCGGTTCGGGGTGTAGAAGGACAGTTGTTCATTGAGGTATGCTGGTCCACCGTTGTGGAGTGCTTTGTGAGCGTGGGTGAGGAGTTTGAAGGTGATCCTCTTGGGAGCCAGTGCAGATCTATAAGGTGGGTGGTGATGTGGCTATGGCGAGGGAGTCTGAGGATGAGGCGTGCGGAGGCGTTTTGGATGCGTTGGAGTTTCTTCTGGAGTGTAGCCATGGTTCCTGCATAGAGGGTGTTGCCTTAGTCCAGCCTTCTGCTGACGAGTGCTTGGGTGGCCGTTCTCCTTGTTTCGTTGGGGATCCATCTATAGATTTTGCAGAGCATGCGGAGGGTGTTGAAGCAGGAGAATGAAACAGAGTTGACTTGCTGGGTCATAGAGAGTGTTGAGGCCAGGATGAACCCCAGATTGCGTGCGTGGTTAGTGGGTGCTGGGGCAGCTCCCAGCGAGTTCGGCCTCCAGGAGTCGTCCCATACGGAGGGGGTGGAGCCGAGGATGAGGACCTCCGTCTTGTCTGAGTTCAGTTTCAGGCGGCTGGTCTTCATCCAATCTGTGACGGCCTTCATTCCCTCGTGGAGGTTGTATTCGGCAGTGTTGGGGTCCTTGGTGAGGGAGAGGATCAGCTGGGTGTCATCGGCGTACGAGACGATGTTGAGATGGTGTGCTCTGACGATGTAAGCGAGCGGTGCCATGTAGATATTGAAGAGTGTCAGGCTGAGAGATGATCCTTGGGTACGCCGCGGATAATCGCGGTGGCTTCGGATCAGTACGTGGGGAGGCGGACTCTTTGGGTTCTGCCAGTGAGCAAGGAGGTGATCCAGTCCACGGTTTTGCCTCGGATCCCTGCGTATGTAAAACTCTCTGAGTGCTAATTGTACTGCTGTCCCCTCTAAGAAAACTGTATGCATTTTCTGCTATTGCTACATGCAGGTACCTTAAACAGTCAGGGTATCTATATGTGCTCTTCATCATGCAAGTGAGGCATCCGTGGTAATGGTCACCTGCACTTGACAGTCAGCAAACAATTTGCCAAGTAATTTGAGATTGTGGTGAACCATGGACTCTACCAATACTAGCTCTTCCCATCCCCCCCCCTCTCTCTTGTGACCACTGTCTTGACAGACATTCCTGTAGTGGACATGTGCAGTCAAGCATGCAGCACCATTCAAATACCATGTTTAATTCTGCCCCAACACAGGGTTACATCTGTTACTTACCTAGTAACTAACTTTTTGTAGGTTGCAGTGCTGTAGAATCACACGGACTACCGATTCTTGCCATTTAGTGTTAGAAGCAGATATTTGAAGTTGTTTTTCTTTGAATTAGAAGTTTAAGTTGTGAGGTACCTTGTTATCCCTCCCAGAAATCCACAGAGACTCCACCTCAGATTGTGACTACAAGTGATTGCGGGCAGAGATATTCTGGAATGTT
Source organism: Lissotriton helveticus (assembly GCF_964261635.1). Taxonomy (NCBI): domain Eukaryota; kingdom Metazoa; phylum Chordata; class Amphibia; order Caudata; family Salamandridae; genus Lissotriton; species Lissotriton helveticus. The sequence continues at coordinate 520,377,692 of NC_136059.1, read as the reverse complement.
AGGGGTGGTCATCTTGAAATGTACCGATAGTCTGTAACAGTTTAGGGGCTTGAGGTGGAGGATAGGCAGCAGAGTTCCATCTTTGGGCAATCTGCAGCCTATCTAGATTAGCTGGGATAAGGAAGTATATTCCTTGTCCCCTTTTGTGTGGATGCACACGTTGTAGACCACTGTTTTAATCAGTTCCTAAGTGATGTGATAGTGATGCAGGATGTTTGGTGGTGTGAAACAACAATTAGTATTGTTGCTAGACAATGGAAATGGTCCACTTGTCTAAGGTTACTTCTTCGCACTGTGAAAGGAATAACTAAATTTTCTTCGAAAAGGTGTGGGAATGGTGAGAAAGTCTACCTTTTCCTCTGCTGTATCCTCCTCTGGTGTAGATCTTTTGGCTCAGCCATCCTAAAACCACAGCAAATGGTAAGAGGTATAACAAGTTGGACAGATAAAGAACAAAGCAAGCATTTGCAATGCAATAGGTCTCGCATTTGTTGGAGTTGGAGCTATTGACATTGTAAATGGCAATGTTTTTTAAGTGGAGTGATAATTTAAAGATTGAAGTGCACACTATACCATACTATAAGCTTCTATAGCAACTGTATAGTAGAGTTAACGTAAAGGGGTGTAAATGGATGAATACAAATATGAAAATAGATATTAAAATGAAAGGTGGAATGTACAGATGGTGAGCATGCAGCACCCCCACCTTCAGTGCCATGGGGGCCAGTGTAGGCGCAGCTCCACCACCTACAGTGCCTTGGGGGCCAGGGTAGGTGCAGCACCACCACCCCAGCGCCTTGGGGGGCAAGTGTAGGCGCAGTACCCCCACCCCCTTGAGTGCCAGGGTAGGGGCAGCACCCCGACTCTCCAGCGCCTTGGGGGCCAGGGTAAGCACAGCACACCCGCCTCCTGCGCCTTGGGTACCAGGGTAGGCGCAGCTCACCCGCCTCCTGCGCCTTGGGACCCAGGATAGGTGCTGCAGAGCAGTGATTGATGGATTTAGGCGTGCTGGGGAAGGGCAGGCACTCCTGGGCAGGGAGAGGCTGGGGTGGGGAGCAGTGATGGGGAGGTTGGTTGAGGATGTGGGGCAGGCTGGGGATGGGTAAGGGGAGGGCCGCTGTCGCTGGGGAGGGAGAGGCTGTGGTGGGGAGCAGTGACGGGGAGGCTGGTTGAGGATATGGGAGGAGAGCGCATTCCTCGCCCAGACCAGGGAAGAGCTGGGGTCCTGCCGAGGCAGACAGACTCGTAACACAGCAGGCTGGCACACACACACACCATAACTTGCACACACCCCGACTCGTGCTTACACACACACTGACACTCACACACAACTTGCACACAGGCTGACACTCTCCCACACACATGCTGACACACGCACGCCATAACTTGCGCACACACTGGCACACTCATGCACACACTCATACTTCCACACATAACCTGCACACACACCATAACTTGTGCACAAACTGACTCGTGCTTACACGCACGCTGACACACACAACTTACGGACACACACACAACTTGCACACAGGCGACACTCACACCAACCACTTAATCACACGCTGATACTCATGCACACACCCATACTTACACAAGCTAACTTATGCTTGCACATACACACACACCGACACACTCATGCATGCACCCACAACTTCACACACACTGACTCATGCTTACACATACGCTTACACACCCACATTTTGCCCACACATGGACTCATGGAGGGCACTCAAACTACTTACTGCTTTACGTGCTACACTTTGAAATAATGAATACAGCTATCAATAAAACAGCAGCACTGTCCATAGGTGGAAGGTTGCATGGCTACTATAAGTGATTACGTGTGGATTATATATTTTTTACAAATTTTTTGAGTAGGCAGTACTTTTTCGTTGGGTGTTTGCCACCATAACTTAACACCGTAACTTTGAGGTTGTTTTTCGGAATTCTGAGGACAATGGAGTGCAGTGGGTTGTGCCATTAATTGAGCTGCTAAGTCTCACTCTTCAGGAATGACATTCAACAAAATGAATAGCCAGGGCTGAGGCACCTAAACGAGGAATGAGAAATGGGTGGCGTTATGCTTCGAAGGCTGAACACTTAGATTGAGGGTTCAAACCCTGAAAAAAGAGGGAGGACTTCAGATCCGGACACTAATGGAGTTTTGTGTCTTTCATCCATGGTAACAGCAGGAATGAAGGTCGTATACGTGGAAACAAACGTAGTAAAAGAGTGTCAGGCCTGTGAAAAGAGGAGGAGAAGCCCCCTCCATGCCCGCCTTGAAGGACAGGTGCCTGGAAACAGTGTAGCCAAAACTAGAAACAGAGGGTGTGATTAATAGGCCTTGGCTTGGCGTAGCTTATTTACAGGCAGTGCTGATGTTAACATAATTTCTCACATCAGCCTAAGGGAGAGGAAGGCCCATGACTGTCGAGACCCGCTTCACCCCTTTCTCGCTCCCTCGTCAGTGAACCATGCGCTAATGAGATTTCGCACTTTATGAGGTGAGCTCTGGGCTGCCATTTCGCTGTGCATTCCTAGATGAGCGGGGGCAGGGGAGGGCGCGTGCTGCCACGGGAATGGCCCGCATGAATCCCAGAGCTGCTGGGGTTTAAATAATCCACCTGCCACATCACCTACATCCTCTTGGCACAAACGCCCTGGAACTTTTAGTATTGTATGTACATATCCCGGCTTTCTACATATAAAATAAGGACGGGCAAAGGGTACTGCAAAACAAAAAACAGCAGGATGGCAGCCGGGAGGAGCGACAACCCTTGCAAAAAACACTGGCTTGCTATATTTCGGGAGTGGCGACGGCGGCAAACACGCGAGTGGTGCACGTGCCACAGTGAGCCATGTGTTTTGCATTATCGTGCACACGTCTGCGCACGATACTGCAAACCACATGTTACCCTGTGCGGGTAACAGACACCAATAGGCCATGGGCAGAGCAACGCGCCCGCCTTTGGCCTACTGCGTGCTCTGTTTCTGAAATACAAGCACGCAAAAGCCAATCCCGTCACGAAAAAGCACAAGCATGTGCAATTTCTAGGTACAGTTTTAAACCCCCTACAAAAGGACTCTAGCTGCGCGAGCCCTAAAAAACTAGTATTACAATAACAGCTCAATCAGCAGAAGGATACTAATTAAGCTAAAGCAATCGGTATTAGGTCCATGCTCCAGCTTAAAGAAGATAAAGTGAATCCAGCAGATGTTGGCCAATAAAAGGCAGCAAATAAGAGTGACAATGAACCCAACAAATGGTAATCTAAAGGGCAGGTTTCAAGCCCCTTGTTCTAAACAATCTCTCTCACAAGCAAGAGCTCATGCGCGGTTGCATGCAAGGCCTAAAAAGGGGGAATTGTGTGAAGTAACAACATAAAAAACTGTTAATACGATCTTATTATTCACAAAGAAATTAAAAATTTGTGGTTAGAATTTAGCGCAGGGGTCAAAGTTTAAAGGACCCCAAGTGGACTCAGATTTATTTCAGTAATTCTTGTTTGATCTTTTCTCAAGGACTTACACTCAAAAACTCTCTAGTTTTTTTTTGCATTGGAAAATTCATCGACTTTTTAGGTGTGAATGACAAAGTAGCCACATAAGTCAAAAGCTGGTGGCATCCCAGATGACATAATGATCAAGGCACAAAACTTTGTTGTATGTCTTGATGGGAGTCTCCTAGTATTTTGCAGATTGACCTAGTAATGCCTAAAACTTGCTCCAAGTATGCTTGTTTGCAAAATGATGGCCCTTCTCTCGGATTTCCATACGGTGCGCCAAACACTTCTGTCAGTGTGTCATACTACTGGGGGTTTTACAACGTCATTATCACCAAACACTTCTCAGGTCAGTAGAGAATACCAACATACTGATGCCTTTACTACACGGAACCGTATACCCCATTTCACCCATGGCAACAAGTGCTGCAAAGTAATGGAACAGTCAACATGTCACAGAAACCCATCCTCTTATGACAATGTCAACAAGATCAATGCCATTCTGAGTAGTCTATCATTCCGAGTAAGGATTGACAAGTTCAAATCAACCTCTTGAGCACTGACCAAGTTAACAGCAAAGCTTGGCTTGAAATACGGTAATACACCACACAAGTGAAATCTTGGAATGTACATCAAAACTTGACAAATTCTCCAAGTTCAGAATCAATTTTGAAAACAATGAGAATGAACACCATCTGCAAGTCAACTCTGATGTGGAACTGGCCAAAGATTTTAAACAGGATTGCTACAATGCAAGATCAAAACTGTAAATACTGGCATATCAAGTCTCAAAAGGGGCAGCGGCACCAAGTGTTTTGAGTAATTCCAAAATCTCATCATGGTAGCACTAGCTCATATATGACATCTAGCATAGCCTGAAACATGCGCCCTTGGTCACTCATGGAGGACAATATATCATTTTCAACTAAGGCCGTTAGAGAAAGATTTGTGTGTTACCTCAGCATTACCCGAGCTCAATCCACTGTAGGTACTTATCTCTGCGCTCTATGCTCTCAGAAATGCAAACATGTTGTCCCACTGAACATACATTGAAATACAGTATTACAAAACAATTTACTTTGCAGATAGTTTTTATTAATTTCTTTTGAACAGCTCGAAAAGGCAAGAACTGAAGCATAAGTTTAATGATGACATACAGAAGCAGTGTATGTTTAATTGATCTTTTGACACAAAATCTTGCTCATGAAGAAGCAATACCCCGTGTCATGAGCAGGAATTTAGAAAACTACAACAGATGGGCATACGAAAGGAGCAAACATTCTACATCACTGAACCACCTCTGGATAACTCAACTTATATTCTACTGAACACAGAAAGAAACAGAAGCAGGAAGCAACCACATTTTCATAGATGGCTGTTTTTTTAATCATTCTTCAGAATTTCAGTAATTCATCTGTCACCTAGATAATGCACAACTTGGACAATTCTTTCAAAGGAGTCTATGGGGCAGCAAACAGCCTACTTAACAGCCCTTAGGCAGACATTGGCCAGTTGATAAAGATGCCTAAACTGCAAACATATTGGTAAGTGTGGCATGTAGACGTCAAGAAGCAACATTAAGCAGTAAAGTTCAAATAAACCAGAATATATAGTTCAAGTGTTTCTAGGCACCAGTTGTGAGAGGCAACAACCCAACTAGGAAGCACCTGTGAGAACGAATGAGACTTAACAGAAACTTCTTTTTACATAAGGCTTTCATCTTAAGAATCAAACCAAATGCCCCAAATGTAGTACTTACATCATCACCAGGTCTAAATGGGTTCCCTCTGCCTCCAACTCCTCCGGATATACTAAATCCAAGCTCTGGGTCCTTTTCAATTCTCACACGCATCTGCAGATGTAAAAAAAAAAACAGCATTGAGAGATAATCAGTGGATGTACTATTAAACGCATATTTCAGTTTGACAAAGGATGTCAAAAATCTCTTGAAATGGCAATTAGTACATACCTCTTGGCCCTGTCTTAGGGGACCTTGTGCCTGTGGATATGCAGGCTGGTGTGCAACTTTTAACATCAGATAATCAATAAGTTGCTCTCGAGAGGGATGTCTTGCCATTGTTGCCTGAGGAGGAGGAGGGTGACCTTGACCATAGTTCCCCTGAGGTCTAGAAAGCTGACACGTTTGCCCATTAGTTAGCGGTACCTAAACAGATCAAATGACATATGTAATCATTAAATATATTTAACAAAAGTTGGAGCTGTGTTTTATTGAAGGTTATCTAAGATTACAGTACAGCTTTAGATAAAAGGGTTGAACTACTGCAGCAGGCTCCATTAGAGAAAGAGGTGAGATGGGAATGGGATGAGGAAAATCTAGTGAAAATGAAAATACCCTGTTCATTGTAGAGGTAATGGTTGCAAATGCTTAGTTGCTATAGCATGCAAAAGCAATGTGATGGCATTCTCTGTCATAACAAGGATCCAGTTGACACTAATGGAGCCAGTCCCAAACTATCCTGTACCTTCATCTCAAAACAAATTACACAAATAGAAAACACAGTAAAACCGCAAAAAAACATATTTAAAAACTACTTGTTTACTTAGGCTTATACAATGAGGTAAAGGATATCTACCACTGTAGTTGCTTAATAACTACTACTGAAGGAAACCAATAATCTTAGTTTTCCTGGGACCTGGCACTGGTGCTGTAATAGTGCAATAGGACAATGAGAAACCTAGATTGAGAAGGAAGGCTTCATGGAACCATACAGTGCTAAGTACTTTATGAATGTACAGGGGAGAAGGACCTCCAATGAATTTGTTGTCTTTAATTTGTTCGATTCTAGCTGTTCAGGGCATTTTGTAATGAGAAAGCATTCAACAAATGCCTCTCAAAATGAACGCAAATTTCAACTGTCGGGATGCTAAGTTAACAAATGGAAGAATAAATGAATTCTGAGTCATTTAGGCATGTGTCTAAAATCCATGGGTCAGGATTTCAAAAACATGTAACCAGGTCTAAAAGTAATCTGTCAACTCTGGTATAAATTTGACACCTGGTATAGACAGCATCTGCTGGTCCCAGCATCTTGATTTTTTAACTGGCTAGTACACTTTGATTCCCCCCCTTCCGAAGATAGCCAGATTGTTGGTACGTTTTAGGTCTCGCCTAGGCAGCGCATGCACTGTCTCTTCGAGACATGCTCTACCTACAATATGGGCTTTGAGCACAGTCCATCTTTTTAATGGGTTTGTCTTACTCTCCTTCGTAAATTTCGGCTTTTGATTGGTCTAGTTCCTCCTTTTGTACTTTTGTTACCTCCCATACAGACTGCCCCGCTACATGTGCTCTTACGATACTTTCGGAGCACTCTTTTCTTGGTTGGCCTGCCTATGCTTGTGTTAAGTGTTGTGTTTTGTTTACTTTGTGTGTTCTCAACCGCTTCCTTTTTCCTGGTTCATGCTTGTCCTCTGTTACTGCTTTCCCCTCCCACCCACTGTTTCTTGGTGTCCCCTTCGACCCAAACCGTGCGCTGGGCTTCAGGTTTCAGCCAGCGCCTCTTTTTATGCAATGCGGCCACTTCGGGTGGCCAGGCGCTTTTAGTGCATGGCGTAAAAGATTAATCTACATAGGCCCGTGCTTAATTTTTCAGCACAGTGCCTGCTATCATGAAATGTAAGCACCTCGGGGGGGGGGGGCTGGGTCTCATGCTTTTCTTTTTTACTGCATGGTAAAACTTATCTACTCCGGCGCTGCGATTCATTTTTCAGCTTGGAGCCCACTTTCATGCAATGTGGACACTTCAGGAGGAAACACGCTTTTCTTTTTCACTGCACGGCATAACGCCAATAATTATATGCGTTTCTTTCTACTCCTGTTGCATTCTACTGGTTTACAATATCTTCTGTAAGTGAATTCTTTAAAACATGACAGCCACCAAAAGCTAGTCTACAGCTGTCAAAAATAGGGTGGTACAGGACTGCTTCATTAGAGGTATGACCAGACCAGCGTGGACGAGTTCAGAAGCACTACATCCGCTCTGATCCGGACTACAGTGCTTCTGTCAACAAGGCGTGGAAGCTCAATACGCACATGTGCAAGCATACTGGCGAGGTAAGAGTGGGTTTGTTTTATTTTGCAACTACACATGGGATTTTTAGTTTATAAACACACAGGTCACCATAAATGCCTCAGCTTAGCTTTTCGGAATGCTGTCTTTTGTCTTTCTGAAACAAATGTGCTCCACTGACGACATTTGTGTTTCGAAAACACACACAACATTCAAGGCTTTTTGTCTGCCTGTAGGGGCGACCTGTAAATGCTTAAGAATCTGACACCTAGAAGCATTTCCCCATGAATATCAGGAAAAGACACAGGGCTGTGAAAGAGCTGTCCTATTGAAAGACCTAAACCTAACCGCCAAAGGGGTTCATTGCAACAAAGCTGACCCAAGATCCAGACTGGATTAGTGGCTTTATATAGCTTTTCTAGGGTTCTCAAAATCAGAACTGTTGCGAGCAGGCCCTGTGGTGTTTGTAACTTCCATAGCCAGTTCTGTTTTCTATTTTTTCTGCCAATATCAGTTAGCATTATAACAGTCATAGTTGAGATCTTAGGATTGTAAGTGTGGGTGTGGACCCAAATAGTCTAACATGCGAAGTGCTGTCCATGTAAAAACTCAAGACTATCTCAGTGTCTGGTGTGATGTGACTCGTTTTAGAGCTACAACTCGTGCACAGAAGAGTACTGTAAGCAATCAAGTTGAATAATGACCTCAATGTCTCCTACATTTCTGCTCCTGGTCCCAAGTTCCCTGTGTCCCCTGCATATGACCACCAGAAAGGGTCACACATTTGTAATTGCTGCAGTTTCAGAGAGGATGACAATGGATACCAATTTTGTTTTCATCAAAACGGAAATGCCACAGTTGGTGATAATGTAGTGTTTTGTTGGCGGTCTAAGGCCGTGTTTACTTAATTAAAATGTCTCTTCATTGGCTCCTATTCATGTACTCCTTGTCGTGTTGAAGTAGCTCCAGAATTAACAGTTCTTCCACACCTCAGAATGTAACCAAGTCATGTAACTAATATGCGCATACGTACGCACACACACTCTCTCTCTGTCTCTCACCCACACACTCTTTTCCAATTACACCACCTTCCCCCGTCACATCCGGTTTGCTGTCTGTAATCGGTCTCAACAGTCATTAGGTGCCACACGTACCCTTCTAGGTCGTGCTGCTCCTGCTTCAATAAAACATGTTCTCAGAAACTCATTCAAGGTATTAGAACAAAGGATGCACTCAGGGGCGTAGCTTGCTCATTGAGATTGGGGAGTGTGAGCTTCAGCTTTTCAAACAATCAATGTGGCATATTATATTAAAACACATTATACAACAAGCATAGTGCAGTAGAAATGCGGATTCTGCAGGAGCACTAAGTGAGAGAAAACACATGCACTATGCAGTCCTATACTGTGCTTATTAGTGTAAAAGCTTCCCCTTTAAAAAACAGTAGATGTTGTAGCACCCAGGATAATGTGCTGCATGGCTAAATACTTATAAGGTTCCGAAGGCAAGACCTATTGGCTATGCCAATGCTTGTTAAATATTAATGTGACTAGTTTGAATAAAATACTTCTCCGGACTGGTCACCGATGTAGAGTGCATGAGGCTTAGGTCGCACAATCTGTTTTCCCACAAGTTTGATATCAGATGTGCTGCTGCATCCTGGACTCCTTGTAAAGGTAGGATTTGGCTACAGACGAAGCCGTCATATGGGCTGTTGCGGTAATCTAAGCAAGAGTTGTACCGATAACAACGGCTATGTAGTTAATCAAAAGAAGTGCGAAGAGTCTCGACCTCAGTGACCAGCATAGCACCCATGCCAAAAATACCCCATGCACCTCCCCTGAGCAACTTGTATATGGTATTTCATTTTCCTGACCCAATGTGGATTCTAATATACATAACATAACTATAACTAATAAAAGAAAATACTAAATAATTTAAAGAGAAGGCAGAGGTGTGAAATAAGACTGGGCAACCCAACATGCGCCCCATAAATCCGATGTACTGGCTGCACAACACGGATGCAACTTTCATAAATAGGAATGAGATGTCTTTGAACGCTCGCCAGAAACTTGTAGTTTTATTTGGAAAGCAGTGTGCCGTTCACAATCACTCATCGCTCTACTGGACAAGAAGTGCGTGAATTCAGCTCTGGCAGCATGTCATTTGTGTAGAGGGAAAGAACTGTCTGCTTGCACTCTCTAGATTGAAGATTAATCTAGCTCAAGAACAGAGCAAACAAGTTTGGGTCAATAAAAACATAGAAGGATGTAGTGAGCTAAAACTTGGGCTTGCTATGTCCACCCTGATGTGATACTGTGAATCAACCCGCGATGACTCATACATGCTTCAGTATAATTATATGATTGCCAATCATAATCTCAATGGGGCATAGCACAAATAGGCACAATAAAAAGCATCCTAAAGCTTCCACAAGCATGTGTTGCAGAATGGGCAAAAATAGGGATAATGTGACATTTGTCTCCTATGCTACCACAGAACGAACATCATGGACTCTCCAATTCTAAGCCAAATGCAATCAAGGCTTGTTGCATGACGTGCATTTAAGTAGTGAAATTGTGCACCAACCAACAAGGAGCTCCAATAAATATAACCCTGTTCCTCATCAGCAACCCATACACAGTCCAAATTTGAGCTACCATTGTCCAGGCAGGCGTAGGCAAGTAGTCTACATATTGATCTCCTTCACAGATATATCAAAGCTGTACTTCAATCGTTTACTCTGGCACCAAGACGTACATCTAATGTACGAGTTACTTACCTTCGGTAATGATGTATCTGGTAGAGACGATTCTAGCTGCAGATTCCTTAACGTAGAATATTCCCCAGGTGTGAGACTGGACCCAGACATGGGCATGACGTCAGCGAGGTCACATAAGCCCCACCCCGGCGCGCTGACGTCAGTTTGCTTCTGAGAACTTTTCTGCGCCATACCAAAACTGAGCATGGGAACAGTGTGCAAAAAAAACAGATAGACAAAATAGAGAGAAACAAAGGTGATAAACACCCTAGGAGGCACCAAGGCACCAGAAGGCGACAACAGCAGGCCAGAGCAGGAACGAGCAGAGCACCACTCTGAGGTACTACTGGTGTAAACCAAGGCGAAAACACCAAGTGACAGTAAAGCACTAGCAGGCCAGAGGAGCTAAGCCACTGCAAGAAAAGCGTAAGCACCACTCCGTGGAACCACCTTGCAAGCCATGGCGAGAGCCACCCTGGAGGCACAAGCATGAGAAAGCGTCGAGACAGAAAGTAAGAGAAAGAAAGTCTGCAAATACAAACACAAGGGAAAGGGCCATAAGTACGGAAACAGAAGAGCAACAGTAATCCATCTCCAGACTATACTGCCAAGAATGCCCATAGCTCCTGAAAGTAGGAGGAGGTCAAGGACAGGCAAAAGAACCCCCAACGAAAAAGACCAGGAGGGGATCAGAACCCCAACAACAGAGAGAAAGAGACAAAGTCGTCCCTCACGCTGGAGGGAAACCAACCGGATGGATGCCTGACCAGAGGAAAAGGACGAGGACACCCATGGAAGACAAGACACCCAAAGGGAGGCGACTGCAGAAAACCCAAGCAGAGGGTCCTAGCAGAACAGAGAGGAAGGGTGGGTTGTGAAGGAATCTGCGGCTAGAAGCGTCTCAACCAGATACATCGTTACTAAAAGTAAGTAACTCGTACATCTGATAGAGACTACTAGCCGCAGATTCCTTAACATAGAATAGATACCCAAGCCATACCCAAAGGGGAGGAGGGTCTGCGAGAGGACCTCTCCAGCTTCAGACGAGCACAAGACCCCCAACAGGGGACCAGTCACAGGGACAAGGAAAAATAGCCCCGACCACCGCAACAGGGAATGAGTCACAGGCCCTGAGCTGAAGAGAACCTCAAAATTGTGGAGGAACACCAGCCCCACAGGGGATGTGTCATGACGGCAAGAGACAACCCAGCCTCCACCAACAGGCGAAGCAAGGGTAAAACGAAGGAGGCCAGACCACCTCAAGCCCAGTCAACTTACCAGGGACCTCCATCGGAAGCCCCAAGGTACAGACAAAGCAGAGGAAGAAGAGCCACCTACAGACTCCAACGAGAACGGGTAGAAGTACAGCAAACCCCTCCACCGGGAAACAACCCAGTGAAGAGGGCCGCTGAGCCCCTTAGAGCTCGAAGGCAAGACAGAACAGCGCCGCAGCAAGAAGGCATGCAGAAGAGGAAGAACAAGATCTCACAACGGCCCAGGCCAAGTCAAGGTCACCGGCCACAGAGCAGAAGAGTAGGCGGGGCAGCCAGCTGCTGACAACGCCACGAAACTAAACGCCCGTACCAAGCCAGACGCAGGCTCAGAACAAGGGGCAGGACTAGTAAACCAATCCACTAAGTAGTGGAACCCCACCCTCAAGCAGCGGAGAAGACCGGAACGGCTGCACCGCTAAAAGGACAGATTGAAGAAGGAGATCGCACACGCGACATACCGCAACACCACAGAGAGTAGAGGCCAAAAGGACGACTACACCTCCCCAGCAATTTATAGGGCTATATAATAGCTACCACTACCCCACATAGGGCATGTTACATCCCAGGAACATGGGAACCCTCTTAGGATAAAATATCCGCAGCAGAGGACAACAAAGAAGACCCGCAAAGGAACCACACAGGGCCTGCCAATCAGCCAAAAAGAAGACACAGAAGGCCTAATCTCAGGGCCCACACGGCTGACCAACAGCCAAAACCACAATCAAACAGGGGCCGGACCAGCAGCCAACAGCACCAAAGTCCAACAAAGGACTGGAAGGCACAATAACTACACAGAATACACACAACCGGGCTACCTGCAACAAGGCCCCAGAACACAATGGAAGAATACCTCACAAAACCAGAATGACTCACCGGTCAATCTCAAAACCAGAATGACCTACCGGACACTGAGGGGGGGAAGAAGGAGGAGGAGGACGAAGCCCCGCCAGAAACCTCTGAATGACAGAGTCCGCAGGGGCATGAACAAAAGAGTGCCATCAAAAGGAAGGTCCACCAACCGTTCCCAAACGTTCTCCGGGAACACACTATCCCGTAGCCAGGCATGTCGGCGAAGGGCCACAGAAGAAGCCATGGTACGACCAAGCACCTCCGAAATGTCCAGAGCGGAGCGAAGAATGAATGACGCCAGCTCCTGGCCATCCAACACATGGGGCCGCAGATCAACACACGCACCCCCGAGAAACAGCAGACAGAAGGGACTCAGCCGAATCTCACAAGCAAGAAGTGGCCCTAGCCAGGACGCACAGAGTGTTAAGGGCCCGCAAGGCCGCGCTGGTAGAAGCGAAGATATTGTGCCCCCAGGAATCTAACCAGCGGGCCTCCCGTGACGCGGGAGACAACACCGATGGCAGGGAGGGAAAGGCCGTCTGTGAACGAGGACCCCTGGTAGAAGGGTAAAGGGAAAGACAGACAGGGTCATGAGGCGCAGGACGATGTCAGTGCAGAAGTTGTTGGGGCACCGGGTCCCCTGTGGCTGGCCGCCCCCAAGCCCCCAAAAGTGAAGTGTGGAGCTAAGCCTCAAAGGGAAGAAGCAGCACCGGACCACCAGAGCCCTGATGGAGGACCTCCAGAAGATGATCCGTGGGGAAATGGGAAGCTGGATCGTCCATGCGCAGGATGCCCTCAGCCGTAGAAACAGCCAGAGCGAAGGCAGCACCCGCTTCCATAGGGCCCCGCGGTGGGGAAAGCAGCTCCTCTGGGGGCGACGGCTGCAAGCTAAGGCGGCCGTCGCCCAGTCCCACCGGAGGAAGGAAAGGCCAAGACCGGAAAGGTGGGAAAGAGGCCGAGGAATGGGGGACCTGAGGCGCCTCCATCGAAGACTGCGGTCGCGGTGACGGCGAGGAGCCGTCCTTAGACGAAGCCGGGGAACAAGCCACGACGGGTCTCCGGAGAAGACGAAACCATCAACCACCGAACCTCCGGGGAGGAGGGGGTGATCGAAGACGAATCAGCAACCCGACGCCGGTCAGGCGCAGTAGAGTCTGCGACCAGGAGCAGGTCAATGTCGACCAGCGCAGCAGGGGACACTGGAACGACCTCTGCTCCAACGCGCGTCGCAGGAGACGGGCGGCTAAGGAACGGTGCCGAAAAGGCGTCGACTCGACCCCCAACGAGGCAGCCACCTGCAAGGAGGGACGAGGGGGGCTAGAGGACATGCCCCGTCCCCTAGCCAGCCAAATGCGGCACCGCCAGGGCCAGCAACCGCCGATGCCCGAAGGGCGTCTCCTCAGACAAGGCCGCCGCCTGCCCAGAGGACCGAGGGGGACTCGGGGGCACGCCGAGCCCCTACAACCTCCCACGACACCACAGGGGCCCCGCGAGGGTTTGCGGCGAGGCAGAGGCACATGGTCCGAAGGAGAGAACCCCGAAGGGTCGCACCCCGACGGCACCACATCCTCCGAGCCTGTTGGCACTGGGGCCAGAGCCACTGGCAACGCCGTAGAGGTCCCTGCCCGCGGCAAGGGATCTGTAGATGTCCCAGGAGGAGGAAGAGGAGCCAACAAGGCCTGCAAGGCCGCCGCACAGGCCTCCATCTGGGCTCTAGTCGCCCCTGCACCGGAAAACAGCGGATAGGGTGAAGACGCGCGGGACAGCACCATCCGCAGAGAACCCACGCCCCCAACAGGCCGTGGACCGGCCCTTGGGGACAAACTGCGACACTTAACAGGTGAGCTATGCTCTTGCGGCCTGGGAGAAGGACGATGTCGGAGACGCAGGCGGCAGTTCTTGAAATCGTCCGTGGGGGACGGACGCAGTGACGATGCCGACCTGGACATGCATGCCGAGAGGAGTTTTATCCGGCGCTCCCGCCGGGACTTCAGTTTCAGTTGCTGACACGCCTCACGGTCTGTGGAGTCGTGGTGCTCTCCCATACACCACATGTAGATGGAGTGACGGTCCGTCCCCGACATCTGGTGCGGGCAAAATGAGCACGTTTTGAAGCCTGAAGGCTTTCGCACACTGTTCTCAAGAAAAAACGCTCAATGCGAAAAAGGGAGGCCTGAAAACAGGCCAGGAGTACAAGATCCAGGTCCGCGTTGCACACGGAAAAGAAGAAAACTGACATCAGCGTGCCGGGGTGGGGCTTATGTGACCTCGCTGATGTCACGCCCACGGAGGACGTCGGCGGAGTCGCGTGGCACCGCCCCCCCGCCACGCAGGGATGCTGGGCAAGAAAGTTTTCTGGGCCCAGTCTCATGCCTGGGGAATATTCTACGTTAAGGAATCTGCGGCTAGTAGTCTCTATCAGATTCACAGCTCTTTGTATCAGACACAAAGAGCTACAAAGAAAGGGCACCACTTACCTCCAAAGTCTGGTCTGCAGGTTTCATACTATGAAATAGCTAAGATCTTCAAACACTTTGATCCCTGTAGTTGTTGTACCCAACCCTAAATTCAAATGGCATTGCCCTAGAACATGAATATTTGGTGCTATGGCTTCAATCCTGTGGAACTTCCTTACAACAGAAAGAAGAAAAACAATCTGCCCTTCCTCAAAACCCTGCTGCTGACAATTTTGCCACTTACCATTCTCTCCTCTATTCCACTGATGCTTCATCTCCTTACTGCCCTATTACCCATCTTCAAATCTAGCCTAGTTTTGAAAAGGCGTCAGGACTGCAAAAGGTTGCATTAAATGTACATCAAATAAATGGAATACTTTACTTTTATAAATATTCACCTTTTTCATACTCTCTGCAGGCCCATCCTTGAGGCTGAGTGTAGCAGTTGAGTAGGTCTGCGGTCCTGATAGAAACACATCATCCTGGCATGGCTCTCCAGTGCTGCCTGCCTGGGGATGCTTAAAGATGGAATTAAAAACCGCATTATACACAAAAGTTGATAATTATATATTTTAAAAAGCTACTCCTTTTAACAGGTGAAATTTGGAATCAGTTTATATAGTTGTGTTACCTTTTTTCACTTATCTTGGTATGCCAGACATGTATATGATTTCCTGGACAGACATTGCACATCCTGACTCATTATGCCTGAAGAGCAAGCGTGCAAATATGATACTCTGGAAATCGCTTCCAGAGCTACTTAAAATCATCAAAGTCAAAACATAAGTTTTGTCTGGCTGCAGTGCAAGCATTGGCATTCTTGGCAAGCATTGTCAATTCTATGCAAAATTACTCAGTATCTGTACCTGGGCTGCGTCAAACTGAAGCAATGTCCTCCACTGCTTAGTTCTGATCTGCAAGTACATTTGAGGCTTCTTGAACACTTCCAAATACAATAATTTAATCAGGACACCCACTCTTCATTAATTCAATTTGAAACCAAGTTGCATTGTGGTCTCTCCAGATTTCCTTACAGCGTGCTATGGATTCACTTAGATCTGAAGAACTAAGATGACCTATGTCCTAAAAGTACTTTTGATTCCTCAGTATCGCTATACTATATTTGCAAGATAAACAATGATCATTGGTTTAGAGCCATTTAAAGGATGGCTCACTACCTGCTTTTGAAACAAACACCTAAGGATTCCCCTAACATTTCAAGAGTTGAAACACTGGTAAAGAAATCTTAGGATAACTTAGGACAAGATCTCCTTTTCTTCTTCCTTCGTTGTGGAAACCCAGTCATCACAGGTATCAATTAATCAGATAAATACCTTTAGAAGAACAGTGTCCAGCGCAGTTGTGGGTTAGCCAGATTCATGATGGATTCTTAGGTTAACCTCTGACAATGTAAATGAGCTACGTTTAGAACCCTTCCATGTAAAATCAACTTTTGGGGACATTTTGAAAATCGAACATGTATCTGAAACACTGTATGTCCCATTGGGCCGCCTGATCCAAGTACCTAACAGCAGAAAAATTCCTTTCAGATATAGTTACAACGTGAAAGAAAATCATTTAGTCTTTTCTTAGTTCTGTTGTCTTTCTGTGCACTAGTAGGTTCAGTCCCCCAATGTAATCTAGTTTGATGCACACAGTGCTACCATTAGTTACAACTAATCTACTAAACAATAACTAAAATAATCTTTAAAGTCATAGGAGCTTTTAGGGTTTTATTCATTTGGCCTTAGGAACCACTTAGGGTTATCCAGAGCAAGCTGCTTGGGAAATGTCAGGGTTTGCCAAGAGTAGTTAGGACTAACAGCATTTGTCACAGGGTGTTGTTTCTGTGTTTTGTCTAATTTCTACAAATTACCTCCCAACAATAAAGTACTTGCAACACAGGTTCTTCTCTGCAGCTTCATAAGACGCTATGTAGAAGGATAATTACATGCATACGAGAGAAGAACGTGTTCTCATTCATTGACAAATCTCAATGTAAGCCAAAAACAAACGATTTCAGGCATGTTGATCCCTCCTGTGACGACCTCTTGACTGTTTTTACACCCACAGTGATATTCAGTTCCATAAAGTTGGTGTTGCTGCCAGCAGGTACCGGGGTCAGGGTACTAACACAGGCTGAAGCCCAGGGCTGCCATTGTGTACCAGGATCTCAGTCTTTAGTAGGCACTGACGATGCAGCTACTTGTGTGGCATGTATTCACTCCTTTGCTCTTTGCCTGCTGGACGTGACGTGGCTGTATAAGGATCCCAGTGGAGAAAAGAGATCCAAGGTGCTGGCATAGGATGTGGTTGAAGGCCTTGCAAATCTAAATGGTTAGACACCAAATGAAGTCAAGCCATTAAATAGCTGGATGATTTCATTGGCATCTTCCATGTGTTTTCTTTCACACACAGTCATCTCGTTTGTTATATCCATTTGTAAGTCGATTTTTTGTACTTTTTCCTGTCTCGTGTTAAGCTAAAAAGCAGATTTTTTCTAAAAATAAAGTGTCTTGGTATTCCAAGCCCTCTTTCCCTTTTCCCACAAAATGTTTAAATAAATAATTGTGGATATATATTTAATACACTCAAAGTGTAAGAATTCACATCAATTCATGAGAAATATTTAACCCTGAGAACCTTTTCTGCTCTCTATGCATAGATTCCCAGATTCACAGGATCACTCCCTGCCTTCCGCGGGAGCTTTTAGCAGCCAAACTTTATCAGCCCTGACTATTTTGAGTTCTCAGCGCCTGAGTGCGCTTTTTAAACCCACCCTCTCCTTACCTGTTCAGGGTCCTTGCCCTTGTTCCCTCCCTCCCGCGCAGCCGAGTTGGACGCTGCAGCGGTAGCCCTCACACTCGCTTCCCGCCTTCAGCGGGCGCCCTCCCGGCCACGACCACTTCTTGGCCACGCCCCCTTGGACACTATTTAGCAGCTGAGTGCTAGCTGACTCGCCACAGGATCACTCCCTGCCTTCCGCGGGAGCTTTTAGCAGCCAAACTTTATCAGCCCTGACTATTTTGAGTTCTCAGCGCCTGAGTGCGCTTTTTAAACCCACCCTCTCCTTACCTGTTCAGGGTCCTTGCCCTTGTTCCCTCCCTCCCGCGCAGCCGAGTTGGACGCTGCAGCGGTAGCCCTCACACTCGCTTCCCGCCTTCAGCGGGCGCCTTCCCGGCCACGCCCACTTCTTGGCCACGCCCCCTTGGACACTATTTAGCAGCTGAGTGCTAGCTGACTCGCCACAGGATCACTCCCTGCCTTCCGCGGGAGCTTTTAGCAGCCAAACTTTATCAGCCCTGACTATTTTGAGTTCTCAGCGCCTGAGTGCGCTTTTTAAACCCACCCTCTCCTTACCTGTTCAGGGTCCTTGCCCTTGTTCCCTCCCTCCCGCGCAGCCGAGTTGGACGCTGCAGCGGTAGCCCTCACACTCGCTTCCCGCCTTCAGCGGGCGCCCTCCCGGCCACGCCCACTTCTTGGCCACGCCCCCTTGGACACTATTTAGCAGCTGAGTGCTAGCTGACTCGCCACAGGATCACTCCCTGCCTTCCGCGGGAGCTTTTAGCAGCCAAACTTTATCAGCCCTGACTATTTTGAGTTCTCAGCGCCTGAGTGCGCTTTTTAAACCCACCCTCTCCTTACCTGTTCAGGGTCCTTGCCCTTGTTCCCTCCCTCCCGCGCAGCCGAGTTGGACGCTGCAGCGGTAGCCCTCACACTCGCTTCCCGCCTTCAGCGGGCGCCCTCCCGGCCACGCCCACTTCTTGGCCACGCCCCCTTGGACACTATTTAGCAGCTGAGTGCTAGCTGACTCGCCACAGGATCACTCCCTGCCTTCCGCGGGAGCTTTTAGCAGCCAAACTTTATCAGCCCTGACTATTTTGAGTTCTCAGCGCCTGAGTGCGCTTTTTAAACCCACCCTCTCCTTACCTGTTCAGGGTCCTTGCCCTTGTTCCCTCCCTCCCGCGCAGCCGAGTTGGACGCTGCAGCGGTAGCCCTCACACTCGCTTCCCGCCTTCAGCGGGCGCCTTCCCGGCCACGCCCACTTCTTGGCCACGCCCCCTTGGACACTATTTAGCAGCTGAGTGCTAGCTGACTCGCCACAGGATCACTCCCTGCCTTCCGCGGGAGCTTTTAGCAGCCAAACTTTATCAGCCCTGACTATTTTGAGTTCTCAGCGCCTGAGTGCGCTTTTTAAACCCACCCTCTCCTTACCTGTTCAGGGTCCTTGCCCTTGTTCCCTCCCTCCCGCGCAGCCGAGTTGGACGCTGCAGCGGTAGCCCTCACACTCGCTTCCCGCCTTCAGCGGGCGCCCTCCCGGCCACGCCCACTTCTTGGCCACGCCCCCTTGGACACTATTTAGCAGCTGAGTGCTAGCTGACTCGCCACAGGATCACTCCCTGCCTTCCGCGGGAGCTTTTAGCAGCCAAACTTTATCAGCCCTGACTATTTTGAGTTCTCAGCGCCTGAGTGCGCTTTTTAAACCCACCCTCTCCTTACCTGTTCAGGGTCCTTGCCCTTGTTCCCTCCCTCCCGCGCAGCCGAGTTGGACGCTGCAGCGGTAGCCCTCACACTCGCTTCCCGCCTT
This sequence comes from Lissotriton helveticus, assembly GCF_964261635.1. Classification (NCBI taxonomy): domain Eukaryota; kingdom Metazoa; phylum Chordata; class Amphibia; order Caudata; family Salamandridae; genus Lissotriton; species Lissotriton helveticus. The sequence continues at coordinate 520,358,230 of NC_136059.1, read as the reverse complement.
CAGCGGGCGCCCTCCCGGCCACGCCCACTTCTTGGCCACGCCCCTCGGATCTCACCTTCCACTCTCACTACTTAACATGTGCCTCTACCGTTCGCGCAGCGGACGGGCGCAGCGGGCGCGCCGTTTGCGCGCCGAAGGCGCGCCTAAGGCAAGCCCGTCTGCGCCCGTCCGCGACCGACCGGGACCAGGGGCCACAGATTCTGCTCCTCGTCTGGCGTATTCTTCGGCCCAACTTTCATCTTTCTCTGCCTCAATCCCTCTTTCCCCATCTATAGCCCTTCACTTATCCTCGCATGGCATTTACGCCCCCCCCCTCCCCGGTGTCGCCTTGCCTCCTTTGTCTTCTCCGATCTCTTCTCCGTCCCCCCCTCCTTGTGTTTCCCCTGTCTCCCTTAATGCCTCTTCTATTCTCCTGAACACACGCTCCGCCGTAAAAAATCAAACCGCTCTCTTCAATCTACTGGACACGGACCCCCCGGACTTTCTCTTCCTCACTGAGACTTGGTTTTCCTCTCATTCACTTCCTGACATTCTTGCCATTCTACCTGCAACTCACTATGTCCTCCGTGCCGACCGTCCAGATGGAAGACCTGGGGGCGGCGTGGCGATGATAGTCCGTCGATCCCTGCAATTCCAGCTTCTTTCGCATCCTGGCATTACCAATGTAGATTTTCTGGTGGCCCGCTCTCTCAACCTCCCGGTCCCCCTCACGGTGATTCTTCTGTACCGCCCCCCTCAGTACATGTCCTCTTTTGTGTCCTCTTTGCAGGATCTCCTGGCCACCCTGGCTGTAGACAATTCGTCGCTAATTCTGCTGGGGGATTTTAATTTCTGGCCGGGCGACCCGCAGGAGGACCCCCTTTCGAAAGACTTTTCTGCTACTCTCTGTTGTCTCAACTTTTCATCTCACGTCCTGACCCCTACCCACATCCATGGTCATACTCTTGACCAGATCTGGTCTCTCCGTTGCAATCCCCTGGTGTCTTCTATCTCCCCCTGTGGGTGGTCTGATCATTTTCTGATCTCCTTTTCAATCCCCTTAGGTCAGCCCGAGAAATCTACTTTGCCCAAGAACATCTGGGCTCGGTGCTGGAATAAGGTTGATCTTAATGATCTTTCCTCCTCTCTCTCTCTATCTGCCCCCGCTCTGACTGACCTCTCTGTGGAGAATCAGGCGGATGCCATCCACACTTGGCTTTCCGCGGCTTGTGATCTGGCCGCCCCTCTTAAAAAGATTCGATCGGCCCGTCCTCACGATGCCCATAGGTGGTTTTCGATGACCTCAGATCTCTGAAGCTTGAGCTCAGACGGTCGGAACGTCGTTGGCGCCGCACTTATTGCCCCACTCTCCGCCTGAAATATAGGGCCCTGCTCAATATTTACAAATCCGCTATTTTAACAGCCAAATCCAAATACTTCTCGGACCGCGTTGCCTTTTCGGCTAACAAAACTCGCGAGATCTTTTCTCTGGTCCGTAGCCTGGCCACTTCTGACCGTGCTGGTCTTTCCCCTGCTCCTTCGCAATCCCTCTGTCACTCCTTGAACACCTATTTCATCAATAAAATAACCATCATTAAGGCCAACATCCCAATTGTTCCTCCCCCTGATATACCGGACCATCCCCCCCTTTCTTCCCCCGTTTTTGATCACTTCACACCCATCTCACCTGAGCTTTTTCTTGGCCTCCTTGCTAAGGTCAAGTCCGGATCACCGGTGGATTGCGCACCAGCGCGCATCCTCAGAACCTTATTCACTAGTTGTCTCACCCCCCCCCTAACCTTCCTCAACTCCTGTCTGGCTCTGGGTTCTGTCCCTTCTTTTTTCAAGTCTGCCATCGTGCTTCCCATCCTGAAGAAAGCTGGCCTGGATCCCTCCCTTCCATCGAATTTTAGGCCGATCTCCCTCCTCCCCTATCTAGGGAAGATTCTCGAGAGCCATGTAACATCTTGCCTCTCTTCCTACATCGAGGGGAATAACATCTTGGCCTCCCATCAGGCCGGCTTTCGACCGGGCCACTCCACTGAGGGCGTGGTCCTTGCGGTCCTTGACGAACTGAAGGGCAAGGCCGATGGTAACCTTCCTCAGGCCTTAGTCCTTTTGGATCTGTCCGCTGCGTTTGACACGGTCGATCATACTATTCTTCTTGACCGTGTCAGCGCAGCGGGCATTCAGGGCGTTGCCCTCTCTTGGATCGCGTCCTTTCTGCAGGGACGCTCGCAGGCAGTCCACCTCTCTTCTTTCTCGGCCCCTCCCCTCCCGGTCATGTGTGGGGTACCCCAAGGTTCCTCTCTTTCCCCCCTCCTCTTTAACCTCTATATCCGCCCCCTCATTTCCTCTCTTCTTGAGCTGGGGGTCTCAGTGTATAATTACGCTGATGACCTCCAGCTCCTCTTTGATCTATCCTCTCCCACTCACTCTCTTCCCAAGCTCAGGTCAACTCTTGTCTTTATTTCTCAGTGGATGAGCTTCAATCATTTGAAGCTCAACCCTGACAAGACAGAGCTTGTCCTCACTGGTGGCCCCTCTAACCCCTGGTCCTCGGCCCACTGGCCCCTTTCTTTTGGTCCTCCACCTTCCCCGGTTCCCTCTGTCCGGACTCTGGGCATCAAGGTCAGCAATGACCTCTCGATGCATGCGCACATTAGTTCTGTCGTATCCTCTTGTTTTCTCTCCCTCCGCCTCATCCGTAAGATCTCCCGTTTTTTTTCTGTTGATGCCCTTAAAGTTATCATCACTGCCCTCATCACATCCCGCCTGGATTATGGTAATGGCCTGTATGTAGGCATTCCTGCCTACGAGACCCGTCGTCTCCAGGTCATCCAGAACCAGGCGGCCCGTCTTGTCCTTCGTTTACCTAAGTTCTCTCACATCACTCCCGCCCTAAAAACCCTTCACTGGCTCCCCGTTCAGTTCAGGTCCCAGTTTAAACTTGCCTGTCTGGCCTTTCGGGCGCAGGCCCGGTCCGCTCCTCTCTTCATCAATTCTCTGATCTCCTCCCATGCCCCTCCTCGCTCCCTCCGATCTTCCTCCCTCTCTCTTCTTCACGTTCCCCGCTTCCGTAAGTCCCGCACAGGGGGCACCCGCTTCTCTGTGCGTGCTCCACAAATCTGGAACTCTCTTCCCCTCTCTATCCGCTCCATTCCCATTTTTTCTCATTTTCGGAAAGCCCTCAAAACTTTTTTCTTTCTTCAGGCTTTCCCGGGCTAATCTCTCTCGCACCAGTTAGGCAGATTCCGATGTGTTCCTCAGCGCCAGGAAGCCGCATGGCCACAGAGCGCTTTATAAATTTCTTTTTCATTTCATTTCATTTCATTTCATTTCATTTCATTCCCTGTCTGGCGGAGGAAAACCCTGTAATCATACAACATTTAATCAATGTCATAGAAAACTTATGACAATGCAAAACAGTCAATTACATTATCTATATGTTGAGTGATAAGGCAACCTATATAATAGTATATCAAGGTGCTAGCATGCTGCACCACATGTAGGTAACAGCTGTCACCATAGGAACTGTATAGAAGACATATGCTGCAGAACCACGCCCATCAAGAGATTATACAGGCTGAAGAGGTGCCAACCTACAGAATACCTTCAGAGCGAAGTAACATTACCTCAAACATTACAATGATGCTTGGTTAACGAGTGAGATGGAGCGAGCAGCAGTCTTACACAAAGCTAGAAAAGGGACATTACATAAAAAGTCTAGTGTGGCCCCCTTATAACGTGTGGAATGTGCTGTTTGCAGCACAGGCTGAGTGTACTTGGCTTTAATATAGCAGGTTTGAAGACATTAAACTATCCACCAAGCAATGTCAGCTTTTGAAACAGTACACCCCTTGAGGGGTTTAGGAAAGCCTATAAAAAGCTGACGGGACTTTCTGAATGGTTTAGTTCTGTCAATATAATACATGAGTGCACTTTTAACTTACAGAGTGTGAAGCTCCCTTTCAGCTACCGACTCTGGCTATGGGTTAAAAATGGGTAGCTTAACAGTGTGCTTCATGTGAAATGATGAGTCAACTTTAAGCAGAAATTTAGGGTTAGTACTACCCTATTTTTATGTACCAGAATAAATTGTTCCTGTATTGTAAGACCTTGAAGCTCACAAATACATCTTGAGTGAGATAACTGCTATTAGTAAGTCCAGCTTTGATGACAAGAATTCTAAAACACACGTGTAGAGACTAGAAAAGAGGAACTATTGGTCATGTGAGGACCACACTCAGGACGATACAGGTGCAGGAGGAGGCAGCTCCTCCGCAATGGCGAAGGAGAGTCGCCCTACTGGCTCAGAGACAGCAGCTGAAAAATAAAACTATATTTTTATTAGGGATTTATTTTTCAGCTGCTGGCTGAGCCAGCATTTGTAGGGAGGGGTGGGACCGGGCCTTGGCAGATTGGGCGGAGTGATGTGCACTGCTAAGTGTGCATGTCAGTTTGGCCGGCCGTATTAGGTGCAGTTAAGTTTCTCCAACCTAGCTGTATTGCACAGCTGGCTGGAGAAACAGCACAGACTCTCTGTGCCTGAGCAAGCATTAAACCAGCCCACTCAGGCCAATCCTCGCGCTGCTCTCATGCTTGGTAACACAGTATGAGAGCAGTGCGGAGATTCGATGGGGAGTCTCTGATGCTGTGGCAAGGACAGCTAGGAGCAGAAAGAAGAGGAGCACAGAGGCACGTGGCGGCCAGCAGCATCAGGTAAGTTATATTTATTCATTATTAACACTCCCCTGCATACTCCCCTGTGCCCACTCCACCCACCCCACCACTTTTTATTTGTGTTGGCCGCCACAGCTTTAAACCCTCCACTAAATCTTTCATCACAGTGATCCAAAAAATAGACGATTGTTGTCTATTTTGGAGATAAGCTGCAACTACAGATAGGTGTATGGAAGTGTAAGCTATGCCTGCTCTGTAAAGATGTAGAAGGAAGGAAACAAACTTAAGCATGGAGACTGTAAACGGGTCTAGATACTTGGACATTTAGTAGTTTGTGGACCTTTTCCACTCAGCTGCATATTCGGTTTTTTGGTCTTTTATAGAGGAGCCATGCAATCCTGTAGGGGTTCAGGAAGCCAGGAGCCAAATTACGAAACTGAGATGTTTTTAATCTGGTTGGTTGAGTTGATCCTGATGCTGAGTTTAAAGGTTCGGCCTGAATGGGAGCTTTCTGTGAGAGCTGACTAACACATTAAGGATCACTTTGCATTTTCGGGAGTGGCGAACAGATCTACTGTTGGAGTCCCCTAGCGTTGGAATAACTTGTGAAGGACTTCTGGGTGGAGCACCCATACGTGGACCTGTTGACATGTTCCGTTGAGCAGGTCCACAAAATCATTCTCATCAACTGGTGAATGCTGTGGCTAGTTGCCCTATGACAAATCTCCTGGGCCAGTTGAGGAAGCTTTAGAGTGTGCCCCCGTCCACTTGCTTCTGGATGTAGAACATGACAGTCATGTGTAGCATGTTGCTACTGTTCTTATCAGCCATTCTAGGTATGGAAACACATCAATGGTAATGTTTTACCCTCCTCCTGACAGGTGTAGTGTGATTTGGGGGGCAGGGAGAGGGTGAGAAGGAAAACAGCGTCACTGTTTTGTAGCAGAGGAGACCCTTGCAGGGCAATCACCTACTCTCCCATGCCCATTTCTCCTGTAGGCAACTCTTTGAAAGGACTTATTCTGTTGGCGGTCCTGACTGTTGCTACTGCCGCAAGGAGGTCTCTGCCCTTAGCCTTTTTGCCTCCTCTGATGTGGGATGGATTACCATTAAAACAACCGCCGCACATGGCCTTTGGCTATGCGCTGCAGGGGTTTAGTATGCAAGTGGATGTATTTTTTTCATTCAATTTCGGATCCGCGGATAACCCACAAGTTAATCCACAGTCCTAGATTTTACACATTTTGATTTCTTTGATAACTCCGCAACTACTGAACAAATGTACACCAAATTACAAAAAGCACTCTTTCTGGACCAAGAGCTAGCTTTCTGCTGAATTTTGTGTAAATCTGTTCAGCGGTTCGCTGTAGTCATGTTCAAAAATGCAAAATCCCTATTGACATTGCATGGGGAAAAAGCGTTTTAGAACCCCCATTTTTCTCGCCCCTACTTGACGAATCACCCTGAAACTTTCCAGTCAGCAGCTGAACTAACTGGTGAACTAGTTTTGAAAATTTCGTCACGATTCGTCAAATGGCACCAAAGTTATTAGCATAAGAAAAAACAGTTTGTCTATGGGAAAAGTTGGCCCTAACTATAACAACTTACTGTCTATTGCAGGAAGGAAGGGAGGATGGAGATATGCATCTCCATCCACCCTTCCTAAAAAAAATCTATCTATCTATCTACATAGATTTTTTTTTCTCACTGAAAAAACAAAGGTAACAGGAATGTTATAGCTAGGAAATAGAATTTAAAAAACCTTAGAAATTCCATAAAAAACAAAGGTTACAGGGATAGTATAGTTAGGTTCTGGTTTTCACTCACAAAACCACAGAAATTCAGCAGTTATAGTTATGTCAAATAACTATTGGGCACTAGGGGGTTGATCTCAGACAGGGGGGTTTGGTGCCAGAAACCCAGATCTGATCGACTTGCAACCAAGGACAAAGAAGAGACCAGAGACTGCGACTTCAGGATCTGCAAACAAGCGAAAAGCTGCACATGTGGCAACTGCCCTGCAAATATACGAATGCGACTCGTCCTCAACCAGAGACTAGTTCCAAAGGATAGAGGAGTCTCCTTGCAAGCTAATGCAACTCCAGGACTCCCTTTAGCTAGACGTACTAAGCCTCCGCAGGCCGCAAGTAAAGCACGCTTACAGAAGCAGTGCATTTCTAGGGTATTTTAAGGTTATTTCCTAACTATCACATCCCTCTAACCTGGGACTGTGAGTGGTTGTGTGGGTACGTAAGTGGGTGTGTGCATAGGTGAGTGTGTAACTGGCTGTGTAGGTCTGTGAGTGGCTGTATGGGTGTGTACATGGGTGTGTGAGTGGGGGTGTGAGTGCCCCTGTTGGTCTATGAGTGGCTGTATGGGTGTGTGAGTGGGTTTGTCAGTGTGTGAGTACATTTGTGAGTGTGTGTGAGTGCATGTAACTGGCTGTGTGGTCTGTGAGTGGGTGTGTGAGTGGTTTTGAGGGTCTCTGAGGGGTTGTGTAAATGTCAGTACAAGTGTATGAGTGCTTGTGTGGTTTCATCAGTGGGTGTATGAGTGGTTCGCTGGATTGCTGAGTGGGTGTGTGAGTGGCTGTATGGGTGTGTGAGTGGTGTTCAGGGTCTGTGAGTGGGTGTGTTTTTTTTTAATTGGCATTTGGATCCGCAGATCCATCGCAGAATCACATGGGGAGGCACTGTGAGCCGCGGCAGATCCTTGCATGCCTAAAAAAGTTATTGGCCTATTTCTTGCCCATGAGGGGTTCCTCACAGACTCCTCCATCAATCCCATGGGTTCAGGATACCTCTAGCCTGACCCCTTATATCCTATTAACACTTTATTCCCCCCCATATCCCTTCAGGAACCATGTCCCGATACCAAAATTGCAGCCACAACTTTTCTTACAGATTGCGGCCAGCCAATCACGGTATTGCGGTGGGGCGTAGATCCACCATGGGATCCATGTCTCTAGATATACAGAAATATTTTTTCTTTATTAACTCCAAAAATATGGAAGAGATGTACACCAAATTACAAAGAGCGCTCTTTCTGGACCAAGATCTAGCTTTCTGACAAATTTGGTGTAATTCTGTTCAGTGGTTTAGGTTGTAGTCGTGTCTAAAATCCCCACGGGAAATTACATTAGGAAAACGTGTTTTAGGACTCCCTCTTTTTCTCAGCCCCTGCCTGACGAATCACACTGAAACTTTCCAGACAGCATCTGAAGTGACTGGCACACTAGTTTTGAAAACTTTGGGAAATGGCACGAATGTTATTAGAAAAACAAAAAATGAATTTATTTTCTATGGAAATTAGGTCCTAACTAGAACTACCTACTGCCAGTAAGGGGGGGGGGGGTCTGCGTGTGTGTGTGTCTCTCTCTCTCTCTCTCCATGGTGCATCTGCTGCTATGACCAATGATACCCTAGACTGCCAACAACTGGTGCTTCTGAAGAAGCCATCTGAAGTGAGGCATGTGTGAACTTGCTTCTCAAAAAATGGGTGCCTTATTACAGACCTTAGGCTAGAGACACACCCATTCTCTGCATTCCTATTACATATATGAACTCTGCCGGACTGTCCACAGGATGAACAATCCTACGGAGTCTATATTGTCAATATAAGCATTGCACATGCACCTTTTTCGAAAAGAATATTGTCCTATGTGGAGAAATTCTTTCCTTATGCCATTACAAAATATAATATTACAGGGACATTTATACTGAATTTGCACACTTATCCCTACTCATTTTTAAAACTAATTGTACCAATAGGGTGGAAAAACCATTGAGAAAACACTTGAAAATCTAAAACATTCTAACTTTGTGGATGTTTACACACTTTCCAATACTCAAACCCTACCCTAATTTGGCAACAACTACATCTCCAAACATTACCCTAAATTTATAATTTCTGGAACTCTGCATTAACAGATGATTTTTCAAAGTTTTAAAATTCCATCTGCATTATATATGTTCGGAGGACAAAGTCTGCCATCTGCTCTGACAGGAAATAACTATGCAGCAATTGAGGGGAAGGTCGGAAAAAAGGGAAAATCCGACAATGTGTGCAATATAAAAACAAAACATGCAAAGGCAATTTTGTCGAAATAGGCTTCAATGAATTAGTTTCTGGAAAAGGTGAATGTCATTTATCTTGGTAATTTCCATGATACAGTTTAGGTGTAATGTTTTTTTTTTTTTTACAATTGATATTCTAAGAATGTTTCCCAAATTCCACATCGAACCAACATGTACCAGAACGAACACAGTTAAAACTAAACAGACTACTGGATCTCCTACGAACAGCGACAGTTAAAATAGTAATCACAGAACGAAATAATCGGCTCGAAAGCACACCCCCACTGGAGCAAGACACTATCGAGAAGAATGTAAACTTCTGGTATGCTATCTCTTTTTCTCTCTACCTTAATTCCTATCCTTTCCCCTTTCACTCTCTCCTTTCCTCTTACTGTGATAGGGGGACAGCCAAGCATATATAATCTGAAACTGCACTACAACTAACACAGCCAGTTTGGGCTGCCACCCTGTAATGACAAAGCGTTGACGGTTTCATGTTATATGTTGTAAAAAAACAATAAAAACTATATAGAAATAAAAAATAAAAAATAAAAAAACCAGACTACTTCCTTTCTCAATCTTTGTTGAGTAAACACTATGCTTAATATATAGGCTTCTTGAAGGCACACCCCCACTGGAGCAAGACACTATCGAGAAGAATGTAAACTTCTGGTATGCTATCTCTTTTTCTCTCTACCTTAATTCCTATCCTTTCCCCTTTCACTCTCTCCTTTCCTCTTACTGTGATAGGGGGACAGCCAAGCATATATAATCTGAAACTGCACTACAACTAACACAGCCAGTTTGGGCTGCCACCCTGTAATGACAAAGCGTTGACGGTTTCATGTTATATGTTGTAAAAAAACAATAAAAACTATATAGAAATAAAAAATAAAAAATAAAAAAACCAGACTACTTCCTTTCTCAATCTTTGTTGAGTAAACACTATGCTTAATATATAGGCTTCTTGAAGGCACACCCCCACTGGAGCAAGACACTATCGAGAAGAATGTAAACTTCTGGTATGCTATCTCTTTTTCTCTCTACCTTAATTCCTATCCTTTCCCCTTTCACTCTCTCCTTTCCTCTTACTGTGATAGGGGGACAGCCAAGCATATATAATCTGAAACTGCACTACAACTAACACAGCCAGTTTGGGCTGCCACCCTGTAATGACAAAGCGTTGACGGTTTCATGTTATATGTTGTAAAAAAACAATAAAAACTATATAGAAATAAAAAATAAAAAATAAAAAAACCAGACTACTTCCTTTCTCAATCTTTGTTGAGTAAACACTATGCTTAATATATAGGCTTCTTGAAGGAAGTCTACAACTTTGAAATTAAAACCTACTTCAGTGTATCTGTAATGCGTGATAATGTGTCAAGTGTCCATTAATGGTTTCTTTAACCCTGGTAACTATTAATACAGACCAAATTAAGGAATTCACACAAGTCAAGATTTGAGGGCATTAGAAAATGGACTTAGTAAAAATCTACTCACTGCATGGCTATCTGAAGAAAAGGGTTTTGATCCAACAGGCATTATATTATGGACGGGTCTAGTGCTGTACTTCGATATCAATCAATTCATTAGTATCTTGAAGGGTCTACAATGTTGAGAAGATGACTACTAACAGGATTCAGCTGCTGCGAATCTGCACCGATTATTCATAAAGCTTGTCAGTGCTAAATTCGTACGTTTGTTTAATATCCTCCTTAACTTTCTTAGTTGGAAAGTCCGCCCCTGAGCACGTTACGTTACAATAGACCTCACCACAAGCTGCACATTATTCTTGGATTGCAAAAAAAATCTGGAGCAGCCATGCAATTTGCTCAGCTAACGAAACACAATTAGGTTCCATTGTGTGTGAAATGAAAGCATTTCTCATTCCCCCCAAAATACATTACCATTTCAATGCATGTGATACAATAGGCCCTTCCGAGCCTGCATTGACATCTCTACCATTGTACCGATGCAGATTGGATCCATTCGCATACAAAAGGTTTAAACATAAGGGGTAAGAATTGACTCGGATTTGTTTTTCTTCCCCCACCACATAGATCAGAATTACTAGCCTACAGAAGGTACTCACACGGACAATGTGCACACCAGAGCCTCCTCGGTCTGCCATACTCAAGGCAACACTGCCCTGGCTGCCAAACAGATCCCTAGAGCTGCCAGAATGAAAGCTGCTGGCTGCAGAGTAATTGGAATTAAAGGACCTAGACAGCATGCTCTGCATAAAGAAGGACAGATTTAACAAAAAGAGGTTAGTTAAGCATGCAAACAACGACAGGACTTGTTATGCAGCAAGGCACAGGCGCAAAATATATCAAGTGCATGCTTGACGTCATGCACACAAGAACACAATGCAAATACATACAATATTGCAGTGAAATATACGGTGCAACTTGGCAGCATGCAATGCGAAATTGTACATATGTACATTCCATGCAAGAAAATGTCACCAACAGGTACAACTGTGTTATGTTTTGCTTGAATGTTGATGTGCGAGCGGAACATTGTGAATGGTGATTGTGGCATAATTGTGGCTGTAACAGTCAGTCGCTTGTGTGCCAGAGAATATTGTGCAATGACTGGAGGCTGTTGTGTGTGCTTGTGAGCAGAGAACTCGCCAACATGCAAGAGTATTTGGTGCGATTGCATGCTCTTACTACAGCATGGAACTACCTGGTGTGTAAGAGTATGTGGGGCAATGGCTCTTACGCGTTGTGTACGTGTGGAAGCCAGAGTATGTAGTACAATGTCTATGATGTGAGTAGTGAGGACAAAAACTCACAAATGTGGTACTACAAGTTCATTGTTGAGCATGTGTTGAAGCCCATTTCATGCTGGTCACTGATCTTTCTTGGTATGGTGATTGCCCATCTTAGGGGTGATAAATGTTGGTATACAACACTGCTGCTGTGCTGATTGTAGTGAAGGTTGGCGGCTATGTGCTTGAATAATGTGAAAAGGATGTCGATTGTGATTGCAGTATGCAATGCTACTATGGTTTTGTGGATGGTTGAGCTGGTGCTCAAGTTGTTATATGTAATTCACATCAATGCTGTATATCTTTCTCCTCATAATAAAAATGGATGTGTTATAGCTACATCCTAAATCATCATTATGAAGGAAGATGTCTCAAATCTATTATCTCTATTTTGTTTTTACTATTCAGCCTGATTGAGTGATATTGCGCTTTTAGAAGTTGTAAGTGATGAATGTGGAATGCGAGAGTCAGTTGGGTCTGCATGATGAACAGATTATTAATTGTTTCTGGTGACGGTTTGCCGCTGTCCTACTTACAACTTCAAACTTCAATACTAGAGCATTCGGGTAATATGCCATAAAAAAAAAGGACCCTACATAAACTGGTGGGTCCTGCTACGTGACTTGAAAAGAACATGACTTATATATAACAAGTAGGTTTCTTTACTATGAAAATGCACTTTGAATTGCATCATTCCACCCTTGACACAATAACCAATAAATCGCACACAGGAGAAAGATTTTAAATCTGGATTCTGGGGCAACTGCAATACGGCCGTTAGAAAGTAACTCCAGTACATTTCATTATGCCAAATATTTAACGGTGGTTTCCTTTACTGTCTGGTTGATGTCACTTTTTAAAAGCCTCTGTTTTGATAGTGAGAACAAAAGCGGTAAGTAGGTGATGCTCCCTAAGTGGTACCAAAGAAGGGTAAAGACAACCCAAGGTGTGCTGCTGGGGTGGTTCTCAACCAAGAGTGTGGAACCTTAGGATGGGCAAAGACAGAAGCAGGATGATCAGAGTCACTACAGATTAATGGACCAAAGATAGTCAAAGAGTGTAACAGTAATGTCAAACATGTTATGCAAAGGTATGGCGTGATTTACATAAAGTGTATTAAATCTATGACACCTTTGAGGTTCAATACCTGCTACAATTTGAACCTCGTCGCGGACAGTCGATGTACCTGTATTGATATCAATAATATTAATCATGAAGGTCCAAATCAGGAATCCTCTGAGGTTAAGGAGATCAGCACTGTCTGGAAGCATCATAGGGATCTGTAATTCATTACTAATTTAGGAAAGGATATATTACATGATTGATCCCTTGCAAAGATTTTGGGGTATCAAGTCAACAAATTTCTGCACTGTGTCAGTATTTTAAAAACCCCAGTGGTTGAAGGGCCACAGAAAACTTACAAGAGTCAATTTTTGCAAATCTTTTAGTCAAAAAGAGAGAAAGCAAAAATAAACTGGAAATCTACATAATGTTACTTTTAAAGTAATCCCTATAATGACCTCTAGGGCAGTAAATCAGTCTACACATACCTAGATCTGCAATTCCACAAAAACTTTAGTTCTATCTCCAAAGGCCTTTCCATGAAGAAAGTAGTGCACACCCTTCGCTGCACAATCTACAATGAAAGACTGGTCCAGCAAACAGAACAAATCAAACTGCTTGATTTGTTAGATACTCTGGGCCTCACAGTAACACCTGTCACTGTACTATACCGCAGCCAGTGATTCTTAAAGAAAAAAACAAAAATACTATTCCCAAACTTCTGCAGGTCGCCTTAATGTCATAGTCAAAGAAAAAAGAAAATGGATTGAGAGAGCACAAGTTTGGGAAAAAATTTATAAGTGCACCATATTTACAAGCACGTAGTTAGTTTAAACATGTTTACACACGAGTGTTTTATATTTAGAAGTGAAATACACAGAGTGTCTTATGTTCAGTAGTGAAATGTATAGAATGTTTAAGTAGAGTAACAATAATCATAACTGTGTGAGATTAATGTAGAAATGTTGGAATGAATATGAAAACCTCACGTTCTCATGTTAAAAGAATCATGTCAGAATTAAATGTAACTCTGAAATCCAGTTAAATGTGTAGGCCTCAGGGCAATTCACAGCAAACCTAAACGTGCTGCTTAAATAATGTGAGATGAGGTTGACGTGGTTCTTCCAAATGTATTATTGAACTTAGGGTTAAAATATATGCTTTATAGATGTGTTATTTTAGAAACGTATGCTAGTTAAGAATGTTGCTGTTTAAATCAAGTTAATGTTTTAAGAGTGCAGGGACCTGCTTCATGTAAATCAAGTAGGCCTGAACTGATAATGTCATATCGTTTGAACTGCCATGTGCTCGTTAGGGAAGAAGTCGAGAGGTGTCCAGCACCGAGCTTTGAGTGTGTTTTACGACCTAAAGATATGGTGGAGTCTGGAATTTGAGGCCCACTGCAGGACGAACTGTATGCAGGTGCGAGGGTCCTAATCAGCTCGAATGAAAGGGACTTTGTTCAGTGGCGCTTGGCGCAGGCCTGTAGGAGTCTCCAGGAATTTCAGGGGGTATCGGCGCACTGGAGAAGAAGCCTGGGAACCAAGGTCAACTTTAACGAGGGTCTTGAAGAGTACCATCATGGAGTTTACCGCGCAAAGATGTACCACGTGAGGGGCGTCCCAAGGGGCGTTCCTATCCGAAATGTGATTTGGTATTAGGGAAAGAGACCCGGGAGGAGAGCAGAGCAGATGATTTTGGGAGCCTACGGAAGCGGATGGGTAGGCAGATAGGCTGATCAGGAGAGACCCATTATCAGAGAAGAGACAAAGAGAAGTGAGTGATCTTCTTAGGAAGTCATCACGGCTGACACTTAGAGGGGTAAAGATCTTGTTAAGTAGGGATGTCACTTAGTATAGTGTAGGGACAGACTAACCTTAATTTTCTTTTCTGTAATGACTTTGAGGTTGCAACTTGTATCCATTTTGGCAACGCGTATGTTATTGGAAGTTGTACTCATTATTCTGTTTTTCAGACTCAGACTATTCAAAAAGTTCATGTTCATAGTGATACCCATTTATCTTCTGAATCTCATTTTGAGAAGTTTGTATCTTCAGTTATCTTTGACTTTATATTAAATCTTTGAAACTTAAATTTTGGTCAGTGGTCATTTAGAGTGGTGTAAGTTCTTAAATTGATTGACTTATTGTTAGATTACCTTTTACTTAATGACAGGTACCAACGATTCAGTCGACTTAGTTTGGGATTTGGTAAGGTAACTAGTAACCAGTAATCCCGCGTTAGCAGTTGGTAGCAGAGTGAGGATGGTTATCTTCTTGAGGAAGGTAATCTAGAGAGGTTAGTTTACCCCAAGGCCCCTAGACGTCGAGAGACGAGCAGCGGAAGAATCGTGTGCCGAAAGGTGCAGACGGTGCGAGAAAAGCAGCAGTATCGGAGGAGAGTGAGTATAAAAAGGGTCATGCGTGAACAGATTGCGGTGTTTTGTGTTGTATTTGTATTGTAAGGTCTTGCGGAGTTGAATGCCTGTAGTGTGAATGAGAGAAGGTTGTGAGCGCGCGCAACCTGGTAAGCTGGTTCCCTGGTAAACGGGTGAACTGGTGAAATCTTAAGTTCAGGCCAGAGCTTAAGTGGTTTTGGGTGTATCGAACATCCAGGGTAGTTGTCGACCATAGTACGGAGGTCACGAGGTACCATTGACCGCCGTGGATCCAAGATAGGGGGAGAGTAAGAGTGAGTGTATGAGTAACGGACGCTGGTCGAAAGTTACTGCGTGTGAGTAACCTATCGGAGAAGGCGATTGTCTGGAAGTAAACGGAAAGACATTTCGCCAAGTTAAGGTGACAACTACAGAGAAAGACTGTGGGCGTACAGTCAAGAAAGGTGATCGCTTGGACGGAAGTAATCATTTTTCAGAGTATGAATGGGACGCGTGCATGACCGAGGAGACGAGCTGAGAAAGGAGGGGAACTGCTGCGAAGGGGGACGGGTGACGTCGGCTAGAGCCGTGCTGTGATTGAGCGGTTGGTGTGACGTTAGCTAGAGCCGCGCTCTGGTTGGGCGGCTAGAGTGACGTCGGAGGAAAGTCGCGTACGGATAGGCCAGTTAGTAAAGAACGGCGCTGAGATTGGTGGATTGTCATCAGGAAGTAAATAAACGCGGAGAAAAGAGAAATCATGAAGTGTTTTAAGTGTTTGAAAGGGATCTTTAAAAGAAAAAGAAGTGAGCATTATTATGGGGAAGAGGCTCTGCCGGAGGGTATGCCAGCTCATTATATGGCAACGAATGTTGGGCTGCATACCATATTATGGATTGGGGCTTGGAATAAGCTTACGGAAGGGAATGAGGAAATGCAGTTCCCGAGGTACGGGACGTTTAAGTTAGAAGTGTTACATCGGCTAAAAGCAAACATGTCCTCATTGAAACCCTCGCCCAGACCAACACAGTTTGAGGCCCTTAATGCATGGATTAGGGCTGCACACGACAGAAATTTGAACAGGCGTCAACAAAGACTGACGCGATCGGTAAGAGCAGTGCGAGATTCTAAATGGGATGAGGAAGCAAAGCGGTGGAGGGTACAGGTTATTGAGGTGGAGAAAATGTATCCGATGAGGGAGGTGGCAGGAGGAGGAGGAAACCTCATGGAAGAAGACGAGGAAAGCGAGTCGGAGGACAATCTGATAAACAGATTGTTAATGGATAGACCGCCTCCGAGAGTGGGGGTGATAGAAGATAGAGGGCTCGCAAGGGAAGATGGGAATGCCATAGAGGGGTATACACCACTCCCTATATCGGAATGGACACCTACCAAAGGTGGGGAGACACCTCAACCTAGCACAGTACAGAGTGTAGTGAGGAGGTTTGTGGTGCAGAAAACGCCAGCCACCGAAAGGGTTGAGTCCTTTGGATTGCCAGACGCTCTTCAAGTGCCTGTTACCATAGGACCTATAGTATCGATCTATAACCCAGAAAGAGATAGAGAGGAAGAACAGAGGCAATTGGATAGAGAAAGGATTGAGATAGAAAGGAGGAATAATGTGACAAATGCATGGAAACAATTGCCAGGATCGGTAACATGGAATACCCCATTAGACACAACTGTCGGTCCCAATTCAGAACAGGGAGGTCCGAGAGGACCAATGGATCTAAGGGGACCGCGGCCAAGACCCTATTCAGAATTAAGAGCTGATTTGAGGGAATGGGACGGGTTCACAGTATCCCCGAGTAACAGGACAAGAACAGAACCAGAATGGGAAACCAGGGGCAATGGGACTGTATCTCATTGTGGGGCCAGCGAAAGCAGTCAGGGCCGGGAAGGCCAAAGTCCAGAGAATAGAGGGGATGCACGTCCTACAAATCAGGGAGAACAGCCGGAACAAAATACTAGGAATGTAGAGTGTGAGGAAATGTCCCGTCTCTGGGGGAAAGGAGGAGATGAAATGGTACGAGCTTTTCAGAATAGGTTTAGGTGCCTTCATCATACACTCGGGGAAGACGTTCAACATTGGAGGAAGGAGAACAGTGACAGGTCCCGCCACGCCTCGAATAATCAGGAATCACAGGGAAGTAGTGAAGAAAGAGGGAGTAATGGAACATCTTACCCTGCATCCCGTGAAACTAGCCAGGATGGGGAGAGAGGGGCTATGAGGCGTGAAGGAGTGTTTCACCACCCACCCCGAGAAGATGGAAAGGCATGGGACCTAGAGAGATGGGAACAGGGGAGGACTCCCTATAACTCACCAGTACCTAAACGTAGATCTCGGAGCTGGGATGGGAGAGATGTGGATGGAGGAGCTAAATTGAGTGTCTTGAAAGCTGAAATTAAGGCAAAGAGGCTCGATGTTACTAGTTTAAAATCAGATGTTGATGAGATAATAGATGGAACATTGCCTTTGGAAAGGATAGAATTGTATGAACAGGATGAGTTATTGTTCATGGCAAAGGATATTACTAGGAAAGCTAGAGCGTTTCATGAGAAACTGACTGATTTGGCAGATAGATATGCCGTGGATTTGTCTAGGACAAGGGCATTGCAGAGTAACCACAGATTACAGTACGCAGACCAAGATCTAGATGAGAAGAGAACTACTGGACTAAAAACACACATAAGAGAGCTGGTATCAGGGATAAGAGTGTGGAGAGAATTGGACAAATGGGAAGAAAGGTGGTCGAAAAAGGGCACAGTTAGACGAAGTGCAAATGTGATGACCCCCGAGGGAAGGGTAATGCATATGGAGGCATTCCTTTTGCGAGAAATATCAAATGGAAATTATGTACATGTGCCCTGGAGTAGAGGAGACTTAGCTGCATTTACCAACTCATTTCCGAAGTTAAGGGACAATCCAGTTGAGTGGTATAAGCAGGTAGAAAGGTTTGTCAAAATCTCGAAAGTATTGTGGATTGATTTGAACACGTTGTTTGACATCGTGGTCCCATCTGATTTGTGGACCCCGTGCAAGACTAGTGTTGAATGGCCAAATACTGAACCAGTGAGGGATGCTCGGACTAATGGACCGTCCGAGATTGTCATGCGAAAATATGAAAGGGTAATAGCATGGCTGAAAGATAAGGTACCACCACAGGATATAGATTGGGTGAAAATAGACCGAACAAGGCAGGAACCCAAGGAGACAGTTCACGAGTTTTATGAGAGATTATTGAAAACATTCAAGCAATACAGTGGACTCGATGTAATGGATCCCAAAGATATAGGGCAGTTTGTGTCAAAGTTTGTCTTGGGGTTGAGACCTGATATTTGTTTGATGATACAGCAATATTTAATCTGTTGGCAGAACAAACCACTAGATGAGATTTTACGTTATGCAAGATACTGTAGCGACGAGATAGATTCTAAAGCCAAGAATCTAAAGGAGAAATTGATGGTGGTGCAAATGCAGTCCGCTGGGAAGGGTGGCCAGCAGAAGCAGGGGATGGGACGAAAACCAAACGGTCAGAACAAAGATAATGAAGAAGGGCAGAGACCTAGGATAGACTTTGCCACTTTAAAGAAAACGACGAAGTGCCATCAGTGTCACCAGGTGGGGCATTGGCGACGCGAGTGTCCCTTTAACCCTGAAAATGGAGAGCTAGAAGTAGAAGAGCAGGTCCAAGAAGTCCCAACTCAAAAGGTGACAGTTCCAGGTAGCAAGGTGGTCAAAGGGGGGACTTCGGCTCCACGGGCCCAGTTCCCACAGCCACCGAAGGTAGCGACAGGGGGAAAGGTCTTTAAACAAATGCCTCTATTCATCGAGGAAGAAAAGTGTTATTACATTGATCCATTGACAGGACAACGTGTGAGCAGTGAAGAGGACTGTACCCTCGGGGCAGTCCTAGAGGTGGATCAAAGAGGGCCATTTGTTGAGGCAGAAGTGGCAGGGTGTCCCACAACGTTCTTGGTGGATACTGGGGCTACCCGATCAACACTGAGATCGGCGGTGGTTCCAGACTTGCCGATGTCAGGGGAAACAATTCAGGTGGTAGGAGTCGCGAACAAAAGAATGACTAGTCCCTTGACAGAACCAGTGTCTGTGAAGATAGGAAACCATATGAACGAACATCAGTTTGTGGTTTGTGACTCGAGTCCGGTATGTCTGTTAGGAAGGGACTTGTTGTGCAAATTGAACTGCACAATATACTGCACCCCGCAAGGAGTGGAGGTACAGACTACCGATGAAGATGCTACTTTTAAGGTGGCCAATTCAAAATCCTGTGTAGAACTATATCCTACTCTGACAGTAGAAGATCTTCCCCAAGACCTACGAGATGCAGTGGCGTCAGAGGTATGGGATTTCACCGGAGAGGAAATAGGATTGATTAAAGGGGTAGAACCGGTAAAAATACTGGTAAAACCAAATGCTGAGTTTCCAAGAACGCCTCAATACAAATTGTCCCAGGAAACGATTGCAGGAATAAAACCTGTGATCGAGTCAATGATACAACAGGGAATACTGAAAGAAATCGTGGGTAGTCCTTGTAACTCCCCGATTATGGGTTTGCAGAAACCTAGTGGGAAATTCAGGATAGTGCAGGATTTGCGAAAAATTAACAATATAGTCGTTTCATGTTGTCCCGTGGTACCGAATCCTTCAGTGATACTGTTTCAAATACCATGTCAAGCAGAATGGTTCACAGTGATAGATCTTTGCCAGGCTTTCTTTTCAATCCCATTGGATGAAGAGAGCAGGTATCTTTTTGCTTTTGAAATGGAAGATCGCGTTTTAACATGGTGTTGAATCCCACAAGGATTCACAGACAGCCCATCCATCTTCAACCAGTTGTTGAAAAAGAATCTCGAAAATCTAGTACTGCCCCAGAACTCGGTTCTGGTCCAATACATAGATGACCTACTTGTTGCGTCAGAGACAGAGGAAGCCTGTAAAGCAGACTCGATTGCCTTATTGAACCATTTAGCTGAAAATGGACATAAGGTATCTCCGAGCAAGTTGCAGTATTGTCTGACAGAAGTACAGTATTTAGGGCACCGGTTAGAGAAAGGAAAACGTAAGGTGTCACCAGAGAGGATTGAGGCGATAATGAAGATGAATGCGCCTACAACACAGAGAGAAGTTAGAATGTTCCTAGGAATGGTGGGTTACTGCCGACAGTGGATAGTTAACTTTTCACTGAAAGCGAAGCCCTTACAGAAACTGACGCACAAGGAGGTGAGTGATCCGGTACCATGGGACGAAGAATGCTTGGTGGCGTTCTTGCAGCTGAGAGACGATTTGTGTCGTGCTCCGGCTCTGGGAATGCCCGATTACGAGAAGTCATTTTCACTCTATTGCTGTGAGAGAGAGGGATGTGCTTTATCAGTCTTGGCACAGACCCACGGAAATGCCCGTAGACCAGTTGCATATTTTTCGGCTACATTAGATCCAGTAGCCGCAGCGTTGCCCGGGTGTCTCAAATCCGTTGCTGCAACGGGTGTCAGCATTGAAAGGAGCGAGAGTATTGAGATGGGACATCCAGTGGTGGTGTATGTACCACATTCAGTTGAATTGCTAATGACCAGGACGAAGACGCAGCATCTGACCAATAGTAGGCTCACGCGCTACGAGCAAGTTATTCTTGCCGCGGAGAACGTGACTCTCAGGAGATGCTCTGTCTTGAATCCTGCTACTTTAATGCCATTACCTACTGTAATAGAAGGCGAAGGATGTGAAGACCACGATTGCCTTGATGTGACTGAACTATGCACGAAACCCAGACCAGATATTGTGGATGAGCCGTTGTCTGACCCCGATGAAATTTATTTTGTTGATGGCTCATGTTTAAGAGACGATACTGGTCGGTTGAGAGCAGCTTATGCTGTTTGTACTATTACTGGAGTTGTGGAAGCTGCTTGCCTGGAAGGAGTACATTCCGCACAGGTAGCAGAAATTATTGCCCTAACTCGTGCCTGCATAGCAGGAAACGGAAAGAGAGTCACCATCTACACGGACAGCCAATATGGTTTCGGTGTGGTTCATGATTTCGGGCAGTTGTGGTCTCAGAGAGGTTACATGACCTCCTCTGGTTCGCCCATTCGAAATGGAGAATTTGTGCGACTGTTGTTAGAAGCATTACAAGGTCCAGTTGACATCGCAATAGTAAAATGTGTAGCACATACTAAGAATACAGATTTTGTGTCACAAGGCAACAGATACGCTGATGAAGTCGCACGTTATTGTGCGGAACAAAATTATTCTTTCTCAAAGGTGGAAATAGAAGGTGCGGAAGAAAGGACAGAATTAAGCATGATGTTAGAGACCGTGGATACCTGGGAAGATTTGAGGGTAATGCAGGAGAATGCACCAGAAACCGAGAAAAAGGCATGGGAAACAGCAGGTTGTGTGCGAAGTGAAATGGATTTTTGGGTTTCAGCAGATGGGAGGGCTGTGTTACCTGAAGAATTAGCAAATCCCATGGCGAGAGAAATACATGGTCCAGTACATCTAGGAAGGGATGCTATGATGAGAGTGTTTAGGCAAATTTGGTATTGCCCTAAATTTAGAATAGCAGCAGAATCAGTATGTAAGCGATGTGTTACCTGCCAACAACTGAACGTAGGCAAACGAACACCAGTCACACTGAGTCACATTGGGAGGTCGGGGGGGCCTTTCAATAGAATGCAACTAGATTTCATCGAAATGCCAAGAGTTAATCGCCTTCGGTATGTGTTGGTGATTGTATGCGTATTTTCCAGATGGGTTGAAGCGTACCCTACACGTAGGTGCGATACACTCACAGTGGCTAAATTGTTGCTCAGGGAGTTGATACCGCGCTTCGGGGTGCCTGCCTCTTTGGAATCGGACAGAGGAAAACATTTTAACAGCGAAATAGTGAAGATGTTGTGCTCCACACTGAATATCGATCAAAAGCTGCATTGTAGTTATCGACCAGAAGCTTCAGGAATTGTGGAACAAGTGAACGGCACTTTGAAGAATAGATTGGCTAAAGTAGTGGCATCCACATCTTTGAGTTGGCCAGATGCTCTTCCTTTAGTGCTCATGAGCATGTGCAGCACCCCTGACAGGAGGACAGGTCTCTCTCCACACGAGATTCTGATGGGGAGGGCCATGAGACTTCCCACAGTTCCAACTGCTGCCCTATTGAATATTACAGATGATCTGATCTTGGATTATTGTAAAGGACTGTCTGACGCCATCCATTCTGTGTCCCTTCAGGTGCATGCGGCTGAAGTTCCAGCATCGAGGAACCTGTGTCATGACCTGAACCCAGGGGACTGGGTGTTGGTTAAAAAACACGTCCGGAAGAACTGCCTAGATGTTCGCTGGCGTGGGCCCTTTCAGGTAATCCTGATAACGAACACCGCGGTGAAGTGCGGGGGGCTGCCAAATTGGATCCATGCATCCCACACTCGAAGAGTTCCAGCACCTCTAGAAGGAACAGCTCCTATCCCAGACGGAAGCCCGGAAGTGGAAGAAGAGTCGCAAGAAGGGATTGAGGCAGCTGAGGGGGTGTCGGAAGAAGTTGGGAACGCATCGGATTCAGAAGAAGAGCGAAGGCAGGACGGCAGTGAGACTGAAGACGCAACTGAAGGAGAGAGCAGCAGTGAATACGAAACAGACACGGATCAGTACCAAAGTGATCAAGAACCGAGTATGAGGACGAGATATAGGAGAACAAGGTGTGAGGCTGCCACTTGGCCGGGAAGAGACAGGAGGCTAAGTTTGAGGTCGGCCCAGGAAGAAACACTTGTTCCTATATCCGAAGACTCGGATCAAGAGGAAGATACCCAAGAGGGAACCGAGGAGGGCCCTAGAAGATCAAGGAGGATGCGAGTGCCTAGTAGAAGATACTCTACTCCTGATTGGACCTACCTCGTTGCAGATGTCGGTGGGGCACAGAACCGGGAGGGTCAGGGAAGTGAACCTGATCAGAACTGACCCAATCATCACTGTACAAATTCTGTTCCTGCTACCGGGGGCGGAGACTGAAAGGTTGCCGACACTCAACATCGTCTATCCTCCTCTCCTAAGCGGAATAAGAAAATTGCTCTTAGAAACAGTTGAATTTCCAGTTTGCTGTTCACGATATCCAATATTAGAGGGAACTCTTCTTCGTTTGGAGATGCTTGAGCGAGTAGTAGAACTTCTCGGAGATCGCATTGTTTTGGACTAACACTTTGTTGTAAAAAGACTTTTGATAGGACTTTGAAAAATTACTGCAAGATAACCTAGCGCCGAGTGGAAGAAGAAAATTGGTAGGGGTTTCCTTTTAGCGGATGGAGAAGGGCTAGGGTTGTCTGTTTTCTACAGGACTTTAAACTGTTTTGCGGAGTAAATTGTCGGCTTCCAAGTGTTCCAAAGAGGGACAATATGTAAAAGAAAGACTTTGTACACAGAGAAGAAGAAGCGAATGCTGGAAGAAAGTCAAGAACTACACTGTTTGAGAACATGGAGGCTGGCAACCCGAACCGCAGGGCAAAATGTATAGTTGGCACATTGTTGGGAGTGGTGATTTCCCTGATAGTTTTAGTGGTTACTGTCTCATACATAGTGGGACACGAGAGAGATGCAACTGCAGTCAAGGAGGTCAAGGGAGTGTCAACACCGAGAACCACTATTGTTAATGATAAGGGAAACATCAATGATAAAGACAAAGCGTTGTTAGATGCAGAAATAAAAAGGTTACACACAGATGAGTCACAGGGAAATTTCAGGTCAAATGCTTATGCTAAATTGCTTTATGAATACGTTGATGTCATGGAGGTGAAGAATTGCTACGTTTGTATGCAATTACCAGCTTCGGTAGAGGAGGGTATCAGATACCATCATCTTCCATTGACATATGGAATCACATGCAGTTTGTTGTTGAGCATATTTTATGGACGAGAAGGATTTGAGTATTATTTCTCGAATTTCGACTCGACATTGCCAGAGGTCCCGAATTTCAAGCATTTGAACAAGTGGGACTACTACAAAAGCGAAGACAGATTACACAAATGGTTTATTCCATGGAAAACGTTAGATACTTCACATGCTCGAAGAAACAATCTGACTTGTCAAGTGTCAGAAATTGAGAAAAAGTTTATAGGGCAGGTAGATACTAGATACAGGAGGCAGAAGATTCTGAAGGCCTCAGGACAATGGGAAACAGATTGGACCAAGGAGGAAAGGGCACATCAAAGAAAGGGTAGTATTGGTCCAATTGCTTTAGATAAGGAGAAACGGGGGAAACTGTGCATCCACAGGAGTTACTCCTATTATGAGAATTTTTATGTAGGTCAAGTCAATTGTGAACATGCCTTTCAACTGGAGTATTACTCTAAGGATTTTTTGAAAGGGATGCAAGCAATTCCAAATGTATATTTTGTATGTGGAAGAAATGCCTATGTGAAGCTACCAGATAATTGGTATGGATCATGCTATCTGGCTGTTGTCTTCCCTAAAATATATCATGTTGAGAATTTAGAAACGACAAAGAAAGAAATACCAACTAGGTGGAAGAGAGGGCTGGGTGCAGCAGAAGTAGTTGGAGATGTACTCGGTCCTGCATTCCCTATCTTAGGACTGATATTGAATGACATTAAGATCAGGAGGTTAGCTACAGTCGTAGATAGGCTATCTGCCAGTACTGCTAGATCATTGATGCTGATAGAAGGTGAGATGCAATCGATTAGGGCAATGGTTCTTCAGAACCGACTTGCTTTAGACGTTCTGTTAGCTAAAGAGGGAGGAGTCTGTAAGGCTTTGAAGGTCCAGGAGTGCTGCACTTACATTCCAGACAATTCAAAACCTCTAGAGAAGTACATACGAAACATCACTGCCATACACTACGAAATCGAGGATCTGACAAAGATAAACGTGTGGGAAAAAGTAGGTCATGGAATGGGTAAAGTTGGAGGTTGGTTTGCAAACTTAGGAAAGGGTATCGTTTGGTACATACTGAAACCCATCATCATAATTGTGATTTGTGTAATCACTTTGTGGGGATTGGTGCGTTTGTATCAGTGGTATAGAGCAAATAGGTTACAGAGAACTATGAGGAAACAGGAGGAAAAGTTGACAGCGATGCAGGACACTCAATACCGGAATCTAAAAGCATTGGAGACAATGAAAAGAGGTGGCACTGCCACGACTTCACTTTGAAGGGTTCTACATTTTGTAATGGTGTCTTGATGGT
The DNA here is from genome assembly GCF_964261635.1 of Lissotriton helveticus. NCBI lineage: Eukaryota > Metazoa > Chordata > Amphibia > Caudata > Salamandridae > Lissotriton > Lissotriton helveticus. The sequence goes on along the minus strand of NC_136059.1, from coordinate 520,333,066 downwards.
GATGACCCCTGAAGGTCATCAAAGGGGGGATTGAGAGAGCACAAGTTTGGGAAAAAATGTATAAGTGCACCATATTTACAAGCACGTAGTTAGTTTAAACATGTTTACACACGAGTGTTTTATATTTAGAAGTGAAATACACAGAGTGTCTTATGTTCAGTAGTGAAATGTATAGAATGTTTAAGTAGAGTAACAATAATCATAACTGTGTGAGATTAATGTAGAAATGTTGGAATGAATATGAAAACCTCACGTTCTCATGTTAAAAGAATCATGTCAGAATTAAATGTAACTCTGAAATCCAGTTAAATGTGTAGGCCTCAGGGCAATTCACAGCAAACCTAAACGTGCTGCTTAAATAATGTGAGATGAGGTTGACGTGGTTCTTCCAAATGTATTATTGAACTTAGGGTTAAAATATATGCTTTATAGATGTGTTATTTTAGAAACGTATGCTAGTTAAGAATGTTGCTGTTTAAATCAAGTTAATGTTTTAAGAGTGCAGGGACCTGCTTCATATAAATCAAGTAGGCCTGAACTGATAATGTCATATCGTTTGAACTGCCATGTGCTCGTTAGGGAAGAAGTCGAGAGGTGTCCAGCACCGAGCTTTGAGTGTGTTTTACGACCTAAAGATATGGTGGAGTCTGGAATTTGAGGCCCACTGCAGGACGAACTGTATGCAGGTGCGAGGGTCCTAATCAGCTCGAATGAAAGGGACTTTGTTCAGTGGCGCTTGGCGCAGGCCTGTAGGAGTCTCCAGGAATTTCAGGGGGTATCGGCGCACTGGAGAAGAAGCCTGGGAACCAAGGTCAACTTTAACGAGGGTCTTGAAGAGTACCATCATGGAGTTTACCACGCAAAGATGTACCACGTGAGGGGCGTCCCAAGGGGCGTTCCTATCCGAAATGTGATTTGGTATTAGGGAAAGAGACCCGGGAGGAGAGCAGAGCAGATGATTTTGGGAGCCTAAGGAAGCGGATGGGTAGGCAGATAGGCTGATTAGGAGAGACCCATTATCAGAGAAGAGACAAAGAGAAGTGAGTGATCTTCTTAGGAAGTCATCACGGCTGACACCTAGAGGGGTAAAGATCTTGTTAAGTAGGGATGTCACTTAGTATAGTGTAGGGACAGACTAACCTTAATTTTCTTTTCTGTAATGACTTTGAGGTTGCAACTTGTATCCATTTTGGCAACGCTTATGTTATTGGAAGTTGTACTCATTATTCTGTTTTTCAGACTCAGACTATTCAAAAAGTTCATGTTCATAGTGATACCCATTTATCTTCTGAATCTCATTTTGAGAAGTTTGTATCTTCAGTTATCTTTGACTTTATATTAAATCTTTGAAACTTAAATTTTGGTCAGTGGTCATTTAGAGTGGTGTAAGTTCTTAAATTGATTGACTTATTGTTAGATTACCTTTTACTTAATGACAGGTACCAACGATTCAGTCGACTTAGTTTGGGATTTGGTAAGGTAACTAGTAACCAGTAATCCCGCGTTAGCAGATGACGGGATGTATTTAAATACGAATCCCACAGCACAAATTATACTTTGGTAACACTGACAAACTCATCCATGGCACCACAATGAAGCAGTGACCGATAAACAATTTTATTGTTTTTGGACGAGTGCCTAGTTAATACGTTTCTTATTGATCTGAATTCCCATGTCTTCCCACAACCTACCAAGAACCATTTTAAGGCAAGGGGAGGCAAAACTAACCATTCGAATAGCTCCGTATATGGAACTGGATGTGGGATTTTAGATGCGAGATGGGCCTTGGGAAAAAGCGGCTACAAAGTCGTAGGTGCAAATTGTCCGATGACCCACAACATCCTGCTTGCATGCACCGCTACTACTCTAACAATCCAGCCTTTTCAGTGGATTAGCCTCTGGTGACGAGCACGGACCACCAGCTGTGAATCTACACCAACTGCCTGCTGATCAACAGTTTCTTGAGGTCAGATATATCTTGGGAATGCTCGACAGAATCCCCACCCAGAACCCGAAGCACTTTGACAAAAACTGTTGTAAACTACGTGAAGCAAAAAGGCTTGCAATTTTTATTCCAAATTCAAAGAGAGAGGGAGACTTTACCTAAAAGCTTTAGAAGTATATAACAATGCATTTGGTTGGTTGATAATTCCTAGGTTGTGGATGTTAAGTGGGGGTCACTGCAGTCAACATGGCTGGCCGTGTGGACCCTAAACGCCATGCTTCACCAACTGTGCTTACCTGAATGATGTGGACGATTCTTTGGGTCTCACCTTTGCAAGACCCCCAGCTGGTAAGTGAGGTTTTCTTCTGAATAAAAGTACCTGCAAAGTACAACCCTGGCGTCTGCCATGAAGTTCCACCCTCCAGGTCAGGACTACGAATGGCATCTGAACTTTCTATAGGTGTACGCATGCTCCCTGCTCTAGAAGGGGAATGAAGATACAATACCTAAGGCCACCTGGCCCTCATGACATTAATACACTTCACTCGCTAAGTTTGAACCTCTGTGCTTCAGAACCACTGGAGACACTGGTGCATTTTGACTCTGGGGGTGAAACACAAAGTGGTCTAGCGGTTAGACAGTGCCGATTTGATCTGTTTCAGACCACTGAGCTCCTAACTCCCAATGAGAGGATACTGCACTTGTACAATAATCTGCAGACAAGGGAAAGGCAGAGGTGTGTGATGTATATCCTACCAAAAGAATGACCTGCCCTAACTGACCTGGGAGTTTAATAAAATTGGGCAAAAAAAGGAGGGGGGGCGCAATCCTGACTTGCGACAACGACTGAATCTGAGGCAGCATGAAACTTAGTATCTGTGGTCTAACAGTGCTGGCTTGCATCAGTGCTCTGTTCTACAGGTGAAAGAATAAGTGGGTAATTAACCTGAGTTGGTCTTTCAGCATTGAAAACCTTAAGGTAACAATTGGTTTCTCCTCTGCAGAGGTAGGAAACCAGATTGTTCTTCTGTCTCCTCCAACTCTACCCACTGAAAGGGAACGGATACCTGTGAAAGTCCATTGTATTTAGTAAGCTCATCAGGGGTTGAAGTTCTGGCTGCCTAGGACTCTAAATCTTCAGATTGTAAAACTGGCTGGTGCTCTATCCATGCATGCTCACAAAAGTCAGCCACAACCCACAGTTACTCTTATGAATTTACATTTTTATTTAATGGAAGTTTACAGGATTGGTCATATACTGACTACACATCGCACTTTAAAACATTCTCCTCAGTTATAGGTATGGGAATCACATTTGTTCCAGGTTAAAGACTGTTCCCCAGGATTTTTTGTGCTTTTAGTAATAGGGCATGAAAATTCTAAAAGGATAACCTTTGCAAGATGTGTGCTAGCAGCATGACTAAATGACAATCTGTAGGGTCCAAGGGAAGTCTCTGCCGACTTGAGGTCGAAGGAGTACTTTCTTCTTGGTATCAGAAAACTTTTCAACTTGAGGTGTCTCCCTTATGGCAATCTCTCAAAACTTCTCAACATCAATCAGACATTCTCCATAGTGAATTAAAAAGAGCTTCTATCCGAAGACGATGTTCGTTGGGGCTTGAATGTACTGAGTCATGGAAGTTAATGCAGCATGTGGTCTTTTTTCAATTATTTTTCTCTTCTATTTGTATTCCAATGTGCTTTCAGTATAGGGCTGGGTTATGGTTATTATTACCAGTATAACAGTCTTATGTAAATCAAGTGCGACGTCCTGGATATTATTCTCCCTTTGTGATCAAGATTATGTCTATGAAGGTCTGCGCTGTCTCAGAATCCAACAAATCTGGTTGTACGCTGTGGCCAGATTGTGCTGCACAGGTTCTAGAAACGGCCTGCAATGCAATGCTAGTTTCAGCACCATTATACCGAGGGCCCAACATTTCTTCATCTGCATGAAATATGCAAATGATTGATACCTAAACACATTGAGAAATGACACCTTGTGCAAAACTGTAAGATGTATTGGCACACCGCACCTCACAAAGAGCAACAGAAGAGACGAAAGCAAAAAGGTCTTGCCTATGCGAGAGCTAATGGCTTTGTCAATGTGATTTACCCATCTTGTAGACCAGTGTGGATGCTTTTCAACATGGCTAAAGGTTAGTGGTGTAGTGTAGAGTGGCGCAGATAGGAGTAGAGTGGCGGGGAGTAGCATAGAGGAGAGTAGAGTGGAGTGTCGTGGAGTAGCATAGAGTGGAGTGTCATGGTGTGGAGTGGCGTGGGGTGTCAAGGAGTGGTGTGGAGTAGAGTAGCACTGAGTGGAATAAAGTGTTGTAGGGTGAAGTGTCAGAGTGGAGTGGCATGGGGCGTCACAGAGTGGTGTGGCATGTCATGGAGTGGTGTAGACGAGCATTGAGTGGAATAGAGTGTTGTAGGGTGAAGTGTCAGAGTGGAGTGGCATAGTGTGGAGTAAAGTAGTGTGAAGTGGCGTACAGTGTAGTAATGTGGCGTATAGAGGAGTACAGTGTCATAGCGTAGACTTGTGGTATGGAGTGCCATAAAGTGGAGTGGTGTGGCGTGTCGTAGAGTGGAGTGGAGTGGCACAGTGTTGTATAGAGGAATAGCAGAGAGTTGAAGAGTAGAGTAGAGTGGAGTAGTGTTGTAGAGTGGATTGGCATACAGTGAAGGGGCATTGAGTAGAGTGGCACAGAATGGAGTGGTGTGAAGCGGCGCAGAGTGGAGTGGCGCAGGGTGAAGTGGCGTAGAGTAGAGAGGAGTGGAATAGAGTGGAGTTAAGTGTTGAGTAGAATGGAGTGGTTTAGAGTGGAGTATCGTAGAGTAAAAAAAATGTGCTTCATTTGAGTTTCCTAATTCTGATATATTCTGAAATATTTGTACAATTCCTTTACTGGCATTTACATTTTGTTGTGTGCTAGCAAAAACTAACATTCTACAGCCTTGCCTGGTACACCCTTAGGACCCAGCAAGATTGTCAAATAAATCCTCTCACTTTGCAATCAGATAAAGAAAAGTAAACACCAACCTCCTTTGGGAAACACAGCCTAACATTTGACTTCTGTCAGTGATGAGATAAAAACATAATTTAAAAGCCTGTTTATTGTTCATTAACTACCAACTCTAGCATGGTTATTTTGAGGGTGCTTCAGCACCCGACACACCTCCTACTTCTAGCGCCTATGGCATTAGCGTGAAATTGAGTAAGAGAATTGTTTAAGGTATGCTACTAGTAAAGATTACTTAACAAAATAAAGAAGCTTGCAGACAGAAAATTGTTCCTCCCAGACATGTGACACTGATGAACTGGTACTGGCAGAGATAAGTAGAATCAAACATGCAGAAAGATAGAAGACAGGAAACCTTTTCAAAGAAATACAGCACATTTTCTTCTGTGAACCAGCAAACAAGGGAAACAACTTAAAATACATGTATTCTTGTGACATGCCTCATGAAAAAGAAAATGAGTTCCCAGAAAGCAAGCACATGTGGAAGACTACATGGTCCAGTGAGAGAGGTGTTAAACAGGTTATGCTCCATGGGAGGGACAAAGACATTCTGGAGAGCTTTAAAAAACAAATAAAGCCAGCAAATAGAAAGCAAGCAAATATGGGTTACAAAACAAAGCCAATGGGAAGCAATGGGAAGCTTTCAGCATGTCCCCAATGTGTCTTTGCAACCAGACATCTGGTAGGCTTTGACCTAAAAATTATTTCAGACTTTCTCATATGGCCTGACTGTAAATCCTGAAGCTCATTGATTCTGCAAATGCCACTCCGGGGCCAGATTGATACGATCTTTCTTATTTATTCTTCTGATGCAACTTGTGCTTCAGAAAAAGATGATAGAACAAACTATTTGAAGATGTTGTCTTTGTTGTGGTTCATTGTGGGTTTCATGTGGACATCACCATTAGCCATACGGCAAAGCTGCTGTCGTCACCCAGAATTTGAATTTTCCCCAAGTAAAGATTCTACTTTTGAACTGCATGGCAATCTAGAATTTAACATGGCATGCACATGTGGAAGGTATAACTTTGAAGACCAAAGGCCACTAGCCCGCTTCTCCTTGTAAAGCAATGGCAAGATATGATGTTCATCAAACACTAGAAAAGGAGTTGCATGTTTCTGAAAAATAGCAACTTGTTTCAATTTTAGACCGTTTGGCTATTGTAAAATAAAAATTATCTTTATATTAAGTAAGCAAATTATCAACTAACTGTACTGTAATAATCTATCAGCATTTCCCATTTCACACTTGATGAACAAGTCACTTATCTTTGGTATTACACTTTATGATGGATACTCTTATCTAAATGCAGATTCCTCAAATTTGAAGACTCGCCAGCTGCCTGACTGTATTTGGAAATCTTTTACCAGCAATGTTCCCGTGTGCTGCTAGGTGGTGCCGTGCGGCTCTGCTTTGACTCAACACACAGTCCTTGAAGCGATGGAGATACATATAGGCACCCTCAGACAAGGAGTGTGAACAACTGACAGAACTAGTGTACAGATTCCTAATTTGGGACCTTTTTAGATGGTATAAAGACGCCACTTCTCATAATGGGAAGGTGGGAAGACGATGAGGAATCGGTCGTCAGATACAATGTCCACCAGAAACAGTATTACTGAAGGTAAATAATTTGTTCTTCGGATTGTTATTTCTAACCGCAGATTCCTCACCATAGAATAGATAGCAGAGCAGTACTTTTCCAAGTGGAAAGTCTATGAATTGGACTCAGACCAAAAACTCAAGGGCCGAGCAGGTTAAATGTCCTTCCAGGCAGACCTGGCCTTCATGTCAGGAGTGCTTTGTGAAAGTTTGCACTTACGCTCATGGCACAGCGGAATGCAGAGAACCATACATTTTCACAGGGTCCTTTTCTGCACAGCCTTCCCTTTCTTCATCTCAGAGAACCCCACAAACAGCTGAGCATCCGCAGAGCTCATCTCACCGAGACCCAGGAAGGAGACTGAAATATAGAAATCACAGCCTAAACGTACGGGACTCGTAACATAGAGAATGTCATGATCTGCAACATATCCAGGCCAGCTCCAATGAAGATAAATCTATGCAAAGGAGCGAGTTGCGATTTTGGCTCATTGTTGTGAACCCTCAATGATATAAGGAGATCCGAAAACATCTGGAGGTGGTCTACAACTGACTGTGGTAAGCCGGACTTCAACAGTTAGTTGTCGAGGTAGGGGAAAACTAGTATCTACGAACCTCTGAAGATGGGCAGTGACAACCACCATCACTTTTGTGAACACCTGAGGGGCACTGGTGAGGCCGAAGTGGAGCATGCAAACCAAAAGAACTCATGGCCTACCTTGAAACGCAGGTAATGTCTTTGTGAGTGCAGGACGGGCATATGAAAATATGCATCCTGCAGGTCCAAGGACACCATCCAATCACTTGGTCCAGGCCAGACAGCATCTGGGCCAGCATGAGCGTTTTGAATTTGTCCTTCCACAAGAAAGCGTTTAGAGGTCAAAGATCTAAGATGGGCCAAAGACCCCCATCCTTCTTTGGAACAAGGAAATACCAAAAGAAGAAACCCTCACCTATTCCAAAGCACAGAACCATCTTAATGGCTCCTTTTGAAAGTAAATTCACACCTTTTGCAACAGAATGGGGAGGTGTTCCCCTGAGAATCGCTCTGATGTGGAGAAAAGGGTTCGTGGAGCAGGAAGAAAGGGTAGGACATAGCCATGCTTAACCATTTAATGCCTCGTATGTCGGACAAGATGGATCACCACCCTGAGAGAAAATGCTGGATCCTGCCTCCCTCAGGTTTGTTGTATTCAACTGATGGCAAGCTAAAGCGGATTGGTGGCTGTTGCTGCTGGGGAATGGAACTGGAAGAACTGATGCCCTTGTAAGTCTGCATGCTGACTGCCAGATCCACGTCTCCACCCTAGAAAAGACTGGAGTCATTGCAGCAGTGGCTAGGGGGAGACACAGCCATGAAGCATGCTGTGGCTCCAAGCATGGCGGCGGAGTATCACACTGGTGCCAAAACCCTTCACAGACAATCAGTGGTATCAAGGCCAGCACAAATCTCATTTTTAGCTGACCTTCACTAAGTCTAAATACTTTAAGCTTTTAAGACCATAAGTTCATTCTGGACAGCTAGCCAGATCTCGCCGACCATGTCCAGGGGGCATGCATATAGCAGTACAATAAGCAGACTGCATTGACCAATCCCAATGCTAGGCTGGCCGTAGAGAAGATTTGTTTTCCAAATGCCTGAATCCTCTTAGACTCCCTATCCAGAGAAGTCATAGGGAATGAACCAACCTTGTTGCTTAAAGCCTGAACAACCAAACTTTGGAGTAGGGTGCTTAGTGAGAAAATCAGGGTCATCAGGCATTGGACTGTGACTTCTGGCCACCTATCTATTGACCAATGGGCAAGAACAATACATTGACCAGGGGCCCATTAAAGTGTTTGTGAGGGCCTCACTGAAAGGGAGCCAGGGCTCAGATGTGGCTGCTGTAAGATTTCCATAAGGACATTTGTCTTAATCTCAATAGAGGGCAGTTGTAGGTTCAAGACCTCAGCTACTTATCGGATTACCCCAGCAAGTGATGCACTGTCTTCCGCTGGAGGTGTAAATGGCAAATTCAGCTTCATATCAGTGGAAGTACCAAATCCACTGGCCTCCTGCAAGTCCATGAAAATATTGTCATCACAATGAGGGGGTATATTATCCCAACCCCGAGAATCATAATCATCATCATCATCATCTCAGGTTGGTAGCAAGCTTTGGCCAGAATCAGAGTTACAAAGGCAATGGAGTCTCTGATGGTGTATCCACCTGAGTAGAGATATAGGATCAGAGTCAGGCTGTATGGCGACTGGTTGCACTCAGAACCAAATGACTATCATCAAATTATTTCACATACAGTATAGTATTTGCACACTTACATATCTGTTGTTTTCATTTAAATTTTCCCTTCTGTCAATCCTGCTTTCGGGTAAGTGGAAATCTATCCTGTTCTGGTCAGAGTTTCCCAAAATGACTTTAGTTGCATTTTCTATTAGCTCATGTGTTTACAGGTCTTCATGAACTATATTTTAAGTTACTGAAGTGTATACTGTTTCGTACCGTTTGCCCTGGGAGCTGTGCTGTTGACTTCATTATTTGCACTGCTCCCTACTGTTTACTTCTCTTCTCCCCCATAGGAAAAGCCAAATATAAATAATCCTCCCTTGATATAGTACCTGACACACATGCAACACAGAATAGGTTTGCTGAAAAGTAGGGTACTACCAAACCCAGCACACCACAGAATCAGTACACAATAGACAGACCTAACAACATACACAAACCTCCATCACACCTCTGATATGCCAACTATCATCAGAAATTCAACACCACTTCCCACTTAATATTACGCCAAAACAATACCTTTGCATTTGTCCCAATAATTTGCCTTTCACAAACATAAGAAATAAGTTACTTAGCTTTGGTAATGTTCTTTCTGGTAGAGACTCTATCTAACCACAGATTCCCCACCTTATGAATATTTCCCACGGCATCAGACTGATCTGGAAAAATCTTAAGCAGTACTCCGATGCTCTGGAAGTGATGTGCGTGGCCCTATATAGGTGCAATACATCCATGCTGACATTAGTTGCTCTCTGAACTGCCCACACTCCCAGAATTTATTTGCAAGAATAGTAGCTGGGAAATGTCCGATGCACAGAACAAGGAGAATGGTAGGGTCTGTGAGGAATATGCAATTAGAGACAGCCTTTACCAGAAAGAGTGATACCGAATGTAACTAATTTGTTCTACTGAAAGAGATTGCTAACCTCAGAGTCCCACTTTTTAAATAGATACCAAAGCGGTAACTCCTCGGTGGTGGGTCTGTGAACAGACTGAAATCAAAAAGTCCTGCCGGATCGAGCAGGAGAAGTACTTCCCTTGACTGACCTGGCTGTCCCGACAATAGTGCTTTGTGGATGTATGGTGGGACGGCCATGTAGCCAATTGGCACATGTCCAGGACAGGCACACCACATGCCAGCGGAGTAGTAGCAGCTTTGGCTCCTGTGGTATGAGCCCATAAGCCCTCCGGGGGCTGCTTTTTGGCCAGTGCGTAGCAGATTTTAATGCAGAGACTGATACAATGAGAGATGGTTCTCTTAGGCACTTTCTTTGCTCAGCTAATCCAATAAAAAGCTGATCACGCAACCAGTGTTTACTAGTACGGTCAATATAAAACCAGTGTTCTCTGGTATGATCAATATAGAAACAAAGAGCCCTTTTTGGATTCGCCAGGTTGAGTCTGTCTTCCTCCTTAGAGTGGTGAGGTGGAGAAAAGAATGATGGAAGAGTAATGTTCTTCCCAACAAGGAATGGATTCACTACCTTTGGAAGAAAGGAGGCTTGAGTCTGTATAACCAGCTTGCCTGGGTAGAAAGAGGTGTCTGGTGGGTTGACAGAGAGTGCATGTAGCTCACGTATCCATCTTGCTTATCTGATGTCAACAAGAAATACTGTCTTGAGGGTAATCAGCCAAGGAGGACAATTGTGCAAAGGTTCAAAGGGAGGAACCACACATGAGGAATATAACACCCAATTTTAAATCTCATTAGGGCTTAATAAAAGGAGAAGGGGGTAACCTTTACTGTAAACCCTGGAGAAAAGGCATTACAATAGGCAATTTAAACAACGAGAGCTGGTCCAGCAACCATAAAAAGGCAGAAAGAGCCAACAAATACCTTTAATGTTGCCCAAAGCAAGTCCTTGATGGACGAGGGACAGCACAAACAGCAACACTATGGACAGCTTAGTATGAAGTGGGTCACTGTACACCAAGCCAAAAACTTGTCCCAGTGACAGGTATACACTGACTTGATACCTGGGAGGGATAGCTTGCTACCAAGATATCAACATCATCATAAGAAGGAAGATCAAAAGCTTTCAACTGACCACACTCAGTCTCCAAGCATGGAGGTGAAGAGTGAGAAACCTTGGGTGCAGGACCCAGACCTTCTGCTGCAAAAGGACGTCCTCCCAAAGGGGTAGCCTGATCAGAGGACAGATGCTCATGCCCAGGAGTTTGGAATACTATACTTTCCCTGCCCAATCTGGGGCCATTAGAAAGACTAGGGCCAGTCGCTCCTAATCTTCTTCAGAACTCAGGAGAGGTATCTGCGGAAATGCACACAGGACTTCTGAGAGCCAATCTACGTGGCACACATCTCTGAGCAAGCAACCCCTTGGAAACTGCAATGCCGAAAAGGGATGAGATTACGCATTCTCAGAAAAATCGAGCCAAAGTTCTCCCCATTCGCTCAGTTTGTCCGCCCTGGCGTTCAGAGATCCCATCAGTGGAAAACCACCAGGAAATTCTCTTAGGGTTCCAGCCAGGTGCAGAGGCGCAAGGCATCCTGGCACAGTCCACGACTGCACCCCCCCCCTGCTTGTTGCAGTACCACTTGGTGGTGGTGTTGCCTGTGAGCACCTGCAAGGAAGTAAAGTCTTTAACGGCAAGAGGATGGATTGGAGGTTCAGCAGATTGCTGTAGAGTTAAGTCTCCACTGGAGACAATAGGCCTCTGATCTCCACCTCTCCCAGATGAGCACTCAACCCAAGAGCGATGCATTGGTTATCACTGCCAGCTCCAGGTGGGGTAGGGAAAGGGGTCTGCCACTGAACTAATCATGGCCCAACAGCCACCAGTGCAGGTTTGCAATCTACTCCAAAATCTGGACCTGATCAGGAAGAACCCCTTGGTGCTGTCCCCAATGGGACTTCAGATCCCACTGTCAAGTCCATATATGCCATTTGGCGTATGTCTCCAACAGGATGCATAAGCCCATCAGTCCCAACAATTTCAGAGTCATCCTCACTGACATCCAGGACATTGAGATCATGGACTTAATGTCCAGACTCTCCTTCTGGGAGAGAGGTGTCTGCAATGTCTATGATGAAGGGGAGTGTCTGCACTGAACATTGATAGGCAACCCCAGAGATGTTAGTAGGTTAGCCATAGTCTGGGGGTGATAATTGCTTGGGACAAACCCACCTTCATAAGTCAGTTGAGGAGGTGGGGGAAGACTGGAACCCCCTGACCTCCAAAGATGTGCTGCAACCCCACCATCACTTTTGTGAACACCCGAGGGGTGCTAGAAAGGTCAAAAGGAACCACAATGAACTGAAAATGCTCTTAGCCTACTATAATTCACAGGTAGCGCCTGATAGCCTGCAAGAAGGGGAATGTGGAAATAAGCAATCCGCAGATCCAATGCTACCATCAGTCTCCAGAGCTGGAGGCAGGCTAAACCCGGGCTATTATGAGCAACTTGAATTTTTCCTTCAGCAGGAAGACACTGAAACGGTCAAGGTCTAAAATGGGACAGAGGCCTCCATCTTTTCGGCCCTAAAAGTAGCAGGAATAACACTGATGACCCACATCTGGTATTGGTACTCTCTCTATTTATCCCTTGGCCAACAGAGCCTGCACTTCCTGCAGCAATAAGGACCAATGACCCTCCATCAGCCTGTCTGAGAATGGTGGAAGGTGCAGCATGGCGCAGAGGAATTGTAATGCGTAATCCAGCTGAATAATTTGCAGGACCCACTTGTCCAACGTTTCGTCTGCTACCCTGGTAGAAAACGTCAGAACCTGCCTCTGAAGGGGCGAATTTCTGCCATTAAGGGAACTCAAAAGAAGTTAGGGGAATGCGGGAAGAGTTTGACAGGACTGAGCTTTGCGCTTTCCCTGTTGCCCCCGTGTCCTGTGGGTACTGCGGCCACAGCCATAAATGAGTTTGAGGGGATTGCTGTACTGGCTAGATCTTCTGGGGATACCAAAGGGTCCTTACCCACAGTGGAAAGTACCTTTCGCCATATAACAACCATCCTTCAAAGCCTGAGAGTTTATGGCCAGAGTTTTGGCCATTGCCATAAGTTACACTAGTGCAACAGAGTCCCATAAGGCATGTGGATAGTGGCCTTAAATGCAGCTGGTATTTTCTGAGCTAAGAGCTAAACTTGTAGATGACTAGATCCTTTTTCCAAAAGTCTCTATCCTCTTCGATTAGTTAGGAAAGAATTTGGGGTACCTTTGCAGCTGAAGCCTGCATCACAAAGCTCTGAGGAATGGAGTGCTGGGTGAGAAAACCTGGGTCACTCGCAGCAGGGCGATGACACCAGGCAACCTGCCAGTGCCAGGGGGCTTGAATAGGGCTTAGCCCAGGTCCCCAAAGCATGTCTAAAAGCCTCATTAAAGGGATGTAGTAGATCAGAACTAGTCTGGCCAGGCTGAAGCACCTCAGTTAAGACACTGGTCATTACTTCCCGAGTAGGGAGCTGAAGGTCAAGAACCACTCCCGCTCTCCATAAATCCATTGCAAAGCTGGCAATTAGGGAAAGTTTCCAGACCACTGGCACCCTGAAGATCCTCATATCAATTCTCCTCAAGATAGGACTAGGCAAACATGTCTTCAGCATCGCTATCAACATTCTTAGAATCTGTACCAAATCATCCATGTAGGAAACGTAGGACATGATTTCTTCAGGAAGGTAAGAGCACCTTACTGGAATCAGGGGGTGGCCATAACGCTGCAGCTCAGTCATAGCAGTGCATGGCCCCCTCTCGGCAGCAAACAGAACTGTTGGTTGGCTGTCGTCGTCTGGAGTCTACCACATTGGTGGATCATGTTATGACATAGGTTGTGGAGCCAGGGAGGGAATTGCTACTGAGGTCGGTCCAGAACCCAGAATGAAACCAGAGGGCCCAACTGGCACGAGGGTGGACCAGGGGCAGCAATCCAATTGTGAGGCGCCTCTTCTCCTAGGGGCTCGTAGGCTTGCCAATGGGAGTCAGTAATGTGCCAAAAGCTGTGTGGAATTACTACATTTGCTGCGTAGTTGCCAATGGCCCTGGAAATTCAGGTTGCTGCAGAACATGAGTATGAACCGGCTCCAAAAGGAAATGGCTTCAGGAGCTAGACTCAGAGGCACGTTGACACCCTCACGCTTTCTCAGTAGATCCTGAGTGACGGAACGGGGACGTGTCCCGCTTGGACTTCCTGTGCTTTTCCTTCAACTTACCCAAAATTTGGACAGCGACGATGATCAGTCATGGGAACGTCCTCATGAGGAGGGCCGGGACTTTTCTTTGGAATCGAACGGTCACGACATGGAATCTTGAAGTGCTTCTCTGGGAAATGCTTTGCCTCCCGATCTCAGATGGCCTTGGGGTGCAATCACTACAGGAGTTAGGTTTGTGATCCGACCTCAGGAAGGGCCCAACCATATGCGGGTCAGTCACAGACATTTCTTATGACATTCCACACAACGCTTAAAAGCCCTGGAGATTTGAGTAGGGAAATTTACACTGTAGAACTTTTGTGCAAAATCAAAGAGGGCTGTCTCAAGAGACAAGGGTAGCTCCTGATCTGCGTCTGTTGGCGTGGAAAGAAATGAACTGATGTTGGCATGCATAGGCACACTTCGCCTGTGGCGTGCAGGGGTCCTGCTTAAGATTTTCCATATCAAGTCTGACTCCTGGGAAAATATTCAAAAGGTGAGGAATCTGCAGTTAGAAGTCTCTATCAGAAACAAGTAACACTGACAATCTCATTTAAGTGCATGAAATTGGCACTGACGCCATGTAGTTGATAAGGCACTGCCAACTCAACAGCACTTACCTCACCACCACAAAATACATTTTACCAACTTTCAGCTAAAGCATACCACGCTAATTCACACATCAGATAATGGCTATGTACCTAGGGAGTGAGGCATGTCTAAAACAATTGGCAACAACCAGCCGATGGACAACTGATCACCCTGTTCAATGAAAACACCCCAACTCCTTTGCACACCCATCTATAAATACAACACACATGTAGTATGTTTATCTAGGGACCTGTATCGATACTCCTATTTCTGACCCTTGTCCGGTTATTATTCACTAATGTCCATACAATGGCACAGAAACCCGTTTTCAGATTAAGTCATAGCGCATGCTGTCACATTGAGCAAGCACTATTCCTCCAGCCCCCTAGAAAGCACACCGAGTTCTCTAAACAAACCAAGCCTCCAGCAAACCTGGGAAATCCCCGCCCGCTGCTATTGTTTTGATTTCGTTCGAGAACTCCTGTAAAGAATGTAAGAACGACCAGTTCTTAATGACATCCTTTATTGACGTCTTATGTCCATCCTTACGTCAAACCCGGCACCTTTCAGGTATAAATATACCGGCGCTGCCCTAAGCAAAGACACTGTGGTGATGAGCTTGGAGCAGTGACTACTTGCCGGAGAGCCCAGCTGATGCGAGAGCCCACGGACGCTGCCCCTCCCCTTTTGACGCGCTGAGGAAGACGCTGCCTTTCATCTTGCCGAGAGTCCAGCCTCCAGCGTTTCCAGCCCACCTTCGCGGGTGACTGGGATACCGAGTCCTGAGACAGAGAAACCAGCCCTCCTGCCTTCTAAATCCTAGGTACTGAACTGACTAACCCCTTACAGAGAATTCTTGAGTCAGATTCTTGGCAAAACAAACTTAACTTAAACTGCTACTTACTTACTCCCTCCCACGTATTAGGCTTCGGTCAGGTACACCGGGGTAGGCGTAGTTAGAAGCACCAGTTGAGTACGATTAGTCAATGTATATATGTATGTATATCTTTTATCCATTTTAAAGTATCATATGGCTAAGAAACCATATCAATGCTTTTACAGTATTATTTTATAATCCTGCTTTTACTGTATGCACTTTACTTAACCTTAAGTATTGCAACTGTAGCGATTCATTTCTCTTGTATGAGAAAAAGAGACTGATCAATAAATAACACCTTTTATTGAACACGCCCATCTCTTCTTTCTCTACAATCTGGTGGAACTAAGTATGCACGTACTGACTGAGTAAAATAGTTGTCTTTTGTTTTCACACGACTCTGGAGATATACTCTTGATTAGGGAGAGCAAAGTTGTCATGTTCTATGGTTGTCAGAAACTAAATCCCTTCTTGTCTATCCAGGGAGGTTAAACTCCTCCTCGCCTATTCGAGAAAGTTTCTAGTGAACTCTGAGCTAGCTGGCACACAAAACTTAAGTCTAATATCGACAGTAGAAGACCTAGTTAACCTCTGTCCTACGTCTATACTATTGAAGATATTATTCCAATGCGCAGAGCCTATTGGGAATATAGGAACTACACTACACACAAAGATCTTTATTTGTATCATACTATTTATTTATTTATTTATTCAAAGTTTTATATAGCGCGAACAAGATCTTTACAGATATCAGAGCGCTTCACAGGGGGGGAGTGGGCAACAGGAGGGTGACTAGACATAATAATTGGGTACAGGATAATAAACGTGGCATAATAGGATAACAGTCATGTGCTGATAAGATACCAATAGGCACTTAGATAGACAGTAAAATAAGGGGGGTGCAGAGTCTTTGATCTAGCTACAATAGAGATCATGAGATAACAGTAAACACTCTAATAGACAGTAATATAAGACGGTGCAGAGTCTGATCTAGCTACAATAGAGATCATGAGATAACAGTAAACACTCAAATAGACAGTAATATAAGGCGGTGCTGAGTCTGATCTAGCTACAATAGTGATCATGAGATAACAGTAAACACTCAAATAGACAATAAAATAAGGCGGTGCAAGGACTCTGATCCAACTACAATATAGATCAGAAGATACCAATATACACTTAAAATAGACAATACAATAAGACGGTGCAGAGTCTTTGATCCAACTGCAAAGACGGTCTGGAGGTCGTGAATATAAAGTTATTGGACCATTAAGTATCCAACGTTACCGAAACGGTGCAAAGTCTCTGAACAACACCAGTGAGGATCAGGTGAACTTGGCCATAAGGATGGCTTTCACTTCTTTCTTGAAGAGTGCAGTGGAGGAGATAAGCCTCGTTTCAGGAGAGAGTGCATTCCAGATCCTGGGTGCCATTCCTGAGAAGGAGCGTTTGTATGTTTTTTCCTTACGGAATCTGCGAGGTTTCAGGAGCAGAGTTTTTGTACTTCTATTGGATCTCGAGCCTCCTGATATGGACAACTTTTGAGTGAGGTAGTTGGGTGCCTTGAGGTGTATGGCTGAATGTGTCATAACAGCAATTTTCAGCTGTATTGTGGCTTCAAAGGGAAGCCATTTCAGGGATTTCAAGTCAGGGGTTATGTGGGAGTGTTTCCTTGAGCCAGAAATGAGTCTCGCGGCAGGATTCAGGGAGGCTCTTAGGGGTGCGGTTGTTGCTAGAGGGAGTCCGCTGAGGGCCACAATTCCATAGTCTATGCGCGGGATGACTAAAGCTTGTACAGTAGTTAGGAAATCCTTGGCTGGAAGGAAGGGTTTGAGTTTCCTCAGAGTGTTGATTTGGAAGTTGGCTCCTTTCGTTGCTTTGCTAATGTGCTGTTGCATATTGAGCTTAGCGTCAAGTGTGATACCTAAGGATTTCGCAGAGTCCACGATGGTGGGTCTGACATGGAGTGCTGTTAGGTGATTGAGCCATATTTGGGTGGTGGTAATCTTCGCAGGGGGTGATATCAGGAGGAACTCAGTTTTCAGCGCATTTAGTTTGAGGTGATTGTCGGCCAACCACGATTGGGTGTTTCTAAGTGTGCCGTTCAGAAGTTTGATATCATCTGGGGATTGTACCTTTAGGTAAAGTTGAGTGTCATCGGCATACATATGGAAGTGTACATTGGATGCTTGGAGCAAGGTAGCGAGTGGTTCCATGATGAGGTTGAACAGCGTGGGTGAGAGGGAAGAACCTTGTGGGACGCCTAAATCTACTGGCACAGGTGAGGACAGCACGTTATTGATCTTGAACTTCTGAGATCGGTTGTGTAGGAAGGAGGTGAACCATTTGAGCACAGTCCCGGATAAGCCCATTCTGGCATTTAGGAGCTCTAATAGATTCTCATGTTTGACCGTGTCGAATGCTGAGGAGAGGTCCAAGAGGATGAGGAGGCAGGAGTCGTTGCGATCAAGGATTTGGAGGGCGTCATCAATTATGTGTGTCATGGCCGTTTCCGTGCTGTGTTTCGCTCGGAAGCCTGATTGATGAGGGTCGAGGAGTTCGAATTTGTCAATGTGTTTTGTTAATTGGAGTTGCACACATTTTTCCAGCAGCTTGGCCAGAGTGGGGATATTGGTGATAGGGCGGTAATTGTTTAAGTCAGCAGGGTCAGCTGTAGGTTTCTTGAGTATAGGCGTGACTTGCCCCACTTTGAGGGAGTCTGGGATGAGACCTTGCTGAAGGGAGCTGTTAATGATTTTAGTCCAGAGTGGGAGGAGAACGGGGGTGAAGTCTCTTACAGCATTAGCAGGTAGGGGGTCTGTGAGGTGATTAGAGGGCTTCAAGGTGCCGAGCAGTTTGTGTATTGCTTCTTCAGAGTAGGTGTCGAAAGACGACCAGGAAGCGTTATTTTTAGGTTGGGTGTCGGGCCTTTTGATGTGGCTCGGGTATCTATTTACATCATTAAGGAGGTCACGCCTTATGCTGTCGGTCTTTAGCTTAAAGAAAGCAGAAAAGTCTTCACAGTGTGGGATGTCGTTTGTTGTGTCGTTTGATAGTAAGGGTTGCGTCTTGGTTTGAGTTTTGACTAGTTCGAACAGCTTTCTTGGTCTGTTTTTTGCTTGGTCCAGCTGAAGGCTGAAGAAGTCAGATTTCGCACGCTTGATTTTCCTGAAGTAGGCATTTCTCTTGTTCTTAAGTGTTTTGCGATGCAGTGATGAGGGGTCAGATCTCCATGTGCGCTCTGCCATTCGCATAGCACGCCTGTCTTCATTGAGTCTGCCGTCATACCAAGGGTTCGAGAACTTGGTGGTGACTCTCTTTAGTTGCAGTGGGGCGGCTTCATTGATTATTGAATTCATAGAGTCGAGGTAGTGGTCAGTCAGCGATTGAACATCAGAGGTGCCAGGAGGGGGAAGGAGGCGATTGGTGAGGAGAGGAGGCAGGGAGTTGGGGTTAAGATTCTTAATGTCTCTTTTCCAGATCTTAGATTTGGTGGGTTGAGCCGTGATAGGTTTGACTTTTTCGTTGATGAAGAAGGTGATAATGTGGTGGTCTGACCAATCACAAGGTTGGATTGCCCCTAGTTGGGTGGAGTCTTTATTGGCGATGATGAGATCAAGTATTTATTTATTTTTATTTATTTTGCGTGTTTGTAGAGCGCTAGAATAGACTCCCTGGGGAGTATCTCCGCGCTTTATGACTGCCGAACCTACAGGAGAACAAGTTACATAACTGCAATCCAATTCTGAGACTGTATAGTTAGCCCTGGAACAGGAACGTCTTCAGCTTTTTCCTGAAGGCCAGATGATTTTCAAGCTGCCTAAGCTGGAGAGGGAGGCCATTCCAAATCTTCGGTCCCCTTACCGACAGAGCCTTACCCCCTTACCTTGCCCGCTTGATCCTAGGAATCATAAGAAGCAATTGATCACTGGACCGTAGAGCACGGGAAGGGACATACGGCACAAACTTGTCTGCCAGATAAGAGGGACCCAAACCATGAAGTCCTTTATGTATCGTACAACAGATCTTAAAGGTGACTCTCTGACGAATGGAGAGCCAATGAAGCCTGGCAAGAAGTGGTTTTGATGGTGTTCTGGGAGGAGCATTTACCACCAGCCTAGCTGCAGTGTTCTGCACAACCTGCAACCTGTCCAGATCCTCCTCATTAGCTGACAACAAGAGACCATTACAATAGTCGAGACGACTGATAACCAGCGCCTGGACCAGGGTCTTTCTAATGGTGTCTGGAAGCAGTGGGAAGACTCTGCGCAGTAGTCCTATAGTTCGAAAACAGGACCCCACAATGTTGGTAACATGCTGCTTCAGGCTGAGTTCTTGTTCCAGACAGACCCCTAAGTTCTTGACTATCTGCTTAGGCTCAGGGACTGGGCCAAGGTCTAGAGGCCACCAGTCAGGAGCCCAGCAGATTTTAGCCTCCCCAAAGAGCATAACCTCTGTCTTTGAAACGTTGCACTGCAACTTGTTCAAAGACATCCATTGGGAAACTGCTCTCATCCCCTCAGAGAAAGAATGTAATACCTCTGGAGTTAGATGGTCAAAGGGAAAGAGCAGCTGAGTATCGTCAGTATGTAGCCTTTGTCGTGTGTTGGGCTGTTGCATAATTGGGTGAGGTTAAGCGCGTCAAGGAAAGTTTTGAGGCTATTCACCACTGCGTCTTTCTGATCGTTCCAGTGGAGATTGAAGTCACCCAGGTAGATTTGCGTGATCTGCCGACCAGCGTTGGATGAGATCGTGTCCATGAGTTGTTGGGTGAAGATGAGGTTGTCCCCAGGCGGGTGATAGATGAGATGTAGAGCACATACTGGTTTGCTCTCGCTGGAGATATCAAGACAGAAGAGTTCACAAGACGTGAGGGAGGGGGAAGTGATTTTAGCAACGGAGAGGTTGCTCCTGAAAATGCATGCGATTCCCCCACCCGTCTTGCTGGTCCTGTCGAGTCTAATGATGTGGTAATTGGGGGGAACTAGTATGTCCATGATAGGTGTAGAGGCTTCAGTTAACCACGTTTCAGTCAAAATGGTTAGGTCAAGATCCAAAGATGTGACGAGATCTGCAATGTTGGAGGAGTGCCTCTGGGCCGATCTGCAGTTGAGTAGGATGCATTTGAGTCTGGGGGTGAGAAGGGTGGTCGAGTGTTCTAGAGCGAGGGGGATTTTTCTGAGATTGTTGGGGATGGAGCTTCTGCTGCTTAGAGTTGGATGCCTAGTGGGATTTGTGAGAATTGTGGGTATGGGGAGTTGTGAGGACGACGTGTGTTTTACCGGGCCAGGGCCAAAAGAGCGGAGGAGGGTGTCTAAGTCTTGATCCGACAGGGAGTTATGAGCGCGACGGGGGCGGTGTATATTGTTGCGGTCGGGAATAGTGGGCCAGCGCGGAGAGTGTGAGCCCACCCGTCTCGCCCCTGGAGCGTGCTGAGTGCGAGGGCCTGTGGGGAAGGTGTGGCCTTTGTTGGATACGGAGGTGTTGGTTGTAGGTCGGTGTTGTCTGGGGCGTGTGTGGAGAAGTTCTTTGATGGTGTGGAGCTCGTCTTTGACTTGTAGGAGGGTTGTTAAAATCAGGTCGAGCTGTGGGTTGGGGCTGGCGTTGGAGATGAGGGCCGTGGGCGGGTTGTTGAGTCCAGAGTTGGGGACAGGGGGGTGGGGTATGCCAGTGTCAAAGGAGTGTTCTGCGGTAATAGTGAGTGGGGTGGTATTCGGTGGATGAGAGAGAATGTCGGCGAGGGGTGTGGGTGAGGAAGGGGTAGGCTGGGACGTAAGGGCGGGGACGTTGATGGGAGGCGACACCGGTGAGTTGTGGGATGAGTGAAGACTGAAGACAATAGGGGTGGCAGGAGGGTAGTGGGGGCTGAGTATGGGGGGGTAGAGAGGGGGGGATGTTAGGGAGCGAGGGGTGGTGAGCTCTGTGTGTCTGGTTGGGAGGGTGGGGAAGTGAGGAGTGAGAATGGGGGGGAGATAGGGTGGGAGAGACATCTGCCACGGAGGGGGGGAGATATGCTCCGGGCCGTTGTGTGTTCAGCGAGACTCGAAGGAGTTGTGAAGTGGGTGGAAGGGAGGGTGGGGGTATGTGTGATGTGGGAAGGGGGACGATCTTCGTCAGTGAGTGAAGGGTGTGGAGGGATTACGTTGGGTGTTTGACTAACTATAGCTCTGGGGGGATGGGTGGGGTGTGTGTCATTCCGCTGTTGAGATGGGCAGGGAGGGTTATAATGGGGAATGGAATTGGGGGGTGTGGTGCATCTTGGTGTGTGCGAAGTGGGGGACCGCCGTTTGGTGATGTGATCTAGGAAAGTAGGGAACAGGTGGTCGAGTCGGTCGAGGTTCCTATCTGTGGCTTGGAATAGGATGAGCCCGTTGTTGTAGATGGTGATGGTGGCTCTGCCAGGGAAAACTTGGGATGGCGTGATAGAGAGCGTCATGCTGTGAGCGGATTTACTGGTGGTGGAGCTAGTGAGAATGGAGAGGAGCGCTTTCCTCCACTGTGCTCTACGCAGAGTGTGGAAGATGATATCTGTGCTCTACTCTTATTTTGGCATTAACCCATATAAACAATTGATATAGTAGAATTTTAACATACAGATCTGCACTAACTATACACAAAACAGACTGTGTGCAATTCTAATGGAAATTATTATAAACAATAAACAGCCAATCAGAGGATACCCTGGAACTGTACAATAAGGGCAACCAGTTTACGTATTATGGCTCCAATCTAATGGTCGAAGGCATAACACTATGTGGCAAGCATAAAACACTATATTCTTTGTAGTGATGCTGGATTTAACTTCATTAATTAAAAGCACTTTACCGTTTAACTATCAGGAGGAATAGCACTAGACGCATTAGCTTAAATTTCATGTACTATCCCAAAACAGCAGATGAGTGTTCAATGTACTCATAGAACTTGTCCCTACGTAAGGAACACTAAGACACATTTACGTTTCTGAAGATTGTATTAGCAACGATCGTGCATCAGTAAAGACATCCTAAAGTTTGGAGGGTCGATACAGCTCATTGTCTGAAGGTAAGTGTCAACCGAAAGATACATTACATTAAAGAAACATAGCAAAGTAATGCAATACAAGTAAACTCATTCACAGACTCTGGGAAGGTACTTACTTGCACCTAGTTGGCTTCGAGACGGTGCAAACAGGTTTTTAGGCTTAACATCTAATACATGAGTTTGGCATTGTTAACCAGACTATACTAATTAAAGTTGAGCCTTCAAAAAGAGATTGTATTTGAAATCCAGAAAGTTTCTAGAAAGCTTAAAAACAAAAACGTGCCAGATGCCACAGACTCTGGTATTTGCCTAAATGTTTGCCTAAAACATCTGGAATTCGTCCTGATTTGATGCAGATTTTACATAATATACGTTTAAAAAAGACACTGTGTATGTCGTGTTATAAGTTGCCAATCTGTACACGTAAAGTGCAACTTGCCCACCATTTCTGAAATATGCTTTGGCAGAGCCATTGAGTCTGACCTTGACAAGAGTATAATGGTATCTTTTATTTATTTTTTACAAATAAATGCAATGTGAACAAAAATTTGGCAAAAATACAAACGATTTAAAAATAAAGATATGGCTAGTACAGCCGAGGCACTGAAGTGCATTCCTTTCCAGAAGGTTGTGTACATGCGAGTAGGCAAAATGCTGTCACTCTCAGACAATGGATGAAGTGGGTCGACCCATTGTTCCACAGTAAATCCTGTGTGGAAGCAAAATGTGAAGTGTCGCCAAGGTTCACCTGGGAAATATGTGGCTGGCAAGGTTCTCTAAGCCAGGAATAAAAAGAAAAGTATTTGTTTTGCATACTTGCAAAGATATTTACTTTGCACTTGGAACAAAAAGTGTGCAAGTCCAGGTTGGCTCAGTTGCTTATAAGAACAACAAGCATTGGCATAGCCAATAGGTCTCGCCTTTGGGACCTTATAAGTTTTTAGCCATGCAACAGCTGATGTTGCACCAAGGATTTTGTGCTGCATAACTAAATACATATAAGGTCCCAAAGGTGAGACCTATTGGCTATGCCAATACTTGTTTTAATTCACCTTGACTGCTTAGGAAACACAGGAACATTGATTTAGCATCAACAACTTTAAGTGTTAAGGCACAATAATTGACATGCCACCACTTCACGGGAACGCCGCACAAATCCATTAGGTCCACCATTGTTAAATGTTAAATTAAGGTTAAAGGTATGATAAACAGTGAAAAACGATTTTCCACTCACTAAAGTACATGTTAACGTAAAGGCTGATAATGTTTTAACATTAAATGCACGTTTTAGTAAAGGCTGATATAGTTCTACAGACGGGTAAATAATGTTATGTATGCAGATTTGTGGGACGCACTATCAGGCGTGTGAGGGTTCTTTAACCCTGGCGTACTTCACATCCTTTCCCCGGAAATTTACCCATTTTCAAACCGCACTGAAAATCTTAAAAAAAAAACCTCAGGCACTCGTTGAGAAGCCGGTGTGTCACTGCCCCTCGAGCCAAAAATGATCCGAATCAGGACCCCCCCTGGGGGAGCATAAATAAGAAAGCAACCCCCCTCCGTCCAGTCCACGGCTTGGCTTGCCAGCTCTGCGAAGGGCGGCAGGTTGTATATTACACGCTATAGTTTTAATGTGCACGTCCTGGGAGTGCATGGGGAATGCCAAGTCAGGTGATCACATGAAGGAAGCGACGTGGGGAGAGTGGCCTTGCGTCTGCCGACCTGTGATATGGATAGATACCCCATAGAACCTAGAACCACAAGTATTTCAAGTATTTTAAGAATGACAAATGTGCTGGACTTGACTCTGGCCAGCTATCGCCCCGAATAAATGCACATTATTTAATATACATTTGCAACCAATACAAACTACTTGCAGTGGTTTCGAATAGATTGCGCTGTGTGCACAACTTAGAACATGGATGGAGTGAAACGAGCCCCATTATAAAATTAGAAATTCACCATGCCATAAAATATTTTGACAAGTTTCTTGAATTGTCTCTCCAAGACATAAATCACCATTAATGGCATGGGTTAGGGTACCCGCTTATCAATTCACAGCTTGAAATGAGTTCTGGACAATGAAAAAAAAAAAAAAAAGCTCAGGCGCCAGTAGCGATTTTAAATTCAGCTCAGGAAAACAAAGCGAAACAAGTATGAGGGAGCGGGCGTGGCCCCGAAAGAGCAGGCAAATGCACTTGTGCTAGCATCTGCCTTGCGAGAGCGAGCAACGGTGGCACAAGAGCCATATGTTTTCAATTATCACTCGCGCCACTGCTCGCTCCCGCAAGGTGGATGTCAGCACAAGCACACGTGTGCTTGAAAAGGAGCAGACCAATGGCTAAAGGCCCTCCTAGAGCAGCGCATGCCCGCTGCCTAGGCGAGACCTAAAAAGGGTTGACAGCCTTGCTAATCGGAAATACTTTCTGATCCCTGAAGTTTACTATTAATAAAGCAGATCGCTTTGACTTTCTATAAGAACCATGTACCTGCCTTCAGGTCAAAACAGTGCCCATTACTGGTAAAGACCAATCTTGCTCCAAGACAATTTTTTTCAGCCTTATGTAGAGCAGCAAACTCCCTCTGCGAGCATCAGCGTGATAAATGTAGGCTGTCTGTGGAAGCCTACTTACAACCACCGGTAAGAACATCAAGCCTTGAGACCCCTTGCAAAAAGGGTTTAGTTTTGAGAAAGTGATGTGTTGATGAACCCACTTTGAATCCTCATAGCACGACATTATCAGCGTTTGAAATGACTCCTGAATACGTAATAAAAAAAAGGAAAACAAAAAAGAAACGAAACAGGCAAGCAATAAATTCATTATTGTCATTGTCTCTGCATGCAGTCCTTAGGTGGACGTAGTAAAAACAGGCTGCAAAAATATTACATTCACTGTAAGGATTAGAACTGTAGAGCCACTGACATCCCTGGCTGCCAAAGCACGTAGAATTCTTTCCTGAAAACCATTTACAGAAAGACATTAATTATGCAAATATAGTCAAACATAGTGTATGGTAACTATGCACAATATATATGAGACAGAGAGGGGGAAATAAAATATTTATAAGATGACTTACCTTTTCCAGCTTTTTTGCCTCAATGTGTCGCAGTACCTGATCTCTCCAATCATGAGGGACTTTGTTTTTTCCTTGAGTGTCTAACAATGAATGCTCTGAATTCACCCTGGTATTCTGCTTTTTAGAGGGACTAGTCCGCGAGTAGTTAAAATCGCTAACCGACATAGTTCTTTCTGGTATATCACTTACATTGGGCCGCGCACTCTGTGGCCTGGGTACATTGGGGCCATCAACACTGTATGTCCTCGCAGACATTGGTCTCTGGGGACCAGGCATTGGGGGTGGTGCTCTACCCATTCGTTGCAATTCTCGGTAGGTCATATAATCTCCTTCAGGCATTTGGGGACGCCTTTGGGGTGCCATATCACCCATGGTTACAGATGTCGATGAGGATACACTGCCTTGTCGTTGAAGAGTATGTCGCGTTGCTCCAGGAATAAACCTATCGTTTGGTGGAACAGCCCACATTTCGATGTGCCGGGGTCCCATTCTTTGCTGAATGCCATAAGCAGCAGGGGATCGTACATTATTATGATTTGAGAAATTCATGTTCGCAGAATGTTTTACATAAGTAGGGCTCTCTGTGCTGTCCGACCTTAGAAGGCACGGAAGTGGCAAACTGCTTTGTTGTTCCAAGGGTGCATTTTGCTTTTGAGGCCACAAGGATTCCTTTGTTCCAGCACTACTACTGTACTGGATATTATACTGAGGTATGCTTATCATAGGTGCACCTGCTAGACCTCTTGCTACATTGGTTCCTTCTGGGTTATGGTTGGAATCAAATCTGTACACTGTTTTTTTGCTACAAGACAATAAATCAGAAGAGGAGGAAGATCCGGAAAACACTTGTAAAGGCTGGTCATACAGAAGTGTTGCCGACTTGCTGCGCACAATATGTTGTCCATCAACACCAACAGATGCTGTTTTTGCTACTGAATTCGGATGTTGCAATCCGCTGTCACTCATGATATCATAAACCCTCATTGCACCAGTTTCCATGTTAGTGATGCTATGAGATTTCACAACCGTCCCTACAGGATCTCCCCTTTCTGGAGAAAGATCATCAGTGCTCTTTGAGATGCACATATCAACAGAAGAATCCTCGTTGGAAGTTGCAGCACTCTCTAGATCTCGAAGATTTCTTTCTCGTCCCTCTGAATGCCCATTGATGTTACTCATGGGATAGGTGATGTTGTGTTTGTTTTCAGGATCTAAATGGTCTGCACTTTCTGCAATATTATTATTTAAAAATCCCATCCCTGAAACCACATCCTTACCACCTATCTCTGCCAATTCCACTGTATTCGAGTGCAACCCATCAGAACTGATCAAATTGTTGATATTCATGTTGAGTTGGTCCAACCTTTGTGAGTTGTCCGTCACATCTGTCAGTTCAATGCCCTTTTCTGTTAAAACTAACCTATCCCCAAAGCCTAAGTCATAGTTTGTCAACTCAGTAATTTCTCTTCCCTGTGCATTTTTTAGCTGACTTCCATTTTGTAGAACACGGTTGAAATTTTCATCTTCTTGCCTAAAAGCAAAAAAAGTACTTTTAAAAAAAACAGCATTAGACATCAGAGCTACAACCTTTTATATGAGTTATAAACTAGTTGAAAAGTCACTTAACTTGAGAACTAAAATAATCCACTATTATACAGACTAGGTATTTTGTATCAAGAAAGATGAAATATTAAATTGAGACAACATGCTTTTCTAGCTACATGAACATTACAAGGGTCCCCGCAGACCCTTGGATCATAAAAACAACTCACCTGCAACAGTTTCTAGAGACACAGCAATGTACCAGAAACCCAATAACCACTTTAAGAAACTAAGTATGCAGCAATCAGCCCCAGCATACTTCAACTCTCAAACGCCAGTGCGGGACAATACAGTATTGCATTACTCCAGATGACACTGCACGACAAGCTACTAAGTATTCTCAATGTTTTTCTTTTAGACGGTAGCTTCCTCATCCTATACAACATAATCATATTATCACACAGCATACTTTTTTGACTTAATTTATCCGCAATACAGCCAAGTATTTAAATAAAGCAACAAAAAAAATTATATTATGAACAGCAGACACATTAGCCACAACCTAGACATATTTCCTTTCCCTTCAATGTAAGTTGGCTAGAAATATGCCAAAGAAAGGAACATTCACAAAATGCTGCCAGTGTAGGACCATGCCTGACTTCAAGATGCCTCGACCAGCTTGGCTAAACTAAAAACGTATCGCTTGCTTTAAGAATCTGGTGTACAGAAGGTATAGGAAGGTTGCCTGGATATTAGGTCTTTTATGTTGTATCCATCTCACCCGACATGCCAGGGGCTCCACTGGGAGGGCAAACAGAGTGGCGATGGAGGGCGTCCTTGTCTGGTCCCTCGATGAGGGTGACTGAGCCCAATAGTTTGCTCCAGATTCTGACAGATGCTGTCGGGTCACGGTGTTTCAGGGAGACCCACAAAGTAAAGTAAGGTCCCATGCCCACTTCCTGTAGGACCTGGAACATATCTGTTCTACATAGTCAAACACCTTTTTGCCATCAAGTGACCACACCACCGCCAGTGGACTTTTGAGGCTTTTAGCATAATCCAGGCAATTGGGAGGACGACTACGGTTCAGTCTGGTAGTCCTGCATGGATGCACGATGTTTTACAATACAGACAATAATTCTTTGACTCTGATGGCATACTCCTATGCCCTCTTCTGAAAGACAATTATTGAATTTCATACCAACTAGGAAATCTTGACAATGCTGTTGCGGCACAAGGGTCACAAAGCATGTAAACTGACCCCTTTAACTAGATTAGAGAAAGTTATGAAGGATATTTCAGTACTTGGAAGGACAACAGGAAAATCATTTCCTGGTTAAAGTGAAAATCGTCATTTGTTACGTTAGTAATGCCACTTTTACTTAAAAAAATAAATAGTTTCGAAATATTATTGTAAAAGGCCCTTGCCACCAAAAGTACCAAATCATAGAATAATGTATGTGGGATTCAGGTAATCTAATCTGGGTGCCACAAACGTAATTCTATGATTTTCACCTCTGTTAGCTAGCGATCTGAAAAAGAAACAAACATATGCTCTTAATAGCGGCAATAGAAACTCGCTTTAAATTAATCAAATAATTACATTTTAAAGGGTCGTTTTTAATACTGCTTCCCTCCTTGGCAAGATGTCAGTAGGCACAAGTATAGTTAATAATGAACACAATAACATCACTCACATCCTGTGGCATGAAACCACACACACCAACGCCAGGCCATCAATCATAATGTTCTAATCCTCAAACAATCATTAAAACGAGAGGAAAAGCTTTCTCAGGGTGAAAAAGCTTGTTGCATTCCAGTACCAAAATGTATGGGAACCTCTGATTTGGAGGTAAAATGAACTTAGAATGCTTGGAGCAAAACCTTAACTGTGGAAGGCATTCACAATGATTGTGGCTACAAAAGGAAAGAGACAGAAGCCTCCAACTAATTAATCATATAAATGAGGGCATAAATAAAAAGGCAGGTAAGGTAGTTGAAACCCTTGAAGTCAGAGTGAACAGAAATAAATTAGGTGAGACTGCACAGAAGTGGAATGCTGTGCCAGCGTGATGATTCCAAGTATGCCCAGAGATTTGGCAAAAATCTGCTTATAAATCATTTTATAAACGAGAAGTAAAATGTATCCTTCCTTATGTATTGCTCATAGATCAACTGGAGTCGGGACCAAGAACGAAGCTGAATTTCTGGCTATGGTCCAAGAAATTTACTGTAGACCTAACTGGAAGGCAGGAGTGGAGGGATTACATAAACTCTGATTTTCTGACTCGTTTTAACCCTAGCGGTCTTTTTCCTTTGTGGGTCTTAAATTTCAAAAAAGGCATTTTAGCACTTCTAATAATAATCTGTTATATATTAGCCTTTTATCCAAATTACTTTATAGAAGAAATTATTCATGTACAAGTATTACCCAATCAAAATTCGTTCTCATTTTGCCAACCTCAGAAAGTTTGAGTCGACCATGCTGGGATATTATTAGTAGAGTCGACCATGCTGGGATTTAGAAGCCTTAAATCATGAGCAAGGACGTAGGCAGTAGAAACCTGATGTCGCAATGAGAAGCACTATTGGAGCATTACCATTAAGCAACAGCCTTTCAATCTGCTTGCAAGTACTTTATCCAAAATATACTGATGCATTTCCTTAATGAGTTGGTGATAATACAAGGCTAACAATTAAACTTAAGCCTGTCCTCTTCGACAGTGAATAACCATGAGAAAACGCAGTACAAACAGTCTGAAGTGACTCAGCTTTGTAGCCTACACCGCACCTAGTCTAAGACAGAACATGACAGATCATCCATGTTAAATTCCACTAGCTGGTTATGTTGCTGAGAGCATTGGGTGGATCGGCCCTTTTATGACCACTGCAGATTTTGATGTCTTGATTTCACCACCCACCAAGCTTCAGAGAGGAGAAATGTAGAACCTGAAATTATCCAAAGGAAATACAGCAAGGACGGCCACTGGTTCCTGAGGATCATCCCAGTTCTCTCTCCACACATAGAGCATCTATGTGCGCTACAGAATTAGGTTTAAGATATTAATGATAGCAGTCGTTGCCTTCCGTGAGCTAGTTGCCATCTTTACGAAAATAGAGAATCAGCAATGATCAACTGAAAGGAGGCCTAGGTTCTCTTGAAGCACAAACACACCCAGGGTAAGAGACACATCCATCAATGGTCTCCTCAGGAAGACCACAACGACAAACCCTGTGCAGCACACGCGGCATCTCACTTCAGATCTCCAAAATGATAGCCATCAAGTCATCAGTTTCTCAGCCCAAGTATATTTTAGCCATGCAGGAACATACTGCATCAGAAGTCACTGGTAGCATAAGAACAGGAATTAAGACAGAGGTCAAAGAGCACTAAACAGAAGTATCTGTTGGACTCTAAAAAAAAAATAACTCTGCTTTTGATAATTCTAGTTCATTCTCCCTCGTAATGGTACCATAATATTCACCTCCCTGCCATCAATTTCTAGCCATTCTACTAGTGGACCTAATGTTGTCAAAAATGTTCTCCTTTCTGTTTTTAAAACGTTTAAGTTAACCTTTCCACCACTCGGAGCATCCAAATACTCTCCCTTCTTGTAGACGACAGCAAGGCGGCTTTTGGCTGCCATTAACACCTGTCACAGGAGATGTTCATCGCTAGTTGTCATTTCTTCCCGCCATGCCTGCCTCGCCCTTAGCGTTATCATTTCTGGGTCAATTTGTATCAAGTATCCAGACTCTGCTTATTTACTTATTAAAAGATCTGACATTCCCGACTTGACAACCAGTTATAAGTGGCCACATCAAATCTTGTTAATCTCCAATGAAAAATATGTGCTCTACAAGCATTAGGATCACACAGAGAATTTCCTTTTCCTTAATTGCATAGCAAACACCAGTACAAAAGGGGGTTTTGAGTAAACAAACAGCAAACTGACATTGTAAAAACACACTGCTAGATAGTAATCATTTTGGGACAAGATTAAGACAAATAATCCAATTCAGGAGAAACAGTGTTATCTCGCTCAATACTTCTTTGAAGAGTGTGAAATTGTATGCACTATAAATGTGCATTAAAAAGTAATCCCCTTAAGGTTTTTTTTCAAAAAACCTGCACAAAGCCCAAACCCAAGATATTAAAGGTTGTTAGGTCGCACTATTCTCCGAAAGAACGTGCATATCGTCATGGCATTTACAACTTTCTTGTTAACGCCACTTTAACATATTATATGATGCTACCTGCATTAAAAACAGTGATCAAAATAAATTTGTGAAAAGTTAAAAATAAATGAATAGCAATTTGCAACAAATGAATCCAGTTCACAAAAAAAACATTAGGAAATTGGATACAAGCACACAAGGCCTAACGCCAGTACCTGTAAAATTCAAGTCAAATGTCAAAATTTGCATGTAGCACAGAAATAAAAAGGTACGGCGAGTTGAGACACGGTACTAAATGAGAACAACAACACTATATACACAAGAACGCAGACACATACACAGACCTGATCTTTGAATTCAAAACAATGTGCGCTTCTTTCTCTGGGGAACATAACGAATGATCGTGGCTGCTGTCAGTGTTCAGGGAAACGGAATCAGACATCCTGGATGGAGAGGAACAGTTACTGTTGTTCTGGTTGCTGTTGTGGGTGACTTCATCCAGTAAGGAGTCAGCATCCTTATTCTCTGAAATACAGTTTTTTATGAATTGTTGACACATTCAGCACTATGCAGTATGTCTACATCACACAACTGTAAACACAGAACCGTATACCATTCTCAGTAGGATGTCTGCTCTGTGAAAAAACACAATTCACCATTTGCATCTACCACGTGAATGGCTTTTGCCTCATGTAGATGATGCAAAGTAAAACCCTTCGTTTGAAGAAACCAACAGATGTATATCACAAGGATAGTGTTAAGGTAATCTACTAGAAAGATCAGGGACGTCCAACGTAGAGCCAGTTTTTTTCACACTTTGTGATCATTGACCGAGTTTAGAACACTGACTGATATCTTAAATATATATAAATAAGAAAGAATAGTTTTTCTCTGGACGTCCCTATGAGACAGCTATTTTTGCATTCAGATCCTTTTATGGGTATCAGGTTGTCCCATCCATGTCAACATAGATCCCAGAGCACCATCTCCATGCCAGATTTTTAGGATATCCACAAAGTATTTGATCTATATAGAGCGAATCTAAATGTACCTCGTTTATAGTCGGTGGTGGTCTTGATAATCTAGCCTAGATCTGGCCCTCTTAGACCAACATCAGACATCCTGGGAATAGCCACACTGGGTTGAATTTTATAAAATAACAACCACCAAGATCAGGGTGGACCTATATAGAACATTCCAAAGGGGTGCCCAAAAATGTTTGTGCTCATGTCTTCACAGAACTGGGAAGCTGTCAATCACAAATGTACAATTAATAAGTCATGGGGAGTCGCCCAGAAGGTTGATATGCTGATTAAATCAAAAGAAACGTAAAGTTGCAGAGCCACATACAATGGCCAAATTCATACTAAAGGACTGCATAAATGTTTTCTGGGAGAGAAACCCTGAATGACCAGTGTCTCGTCTGCTAGTGGTAGAGTCTCAGAACTGTCAGAAAGCGTTTGTTCTTTGCAAACAAAAAGTAAGGACACAACAAACAAACTAATTACAGATAATCCACAGTTCCTGGTTCAAATGGAGCTCTTTTGAATAATGAAGTATGACTTCTGAGAACTTTTTCTCTGTGTAATACGGTCTTTCGGCATCTTAATTTCCGAATTGATGTCACTACAGTAAAGAATAGGAACTTTCATTTCATCATTTATACGATTGGTTGTAATGAATTCAAAAGCATTTTGAGCCAAACCAGTACTAATAGAACAATATTTAAATATAAACATTCTCTTAACCGGAGGGTGTAAACAGGGGGAGACTATATTTTAAGAACAACACTGTGGAGGTGGTAACAGTATCAGCCCAAAATACTCTGGGTGCCAATCAAAGCCCTGCAGGACCCAAATAACTCGACCTTGGCATCTGGAAAGCTAAATATAGAACAACAAATATTTCTTCCAACATTATAGTAAAGTGGTACTAAAGATTTTTTTACAGCACCGTTTCAAGGTATGAGACGTTTCTGTACTAGATTAACATACTGCTTCTAATCACTTAAAATAAACCTTAGGCTTTCAAGAGAACATCATGGGTAACCCTGGTGAACTTGGCATTTACATCTAAATATCTAAATTAATGGAGGAGTACTAGGACCTTCTATTTTCTCTGACATGTACCAGCAGTATATACCGAGCTAGTCCCAGGAGACCTCAAAAACACACTTGGATGGGTTGTTTGGAATACACAATAATTATTGTACAACCTATGATTTTCTGCAATGTGCACAGAGGCTTGGCATAACAGAGACCAGGGCAAAGTGTAGAAGAAATATCTCTCCTAAGAGCAGAAACATAAATAAGACGGAAAAAGAGGCAATTTCCCTATGCATGACATGAGCTCAATGAATTTTGTAGTGTCACAAGAGGCATACAAATATCTTCCAGAATGGCCACAGTAATGGAAGATAAGAAACACAACCTTGTTGCGTCATCTCAGCTCTGAGGTGCATGTTATGTTATGTTATGTTAAAACGTGTCTTTTATAGCGCACAGCTACTCCTAGGAGTGTCCTGGCGCTTTGACAAAAACCCGAGAAAAAAGAGACCGGGGCAGATGCAGGGCATAACAGGAAAATCAATGGGTAAAAAGCCATGTCTTCAGCTCCTTCCTAAAAGCCAGTAAATTACTGATTTTCCTGAGGGAGACGGGCAAAGAATTCCAGCAACGAGGCACCAGACATCGGAAAGATCATCCTCCAATTCTAGCCCGCCTGATGGGAGGAGCAGAGGCCATAGCCAAAGAGGCCGATCTCAGAGTTCTAGAAGGCACGTAGAAGGTCAGGCGCCTCCTAATATATCTGGCCCCTACATGGTGTAGCGCCTTAAAGGCAAGAGTTAGTGCTTTAAAAGTAATCCGTCTAGAGACAGGAAGCCAGTGGAGCTTTTTAAGCAACTCCAAAGCACACACTCTCCGCTGAAGGCCATAGATGGCCCTTGCGGCGGAGTTCTGCACCACCTGAAGGCGCGCCAGAAGAAATTTTGGCAGACCCAGGTAGAGCACATTCGCATAGTCCAGGCGTGAGCCTATCAATGCCTGCACAGTAATCTTTCTATGCTCAAAA
The DNA here is from genome assembly GCF_964261635.1 of Lissotriton helveticus. Taxonomy (NCBI): domain Eukaryota; kingdom Metazoa; phylum Chordata; class Amphibia; order Caudata; family Salamandridae; genus Lissotriton; species Lissotriton helveticus. The sequence continues at coordinate 520,298,696 of NC_136059.1, read as the reverse complement.
GACAAGATTGGGAGGAATTTCCTTAGCATTTTCAAAATGCCAAAGCATTTCCCTGTAAGTTCCCGAATCTGAGGCCCAAAAGAAAGGCCATCATCAATCTGGAAACCGATGTTCACTGACAGGTTCTAGCTGCAAAGCAGGTATGTGACTGAAAACCATCTGTTTATGTGTATAATGCCAACTTCCATAGTTTCACTCCAACCAAACATGTTAAAAAGTCTCAAACCTGTTGTTTTAGGACAACATAGCAGTGTTGTCAGCATTGATCACCTCCCTTCTGTCATGCACCACTACAAAAAGCACGTACGGTGCCAAGACAGCCTTTAGTGTTAGGTCACTGATGTGATTACCAAGTCAGAATGGACTAAATGTTTGGTTACATTTTCATCCATACTGCTCCATACTCTAGAGTGTCCACTGTCATGGAAATGTATGGATCTGGGTAAATGAAGTGGACTAGTACCAGTTTTCATTCGCTGTTTGAGCAAGGGAGACATACACAAAATGTCCCTTGCTCCTCAAAAGTCAGAACAATAAAGCTAAGTAACATTGTGATCCAAGGACAGAAAACCAGCTGAAAGCAGGGAGAAAGTCAATACGGGTCACTACAAGAGCCCTCTGAACCTACCACTTCATCTAATGAAAATGACAAAACACGTCCTGTAAAACCATGTTTATCTCCTCTTTTAACATCATCCACAATGAAGCTTCTATGAACCATAGCAGCCGTGTCAGGAATAGCATGGTGAGGAGCATGTACACAGACAGCTTTTAAGTTGAACAGCAATAATATTAGCAACCAATCAGAGGTAGGCGAGTGTGCACCCTCTGATACAGCATATGATCAACAACAGCTATTGTGATCTTGGCAAATACCGGTGACACTGTTATAATGAAAATCATCGGTCGCAAATCAGAATTATTTTCTTTATATGTGTCAGATAGGTACACAGAGATGTAAGGAAGTACTGCTGACATTTGCTCATAACTGATTCTGTGAATAAATCATTGGCATGCATAAGCTGAATGGGATATTTAGTTCAGTTATTTGAGGATTTTCCCTTAAATAATAAGTTCTTTGTGGGTCTGAGTATGTGCAGAAACTCAAAAGTGAGTGGAGTGAATTGTGAATAAATCTCGACAGCCTAATATTTTATGTCTCTCATCAAGGCGCTCTGGGATTGCACAGGCCAGGATCACAGGATCTCAAATAGGATCTGGCAGCCCAGGTCTGTGGAATGCACCGGCCATGACCTTCACCATTTTTAAAGCCATAAAAAGAGGGCTGTGGCAGTACCCCGTTCAGTTAAATATCAGAGGATCAGTGGCAGTAGCGGGTTGCAGGAGACCTCTTTTGTTCCAACAAGTACAGTTTGGTGCACGTAGGGTTTTGTTTAGTAGGATAGTTATGGAGGTTAAATGGAGCTGTGAGAAAGCTCCAAAATCTCTCATCTCACCCCCCTTGACTGCAAGGTTGCTTCCCTACCTGCTCTCATACTAAGTTGGGTATTATAAGGCGTTTGTAGGGAGCCTCACTAGGATGCCAATTTACAACAAATGGGCTAAAAAGCCAGGTTGCTAGAAGAGAGACAGGGTTAAAATAGAAAAAGATGACTTTGTCTAAGGTTATAAAAATCATTGCACAAAAGCTAAATATTAAACACGCTTCTGATAAAAACCTCTAACTATACCATTAAGTACAACATTGTAACCAATTCTCCAATACAGGTGTTACAGATATTGAAAGTAAAATTATAAGTTCCTCTAAAAGCGTTATAGCTCATCATATATCCTAATTCCAAGTTTTATTCCAGCTATATTTGTCAAACCTCATTGAAAAGAAATCTCTCATATGTCTATCCCTGTAATAACCATCCTTTCCAATGGGGAGCAGGACTACATGCAGTAATGCAACATCCAGGGGGTAGGCAAAGCGGTACTTGTAGTACACAACTGGATTCAAGTTAATCTTTCAGCGGACAGCGTCTGTGCTTCTTTTTCAAGTGAAAAACAGATTTGCTCACTCTGGAATCACATAAATCACAGTGCAAAGTTATTTGAGTACATTTCAACTGTTGGGTTATTTCCTTACCTTTTTTGTTATTGCTCAGTGCTACAACCTTGGGTTGATTAATCGAAGTTTCGATCAATGGGGGCCGCATTTCTGCCATTTTCATTTCTTCATCGGAAGAGAGCTCTTCAGACTCCTGTCAACGACAATAAGATTTTCTTGTACTCTCATCGCAATTTTACTGCACTTGAGTTGCAAATAGTTTTTACACCAATCAGCCCAAATGGCAACAGAACGTCAATGGGATTGCTGACCTACCAGTGACAGGGCCCTGTTCCTCTTTGAATTCTTTTGAGCATTAAGTCCTCAACCATGACGGACGACACTTATCAGCTTTATTATTTATTTATTTTTAATTGATTATTTGTCAAGTTGGATTTTCTCTATTTTCCCCCTTTTCTTAGCTGTTACTTTGATGTTATGTATGCTTGTCAGTGTGTTATGGGATATAAGTGCACTACTAACATTTGGCTCGTGTTATTGTTTTGCACACCATGGCTGTTATTGTACTGACTCGCTGTCCGCTGATCTATGGTTTGTATAAAAATATATAGAGATTTGAGGGGAAAAAAAGTCCATGACATGATATTGATAGTGTTCAATGCCCAACTCAGCGTGAAGCTCACTACAAGATTTTTGACACTCGTGCCCTTAACACACGTATTATGGACGTTAGTGAAACACTCATTTCCACTAAGTCAGCTTTAGAGAAAGGGGGAGTACCTTACAAGTCAGTCATTTGTGTTCGTGCTGTGTTGCGACTGGGGCTCAGATTTCGACACTCACAAGGTGCTTCACGTATACTACTGATTTGTCGACATCCAACCGTCCGAACAGACCGTCAGATACAGGTTAAAACTGCAGTCCGTGAGATCAGGCACAGCCTGTGAAATCTTTTGAAACCATGCACAAAGGAAATTAGACCTCGGTTATTTTAGTGCCAATGCACACCCCGTGTTCCTGGGAGGAAATGGGATCTTGTTCAATCTTTACTGGACAGCTCTGCCAAAGTAAATAAGCAGACTCTTGTGGTTACGTTATTAAATACTTTTTAACCCGCAACTACAACACAGGGTTCTTTGTAGAACAATATGCTCTTGTTCAGTTTTTTTTTTATTTACCAACTTGCTAGTCAATTATATTCGCTTAAAAACAGATAGTCAGTTCCTTTCTTGCCTTTTCCTTCCCCCATACAGGTTGCGGACGTTGCGTTCTCTGGACGACAAACAAATGTTTTGGGAATGCAGCCATTTGTTAGTTTTATACACAATAAGTTTTATGCACCTTTGTTTCATTCTAAGAACATCATTCTGAATAATATGCAATCGAACTTTCCTCGGGATCACCCCTGGTGAGGTACCCTAAAAAAAAGTTAGCAGGAGCAGGTTTTTCACATCTTCACGCTATGGCAGGCTATTTTACTTCCTTCCCAGCTTGTCTTCTCGCCGCCAGATTTTCTATCACAAGCAGGATGCGCTACCAATATTCAGTAAGCTCCAGAGCTTCTATGAGCATCGCTGTAATGCCATCCTTTACTTACACTACAATAATACGTTGCTATACATCTATCCTAAGATGTGCTAGTGTACTGCGCCGCCATGATCACCGATTTGCAAGGCGGCCATGGAGCAGCGGGAGTGGGCCCAGGGACTCGTCATGTTTTTCCTGAGTTACTTAAGGAAGAAATCTGAATAACGGCTCTCGGAGTTTTTGCTGACGCGTGGAGTAATGTTGGCATAGTATTCTCTGCCTTACCAAGCAACATCTGCTTTTAAGGAGAAATATTTGAACTCTTACAATAGTCTAAGCTGATCTTTACAAGGTAAATAATAAAAAAAACACAGATAGTGTGTTTATGGTATACGTCCTGCAGGTCTGCTCACTCTCCACAAGATGGCAGTACCTCACTAGGTACTCATCAATGAATACAGGGGCTTTATACCATAGCTCAGCAGGCATAGCTACTGGCAGGCTTATCCCTGTGTCCCTGAGCAGCGTGAGCTTCCTCTTTAACAATCATATTTCAATTGCTACCTGTTTCACCCTTGCACACTAGCGAGTGTTCCCTTCAAGCTCCCTCTTACAGTCAAGTTCCCTTTCCGATACCTGGGGGCCTATGTATGAAAAAGTCACGCAGTGCAGCGCAGCAATTCACCTTGCTTCTCTGCATGACAGGTAAAGGACAGGAAAGCGCCGCATCTAAGGCACTAAGGCGCATTCTGCCTTTTCGTCTGTGCTGGCGCCCTTTTGGCAACTTAGCACCAACGCATGCACCACAATGCAAGGGTGATAGCATTGCGTCCGGAAAGCGACACCGTTGATGGATCGGCATTGCGAGGAGGAGAGATTCCGTGGGGACGCTCAGGGCCGGCGCTAGGCATGGGCAGCGTGGGCGGCTGCATAGCGCCTCGCACTCAGCCCACCAGCATGGGACCACGCACTGGTGATGTGTCCTGTTGTTTCCCATGCGATCTATTTCAAAGAAAGGTGTCGCCTGCAATTAAGGTCCATTGGAGGGGGCCCCCTCCCCGGGCCTCTCAGGGATGGTGTCCGGAGGCATAGGGGAGGGAGACGGAGACGCTCCCTCAATTGCAAGGAGACCATTCACAGACACTGTGGGGGGCCCATTGTCCAGCATTTTGGCGCCCCCACAGTTTTAACTTTTAGACCACAATCAATTCTCACACCTATTGGACTGAAGGTGTGAGAAATGCTTGTGGAGTAAAAGTTAAAACTGTGGGGGCGCCAAAATGCTGGACAATGGGCCTCCCGCAGTGTCTCTGAATGGTCTCCTTGCAAGGGGCCACTTATCTAAATTAGAGGGGGCCTCGCACGTTCCCTGTTAGCCCAGGGCCTCGCAAATCCTAGAACCGGCCCTGGGGACGCTCATTCAAAGGAGACGACCCGTCAGAGAATTATTACGTGCAGAGAATTATCACATGCAAAGTATACTGGTGTGGAGAACATTCGCGTAAGGCTCACCCTCCCCGGTGTCCAGTTGAAATTTTCAAGACTGGTGGAATTGAAAATTATCCACTCGACTGCCCTAGTCCTGATGAGGCCAACAAGTAGAGTGGCTGAAACGCATCGACAGACAATTTGAGACACCATATAAATCAAAATATAAAACAGAATAAGTTGGGAGTACCTAAATTAAAGGGGTTTGAATTTACAAAACCTTGAGGTGGCTCCAAAATGGTGATCTAACAAGGAAGGGAATGCATAATGTTTAATACTTGTGAGGTGCATCCCTATTGATAATAAGGGCCAAGAGAGCAGGAAAGTATCATTACACTTGTTTTTGTGTTGTATGTATAAATGTAAATATGTGTATATGTATGTTGTGGTAATGTATTTGTGTATATTTATTCTGAAAATATAAAAAAAGATGACTTTTTGCATAGAACGTATGGAATAAATACAGTACAAAGAGACTTGAATCATGAATAGTTGTACACATGTTGTTTGTTCATATACTATGGACATTGGAAATGTATGGTAGTTGTTTAATAGACTCACATCTACAGGAAAAGTTAAATTAGGTTTCTCTTTGTCTTACTGTTTAGCACACTTATCTATCCCAGGGCATTGTTATTTTTGTTTGCATAAAAGATGTAGCAGCGGACCTTCCAATGCCGCACCTGAAACCCAATTCCAAAATTTGTAGAGTTGTGTGTGCAGCCACTCTCGACGTCAGCTGCTAATTGACGTCGCTGTGCTAACCAGAACACAGGTAGTTTATTTGTCTTATATGGGGGCGCACAACTAAAAGAGTCCAACAGAACTGTGAATTTGAAATATATGAGAAAAGTTTCTTTATTTTGTAATGTTCATTTTTTAAAAAGTCACAATCATAATTTGATTTGCCACACAACATCAGCCAACGCGTTTCACTCCATACCACGGAGTTTCTTCAGGGCTGAAATCAAAAGCAGATACAAACAAACCTCAATGAATGTTACATTTCATTAGTGGATCACGTTCAACATCCCTAATCATTTAAAATTATTACATTAAAACATATGCCACTCAAGATTTTTTTTTTTTTTATTGCATCTAAGGCACTAAGGCGCCATTCTGCCTTTTCGTCTGTGCTGGTGCCCTTTTGGAAACCTAGCGCCAATGCATGCACCATAATGCAAGGGTGCCTGCGTTGCAAGCAGGATTGCTTTGTGCAGGAAGGGCCACCTTCCTGCACAAAAACAATCCTGGAAGGCATATTCCTCTATCTATATGTGTGGCAGCACACACAGAAAGAGGAAGTAACGAGGAGAAATCAAAATATTTATCCTCGTTATACCTCTCCTGGGAACGAGTATCTTTTTGGCACATTCCCAGGTTTACCAGATCTGGTAAATCTGGGAATGCGTCAAAAACCATGGGAGTTGCATGGGAACACCCGCACAACGCGTTCCCAGTGCAGAGTAAGGCAATGCAATGATTTGACCCGTGTTACCTTAATCCAGAATTATGGAACCACTCGGGGACCAGGCATGGACTGATAAATCTGACTTAACCACATGCGCGCGGCGCGTTTTCCCGCTGTGCGCTGAGAATCGCGGAATCCCGCGGTTCATGACGAGCTCAGCTCGTCATGAGCGTACGAGAGGTGTACCTCATGACGAGCTGTGCTTGTCATCAGCGTAGAAGGGGTTAAGGTCTGTGTCGCTCTTGCACACGTTGCATGGTGCAAGAGCAAAGCAAACGAGCTCGTAAACAGACCCCCTGATCTTTTATTCAGGACTCCTCAGCCTGGCTTATGCACTGGCACTGCCAGAGGGAGCTGCCTGCCTCCAGCTCTTTTGTGGTCATCATCTTTATTCACTAGTGTGTCAACTGGGTCTGCAGTACTTTTCTGATCTATCACTGGTGGCCACCCGACAACTCATGGGAGCTAACCACTTCAATCTGCAGGGCGTTTCTCAAGATACCCTTCTTGTTCAATTAGCCATATTACCCCGCCAATTTATTTTACTTAATTCTGATCTATAACAAACCTGAATATTAAGTGCAGCAAGACTCTAAAGTTAGATGCGTCCACTTTGTAGACCGTAGCATCATCATGAACCCTCTCGTCTGTTATCTCATAGTGTTCACGTACTCCAAAATAGAACGCAATTTACTGGTACTGTTCCAGACACACATCTGGAACAAGCAGACCCTCCTCCAGAAAGGCAGCTCTAAGACTGCATGATCGTACAGGGTGCAGGCACTCTTTACCCGCGTCACTTTCGTATGCCTTACCTCTAACAGGATCATGTGTGTAGGCAATCCCTCTTCTCAGGGCAGTGGGTGTAAATACATGACAGCTTCTTTTTAAATGCCCTTGTAGAGGACTCTGGATTATTTCAGTTCTAGTCTCTTCTCCATTCAAGGTCAAACTCTCCCTAAGTGACCGCTGTTCCCCAACCCTGCAGCTTCCAGGGAGCAAAAGCTCCTTTGACTAAATTGCCAGTCCACATGGTATGTAAATGTAAACATCAAACATTAGAGGGAAACATTAGGAGACTCAGTCAATGTAGTTCTCTGGTAAGTTGAGCCTAAAATACACACGTCGTTGGAGTTAGGAAATCTTGTTCAGAATCACCTAAAAATGCCAGTCAAGCACCCTGAGCTTCTAATTAGTTGTATTCAGCATAAGTTGTACATACACAAAACTGATGTTATTCCTCCAAGACTGTTAGTTTCCCACTCATCTTAGCTCAATGTGTACGTGCGGTGCCATTTCCTTCATGCACTCATGGACGTGCTTTGCAATTCTAATGGCACAATGTGCTCTATAAGAGTGCCAAATAGCAAATGGTCAAACTTAATCCCATTAAAAATGAGTTCGTGAAGTTTAATACTAGTTTCAGAAGTATGGCCTTTGTCTCTGTGGCAGCCTGCCCAAAGCATAATCCTTCATCAAAAAACAAAAAGCTTGCTTCCATTTTCAATTCCCCTCTATCGCCAGGTCATAGTTTGCTGTGGTGGTAATCTCTTTCTACTAATTAATGCTCTGTATTGACTTTCTAGATTTTAACTGCAGCAGTGCCTAGCGTTACTTTGTGCAACCTTTATTATTAACAATCTTTTTATCTGTGGTTTGTGTATAGCACTCTGGTAGCTTTCCACTGCTTCAGAGCTACAAGGAGGTGTGATTGAAAGTAGGGATACATTAGTTACAACATGGATTTGGCACTGTCTATGCTTGCAATGAGAGGATTTAATATTGTTAGAGAGGGCTAGTAGGATTTCAAGAGGGCATACAAATTGGGATTTTTTTGACTGGCTTGGAACTTTTAAACAATAGAAGATAGATTGAACTTTCTAAATGGAACTGGATGGGGCTTTCCAGAAGGGATGGTGGGTTGAGATTTCCAGGACAGAGAGTAGAGCTGCCCTTTTAGAAGAGGGGTGATTAGGATTTGAAAGGTAATGTGGTTTTCAAACAGAGCACACAAGCTGTTTTTAAGGTTACCTGGATGGGCTCTTACAGAGGTTCTATCAGGCTTTGGAGAATATGCCTGAATTAGGCTCTGCTGAGTTAAGCAGAGATGTTTTAAAGATGGAAACCTGTAGGTGGGCCTGGATAGGTCTTTGCATAGGTGATATAAATGGGGCTCTGGAAGGGTTCTTCATGGGGCTCTGGGGGTGTCAGGATGGGGCTTTGCAGAAAGGGCGTGTAGGAGCTTTTGTACAGAATGTTTGATCTGGACTTCAGAAATGGTGTGCGATGAGAGATTTGTAAAGTTGTGACGATAAAGCTTTCTACAATGGTTCTGGATAGGAGTCTAAAGATGGGTAAGGGCTGTGGCTTTAAATAAGACATCACAATGTGACTTTGCAGACAATGTTTTGGATGGGCATTTGTAGAGGGATTTCTGATTTGGATTTTAGCATTGTGGATGGTGCTTTGAAAATGGGTTCTGAATGGGGTACAAAGATGGGCCTAAATGATGTCTTTCAGAATGGTGTCTGGTGAAGTTCAGTAAAGAATGTCTGAATTGTGCTTTGTCGAACGGGGCCTAGGTACTTCTTTTGTAGGTGGCATCCGTGTGGTGCTTTGCAGATGAAATAGGTGGTGCTTTTCAAGGGGGGCTGGGGGGGTTAGAGGATGTCTACTTGAGAGCAATGCAGAGTGAGCCAGGGTGCAAATTTGCAGAGCATTCAGGATAGGATGTTGTAAGGATGGGTCAGTATGGTGCTTTGCAGCGGACGTTTGGATGGGGCTTTGATAATGAAGCAGTATGGAACTTTTGCTCTGTGGCATTGCCAATGTGTTGACAATTTAGTAAGGTTTCTTACCTTGTCTCTGTCTGACCTTACACAGGATTAAAGGGGGGGCTGACCCCCAAACATTTTGTTCATTGGGAGGGAATTCCCATAACAAAGTTTGAAGATCACTGCATTGGAGGCTACCCTATGCAAGGAACCGACAGTGATTACCTCAATGTATCAGGTAGGGTTGCCAGCAGTAATGTAAAAAAGGCTTTGCCAACTGGGAATACCTTGACATGGGTAATACATAACAGCCATAGCTGTAATTCCCTAGGCACCAAAGTAATAATATCAGGAATAAGTCTCCCGAACACCACATGATTTAAAACTCAAATATCAGCTTTAACTGTGTTTTGGAAAGTCAACCAATTTTTCCAAACATCAGCATTTTTGCCTCAAATACACACTTTTTAATGTTGTTATATATATTTTATTCAGTAAGCAAACACTAATTTAGCGGGCTAGGCTGGAAACAAGATAGCTACTTACAGGTATCTAAAGAGCTACCAGTAGCTCACAAGGTACTCACTGGAGAAGCCTCTGTTAGAAGTTTAATTTTAGGGACCGATTATGAAGCAGTTTTTGCAAGGCCTCCTAACCGCATTTGCTCCGTCCAAATAGGATCGGGAAGTTTTTTTCCGACCGAATCGGAAAGGTTTCCGACTGACCGATTACGATGCGAGTTAGGAATAGCCTAATCCGAACCTGACGGCATTCAGAATGTCCGAGGTTTATGGAGCAGACTCGTACGTCTCTATGGGCTGCATTTCCGGTTGACCAATTACGATGCTGGATTTGGACAGCCTTTCAGAATCGTGCCGTCTGACTCGAATCGGTTGTCAGAATCAGACTTTGGGGGCCTGTAGTGGGACCCCCTGCACCCGAAGCCTTCTCAATGGGGCCAGTGGGGGTACTCATGCGTCCCCCCTTAGCCATGCAGTGTGGCAGGCACCAGGGTTTTCCTGTCATAGGGTGCCTGATTTTCCCCAGCCACCCCTTTCTTCAATGGGAGCCTATGCATACGGTTGGAATACAGGTTCCCACTGAAGTCAATGGGAGTCTGACCGAATCGTATCTGGAGGTATCCGGATGCATCGTAATCGGTCGGTTGGACTCTACCGATCCGAGTCGGCCAGAAACCATTCCCAAACCGATTCAGTCGGAATGATTTCCGAACTGCATCGTAATCAGGCCCTTAGTTGTTGAGGTGTCTGAGGTAGATCTATCTAAGCCTTGTTAAAAAGAAAAGTTTGATTCTAGTACCGCCCAAACTTTGCCACTCCACGCGTATGCTTCAATCGGCCCCGTGGTTCTCAGAGATCAGGGAACACAAAATCATCTGCAAGAAACTAGAGCAGGTGTGGCGGAAAAACTATCATGAGGCCGACAAAAAGAGACTTAAGTTGGAACTGGCAGTGTCTAAAGATTTGATAGGGAAAGCAAAACGCACCTTCTTTACTAATAGCATTAAGGAGGCGAGGAACTCGCCCAAGGAGCTCTTCCAGACAGTTTCAACACTGGCGGCCCCAAAACCTGTTGTGGTACCCCCCAGCCAGGAAGTATGTGAAGATTTTGCTAGACTCTTCCAAAACAAAGTGGACACGATTTTTAATTCCTTGGATGGGCAAGCAAGGACTAACTTGCCAGGGACCAGCTCGGTGGCTACAGGGGCCATTTTACAAGGGAATAGGTTCCTGACCTTCTCGCTGATCAGCGAGGAGGAGATAAGGAAACGGCTGCTGAGGACAAAATCAGGCTCTCCCCGAGACCCCTACCTTCCCATATCCCTCCATTCTCTTTCCTTATATATAATGTTTATATTGCACACGTCACTTTAATATTTGGAGATTAAGAACGGACTTTGCTCTATCGATAGGACCTATGGTGGTAAGGGTAATGTGTAAGATGAATTGCGCACCCTTTCAGGGCGTGATTTGGGTCACTGATAAATGAGATGACTTCTCTGTTGGGAGACATGAATTGTCGAGATTTGCCACATGTGGTTTGATGTAATAGGGATGCTAAAATGTAGAATAGATGGCAATAACAATGGATGAATTTATTGCTTAAGAAAGTTGAGGTAATAGTTGGCATGACATTTGTGGGTAAAATTAAAATGTAATAAAATTAAAAGACGTACGGAAATGCAGAATATAGTACACATGTATTCTACTTGACCACTCCAAGATGGCCGCAATGTTTCAGATGCAATATTAATTGTTTGCAAGTCCGTTCTCACTGTTGGTAACAGGGTAAAGGATATGACGTGTATATAAGTTTTAAATAATGGTTATTATGCGGACATAGACAAAGGCCATCATGGCCAAAACGCGTTTGCCAGCTACTGGGCAAGAACAATAAAGCAACTTTAAACTACGAACTCGAGAGTGTGCCACAACTTTGTGTGAACTGAGGTTTCTGGTGAACAATTGTCGCAGTGCACCACCCGAAAGTCGAGCGGCGGTTCTGGTGAGGACTATTGGAGGTATATATATATATCAATTAAAGCTACTAAACAGGGGGCTGTCCTACTGACCAAATAAAGAGATGGATATTGCGAATGCTCGAATAGACCTCTACAAATTCTGCAGAAAAATTAAACTTAAAAAATATTTTTTAGAAAAGAAGCCCACAAGAGAATCATCAAAAGGAAATCACAGATCCAACACCAATCACCCAAAGAGATCTCCCAGCTTTCAAAGCGTTAACCACAATGGGAATTGACTAAACAACATATGCAGTAGACAACCGAAATTCAACAACATTAGATATTGAGTTCTGCAACGAAATGGGGATAGCCACGAACAAGGGAGGAGAGAGTGGACTCAAGAAGCAGTCTAGATTTTGTCCACAGTTACAACCTGGAAACAAAATTGACTTGTTCCAAGAGATCATGGTAGAGGTAATAACGAAAATTGCAGCAGGATTGGCTGGTAACAAACATCAAAACAAAAGTCGAAATAAAAATAACAATCCAAAAGGAAAAAATTGGAACCTCACACCAAAGGAATATCAAGCAATAACCGAACTGAAGAATGACCCCTCAATAATAATCAAAGCCTCCGACAAGGGGGGCAACATCGTGGTCCAAAAGGTTGCAGACTATGTAGAAGAAGCAAAGCGGCAACTAGGAAACACAGATCACTATGAACTCTTGAAAGGGAACCCTATTGAAAAATGGACAGAGGAATATCATGCTCTCCTAACCGGCTGGAAAGAAAGAGGCTTGATAGACTTTAATGAATATATCTACTTAAAAACAGACAACCCTATCACGTCAACTATTTACTTTCTGCCGAAAGTGCACAAGCCTATTAACCAGTCACCCGGCAGACCCATCGTGAGCTCAATTGGGTCATTATTAGAGACCACATCAAGATTCATAGATATCTTTTTAATGAACTATGTGACCGCACTACCTTCGTATCTACGTGATACCATAGATTTCCTGAATAAATTGAACGGCATAACATGGAACATGGGATACCTAATGGCAACAATAGATGTCTCATCGTTGTACGCATCCATACGACATCAGGATGGAATCGATGCTGTTCAGGAATTTCTCAAACAGAGATCGGTAACTTTCTGGAACACTCAGCAATGTTGATTGAGAAGCTGACCTACGGCTTGAGACATAATGTCTTCCTCTTTCAAGGCAATCTATACCTGCAGAAGCAGGGGACAGCAATGGGGACATCTTTTGCCCCAACATATGCAAACTTATTGATGGCTGTATGGGAAACTGGGATCCTACTGGAAGAAAACAAAAAAACACTCACAAATAAAAACCTGGTGTCGATTTATTGACGACCTATTCGTCATCTGGGACGGAAGTCAAACTGAACTACAGACCTTCATTAATTCCCTCGAGACAAACAATTACAACCTGCACTTCACATCAACAATCAGCAATACGAACATCATATTTCTAGATGTGAAAGTTTGTGTAAGAAACAACAAATTATGCACTAAAATGCACCGGAAACCGACGTCCTGCAACAGCATCCTCCACGCTAATAGTGGTCATCCTCCCCAATTAAAATGGAGCATATCATATGGCGAAATGTTGAGGGCGAAGAGAAACTGCTCGGAAGAAGAGGATGTAACAGTGGAAATTGAAAGGATGTTCGGTCGATTTCTGGAAAGAGGGTATCCAATGGAGGTTCTGATAACAGCGAAATCCCGGATGAACATGAAGAACAGGTCTGATCTTCTGACTCTAGTGGAACAACAAAAACATTGATTGCCGGATGTAGGAACCAACAATGTACATAAGGAAGACACGGAAAATAAAACGCGTCTCATTTTGGACTTTAACAATCAGAGTCAGGTGCTAAAGGGTGTCTTTAAGAGGAACTGGGAGATCCTCTTGTTGGATAAAACTTTACGGGAACATTTAACATCATACCCCAGTATCACCTATAGAAAAACATCCTCTTTAAGGGACATCCTAACCCAAAGTCATCTGGAGCTCAAACAACAGAAAACCAAAAATACATTGTGGCTGAACACCCCAGGATTTTGGAAGTGTGTGAAATGCAAGGCCTGTGAACATGCTCAAAACATCATGGTGTATGAATTACAGAATGGAAAGATTGAAAAAATCATGGATCACATTACCTGTGAGTCAAAACGTGATCTACAGACTCAAGTGTCCATGTGAAACGTGGGAAGCACAATTAATAAATTAAAGTTGCGTATTCTTCAACACTTAAGGAACAAGGATCCAAACTACCCTATGGCGAAACATTTCAATGAACATCACCAAGGAGATTGCTCTCAATTAACATACTCTGGGATCAGACTTGTGAAAATGTCTGAAAGAGGGGGGGATCGGACTTTGAAATTGCGGAGAATGGAAAGCCGAATGATCCTTGGAATGGGCACAAAACATCCACATGGACACAATCTGGATGCTGAACTACATGTACACCTCTAAAAATTGGACAATGAAATAAATCATAATCAAAATCTGGACACTTAGCTCTGTGTAAATAAGATGTAAATAATGTAATGTAAGATAAACCTTCTCAAATTATGAAATCGAATTCCAACGGCATGAAAGCAGTATCACATGTGCATAAGGAAAGAAAGAAAGACAAAAAAGAAGATTAAGACAGGGACAAAACAAGGGAAGATGGAGGATGTAGAATTGGAATTGTACATAAGGGAAAATGAATGTAAATATGACATACAATCGTGGCTCTGACAGGAACTTTCAAATGGACATGATATGGAACAAGTACTTTACAGAAACATCCTTTGAAAGGAGCATAAGAAGAACATATGATCACACCAAAGAAATTGAAATTAATAATGAATTTCAGTGACTGATTAAATCCTGTTGAGGACTCGGTCATTTTCTGTGCAAAACTTTTTTGCACAATATTTCCGCTCTCTTTTTTCACCCCCTTTTTAAAAAATGTACAGTTTTCATACACTTTTATACACTTTTTTATTCCTCCTCCCCTTCATGTCCCTATCTCTCTTTGTGAATTGAATTTGCACTTTGCACTTTATCAATGTAGTTATATGCATAAAAAAAAGTACAATGTATAGTGAAAATGCGAACAAAGATAAAGCTATGTAGAAAATGGCGTTCAATTGTGGCCTAAACTGTGAATGAAGTCGGCAGTCTAGTTGTTTTAATTATGGAAACAAATGATGGTTTGAACACTGAGCACTTTAAAAAAAACGTTCTAGACAGCCAGGACTCTATGGTCCAGTTGAAGACTGATTGCAGTCGAAACGCGTAGGCTGTCCATTTTGCACTTTTTTCACATGGTGTACTTAAAATAAACTAAATTTAAATTACTTACTGTTGTGGTGCCGTGACTTCCGTCGACAAATTCGAGAACGTGAAGATTCTAAGAGATGTATATATATATATATATATATATATATATATCCACTGAAAAAACCATAGGTTTCAGGCCTTATATAGTTAGGAATTAGCATTTAAAAAACCTTGCAAATTCACTGAAAAAACCACAGGTTTCAGGCCTACACCTACTGGCGAGATTATATATATATATATAACGAAACCGTTATTCACCACACCATCTTTTTCAAAAGAATAACGCGAGTAAGCCCAAGTTATTGTGCCGATTCTTCAGTGATTTATTGTGCAATGACACCAGCCATCCGTCATAACGCGTTTCACCTCTCACACGAGGCTTGATTACATATATATATATCTCCAAATGAGTTGTCGCCCAGTTCCAAGCCTCTTAGCTGCGGCGGTACAAAAGGGGGTGGTGATGGATGGAGCATCAGAACCAATCAAACACTCACACCCAGTCAAAAGATCTGGGTTTGATCCATCACCGTTCTTTAGCCCACTCTGCCACCCCAGTTCAGACATGGATATATGCAAATCAGTCTGACCCTGTGCCTCATGGGAACAGTCCAGCCCGAACTGCCAAGCCATGCCTTCCCTGGACTGGAAACAAGCTTCCGAGGACCAGTTTCTGGCATTCCAGCCGTCTTCAGCCCGGCTTGCTTGAATCCAGTGGCAAAGTGAGCAAGGGGCTCACGTCTGAGCATACCCTGCCACCGGTCCCAGGATGCTTGTTTCCGGTCCAGGGAAGATATGGCTTGGCAGTTCGGGCTGGACTGTTCCCATGAGGCACAGGGCCAGACTGATTTGCATATGGCCATGTCTGAACTGGGGTGGCTGAGTGAACTAAAGAATGGTGATGAATTAAACCCAGATCAGTTGACTGGGGGTGAGTGTTTGATTTGTTCAAGCGCTCCGTCCATCATCCCCTTTTGTATCGCTTTGTTCGCCCTAAGTGTGGCAGGGTATGCTCAGACGTGAGTCCCTTGTTCACTTGGCCACTGGATTCAAGATAGCCTGGCTGATGAGGATTATGAATCCGAAACCGGTCCCAGGAAGCTTGTTTACGGTCCAGGGAAGACATGGCTTGGCAGTTCGGGCTGGACTGTTCCCATGAGGCACAGGGTCAGACAGATTTGCATATGGCCATGTCTGAACTGGGGTGGCTGAGTGAACTAAAGAATGGTGATGGATTAAACCCAGATCAGTTGACTGGGGGTGAGTGTTTGATTTGTTCAAGCGCTCCGTCCATCATCCCCTTTTGTATCGCTTTGTTCGCCCTAAGTGTGGCAAGGTATGCTCAGACGTGAGTCCCTTGTTCACTTGGCCACTGGATTCAAGATAGCCTGGCTGATGAGGATTGTGAATCCGAAACCGGTCCCAGGATGCTTGTTTCCGGTCCAGGGAAGACATGGCTTGGCAGTTCGGGCTGGACTGTTCCCATGAGGCACAGGGTCAGACTGATTTACATATGGCCATGTCTGAACTGGGGTGGCTGAGTGAACTAAAGAATGGTGATGGATTAAACCCAGATCAGTTGACTGGGGGTGAGTGTTCGATTTGTTCAAGCGCTCCGTCCATCATCCCCTTTTGTATCTCTTAGCTGCGGCGAGCACATGGCAGGGAAGCCAACCCCTACTAAATTTCACCAATTGGTCCATCTTCACAGCGCATCATGCACAATCGCCGAAAATTAAGAGAACACTCTGCGACTCCAGTTCATAAAGCGTGTTTATTTAAATAGGTGTAGGTGCAGCAACATATTATATATATATAAATCTTTTCTTTTAACAAGTAACTGGTCCATTTCTGAATTTCTGCCACTAGGCTTACTCAGAAAATTACTCCATTGCCATTCCCTGGTGTAGGTATACAAGGTTCTTGCATTCAAGAATAGACCTAAATTCATATAAAACATTTATCACAATCAGTGTTTCAATATCTGAACAAGAGAGAAATAGATACCTGGAATCAGTGGAAAAAATACAACTAAATAAACCGCTTTGTTTTACTTCTAATCTGAAAACATGATTATACGTGTGCACTGTCCAAACCAATTTAGACAACATTTTGCATTTCCTCACCGATTTAAAATATAATAACTCTGTGTTAACTAAAAGCAAGAGGCATACATTTAAGCTCTCAAAGACTGGCCAAGCTATTTTTTGGGCTTTCTTCATGAGAGTCAATAACATTTCCTGCAGTTTTTCAGGATACCAAATACAACTGAACAATAAATAATCTCCTTGGTTCCCCCAGAGCTTGTCCCCATGACATACCTCAAGTGCATCTTCGTGGTTGACAACAGTTTTTGTGTTTTCGAAGTTTCTAACAAGGGCAGTCATCTGCAACCCTCCAGCGTTGTTTTCATATTCTGGTTCACTGGGTTTCAGCAAGCAGTTCCCCATTTGCTTTTCCTTCTCTTCAGTAACGTTCTTTACGGGTATAATTTCGGATGTCTACAAAATGACAAAGACATGTGCTTGTTGCATCACTCACTTTTGGTTTGCATAATTCAACCGTGCATACAAGGATTTGTGTGCACTGAGCAGAGCCCATCACTTATACAAAGCAGAGTAAGCATTCACAATTGCAAGTGAATGTATGCAGTACAATATTGTAAGGTATAGTACATCTTATTATCCTTAAATATCAGCATCCGGAATAGTACCATCTTTAAAAAAAAATGCACGGATTAGTTTATACTGGTGAAAAACACCTGAAAACAAGTGAGGCCACTTTTGCTCAGGCCCCCTGCCCTCGCTCAATATGCATATAGTAATGGGCCGGCCCAGCGAGAGAAAGGGAGTGACACCTCTGCCCGTTGATAAAGGGGAGCTAATGGACGCCCATCTACCTCAAGAAAGGTCACTCAGGCGGCCGCTGGCGGCATCGAACAACGCAGAAACCGCCCAAATCGGCCCCCAGGCTGCTCAAAAATGCAGTCTACAGCTGGAATTCTAATGCCGGCCCCTCGGGCATTGCCCGAGTGCCCCCCTTACCAATCCGAAGTCGGCTGCAGAGACATAGCTGGACCACCCACAAGGGTATGTATGAACTCGGAGGCTGGAGAGGCACACAGAATGAACATGCCGCTGATTAACAACATGCCATGGCAGGACAGCATAATTGGCTTGAGGAGGAAGGACACTGTCTTGCATACTATTTTCTGGAAAGGTGTGTGCTTTGTTAAAAGGAGACCGGCTGTAGTTCTTTCCCGGTGCAGAATAGATATGATTATGAAGTAAGAGAAGAGTTCTATCCGACCTAACTCTCTCAGTAATTAGCCACCACATGTATCCTCGCAAGGCTCATGACTTGATAGCCCTGTCACATACTGTAAACAGGGAATCATTGAATGCCACCCAACAAGCTTAAGTCCATGTAAGAGAGTCTTTTTTTTAATAGTTTTTCAGTCATATAAATTAAATACCAGTGCACCTGGCTAGACACTGGGCCAATCTATCATATCCTAGAAGTTGGTTCTTTCCGTTAGCTGGCACCCTAATTATTATTAATTATTGCATGTGGGTATTGCCCTAGTAATATCGTCCGGGCACCATGTATTGGAAAATTGATAAGCAATGCTTGTAATATAACTGTTGAGTACGACCCTAATCGACAAATGCTGGTGACATCGCACTGCAGGTCTAAATTTTCTATTTTTTCTTTTTTACAATCTCATTAGAAGTATAGTAAGCTCACATTGCCAAAAATTTATTTTCCATTTGAGGACACCGTAACAAACACAAACCTACGGAGCCACAGAGTTTGAATGGGACCAGGCAATGCCTGACCCCCGTAGGTCCGCTCCTTGGCCCCGGCGCCGCCCCTGCCCCCACCCACGCCTCGAAACAGGCATCTACCTGTTCTGTAGATGGCCCTTCCACGGGATTCTGGATGCAGGCGTGTTCGAAAGGTGGCTTCACCTTCCTATTTCCTAGTAAAGCCAGGCAATCAGGCACATCAACAGAGTGGTGCTTATAGGGACACCGGATCCCACAAGTGTGCAAGTAATTACGGCAGCTTGGTTACCACTTAGCCAATTTGGGACACTATATAAACCCCGCCAACTCCCAGCTCATTTATCAACGGGGAGGAGAGACGGAATGTAAATTTACAGGAATTTATATAGCGCAAATCACCAAGCGGTTTCTAAGCGCTTGCTTAGGGAACCCGTCCTGGTATTCCCCTGTGAGATAACCCCGGCAGGGTATCCGCAAGGTGAAAGCCAGGCATCCCGCCGCGAGGGGCCGTTGTGGAGATTAAGCAAGCTATTGCCCAGAGTCGCAGAGTGTGAACCCGTGAATCGAGTAGGCACCGGAGCGAGAATTGTCGAGTCCATGGACATTTTTTTAGGACTCAAGACCCCGCCGAGCCGGGAATTGAACCCTGGTTCCGGGCTGACCTCTGCTTCCAGGTCTGCCTCCTCTAACCAGTGAGCCACACTTCTCCACGGACACAGATAGGTGCCTCAGCGGAAGGCGCACCTTGATAGAGTAAGAGTGTGAATGGGATGTATGGTGTGAATGTAGATGCGCTAACAAAAGGAAATAGACTTTGCAAATTGTGTTTTTCAACATGACAACTTCAGTTGGTTTTGTCTTTAGCCCTCAGAGTGTGACTAAAGGGGCCTCCCTCCATTCCTCCTTCCATGGAGCAAATAGGTTAAGAATCTTGGGTAAGATGTGAGAGAGGACTTCTCTCATTTTTAACTGTGTGTGCACATATGACTGACATGCCACGCACTTTTTACCATACGCGTTAAACACCATGGCTTCGAATGAGTTTATTGTAAGTGACCAAGGAAATCTCTCAATTTCCTTCTGTGCTTTTTCTATTTTTCCCACAAGCTGACTTGGAGCCCTTTTCGACGAGTGGAGTGACAAAGGTCACCCCACCGAGTGGGTTTCCTTTATCACATGGTTGGGTAAGGACGGAGCCTGCTTTAGAACAGGTCCTGAAGAATGCTGTGTACCCTTTTGGGACTCCAGGCAGAAACATGTTGACCCTATGCATCACGATGAGGGGACAATAATTTCCCCCGGTCACTGTTCACTTTTTTTAATACCATACAGTTGCCCACCTTTTTAATTTTAATTCGACAACTGTAATGGTTTTTAAATCACTCTCACTATTTCATGGGCCCCCTCTTAGTTTAGAAGTGCATCCCTGTCGTCAGGTGTATGCCCGCCCTCTATCAAACCAAGTTTTTAGAGGGCGAGGACTGCTGATGATGAAGCATGACACCAGGTTATGTGTGAGGCCCGTCCTACTCTTTTGGTGAGCTGTCAACACTCACAATTTAATTTTGAGCACCACTGGTCACTTTTCTGGGAGCAGCTCCACTTGTGTTTAACACAGTATGTTGAAGGCTGGCTCGCTCCTGGCGTCCTCTGCCTCTAGTTCCCTCCTCCGGTTAACAGCGGAGGTTAGTGTGGTTTATATCCTTATTATTCCTACAACAAGAGTGCCATTAGCGGCTGCCCTTGGACTGTGCACTAGATGAGCACTAAATAGCTTACTTCATGAGTTGGTTGAACTAGAAGTCTGAGAAACGGTTTCCTTAAGGAAACCTTGGATTCTTTATCTTTGCTTGAACAATGGCAACAGCCAAGGTTGAGAAACAACGGTAGACTCTGCCATCAACAACATTTAAATGAGTAAAACCAGACATCACCTTGTCAGAAAATATGACTTTACCAAGAGCAATCAGTTGGTGAAAATGCCACTTGAAATAAAAATATGATCTAAGAGGCAAGAGACAGAAATGCTGAAGAGGGAACAAGCAAAATAAATACAAAGAATACCACTATAAAAAAAGAAATGTAACTTAATGACGACCACGCAAAATATTCCTACGCGTCATGAATCGGGTACCAGAACAGAAGCTCCCTTCTCAAGTAAAACAAATATGCAGAATACCAAGAGAGACCGAACAATAAATGCTCGGAGACCGAACTTAAACCAGAACAAGCAGAACAAACTGCTACAACTATTAAGTTATCGAATATGCAACAAGAACTAACTAGCTTCAGTCCACATAAGGGCTACTTCATCCTGCCACAAAAAAACATCCTTTAAATGACTGTTCATACAAATTCATCAAACAGAAAAGTCTAATGGACAGCAGCCATGCTTGTCAAATCGGCAAGCTTATCATAATGAAGGGAAAGTCCAATTACTTCCCCGTGAATATGAATAGGCTAGAATCTTTTCACCTCGAAGAAAGTGACATAATTAAGTTAGACTTCTTCCAGTCCATGCCTGTTTTTAATGAGTGCTCCAAACGATGCAATAGTACTAAACCAATCTTACATGCTGATCCTCTGTATAAAAAAGTAGGAGAGGATCAGGGGTTATAGTTCATGGTACAGTTTGTGATGTCACTTAACAAATCTTTTTGTTAACTGCTTCTAATCAAAAACGTTATTTGTTTTATTGATGCGGTTGACTGGCAGCCAGGATATCAACTACACAAATGGCTTACTTTAATTTCAGTCAGTTCAAATGGCTATGTTTACTTATGCAATATATATTTTTTTAAGGATACTTATAGGTGCTGGAGAATGAAGTAAACAGTTTAAAGTCAAGTTTTTTAACATCTCGACTGCTAGGTCTCCCCCACTCCCATTTTCAGTGCTAAGCCCCCTCCCCCTTTTTTAAGATTCTTGGGGTAGCTCACGCTTAAACCTATATAAAAAAAATTCACAAAAGGTATTCACATCAAATTTGCATCCTTAGTCCAACATCTTGGGAATTCTAAATGTACTCAGAGTTTGTACATTCCCTCTGAGAGAATAGCAAAAATAAAGCTACATTTTGGTTTTTGTGGGGAAAAAAAGATGTGCAAGAATGGGTATATTTTTTCTCAAAAAAACTGTGTTCATGAGAGGTTTGCTGTGATATGATCATTATCTTCCCAGCTTTCAGGAACAAGCAGAGTTTTATAAAAACAAACATTTTTTTTTAACCACCAATTTTATATTTATCTAAGTAGTAGTCCACTGTTCTTAATGTTTGTGGTTTGAGCCAACTTGTAATTTGTGGTGGAAATAGGTGTGAAACCTGTGGGTGATCCCGGAAAGCTATACATTTCTGAAAAGTAGATAACATTCTGAATTCTTCAAGAGGTCACTTATGAATATTTCTCAAGGTTTTCCCAAAGAAACAAACTTGCGAATTAAAAAATAAGAATGAATAAGCAATCATTTGTGACAAAGTTTTCATCTATAATTTCTCAATGGTGGATGTACAAAAGCAATATACCACTACATCCAATAGACCATTCCAAATGCAGGGATATACAGGGATTGTAATTTCTCCAAAAACACACAATACCATTAGCCAACTGAGCTGCACTTTACAATGAATTTTCATTGTGTACCGACTATACAGCAATTTATATGGTAAAATAAAAATAATGAAAAATGGCTATGAAGGAAACCTATGTATTTCTGAAATGTATACAAGAATTTGAAAGGAGTGATTGTTTGTACAGCTCTGAAGTTGTGGTTACCCATACTATCATGACTCAGAGGGCATTTTGCAAAATGTCTTCTTTATTGCACACTGACATATTTGAAAGCCACAAATGCAGAGAAATCCAGTTGGTAATCACAAATATTCTATTTGTGTATGTTCCCATTCCTCTCCTGATACTAATGGTACCTCACCTGTGTGGGTAGGCCTAGTGCCCCCAAAACAAAGTGCCTCAAAACAAAACCTGGTGACATCACATTTCACCAATGTTAATACTGATGTCATTGTATGCAATGATACATCTATGTATAAAAACGAAACTGAA
The DNA here is from genome assembly GCF_964261635.1 of Lissotriton helveticus. Lineage (NCBI taxonomy): Eukaryota > Metazoa > Chordata > Amphibia > Caudata > Salamandridae > Lissotriton > Lissotriton helveticus. The sequence continues at coordinate 520,275,716 of NC_136059.1, read as the reverse complement.
GCACTGTTGTCGAAATTTTCCGATATGACCTCCCCATCAACTCAGAGTCAGAACTACGTGGTCAGGCAGGCCCGCGACTCAGGCCGGAGGTTACTGATTGGCAGATTACAGGAGGGTTAGCACGTAACCAGCAGGACAAATAGGCGAACAGGAAAAATCCAGATTAGGTCCACAGATAGGCAGCAACACCACAATGTTGGGAGATTGTCCTAAATAAAAAGCACAAGACTGGAGGGGGGTGTGGGGGAGCGTTCCCAAAACACCATAATGTTAATATGCCACATGCAGTTAGGAACACTCAGGCAATCAGGACATAGCACACACAACGCACACAGCGATCACAAGCTCCACATGCTGGACATCTTGTCCACATGCCAGATATCTGAACACATTACCCACAGACCATCATTGTGTTCACGCAAGGTCGGGACACACCTTCATTTGTCGTCAGCTGGGCGTCATTTTTGGCTCCATGACCAGGCCTACATTCCTCGCCCTAAACAGGATCTATGAATTTTTTATGATGCTTCAAGAAATATATAATAAGACGCTCAAAACAATTGCACTTCAAGTCAGTCCTCAGACCCGTTCCTATAATCTGTACTACCGGCCACAGTGTTTCATTAAACTAGCTATTCCTGTTTTGCCAAACACCCCTTGTCTCTGTTTTTTCAAGGTAAATTCATATTCGAGCAACAACCAGCAAAATTAACGCTTTTTTACAATGTGAGTAACTGTAGAATTTGGACCCTAACTCAGCTGCCACCCAGGAAAACCTACCAAACCAAGAAATTAATAAACACTAAACACAAATTGTCCTCACATTTCTGAGGGAGGGTCCCAGAACCTGCAGAGATCCACAAATTGCCTACCACCCAGTGTTCCCATAAGTCTCCAGATAAAAAAAAAAAAAAAGAGTACCCCATTTGTGTGGACGGGCCTAGCGTTGCAACAGGAAAGGCCCAAATGCACTATCTGGACCAATACATTATTCTCGATAAAAAAATTACCTGATTCGGCAAAAAGGTAGCAACTGTATTTAGACCCTAGCTGAAACCTGGGAAACCTACTAAACTCAGACATTTGTGAAAAATAGATTATTGGGAGATATCTAGGTTGTGTGCCTCATGTCGATCCCTCAACATTTTCTTCCCCCCAATGTCCTGCAAACTTTGCCTAAAATCATGCATTTTCTTTGCATCACTGTGGAGTAAACTTCCGGAATCTGCAGGAATCCACACAGTTCCTATCAACCAACGTTCCAACACGTATTCTGATAGAAATGATACCCCACTTGTGTGACTGGGCCTAGTGCCCATGACAGGAACAGATAAAACTATTGGCAATGCAAGTCCTACCTGAGGATACCGTTATGATGATGATGGTACCTCCTGATTTGCACATTATATTCAACAGACAGTTGATGCTTTATATATGCACACAAATCTGTAATTAAATCACTGTGAGACTCTACATTATTTATAGACTATGTGAATGCACGGAAAAGTAAAATAATTGACTTTGCAGTGTTACAAAATTAGAAGTGCATCTTGACTTATGTTTTTCATTAGTTCATTTCATGAACTGACTGGGTATCTTTCGAGAGCAGATAACTCCAAAAAGCAGCACCCTTTTTCTGAACATTGTTTTTTAAAATGTATTTTTTACTTACCAAAAGACATCTGGGGTCCTGAGTCCCTTAAGTTGTCTTATAAATATACTGAAAATAATTTCATTGCTGTGCACTAGGATTCTATGACAGGATAGTGCACCAAAACTGTTCTTTGCAAAGAGGCTCAAGAATATGGGATCACTATCACAAAATACCACTGGTTTATCATCTCCAAAAATGAGTAGACACTGATTCTTACCTTCACGCCTGCATCCTTCACTGCAACTTGCTGAACTTCATTTTGTTTTGAATCTTTGGCATGATCTGCAGTCGCTTCCTCATCTTTTAATCTGTGCACAATTGTTTGCACCGTTTTGACCATGTTCTTCAGTTCATCTGGATATGGGGTTGGGTATCGCTTCAGATTTCCCTCCTGCACAGATATAACAGGCATGACATTTTTTGGTCAGTGCAAAGCAAATCTTATACGCATTACAAGATAAAAAATGAAAAGTCAATCATATATAATGCTGATCAATAACTATCCAAACAGAAATTAAGGCTGATGGTGGTACGAACTGTAAATCAAGTCCGATTGTAGCCTTTAAATGGGAACTCCAGTCTTAATACTGATTTCCCCAATCACAAATATCTCTTGGTAAAAAAGGTTTATAGTTTTGGCTTTAGTCAGGTGATCATACTTGGGAAATAGCCTGGTACCAGCTCAATTACACTTCCATATAATAAACTGACATTTCAGAAAAAATAGAAACATTCAACTTCCAGGCAGAAATGATACTCTACACCATCATCTACATGCAAGTAAGGAGAGGAGGTTTGAGAGGGGATGCGGACAGATTTCATTCAGATCATTTTATCAGTAAAGCTAAGGTCCAAAGTGGCAGACGTCACTTTTCTAATTTCATCTTAAGAACCTTAGGTGTACTGCAACAGTAGCCAGAGATCACTTATCAAACATCAGATTAACGCTTCGCTCACCTCCCATTTAAGACTACAAGAACAGCAATATTTCTATAGACATGGGTAGGCTGGATTATTTCAACAACCTACCGGTACAGCTCTTAAAATACATTTGCACACTTTTAGATAAAATCAATAACTTGGCTGTCACTGGAATCCCACTTCCACTAACGGGAGAGAGGCTGAGTGGCTATCAGTTTGCAGAAGAGATAGTGTGAAGGAAAATAAAGCCCATCATAGACCATTTTCTCCGCCCTCGACTAAGGTCGTCATTCTGTTTACTTGCTTTTCTTCCACGGAAGGCACTTCTCTTGCATATCAAGAGTTCAAAATCTCTCTCAAGACACAGTTTGCTCACTGAATTTGAGTTTAATGGACTGCATCTTCAGGCGTATCTACACATATTTAATTGTAAACGTAATTTTCACATGGAATACACATCTATTGTAGAGTTTTCATATAGATTGAGCAACTCCTCGTTACCCTATTTGTCTGCCCTTCCTCGCCATCCTGTGAAGCAACATCCCCTAACCATGGAGGATTTAGGTAAATCCACTGAAAAGCCACTGGTGTGCCTAACTAAGGATACTTACGTACAAGCATTTCTGAGATTAAAAATACACATGCAGGCCTGGAAGAAATGAGTCATACGTACTTAGATGTATGACATTTCAGAGTAAAGGAGAGCATGATAAACCAATACTTAACACCAGAAAAGAAAATTGTTCATAGAAACATAGATATTTCAGGACTGTATAATGATTGTGTATTAACAGGTAATAGAGGCTAGCTCATCGTTTATTTATTTATTTATTCAAAGTTTTATATAGCGCGAACAAGATCTTTACAGATATCAGAGCGCTTCACAGGGGGGGGAGTGGGCAACAAGAGGGTGAATAAACATAATAATTGGGTACAGTATAGTAAACGATAGCATACTAGGATAGCAGTCATGTGCTGACAAGATAACAGCAAGCACCCAGATAGACAACAATATAAGGCGGTGCAGAGTCTTTGATCCAGCTACAATGTAGATCAGCAGATACCAATAAACACTCAAAATAGACAATAATATAAGACGGTGCAGAGTCTTTGATCCAGCTACAATGTAGATCAGCAGATACCAATAAACACTTAAAATAGACAATAATATAAGACGGTGCAGAGTCTTTGATCCAGCTGCAGAAGGAATCAGGAGGGCTCAGGCTATAAGGATATCTATATCACTTACTTAGAGATCCAGAGAACAAGGGGTAGGGGCATCAAGGGGGAGATTCAACAAACTGATGTGCACCGTATAGTAATGGGTAGTAGGTGAGTAGCATAATAGGATCACAATCATGCATGAATATGAAGTTATTGGAACATCAAATAATCAATGTTACAAAATCGGTGCAAAGTCTCTGAACTACAACAATAAGGTTCAGGTGAACTTGGCCATAAGGATGGCTTTCACTTCTTTCTTGAAGAGTGCAGTGGAGGAGATAAGCCTCGTTTCAGGAGGGAGTGCATTCCAGATCCTGGGTGCCATCCCTGAGAAGGAGCGTGTGTAAGTTTTTTCCTTACGGAATCTGAGAGGTTTCAGGAGCAGACTTTTTGTACTTCTATTGGATCTCGAGCCTCCTGATATAGATAGCTTTTGCGTGAGGTAGTTGGGTGCCTTGAGGTGTATGGCCGAGTGTGTCATAACGGCAATTTTCAGCTGTATTCTGGCTTCAAATGGAAGCCATTTCAGGGATTTCAGGTCAGGAGTTATATGAGAGTGTTTCCTTGAGCCAGTAATGAGTCTCGCTGCAGCATTCAAGGAGGCTCTTAGGGGTGCGGTTGTTGCTAGAGGGAGTCCGCTGAGGGCCACAATTCCATAGTCTATGCGGGGGATGACTAGGGCTTGTACAGTAGTTAGGAAATCTCTGATTGGGAGGAAGGGTTTGAGTTTCCTCAAAGTGTTGATTTGAAAGTTAGCTCCTTTCGTTGCTTTGCTAATGTGCTGTTGCATATTGAGCTTTGCGTCAAGTGTGATACCTAAGGATTTCGCAGAGTCCACGATGGTGGGTCGGACATTGAATGCGGTTAGGTGATTGAGCCAGATTTGGGTGGTGGTAATTTTCGCAGGGGGTGATATCAGGAGGAACTCAATTTTCAGCGCATTTAGTTTGAGGTGATTGTCGGCCAACCACGATTGGGTGTTTCTAAGTGTGTAGTTCAGAAGTTTGCTATCTTCCGGGGATTGTACCTTTAAGTAAAGTTGAGTGTCATCGGCATACATATGGAAGTGTACATTGGATGCTTGGAGCAAGGAAGCGAGTGGTTCCATGATGAGGTTGAACAGCGTGGGTGAGAGGGAAGATCCTTGTAGGGCGCCTAAATCTACAGGCACAGGTGAGGAGAGCACATTGTTGATCTTGAACTTCTGAGACCGGTTGTGTAGGAAGGAAGTGAACCATTTGAGCACAGTCCCGGATAAGCCCATTCTGGTATTTAGGAGCTCCAATAGGTCCTCATGTTTGACCGTGTCAAATGCTGAGGAGAGGTCCAGGAGGATGAGGAGACAGGAGTCGTTGCGATCAAGGATTTGGAGGGCGTCATCAATTATGTGTGTCATGGCCGTTTCCGTGCTGTGTTTCGCTCGGAAGCCTGATTGATGAGGGTCGAGGAGTTCGAATCGGTCAATGTGTTTTGTTAGTTGGAGTTGCACACATTTTCCCAGCAGTTTGGCCAGAGTGGGGATATTGGTGATAGGGCGGTAATTGTTTAAGTCAGCTGGGTCTGCTGTAGGTTTCTTGAGTATGGGCGTGACTTGCCCCACCTTGAGGGAGTCTGGGATGAGACCTTGCTGAAGGGAGCTGTTAATGATTTTAGTCCAGAGTGGGAGGAGTACGGGAGTGAAGTCTCTTACAGCATTAGCAGGTAGGGGGTCTGTGTGGTGATTAGAGGGCTTCAAGGTGCCGAGCAGTTTGTGTATTGCTTCTTCAGAGTAGGTGTCGAAAGACGACCAGGATGCGTTATTTTTAGGTTGGGTGTCGGGCCTTTTGATATGGCTCGGGTATCGACTTACATCATTAAGGAGGTCACACCTTATGTTGTCGGTCTTTAGCTTAAAGAAAGCAGAAAAGTCTTCACAGTGTGGGATGTTGTTTGATAGTAAGGGTTGCGTCTTCGTTTGAGTTTTGACTAGTTCGAACAGTTTTCTTGGTCTGTTTTTTGCTTGGTCCAACTGAAGGCTGAAGAAGTCAGATTTCGCACGCTTGATTTTCCTAAAGTAGGCATTTCTCTTGTTCTTAAGCGTTTTGCGATGCCGTGATGAGGGGTCAGATCTCCATGTTCGCTCTGCCATTCGCATAGCACGCCTGTCTTCATTGAGTCTGCCGTCATACCAAGGGTTCGAGATCTTAGTGGAGACTCTCTTTAGTTGCAGTGGGGCGGCTTCATTAATTATTGAATTCATAGAGTCGAGGTAGTGGTCAGTCAGTGATTGAACATCAGAGGCGTCAGGAGGGGGAAGGAGGCGATTGGAGAGGTGGGGAGGCAGGGAGTTGGGGTTAAGATTCTTCATGTCCCTTTTCCAGATCTTAGATTTGGTGGGTTGAGCCGTGATAGGTTTGATTTTTTCATTGATGAAGAAGGTGATAATGTGGTGGTCTGACCAATCACAAGGTTGGATTGCCCCTAGTTGGGTAGAGTCTTCGTTGGCGATGATGAGATCAAGTATGGATCCTTTGTCGTGTGTTGGGCTGTTGCATATTTGGGTGAGGTCAAGCGCGGTAAGGAAAGTTTTGAGACTATTCACCACTGCGTCTTTCTGATCATTCCAGTGGAGATTGAAGTCACCCAGGTAGATTTGCGTGATCTGCCGACCAGCGTTGGATGAGATCGTGTCCATGAGTAGTTGGGTGAAGATGAGGTTGTCCCCAGGTGGGTGATAGATGAGATGTAGAGCACATACTGGTTTGCCCTCGCTGGAGATATCAAGACAGAAGAGTTCACAAGACGTGAGGGAGGGGGAAGTGACTTTAGCAACAGAGAGGTTGCTTCTGAATATGCATGCGATTCCCCCACCCGTCTTGCCGGTCCTGTCGACTCTAATGATGTGGTAATTGGGGGGAACTAGTATGTCCATAATAGGTGTAGAGGCATCAGTTAGCCATGTTTCAGTCAAAATGGTTAGGTCAAGATCCATTGATGTGACGAGATCTGCAATGTTGGAGGAGTGCCTTTGGGTTTGGGGGTGAGAAGGGTGGTCGGGTGTTCTAGAGCGAGGGGTATTTTTCTGAGATTGTTGGGGACGGAGCTTCTGCTGCTTAGGGTTGGGTGCCTAATGGGATTTGTGAGAATTGTGGGTATGGGGAATTGTGTGGACGCTGTGTGTTTTACCGGGCCAGGGCCAAATGAGCGGAGGAGGGTGTCTAAGTCATGATCCGACAGGAAGTTATGGGCGCGACGAGGGCGGTGTATGTTGTTGCGGTCGGGGATAGTGGGCCAACGCGGAGAGTATGCGCCCAGCCGTCTCACCCCTGGAGCGTGATGAATGCGAGGGCCTGTGGGAAAGGTGTGGCGTTTGTTGGATACGGAGGTGTTGGTTGTAGGTCGGGGTTGTCTGGGGTGTGTGTGGAGAAGTTCTTTCATGGTCTGGAGCTCGTCTTTGACTTGTAGGAGGGTTGTTAAAATCAGGTCCAGCGGTGGGTTGGGGCTAGCGTTGGAGATGAGGGCCGTGGACGCGTTGTTGACTAGGGAGCTGGAGAGCGAGCTGGGGACGGGGGGGTGGGGTATGCAATCATTAGTGGGGTGTTCTGCGGTAATAGTGGGTGGGGTGGCATTCGAAGGATGAGAGATAATGTGGGCGAGGAGTGTGGGTGAGGTCGGGGTAGGCTGGGACGAAGGGGCGGGGACGTCGGTGGGAGGCGATGCCGGTGAGTTGAGGGGTGAGTGAAGACTGAAGACAATAGGGGAGGCAGGAAGGTAGTGGAGGCTGAGTGTGGGGGGGGGAGAGAGGGGGGGATGTTAAGGTACGGGGGGTAGTGAGCTCTGTATGTCTGTTTGGGAGGGTGGAGAGTGGGGAGTGAGAGGGGGGGGGGGAGATAGGATGGGAGAGAGATCTGCCACGGGGGGGAGATATGCTCCGGGCGGTTGTGGGTTCAGCGAGACTCGTAGGAGGTGTGGGGTGGGTGGGAGGAAGGGTCGGGGTATGTGGGATGTGTGAAGGGGGACGATCTTCGTCAATGTGAGAGGGGTGTGGAGGGATTACGTTGGGTGTTTGACTAACTATAGCATTGGGGGGATGAGAGGGGTGTGTGTCATTCCGCTGTTGAGATGGGCAGGGTGGGTTATATTGGGGAATGGAGTTGGGGGTTGTGGTGCATCCTGGTGTGTGTGAGGTGGGGGACCGTCCTTTGGTGATCTGATCTAGGAAGGTAGGGAACAGGTGGTCGAGTCGGTCGGGATTCCTATCAGTGGCTTGGAATAGAATGATCCCGTTGTTGTAGATGGTGATGGTGGCTCTGCCTGGGAAAACTTGGGATGGCGTGATAGAGAGCGTCAGACCGTGAGCGGATTTACTGGTGGTGGAGCTAGTGAGAATGGAGAGGAGCGCTTTCCTCCACTGTGCTCTACGCAGAGTGTGGAAGATGATATCGGTGCTCGTGGCTCCATTGACCTGTGAGAAGTAGGTGTCCACACACGGTGTTTCAGGGTGTGCCTTCAGGAAGTTGTGTTTGTAGCGTTTGGCTTTTTTTTGGAGAGCCCTGGTGGGTAGTTGATTTTGTATGTGTGCTCGCCTGTGCGTTCCATGATGGAAGAGGCGTAGGCAGAGGAGGGGGGGTGTACGTGGGTGAGTTTGTGAGGTTGAGGGGCTGTAAGCCTAAGTGGTCTTAGGTATGGGCAGTGGATGGGGATGTCTAGTCTAAGATGGCCGCCCCAGTGGAGGACTAGTCAAAGATGGCCACCGGGATAACATATAGGGGGACAGGGGTGGTAGTCCTTTCTCTGTTGTAGATGTGCCTTAGAGAGACAGTTTCCCTCGCTGCTCTGGGGCATGTCGAGTTAGTCCATCGTCTGTGTTCAATGGTGGGGAGGAGAGAGAGTAGACTCTGTGCTGCTCGGAGACGAGGAGGGAGACTTATCTCTGTTTTTGGTGACCTGTGACCACGTTGGTATGTAGCCTCATGGTCATCTGGTGGGCAGTGGAGGCGATTTATGGCTCCTGTTATATGGCCCCCGCCATTTTATATGTAGTGGAGAGTGAGGAGTGAAAGGACCGCTAAGCTACGAGGGTAGTTTGCAAGCAGACTAATTATGTATGCTTCAGGGCAGAGACAGTAGAGCCGGCGGATTGAGAAAATCAAATAAAAGTATGCGTGCAAATTCCTTCAGGGCTGTATTGAGGCTGTTCAGTTTATAACGTAGGACATAAGGCAGACTCAGGGCGTTCATCCGGCAGATGCGGAAACTGTAGTCTCCAGGAACCATGAGAGTCTCCAAGGAGGGGGGGGGGGGGCAGTTTGGGTCGTCCACAATGCCTGCGCTGTGCAGATCCGCGCTCGTTCTCCTATCTTTTGTTCGGCTCAGCTCCTGCCCCGTCTCTCCAATGATGTTATCGAGGAAGGGGTGGGGGGGGGGGGGTGGGGGGGGAAGGACACCGAGTCACCTCGTTAGGACGCCAGTGTTCCCCTTTGACCCTCTCGTGCCAGGTCCCGAGCGCTGCGCCCAGTCCGAGTCTACAGGCTGGGTGGGGGCGCACAGGCGATGTGTGCAAGGACACCTCCGCAGACCCCCGCCGCGTCTAGAACGGGGTCCGCCACAGGATGAGGGAGACCAAGGCAGTGGACGAATGCAGGCACACCCGCAACGGGCACCAGTCTTTCGACCCGAGTCACCCGACTCAGACCACACGCAGGGTGTCAGTGCCCGCGGCGGCGGCCCTAGGCGGACCAGACACCCTCGGTGCGCCGCAGCCGCCCCGGTCGCGGCAACCAACACAAGCGCTAGTCTCCCACAGAGGGCTCCGGGCGTCAAGCCTCCGCGCTGCGCCCTCCTGCCGGTCAAGGGTCAGTCCCCGGGCTGCACGGCAGAGGCTGCAGCCCTGATAGGCAGTCTACCGGTGCCCTCAGAAAGCCCCGCAGGTCGCACGGAGGACAGCCACGCCAGCCACCACAACAAGCTCGCCTCCACCGTCCAGGGCTCCGTCGATGCTCCAATGAGAGCCGCAGGGGTCCAGCCGCCGCCCAGGGCTCCGTCGATGCTCCAGCGAGATCTCCAGGGGTCCAGCCGCCGCCCAGGGCTCCGTCGATGCTCCAGCGAGATCTGCAGGGGTCCAGCCGCCGCCCAGGGCTCCGTCGATGCTCCAGTGGGATCTGCAGGGGTCCAGCCGCCAGAACTGCAGGTAACATTCAATAAATCCAGTACTGTTTTGAGATCCTGTTACTTGTGTTACATTCCGTTACTTGTAGTTAATCCAGTTACTTGTTTTCCTCGGCGTAGATGGGTGCTATCCGGGATAGTTCCGTGAAAGGGATCCCCAGCACTGGGAGCTCTGGGCTAGAGCTCCTACCAGGCGGCCATCTTCATAGTAGTAGTTAGGAGTCTTCTTACCTCTGGCCAATTTAAAGCCCAAATATAAGGCTTTTTTGTACTCATAATGTAATATGACACTTCTACGGACAACCATGTTGGGCCTGGAGGCCAGACACAGCTGTATTCACTCGCTGCTTACCCGACTCCATCCAAGCGTCCTACCACACAAACGTTACAGTAAGAGACTGACTAATGCAGATTTAACGTCAATTGGGGGGGGGGGGGCGGGGGAGAGTGCAATGGGTGAGCTCATATTTGAGAAAGACCAGTATCACCCTGATAAACTTCCTATAAACATGTGTCAGTTTGGGAGACAAGATCCTGGCTTCACCTCCAAGCAGTCAAATTAGAGTCACATGTGAATCAGACTTCCTAAAGTGAATCAGACAGTAGTTTTTGTTTATCCTAACTCGCGACATCTGGCACTTTTATGTAAAAATATTGTTATATTTGAAAAACCGAATAAATAACGTTAGCATACTCAATGCCCACTTTGGTTGTAGCATGTGTGTATTATTCGGTGGAAAAGCAAACATGACTTTTTTTTAAGCTAGACAACTGATTTTATTTCCTTATATTATCGACCTTGAGATCTTAGGTCATGCTGCCATCTAAGGGAACCCCCATACTCTTAACTTTGCAAGTGTGATTTATTGGCCAAATAAATTAATAGTTGGGAAACGAAGTACATTTTTAGAAGCTGGAATTTTGACTCAGACTAGGAGCTATGTCCGGCCTCTATGTTCGTCCTGCCTTCAGGATCAACCAACTTTAACACATCGAGTCTAAAGTTCAGTGAGTCGCTGACAGCGTTTTCAGCAGTAATAGCAAGTGTTATGCCAGGTAGGAGCTCTCTATAAGCGTTATCGACCTCTTGCTTACCAGTGTCATCTACACCTCTCCAAGCCTCTTTGCTTCCTGTCTGTGCGTCCAGAGACACTTGCTGGTGGGAAACTCACAATTATTTTTATCAGTCAGAAGTTGCACCTTAACATTTTTCTTTCTGCAGATATGTTTTTACTCAGGTGGAGCAATCTGTTGCCCCACAAACATGGGTGTTTATAGTGTCCCACCAGCTCCCATTGGTAGAGCCATGAGCCAACCCCAAACTCTAAACTTTCTGCAACAGAAAATCCACTATACTTGCACAAATTTGTGTTTGTAATATTCCAGTGATTCTTTGAATCAGGATGCAGTACTAAGCACATAAATGCATTTTAGGGGGGCCTCGTCTAAATTTAGAAGTGGTGAAAGATTTGTAAATCATTCCCTAGGTGAGCTCTTGCATCACTTAACAGGTGAGGAGAAACTTGACTGGTTTGGGGAAAAAAGCAAGTTTGTTGACTGACGCAAAATAAAGAAACAAATACAGGTAATTCCAACTATCATTTTAATCCTAAAGTCGCAGGAACGCCACAGCAATTAACAAAAATACCGAAAGTGTCAGGAAAGGAAAACACATGCATACATATCATTATTATAGAATTGTATTTCAACAGAAAAAACATATTAAGTTCTCTGCGAGCAGTCTCGCTCTTGCCTTAAATGGCCAATTATTATTTTCTCACGACACACAACCCTTGCATGTGTCTCACCATCTTAAGTAGAACGAATGTTTAATGCCAGTCATCTGGCCTCTGCTCTTAGTCTGAATGAGAATTTCACATTTCCCAAAAATAGAAAGGTGAACACTTTAGTGTCTAAAATTATGTAGTGCATTATTTTAAAGGATTAGTTTTGGAAGGGGGTAGAGATGGTCCATTTGAGACCACATTCAAGATGTTGCTCCTTTCAGGTGAACTTAACACAAATAGACTTATGCTCATGCATTGAGCACAGAAGATGTTTGAAAAACTTCCAGTTACAGAACAATTATTTGAGTAATGCAGAGAAAGGAGAATGCAGAGTTGGACACTAACCCTGGGTGGCACTTCTCTCTCATCCTTGTCTTCATCGCACTCAAATGCCACCTGTGCACGCTGCTTCCTCTGCTCTTCCCACAAGGATGGATTGAAACTCTCGTTATCTGAGACAAACAAAACTGAAGAAACAAAAATTGGAAAAAGTGTTAATAGGTACAATGAAAATGACACAAACTACATCTCAATCAATGTCACACATTAAAAATGGGCCATGCACTTGTTTCCTAAGCTCACAAAGTGTTCCTCTGAAAGGAGTCATAGGTAGCATTTAGGATGGCTGTACATACGACAAGTACAAAGGACCAGCGAGCCAGTCAAACTCCCTTCTCCGGCTTCTCTAAACCACAGGAGGAAAATCCCTCTGAGTCTTTTTATGAATGTCACCATTCAGCTTTACAGCCTATCGTTTACCAGATTTCAATACACAAAACACCATGAAACTATCGCATTAGTACTACTCTGTACATCCCCGTCGCATCCACATAACACAATACCTCCGACAACTCCAGGCTTCCAATCAACAAGAGAATCACCTTCAAACTCCTCACACATGCCTACAAAGCTCTCCACATCACAGGACCAGAATATCTGAATCACCGCCTCTCATTCCACATATCCGCCAGACAATTCCGCTCCGCCCAACTCGCCCATGCCTCCATCCAACGGATCCACCGACAAGAACTGGTGGAAGGTCCATCTCCTACCTCGCCGCCAAGACCGGGAACACCCTGCCCCTCCACCTCAGGCAATCCGCTGCATTGACCCAATTCAGGAAGGAACTCAAGACCTGGCTCTTTGACTGAACCTCCACAACCAGATGGATTAACCCCCCTCCCGCCCCCCCTCAGCGCCTTGAGACCTCACGGGTGAGAAGCCGCACTCTAAAAACCACTGATTGATTGACCCTTGGAGCCTATGGGGGAGTACATTGAGTCAACTGATTCTGTGACCTTAGTGGTCGGAGTCTGTGTTAGAAATATTCACGTCCTTACATTAGAGGGCACATAGAGGAACACAGCGTGAGGTGGCAGGGTATGGGTCTCCTGCATCTCAAGGCCTTAGTGGCTCATTTGGACAGAGAAAAAAGAAGGGCAAGGTGAAAGAAGAATATAAAAGGGGTAAACTCTTTGCACTTCTGTTTAAAAACTTGCAGCCCCTGTATAGAAGGCAGGGATGGAATGCAGATAATGGGACTCGACTGGTCGGGGAAGACAGAGGTCCAGGACAATGGGGGCCACGCCCAGCGGATGAGCGTAGGTACTGTCACAGGAAGGGGCACTGAGTGAGGTATTTCCCCAAGAAGAGGAACAGAGACCCTAGACTCGATGAGAAGATTCTACTCCACCCTTCACGGGACCTTTGCTGGCACCCCCATCAGGCTTCCATGATCTGAAACTCTGTCTCTTTTGGCTCCATTAAAGATGAAGACATGTTTCTTCTCAGCCATCAAGCCTTAAATAATCTTTTTGGCTGTGACCTTCTATGTAAAATGAGAGCCATACTTTATTGTGATCTTAAAAGAATGTACCCTTTTCTCACAAATGTTTAGGTCCGCATCATTTGCTTCATACCAGCCACCGTCTCACCTGAAGAAGCGGGACTTGGTATACCATCCATGCATATGGTCTAATCACCCAAATGAAGTTGGTCGGCTGAAGTCCGCTCACTTTGTCCGTATCACTTATTGTACTGACCGTCCTTTTCCATGCAAATGGCAGCACCCTCGTTCATGGACCCCTATTATTGAGTCTCTTCTACTCCTATACTTCCCATGAAAAAGCCCAAACCTTTGCCAGTTTGTAACCCACAGTAAGTTTTGTGCAGGACCTTAAAGCAGTAAACAAATGTGTCATCCCAGTGGTCCCCAATCAAGCTACTATTCTTAACACTATCGCTGCAAGTGCTACCCACTTTACCACGGTGAACCTTTGGTGTGCCTTTTTCTCTATCCCAGTCCACCCTGATTTTTAGTTCTTATTTGCATTCACTTTTGAGTGTCATCAACTTTGTTGGACAAAATTCCCCATGGGGTATTGTGAGTCCCATCATCTTTTCCGGGTATACTGAAGGAAGATTTGCAAAATCTTGAGCTCTTGAGGGACTCTGTTCTGACACAGTACGTGGATGATATTTTGTCGTCCAGTACCTCTGCTGAAGTCTACCATTATGACTCTCTTGTCCTAATCACTGAGCTTGCTTAGCAGGGCCACAAGGCAACACTCTCCAAGTTTCGATTCCATGTCATTCCCTATGCTTTTACCTCTGACACACCTTACCATGTGCAAGTGGTACTGACCATTCCTAAGCCTGTTAACAAGGGGCAAGTGCACCAATTTTTGAGTGCTGCTGGATATTGTTGATCTCAAATGTCATGCTCATTGACAAACCATTGTGTGTGCTGATTTCTGACAGTGCCCCAGACCCACTATGGTGGACACCTTCAGGAGAGGAGGCTTTTACTACCCTTAAGCAAGCATTGGCCACTGCCCCTGTATTAGGTTGCAATGATTATCAACAAATATTCACATTGTACTGGCACAAGCATAAAGGAGTGGCCTCATCCTGCCCTTTTCAGACAGAGACCATTGGACTACTAGTCTGCTCTCCAGGATCGTGTGGCCCAAAGCACCCTTGCTGTGCAAGTTGTGATATTGTCCTAGGACACTCATTGACTATTGCAGGACCATACGCAGTGGCAACACTGCTTGTTCTTTCCAGTACACAGCATCTCTCAGTCCAGCACCTGACGTGCTATGAACAGGCCCGGCTCGGAGACACAAATCTGACAATAGTCAAGTGCACCAATCTCTCCCCACTGTGGAGGATGGTAACCCTCACCACTGCACCCAAGTTGTGGCCATTACTACCACTCTGCATCCATACCTTACTAGACACATCCTTGTCTAATGCTGATTACATCCTTTACACTTATGTTTCTGCTTTGTGAGATGAGATTGGTGCTTTGTGCGTTAGCTACACTGTGTGCTCACAATCAGCTGTGATAGATGCTGCTGCCCTCCCACAAGCTTGCAGCACCCAGTTTGCAGAATTGGTTGCCCTCACTAAAGCATGCAAGTTGTCTGCTGTAATTTGTGCCTCTATTTACACGGACTCTCGTTATGCTTTTAATGTTTGGCATGCTCTCCCCCACGCAGCTCCACCACTAATTGATGCCCGCTGAGTCCCTTGAGCTCTCCGTTTGCTGGGTGTTCGAGGTCCTCTTCCACCCACAGGCTCCTGCCTACGCCTCATTCCTGGTGGTCCAGTGGAAGAGCACTCTGCAGTTCTGCCTCTCTTGGCTTATTCTGTGCCCTCTTTTCTCTCTCCTCTCTCGGTTCTCTTGTTGACTATGCCGCTGCTCCCCAGCAGCCCCACCCTCCTCCAGTGTGTCCTTCCCCCTCCTAGCTGACCGCCCTCTCCTCGAACCCCTACTTAATGGTGGCCACTGCGCTGCAAGCAATGCTAGACCACTGTCCTGGTCAGTGTGACTGTTTTCCCCCGTGCAGCTCCACCACTTTCTCTCTCTGCTCTCTTCTTTCTCATTTCTCTCTTCCCTCTCTGTTCTCTTCGTGCACCCCGCATGGTCCTTGCTGCTGCTGCCCCGGCAGCCCTTTCCCCCCTCCAGTGTGTTCTTCTTGCCTCCCACGTGACCGTCCTCCCCCCGACCCCTACTTAATGGCAGTCACTGCACAACCTTCCTAGAGAACCTCGCAAAACATAGGACTGAAGCAACTTGTCACCGCCCCTACGCACACAGCGGGACACACACTCGACCTCGTATTTGCTGAAGGAAACAGCGTCTCCTACAGCAACACCACAGAACTTCTCTGGATAGATCACAACTGCATCCACTTCTCCTTCAGAAATCCCACCATACACAAGCACACTCACCGCCTCCACAGTAGAAGCTGGAACAAAGTCCCCAAAGACCAGCTCACCTCCGCCCTCATCAGCACTCCATAATCACAAGTGCAGCGGAAAAAAGCTGAATCAACCAACTCAAATAAGGTGCCTTCCAAGGAACACACAATGTAGCTATTACACAGGGTCTTTCCGTGCAGGGGTGTATCTATGACAAACTGATTGGATGCCTTAAAACCTCAAATGAGTGTCTATATTATTCTACAGCAGATCAAAACAAACAGAACGTAGAAATTCTTTGTAACACCAAAAGGCAGCTTCTCCAGACAGACAGGTGGAAGATTTTGTATTCAATTAGTATATGGGGAGAGGAACTGATAACGATTCTCAGGGCTTAATAGCTGAAGACTAATGACCATCAGGGGGCCGGCTGTGTAGGATTCAATTCTAGGAAGTAGCCTTCCAATGGTCAAAATCTCAACGTCATCTGAAACCTTACGATCAAGAGAAAAAAAATAGGCCCAATAACCAATGAATAATAGTAATGAGGGACAGACAGGAATAAGATGTTAAGTTTAGCACTCAAGGCTACAACCACAAATAGATAATGAGTAAACAACATTGACGCACTCTACTGCTTAAGTGGAGCTAATACAGACAAGAGCACCCAAGAGGTGAAGTAATAGTTTGCAGTCTTAAAATGTCTGCCACAGTTACGCCTGTCAGGCAGCTGAGAAACAGATCATCACCAGGCAACGGACCTGTCACCAGAAGAACACACTGCACAATGGGGACATGCAGCAATTAAAGCAGCCAGAGAAACGGCAGTCGAATAAAGTGGACTGAAAGCAAGGTCTAGTCAAAAAGAAACCGGTGCAACTAAAAACAAAGATGGACGTAAATTGAGAATCTGTGAGATGATTAGAAAGCATGAGTTGGACACTGACCACCGAAGGTGCACTCCTTTAAACCATTTTTCAGCTGTAATTTCTGTGTGTGGCTTTTTGAAAAGGGCTCTAGATTCAGGATGGTGGTAGATACGAGTGACTCAGCATGACAGGGGTTGGGATGGGAGTAACTGGCCCACACAACTCTTCCTCTCAGCTGTCGACTTGCAAGTGTTGGCTCCGACTACCCTCAGTTTGGGCATCGTGTGTCTTAACGGTTGTATGAGTTGAGACCTAACATTTATAGAGGTTTGTTCAATTGCTCTCCTGGTTTCTGAAGTCTTATAGGACTGTAACGCTGCCTAACTTTAGTCTCCGCAGACATTTGTGAGATGCCACTGAGCAGCGCACAGACCTCGAGTCACTGTAATGCCTGTGGAAGTGACAGCACATGCCCTTTGATCTGGTGATATCATAGTAAGTGACAAAATGTGATCTTCGAAACCTCTCGGCAAAAATAATCACAGGAAGTGACAGCGCACGACCTAGGAATTCCGATTGTTCAAAAAACAACCCTGGCGCATGCATGCAAAGAACCGAAACAACTATGCTTGTTGAATATCAGAAACATAGGCGTAGAAGATCTTGACTCTGTGGGAAAAAAAATGGACAAAATGCCTCAGTTGATTAACAAATGCCGCTGACATCTGCTCTGATTTGCTGGTCACAAGTTAGAATCCCTGTAATGCCAAGTCATCCTTCCACCCTTCTGAGCTCAGGACACTACGTACCCTTAATTAGGTACTCGTAACACAAACAACAAACTGGTGTTTGAAGCGACTCAAGTGTGGTCTGAAGTGCTATATGTAACAGGTTATTATATATCCATTGTCTATTGTGCAGGAACAAAGTTGAGCACTTAATGTATTCCATAACAAACATACAGTAGTGCAGTGTGCAGAATGCGTACTGTAAGTGAAATACTCCAGCTTCCGAACGTCCTTCATTCAGTAATCTAGCTGATTAGTGGAGCTCCCTGTATCTCTCTTCAGCATCTGGTGAAAGTGTTGTGTAGTACATTGCAACCTGTGTTATCGCTCAAGTTGCTGCTGCAGGGAAGAGTCCGCTCTTGTCCAACTCTACAACTCAATAAAGGACTCTCTCTACTTTCTTGGATTGGCCTCGTAATCTATTTACTACATGTTGCCACTGACACTGTCGGGTTTGATGAGTAGGTCCCATTCATTTGTCAATATTGCATCCGAACTTTGTCAGCGAGGTCTTAAGATGTTGTGTTCTTGTATGGTGGCACGATAGCCGGCCATTGGCACAGCTAACATAATTACTCTCTCTTTATTTCACCTATTCACAAACAAAGTTTTCTCCATAACGAAGTAGATATTGCAGATTGTCTGACTGGTGGCCAGAGTTTATGCATGAGAGTGATTCATTTCCATCCATGGACTACAGGGGCAAAGGTAAACCTGAGGTAAATTGTTGGCAAAGCTGAAATACATTGCAGTGAGCGTCTCAAATGGCCGCCCCTGTCTGCTTATACAACAAATCCACTATTCCAGCGACAGCCTATCTGAGCTTTAAGAGCTACTGCGCGTGGGAGCGCGGTCTGCCTCGGATAGGTGCATAGACTTCAAAGGACACACCTCGTCACACCACGCCATTGAGTTCAGAGGCTGCCATTGGCAGTTGGCATGCACCGAGCACTGATGATGTTTCTAAAGCTAAGCGTCAAAGCGTGCCCAGCGCGTGCACGCAAGCAGTCACTGCCAGCACGCGACCACAGCTTCCGGTTGCTTTCTCACCCAACGTGGCCAAGCCGGCCACACTCGTCCAGGTGTAAATTAAAGTAGGCGGCTGTTAGTGCACGTGCGCATACTCCGCGTTGTTGCCCGTCCGCCCTCTCCCACCGCCCAGCAGTGCACAAGGTTTGTTTTTGAACAAAGCGGAAGTCAGTGAATCCGTCTTATCTAATCTGTTTATAATGTATCCAGTCTAATATGAACCACCACTTTTGTGACAAATAATGGAGCCAGGGTCGTTAGCAAAGTGGCAGGGCTCACAACACGCCTAGGGGTTGCAGTTGTGACCCCTGGTGACCCCCATTTGAGCAGTGGAGAAGCTGCACAGCCATAGAGGCCCTACTCTCGCAGTCACATCACAACTCACACCGTCTAGCACGTACGTGCTTTACTCACTATGTTCATGTACTTCACAACAGCTGCGGCCCCTCTGGACTGGAGTAAGTAAGGAGACAACTGGGAGGGAAGGACGAGCATATATTTGCTTAGGAAAAGGCAAGGTGGGAGATTCGAGCGGGAAAAGAGAGAAGGTCGTCTTGGCTTGGGCATACATTTAGCAATTTCATTGTTTTGGCTTTATGGCAATTCGAGGCCAAGAAACAATAGCCCCAGAAAAAGCCTATGAATAAAAAAACAAAAAAACATATGCATTAACACATGAAATTCGTCGAGTGAAAACTTTTAAGTAGCCTTTGGCAGTCACTGGGAAAGCGCCCTGCTTCGAGGAGCACTATCGGGCCAGTAGGCTATTGAAAGTACTCTAAAGCCTTCTAAAACCAAAGGGTCAGCACTGAAATCTGGCGGCAGAGGGATACGAGTATCAGCTATTAGAGGGGGTTCATGAGCAGCCGCTAAAGGGGACCAGGAAGCACTTCCCATTGACAAATAATCCTGCCCAATTAAATCACACAAGAAATACACCCCGCCAATACTAGTCTCCGAAGCAATATAGGAAAAGCAGGCATGAAAATCCTGAATGTGAGCAAGTATTCAACTGGAGTCCGTCCATTAACATCTTTAGCAGTACAGCGATTGCAAGAAGCACTTGTACTTTGAATACTTTAAGCACTAATCACTCCTAAAACCTGCACCATCTCTTGGTTGGAGAGCCCTTTCACAATGCAGCAACTAAGCAAAATGGTGTGAGACTGTCACAAGGCTAACACTTGATGCAATGTTCTCAGAAAGTATCAAGCACTTTACGTTTATCTATCAACAGGCAATTAAGCACTACCTAATGCGACCGTAATCAGCTAAGTGCTTGAGGATTTGCAGAGCTAAGACCTAGCTAGTCCATGGACGTAAACAAGAACAGCCTGTTTCCATACATTGTACCAGGCAAAACACCACATGTTCGAGATAATATCTAGATTAACACGACAAGCTTGTTACATGGATTCCATACAGTGCTTTCAATACTACAGTCAACCAAGGAGCCGCATTGAACTGCGTTCTCAGCCAATCTCTGTATTTTCCTGAAACCTCTTCTCAGGTGTTTTTATCGGCAAGAGTAACCTACAAGCAGCGGCCCTTTTCCACATAAAACATGAACAAGTGTATGAAGACTAGACTGAAGCACCAAATTCTCAATACATACACTGTAGCCAGTCAAGCGCGCCCGCTTCCCTTGAGTATACATGGCACTGTGTAGCCTTATTCCCTTCCCTGGGACATCCTATGAGCTTCTCACAGACGAGATGCACAGCCCGGATCATGGAGTCTACAGATTGACGAGGGATCTAGCCAGCCAGTAGATTTAGGGATTAGGGCTACCTAGTCCTCAAACGCTGGGATACAACAAGCAGTGAGGAGCTGCCCTGCTGAACACTACCTGCTTCTTGAAGATGATGCTATAAGCAGCGAGGAGTTGCCCTGCTCAACGCTACCCACTTCTCTAACACTACAAAACCACAAGCAGCGAGGGGCTGCCCTGCTGAACGCTACCCAATGCCAGGAAAACACAAGCAGCGAGGGGTTGCCTTCCTGAACGCTACCCAAAAGCGGGTTGGTCCCAAATGTTAAATGTATTGAAAAAATAACCCTCACGCCTTACCATTCCACACAATTCTCAACACATGCATGGTACTTTCAATGGAAGTTTGATATCTTACTTGTATTCATATCATTTATCAATCATTGGTTGTTTTAATCTTTTGAAGCAAAGCAATTAAACGAGAGAGGAAGACAACACAGTGTCTTTGATGGGCATCAATACTCAGAATTCGCAACAACTGAGTGAGATTTACGGATGTGTCCAAATTCCAAGAGCGGAATTGTACGTTTGTGTGAAAAAAGGTCGTACTCCCGATAGATTCATAATCCAACTAGTATTATGACATCTTTAAGAGCTTGGACAAAATTAAACAGCAGGCCGTTTTTATGCAAATAAGTTTAGAATTAATGATTCAGGAACAGCGTTATGGTCCTTACGGCTAATATAAATGAGGGTGTGTCTCAGCACAGAGGCGCGTGCCCAGCAGGGCCTTTCCCTGCGTCTTGCAATTAATGTCTGTCACTTATGCGCATAGTCACTCCTCTAAAGGCCTCAATGCGCTTCCACCAGTGTATATTTATGGTTTATGACTGATATATAAATACAAGTAATATATCAAACTATAATGATAAGTTCCTTGCATGTTTTGAATATTGTGTGGAAAGACAAGGCACGAGGGGTATTTTATGAGGTATTATTTAATGCAAACAATGAAGTGACACACTTATCTCTATAGCAAACTTACATTTCCAAGTTTCTAAGGACTTCAAACTGATAGAGAACTTGTATGTCGAATGAGGTACGTGCCTCCTTAGCAGTGGGTGCAACCTGTTACTGCCAGCCTCTATATACTGGGCACTGCCATTTTCGTCGAATGAAAGGAGCCGGGTGAGTGATGCTCGTTTGTTTATGCACTGAGCAGCTAACTGCTCATAACTGTGTAAGACTGTGTGACGCAATTTCCACATCACAGCTGTCAGCAAGCAGAACTTGATTATCAGCTCCTAGATGTTGAACTCCCTTTCTATAGGTTTATATTTAAAGTAACAGATGACATTGCCCCTTTCTTCATTCTTTTTGAATGCAAAGCATTGAAAAACGGTAAAAGATCAGCTGTATTACACATTAGTGTATTATATGTATTTCTATGGGGTGCTTCCAACCACTGATCCGGCCTCGCAGCACCATCCGGTTTGGTACTTCTTTCCTAGCAGTGGCCCCCCCAAAGGGGGCCTCGAGGGCTGGCACCATAATGGCAGCCAGAGCCCGACAAGGAATAGAAAGGAAAGGGGGGGCCACTCGGCCCCCACGAACGTATGGCGGGGCCCGGCCCCCCTCCCCTGTACTCTCGGTGATGGGGCGTGCCCACACTCCAGGGCGGCTCGGAGCTCGATGACGCGACCTGGGGTGCCCCATCACCGATTGGTGCTGGCCCCTGCCATTGACCCGGAAGCGGTATAGTGCTTCCGGGTCAGGGGTGGGTGGGGGGTTTGGTAAGTTTAAAAGGCCTGGGGAGCGCGGGAGGCGCCCTCTTGGCACCCGCGCTCCCCAGGCTTGCTCCTCGCCTCCTCACCGGGGGCTAAATAATTTTGTTATTTGTTTTTCAGGTTCCTGGTCGTCGCTTGCGATGGAGGAATGGAGTTAGGAATCGCCAAGACTCTCATAGCTAGTAGAGCGAGTAGGCCGGCGCCTGGAGACAGAGCAGGGTTGGTGCGCGGGGGACGAGATCAGGAGTGTGCGTAGGACCCGTGAGCGGAGCCCGGAGGCGGCCCCGGTTGCGAAGTTCAAGTAAGGCGGGGAAAGCAGGGTCGGGCACCTACACTCCCCCAACAGGAGGCGGGGTCAGTCCCCGTAAAGCGCTCTCAGTCGGGGTTTCGCAGCACGTAGCGCCCCTCCCCAGCGCCACGCACCTGCCAGTGATTTATTAGCCCGTAGCGCCTGGCTGGTGTAATTAGAGCAGGCAGCTCCCTCTGCTCGTCTCCGTCTCCCGGTTCGAAGAGTCGTGCGAGGGTATAAATCAGTTTAAAGGGTGAGCCACGCACGTGGGGCTACACACAGGCTATTCTTGTTATTGTAATCCTTGGTCAGCTACAACGTTAAAGGCAGCCCGGCAATAAAAACTGCACGCTCGTTGTGGTAGCTGGGCTGCATTTTAGGAGAATAAAGGTAACAGGCGAAGCAGGATCGGTCTTGGTTAGTAACTGGATGGGAGACCGAACTTAAAAGGATACGTACAGTTCCTTCCAAATTAACAACAAGGTGTTGTCATAATTTGTAGAGTTTCACAGCGGTATTTAAGGCATTTTGGTATAATTTGAAGCCTTTATTTATCAGGGCTCAGGGGGACTGTTTAAATTTTAAAGCAGTAAACGCTGATTTTGTCAATTCCTTTGGGGTAGTCAAGTCTGCCACAGGGAGTTGGTTTGTAATCTGCAAATTACATATTGTGAGGTAGTCTTGCTGGTCAGGCTCGAATACGCAGGGCCCAATTGCGGAACATTCATTTTAGATTGCCTGCTGTTAGAAGGGGTCACTGTCTTTTCTGCCAGGATTTCGTTTGACTTTCCTCTCATCGTAGGTCGGCATTCGGGGGCGCAGCGGAACGGACTGTCGGGGTAGCACACGGTGGACATTGAGAACCGAGGACAGGGGCAGGCCTGCATTTCACTGCTTCTGGCGGGCCGCCGGGCTAGAGTGCGCTCACCCAAGCACCCAGGCTAGCTGGTGTGTTGCGGTAACAGTTGCGTGGTGCATACGGCCAGCCTGTTAACCTCCAACTTTGGTGCAGGTACAAGGCACATAGTGCCCATAAGAACGTGCTGGGCAGTGTAGGGTGTGATCCACTGCGAAGGAATGTCTGGTAGGCGGGGTGCAAGGGGTTCCCGAATGGAGCTCATGTTTCAGACCATGATGCGCAGAATGTCAGCGATGGACAGGAGATTAGGGAAAGTAGATCAGTTGGGAAAGACCGTGGCTGAAATGGGCGAGAGGCTTGAGGCTCAGGCAGGGCCATCAGGGAGACCCAAGCGGGTAGTGGTGCCCCCTAAACCAAGGGGTGAATTAGACGCCTTACCTAAACGTGTTTGGGCCAAGAGGACTTATGGTCGGCATCCTAAGCCATGTGGGGGAGGGGGGCCCCCTGGGGCAGTTCCTGAGCTGGTACCGACCGCACCTGAGGCTCCCGCACCAACCTTGCCATCCCCGATTGGTGTACCCAGGGACCTAGCCCAGCCAGTGGTCCCAGCAGTATGCCCGGTGGTACCCCCGGTGCCCTCCACGCCAGCACCTTTCCCAGTCAGTGAACCTCCTGGGGCTGGTCAGGTACCCCCTGAATTGGCTGCACGAATAGCGGCGGTACTCCCCTGGTTGGGGATTGGGAGGGGTTTACCCTCATCTGCTGATCCCTCGGCGGAGGCGCAAAGACTGGTGGCTAAGATCATGTTGGCTAAGGGTGATGGTGGAGTGCCAAGTGCACCAATTTCTCCCCAAACAGGTTCTGCCAGCGATGCGGGTAGAGAAAAGCCCGTAGAACCTACGTGAGTCGCGGAGAGTGGTAAGGAGGTTGCTTTGCCGGTATTGGGTGAAGGTGCAATACCCTCCCGGGGGGAGAACCTGGCGCAACATGTGTCACAAGTAGTGAAAGAACTGATTTGGGCAGACCAATATGTGAATATATTCTCATTGTTGATTGATAACAGGGAGTTAAGAGTATGCTAAATCACAAAAGGATTTGATGTTTCCTAGCGAATGGCGGTCTCAGTTATCGAAATTCAGGATAGAGGAGACACTGATTAATTGGATCAGAGCCTTTTCGGTATTTGTGGCAATTACCGCTGAACGTTCACACAACCTGCAGGCAGAGATGGCTTGTTACCAAAGTAGAATTGCAGTGTTCAGTGAGAAGCATGAGGGGGACGGATGGAAGGAATATGACATTTCTTTCAGGTAAGCCAGGGAATTTGACCGATCATTAGCCTGGGACAAGGTAGACTCCATTTCCTGGCATGGCCAGTTTTCAGGTGGTCAGTCCACAGGGGTTGCCACAAGCTGGAACAAGGGATATTCACCCAAGCCCCAGCAGCCCTTTCGGCCAGTGCAAGGGGGGGATGGGTTCAGTAAGGCCAGAGGCAATGGAGGTGAAAAGGGCGTGTGTTGGGATTTTAATAGGCGCACATGCAAAAGGGCAGCGGGAACCTGCAAAGTCAGACATGCATGCTACATATGCGGCCACTCATCTCACCCAGAAACAGCATGCCGTTCAAAGGGTAGTACTTCAGGCAACAGGGGGAAGAGGAAACAGGATTAGTGGTGGATGCCTACAAGTCGCACACTCCCCCATCGATGTCCTGGCTATGATCCCTTGGCTGAACAGGTACCCAGATCATGCCTCCGCAAGGATGCTGCAAGAAGGTTTCACACATGGTTTTCGGATTCCAGCAGAGGGGGGGGGGGGTACACCGGGACACCAGAGTGTAGGAATCAGTTGTCAGTTAGACACAACCCTGGGGTGGTGGCGTCCAAAATCTTGAAGGAGCTACGCCTCGGTAGGGTAGTGGGTCCTTTCAATGACATCCCAGTACCTGATTTTGTTTGCTCACCTCTGGGGGTGGTCCAGAAGAAAGAAAAGGGCGAATTCAGACTCATACGCAACCTCTCAGCACCTAGGGGAGCATCTTTGAATGATGCAATCGATGAGGGCATCTGCAGCGTCAAGTATGCGTCGTTTGACCAGGCGGTAGAGATGTTGACAGTTCTGGGTCCCGGGGCATTGTTGGCGAAATCGGATGTTGAATCAGCTTTCCGACTACTGCCAGTACATCCTTTGGACCAACACCTGCTGGGTTTTTCCTTTGGGGACAAATACTATATGGATATGTGTATGCCCATGGGTTGCTCCGTGTCATGTGCATACTTTGAGACATTCAGCTCATTTCTAGAATGGGTAATGAGACAGGCAACAGGGCACCAACATGTAATGCATTACCTGGACGACTTCCTTTTGCTGGGGGCAGCGGGTTTTCAGGAGTGTGTGTGGGCATTGCAGAAATTTTGCATGCTCATGCGGGCTTTTGGGGTCCCGCTGGCGCCAGGAAAAACAGTGGGTCCGTCTACATGTTTGGAATTCTTGGGCATCGAACTGGATTCTGTGGAGGGTTGTTTCAGGTTACCCAAGGAAAAGATTGTGAAATTCAGAACAGCCTTACAGCAATGTTTAGTGAAAGAGAAGGTCATATTGTAACAGCTGCAACAGACTGTTGGTCAGTTGAATTTTGCATTAAGAGTGATACCTATGGCTCGCCCATTTTCCCGCTCAATCGCGCAGGCCATGAAAGGCCTGCGGGACAAGCATCATCGCACCAGGCTGTCAGTTGAGGTGCGCCAGGACATGCGAATATGGATGGCATTCCTGGAGAATTTCAATGGCAGAGTGGTGTGCTGTGGCCACGTCGGCGGACTTAGGTCTATGGACCGATGCTGCTGGCAGTGTAGGTTTTGGCGCCATGCTTGGCAACAAATGGGTGGCACAAAGGTGTCCGGAGTGGTGGGAAGAAAGCAGTTTGACGGCAAACATTGGTTTTCTCGAGCTCTTCCCAATATGGGTCGCATTAACTGTCTGGCCTGAGCAGTTGTCCAACCAATCAGTGATATTCTGGTCAGACAACATGACTGTAGTCGAATGCATCAACCAACAGGCAGCGCGGTGTAAGTTTATACTCCGCCTCATAAAAGAAATTGTGTTACGATGCTTGAAATTGAATGTGCAATTTAAGGCCAGACATGTCCCAGGGGTCTTGAATAACGCGGCTGACGCCCTTTCTCGCTTTAAGATGCAGCTATTCAGGGAACACTTGCCTGCGGCAGAAGCTTCACCAGCACACTTCCCAGCAACACTTTGGCAAATTGGTGCCCCCAACTACAGAACCTCGTGGCAGTCAGTTGAGCACCCAGGACAGCTTACGAAGGGGCGTTCATGTCTTATTGCAATTTCTTAGGACAAGCATGGGAAGTAAAGTGGGCGCAGGAAGTGAATTTTAACTCATACATGAACGCACTGCACGGAGAGGGGCACTCGGCGGCGACAGCTAGCAGACACAAAGCGGCCGTCTCTTTCTTTGCACAGTTAAAATGTGTCAGGGCCCCCACAAACAGGTTTTAGTGCGGAAAGTATTGAAGGGGTGGCGACGCCTACAGGCAAGCACCACTGATTACAGACGGCCTATAGGTTTGGAACGGTTGTCCCGGGTGTTGGATGCTTTATCTGACACATGTAGCTCTCCAGGGGAAGTACTCCTATTTAGAGCTGCATTTGCTTTGGCCTTTTATGGGGCATTGCGGGTAAGTGAACTGGTGGCCAACAACAAACTGGACAGGTTGGGTGGGCTGCAGCTGGAAGACCTCATGTTAAGGAATGATTCAATCTGGTTAACTGTACGGAAATCAAAAACTGATCAGGAGGCCAGGGGTGATAGCTTGGTACTACACCGGGCACCAACTAACCCATGCTGCCCGGTGTCACATGTGGAGGCATACCTCAGGCAACGGGTGGCCGGGCAATGGGGTCATTGTTAATGCACGCGGATGGTACCCCATTGACCAGGTTTCAGTTCCAAAGAGTTTTAGCAATGGCAATCGCCAAGGCAGGGCTTGATCCCAAGGAATTTGGGACACATTCTTTCCGAATAGGTGCAGCCACTGAGGCAACAGCGAGAGGTTTGCATGCCACCAGTGTAAAGAGGATTGGGAGATGGTCTTCCAACGCTTATAAGTGCTATGTGCGGCTGCACATGTTGTAAGTTCTGACGAATCAACCTGACACCTGCCTTGTTGTCTGTTTCCTTTCAGAGTCTTGGACCTGTGACGCAGGGCGGAAACTGTTACCTCAACAAATACGATCAACAGCAACGTGGCAAGACGACAGGAGGAGGACGCATGTAGTATGGGTTGTTGGTCACTCTTATGTGAGACAAGCTAAGCCAATTTTCTTTGCAGGTGATTGTGTACCGAGGGCAGAGAGCAGGGGTTGTCAGGTCTCATTTCATGGTAGGGGGGGCTCTGCCTAAATCAACTGAGGAGCTTCGTTTCCGACTTACTCGACAGACACACCCCGCCGCCCTCAATTGTCATCTTGCATCTTGGGGGGAATGACTTAGTGACACTGGGCAGAAGGGTCCTATTAGAAGAGATTATCGCGGCGGCGGGTTGGCTGGCGAAGGTGCTCCCGGGTTGCACCATAGTGTGGTCTCAGTTAATACCTAGACTGCAGTGGAGAGGGGCGGAGTCAGTTAGGGCGTTGAACCACTCGGTAAAGAGAGTCAACAACAAGATAGAGAAGCTGTTCAGGACACCACACTTACAGAGTATTCCACATGGGTACATCTGGGGGGATCACTTTTACTTGCATGATGTGGTCCACTTGACCGAGGCAGGCAATCACTTATTCACAAGGAACATACTAGCATGGTTAGAAGGTTTCGCGAGGTAGGTATGACCTTTCAGTGTAGGAGGGTTGGGGGGGCCAGATAGTCGGTCAACTATGCTGGCCTGTGGCGGTAAGGTCATGATCGGTGAGCAGCAATTTAAGGTCCTTAGGTGGCGGCACCATTCTCGAATGGGGGTCGCCCAGGGGGAGGGGCCAATGGTCTCTCCTAGAACTTCAGGGGCAGGATATCCGCTTGGTCGGAAGGGTGCGGGGGAGGGAGTAACGCTTTCCTTGGGCTGATAGCCACCCCGCACATACACTATGATGTCATAAAGTGGCGCGAGTGAAAGGGCCCTCCTCTTTGGTTTAATGGAGTTCACGGAGCGTACGGGGTAACCAGGAGAGGTACGTACTCTCCCGGTAACCGGGCCCTGTTGCGCATGCGCACTCATACGTGAGGGCGTAGCTGGTAATAAGGATCTGACACCGGTCAACGACCTTGCCGTAGGCCCAATAATTGTTAGGATGCAAAATTCATACGTAGGATATTAGATTCGGTTAGGAACACGCTGTATTAGACATTTGTTAAGGTTAGCCCTTCATACCTGTCTACGTTGATGTAAATCTAATGTCAGAATTTTGCATATTAATGATTGTGTAAATAATGTTTATTTTAACAATTTTAATTTGTTTTCATATTTTAATAAATACGGCCTGGGGTCCTGAGACCCCCCCGCCTTCCAAAGAAACTCTTCGCCTGCCTAAGTTACTTAGCGTATTGTTGTGGTGGTTGCTTGGCGGGGAGGGGGTGGTCGGTAGTCCCAGACCATACTGGTTCACGCCGCCAGGAAGTGCTGCGCGGCAAAGCACGCACTTGAGTGGTGCTAGGTCCCCGGACCAATAGGGGGGCCAGGCAAGGGTACGGATCCCCCAATCAGGGGCACCCCCTTCCTTTCCCCCCCTTTCCAAGTGCAATGACGAAAAGAGGAAAAAGGGGGATATAAGGCGACCCCCCCCCCCCAGGGCAGCTCACCGCTACATCATGGAGCTGGTGGAGCGTCGCAGAGAATTTTGATGCCTCGTAATATTGGAGAAGTTTCACATGAACGTTTCAGGTAGGAGGTGGACCAGACATCAAAACACCGCTAAGTCACTGAATTTGGTCTCGGTTGCATAATCGAGCGCCCAAAACCGTGACTCCAGGATCCCATTGTGCTGAGCAAGTAGGAAAACCTGGCCCCAGCCCTGGCACAGAGAACAAAGCGGCAACAGATAGAGGTGGCCAGAGTACTGTGCCCAGAACCAGTACTCTGATCCCCTGCTGTCAACAGTGGGACTCCCGCGTGGATTCACCCTGGTAACAGTCTACCGACTGAATGACCATTCAAGGTTCAAGTATAGGTCCTTCTCCGCTGCTGGGCCTGGCTACCTGCCTGACACATTCATTCTAAGTTCTGTTGGTCTGTTTTGCTGAACGAAGCAAGTGTCATTCTTTAACCCTGAGGTACTTGGAGTGCGCTGCAGTGTATGATTCTTGCATCTGTCCATTCCCTCCTGGTAGTTTTTGCACAGGATTCCGCTGGTGGTCATTCGGGCGTCAGACAAGGAAGCCGGGGGGATCGATTCTGCAGGGAGTTAAAGGAGCTAGGCAAGGCCACAGTAGAGTTAATGCACAACTAAGTTAACAGGCACATGGCTGTTTCATCGTAGCATTTCTAAAAGCAAACTGGATCAGTTATGAAAGATGATGTGTGTTTTTGATTATGCAAGACCGCATGTGATTGAGATTACCAGGGGCAGCATGAAAGTGTTAAATGTAATAGACCGCGAAAGGAGGAGAAAATGCAAAGAAAATGCTTCGGTACTCAATTTCGCCTTTTTTTATCATACCAGGTCCGATGACGCTGCTGAGAGAGGGGAGCTATTAAAAGATTACAGGAACTAAAATCAATAAACGAACAGCCTCGGCAAGGTCTGCTGGCTGGAGCTTTCATTCTGAAGACTGATCTAGCCAGCAGTTCATCTTAAAGTGCCCGATTTTCAGAAAAACTAGAATCAACTACTCTCTAAGAATTATTTCCAGTGACAGGGTCTAACCCAATGAACCAAAGGCATGCAACCAGAGAGCTGCCAACCACGAGACGTTTTTGAACCTGAGCAGTCATCCACTACGCTTTGAAGTTTCCCTCTAAAAGACTAACAAAATTCTATTAAAAAAAAGAAAAGATTTCTCACATTCCTGAGACGTCCATTTTGAATAGCCGGGCCTTTGACGTCTAAAACCTATAGAAATTGAGGTTCTGTGACAAAAGCCCATTCTTTAGGGTCTGGCTTGAGCGGCCACCACTTTGGACGGCCAATGCACGGTTCAGACATTTTGTCATTAAAGAGATTACTCCTACCGTCCTCTGTCCTCGGTTGCTGGGGGAACATGTAGTTTGTGAGCACAGTTTTCTGTGTCTCCGAGTCCACTTCCTTTTGCAGGGGGATGAGCGGCTTTGACTAAAAAAAAGGGAAAGCGCATGATTAAACATCTTACATGGGAGAACATAGTCTCAAGAATTTACATGATTCACGAGCGCTACTCGGTGCCTGGGTCTACTCCTGGAACTACAACTAGCAGCTATGGAAGAGCCGAGTTCACAGTACTGTGCCCGACTCACAAGCTGCATCTATTCTACAACACAAACATTTCTACATTTATTGTTACTATATAAATTTCAATTTGCGACTACTTCGAAAATTCAGGGGCATATGTAGGAAGCCGTTTGCGATTCGCAAACACCAGAATTCACAGAATGTCGCGGTTTGCGAATCGCAAACGGCGTTTTGGTATGTATGGGCCACATAGCTAAATAAGGAATCGCAAAAATTGCGATTCCTTATTTTGCTCAAGAATTTAAGGAATCGCAATTTTGCGATTCCTAAAATGCTATGTAGGGGTGCCTCGCGAATTGCGATTTTGGCTTTAGGAAGCGCAAAATACCACCTACTCCAAGTAGATGGTATTTTGCGATTTCCTGTCAAAATGCATTTTTTTTTATTCAAAGTGCCATGTGGCGCACAGACATGCCCTTAGGGCATGTATGTGCGCCACATGTACTTAAAGGCACATTCCAGGGGTGCAACAGGTGTCCTTTGGACACCCTGGCACCCTTGAAATTGCGATTCTCAAATTGTGATTTTCTCATAGAAAATCGCAATTTGAGAATGTATCCCCATTCATTCCTCTTGGCCCATAGGAATAAATGGGACACTCATTCCTTAATTGCGATTCGCAGTTTGCTAATCGCAATTAAGGAATTTTAGAGATTCGCTAATGATTTATTACCTACATTCCATTTTGCAATTCTCAAATAGCGATTCCTTAAAAATCGCTATTTGAGAGTCGCAAAATGGAAATTACCTACATATGCCCCTCAGACATCACAAGCAAGGCATAGAGTTTAACAGAGAGGAACACTGAACTGGGGCGAAATAACTGAGATTTTACAAAGATACAGACAAAACACCCACCTGATTGTCGGACAACCACATAGCAGTCAGCTGTTGCAGCTTTGTGAAGCTAAAGGGCAAATTCTTCAGCCTGAGAACAACAAAATTGGAGTTTAGAATTTAAAAAAATGCAATCCACTTAAGTGTTAAGCCTCACGCTGCACTTGCAAATATAAGAACACATCAGTGTCGAGACTGCAAGAGATGCTTAACAGAGCCACATTTTTAAAACATCAGTTGTTGGACATGAGAATATTCTCATATCACATTTTTCTGTTGTGATATTCATCTGTTTTAGAGTTTTCTAGGGCGTCGTTGAAACGAACGGTACTAAAAAACACGTTACTTTATTCAGTAATGGTCTTTCTGATGAATACTCACTCTAACCCAAGATTAATAACTTTTGGAATATTCCCAAAAAACAAACTGGATCTGATTTTTATTACCTATGCTGCCCGCAAGCCAGCAGGTGGCGCCATATGGCTCTGCCATGGCATTACACCGCCCTGGAAGTGACGGAGTGGAGCAACATGTAAGCGAACACCTGCAAACTGACGTCTGTTTCCTAATCGTTTTCTTTCTGCACCTTAATATTGGTACACCTGGAATAATCTGCAAGTTATACAGTTAGTCAAAATCTATCCTGGTACCTTACTATGATCAGGGGGCATGGGAATTATGCCGCAGAGGAGGGTCAAATTATACAACTGAATTGGGTCAATTATGCTGCAAGAAAAGGAAAATTATGCAGCATTATGCACCACATTTTGTGATAGCATTACTTAATTATTTTGTCGTTTTCAACTTGTTAGCTCAGTCTGGGCATTAGATGAACCTCATTAGTATCAGTTTAACACTCAATTATAGTAATAAGGTACAGATAGGTGAACAGTTAACCTGTGCAGTGGGCCTTCCCCTGCGCGGCAAAACGTGTAGCTGCGTTTTAGTAACTTTTGAACCATTTGAGCTAGAACCCACATTTTTTTGCTAAAATCTGCAGAATATGTGGCAGATGATGGATTATGTAGTACATTAAGCAAATCCACAATTATGCAAAAATCGCTGAAGCCTCACAATCGCATAATTCCTGTGGCCCTGATTTTGACATACAGGTGTCCGCTCTCATAATGAGGAGGTGAGAGGGAAGTGAGTAAGAGTGAGAGAGTAAGAGAGTAAGAGTG
This sequence comes from Lissotriton helveticus, assembly GCF_964261635.1. NCBI lineage: Eukaryota > Metazoa > Chordata > Amphibia > Caudata > Salamandridae > Lissotriton > Lissotriton helveticus. Next base: position 520,242,981 of record NC_136059.1, on the reverse strand, counting down.
AGAGTATTCACCACAAAGAACACTATAGAAGGCAAGAAACCTATTCTCTGGATCGATACATCCAACTGCAGATGCCTCACTTTTAGAATAGATACCACAGCGGTGACTCCCCAAGGCGGTAGGTCTGAGAAGGGGACTCAGATTAGCAAATCTTGCAGCAACAAGTGAGTAAAATGCCCCTCCCTCTGACCCTGGCTGCAATGCAGTAGTGTTTCTGGAATTATGAGTAACAAAGCCCATGTCAAATCTTGGCAGTTACCAAGAATTGGCACCCGCCCACCCCACCCTGTAAATACCATAACAGAGGCCATGGCGCCGGTGGAATTAGATCCCAGGCCTTCCCGGGGGTTCCTTCTTAGCCAGCTTACAGAGGCTGAGGACTTTCCATTCTTTTGCACAGCCTTATCTTTGTTGATCCTAGTGTACCCCACTAACAGCTGTTCATCTACACAACTACAAACTAGTGGAACCTCTCCTCTGTTGGCAGGCTGAACCATTGACATGGAAGGTAGCCTGATTCCATGGCATCAATATGTCTGGAAAGAAAGGGGTGTAGAGAGGTTGCATGGAAAGCACTTGTAGTTCACTCACTTAGTGGGCAGAAGTAATGGTGATAAAAAAGACTGTTAATTGTCAGAAGCCGAAGTGACCAACTGTGCATAGTCTCGAATGGTGTGCACATAATCAGCATCAGTCCCACTGAGTCATGACAAATGGTTTTAAAAGGAATATATACGTCAGAAAACGCAGCACAAAGGATGATTTAAGGAGAGAGGGTTGGTAAGGCAAACATAAAAAGACCAAAGGTGCAGACAAGTAGTCATTAATTGTGCACACTGCACGGCTTTGTTGGGCCAGAGACAAAATAAACAATACATCAGGGAACTCTGCCTGCCGAGTGGCTGGGTGACGTACCCCACACCAGGCCACAAACTTTTCACAGTGCCCAGCATAGATGAACTTTGTGGGCAGGGGTCTGGCTTTAAGGATCACATAACCACTTTGGGTGGCAAGTCAAAATAATTTAGATACCGTCGCTCAATCTCCACACCTGGATATGTAGGTTGTTGAGAATGGTGTACTTGACCCACCACTGTTACTGAGATACAACCTCCCAAAAGGTTTGCGGATCAGAGGGTAAATGCTCAGGCACTTTTGGTACCAAACTTTCCTATCCCAGTCCAAGACTATAAAGATGACATGGCCCTGCTCAGTACTCGCTTTCCTCTGAACTCAAGGCAGGAGCGACAGTGTACAGGAAACCAATGTCGCATCTCAGACAGAATGAGTCTCTCCATTACCTTTTTAAAGGAAAGTCCACTATGTATGTAAGCTTAAAGTCTGCAAGTAACATGAGAGAAAGCTGAGCTGTGAATGATTAATGTATTGTGATGAGCTGTTCTTTAACCCCTCCCATGCTTGTGACGGAACCGTTCCATCACGCCCCTCGGGTGGGCTGTGCTGGTGACGGAACGGTTCCGTCACGGCCCGAATTCCGCGCCTGCGCTGAGCCTTCTATTGAGCGGGCGGGGCCGTGACGGAACCGTTCCGTCACAAGCACAGCTCACCCGAGGGGCGTGACGGAGCGGTTCCGTCACCAGTGTGGGAGCGCCGCGCGGCCCCCCCCCCGCCCCTTAGCACTGCGGCGGAATAGCCGCCGCAGTGAAAGGGTTAAAAAGGTGAGTCTTCAACTCTATCCTAAATTGCAGCAGTGTTGGGGTGGTCCTGATGGATACAGGGAGGTTGTTCCAGATCCTAGGTGTATAGATGGAAAAGGCCTTTTGTCTTGTTTGAAATTTTTTTTTTTTACACTTTTTAGCCTGCACTTTAATGGTGTCCTGGCTACGGAAGTGCCAAGAACCCCCCGAGATGGTGAGCTTGTCTGCAAGATAAGTGGAGGTGGTATTTGTGATGACTTAGTAAATGATGCAGCTGGTTTTGAAGATGGTGTGGGTCGGCAAGGGGATCCAATGAGGTTTCATCAGTGTGGGGGGTTATGTGATCATATTTCTTCAGGCCCTGGATGAGACGAGCCGCAGCATATAGGAAGCCCATGAGGGGCGCCAGTGTGACTTTTGAGAGGACCAGTAGGTCATTATCACTATCCAGACGTAGGAGTAAAAGGGCTCTAACAACATTTCTGAAGTCGCTTTCTGGAAGAAACAATTTGACCTTTTTTTTTAAAAAAAAGAGAGCTGATACAAGGCCATCTTTGTGTTTTTTGGGCAAAGTGTCCCTTGAGGAAAGGCTTGTGCCCACGGTGAGTCAAAGTGATTTGGCATTCAGTGAGAGTTGGGGTTTGAAGCGGTCACGGTTCATGTCAATGGGCCAGGTTTGCACTTTATCATGTTTGCTCTTCTTGGCAACTAATGGGCCAGGTTTGTACTTTATCATGTTTGCTTTTCTTGGCAAATAATAGGGTTTCTGTCTTGGATGGGCTGAGCTTCAGGTAGGCGCTGGACATCCAGGTTAGGGGCATGTGCAAGCAGTGTTGGATGTTTGAAGCTGAAGAGACTGTCATGTAGAGTTGTGTATCATTCGCATACCGGTGAATCTTGATCCTGTTATCTGTTAGTTGAGTACCAAGCACCTCCATGTAAAGGTTCAAGATGACATAAGACAGCATGGTACAATGGGGTACTCCATATGTGACAGGGATCTTTTGTGACCTGGAAGTGCCCATGTAAACAGACTGGGGTTTGGTTGGAAGGCTAGTTCACAAAAGCTTTGACACTGCATTTCACTGCGATGAACAGATCTAGCCAGGGCACTTCCCACTAACAGAAGATTCCCTGTGCCACCCGGTGATTGAGTAGCCACTCAAGGTCTGCTAGCCAATGTCTGTCCAGCTCATACGCCCTGGCAAGTAGGTACACCACTAGGTGGTTAGTTACTAGAAATATCTTCTGCTCCTACAACCGCCTCCAGACACGTAAAGCCTGCTGGCAAAGGATCCTGGAACTTACTCCACCTTGCTTGTTGCACTACCACATGGCAGTCATATTGTCCATTGAAACCTGTACCAGTCTTCCTATGATGGTCGGTAGAAGGCTTTCCCAGCTAAACTGACCACCCAAAGCTCCAAAAGAATGATGTGGAACTGGCTCTACGCTGGGGGCCAGATTTCCTCTGATCTCCGCCACGCTAGATGGCCCAGTCACCTTACTAGTGGTGTGTAAATCACAACCTTGAAGTCTGGGTGAGGAAAGGACAGTGGCCATTTGCAGGACATGTTGGTGTTTCTCTGCCACCATAGGAGGTCTTGAGTCGACTCTTGTGAGATCTGCAAACCATCAGAGAGGAAATTCCAGTGCTGGGCCAAGTGAAACCTTAGGCTCGATTGCAGGGTCTGCATGTGGCATCCATCACATTGGACTAGGAGGATGCATGAGGCCAGGAGCCCCAAAAAGCTCAGAACCATCCTCTTTAAAAAGAAGAACTGAGCCTAGAAGATTGATATACTATGCTGGATTTCAAGGGCTAAATGCAGAGTTAGAAAGGCCTTAAACACTACAGTGCCCATGATAGCCCTATCAAATGGAATTCTCTTTGTACGTGTATGGGATTACAGCTCATAGATGGAAAATCCCAAGGAGATCAAGAACTCAGCCATTGTCCGGAGGTGGTCTGTGACTAACTGCGACAAACCCGCCTTGAGTAGCCAGTTGTTGAAGTATGAGAATACATGTATCCACTAACTGCAAAGACAAGCTACAACTACCATCACGTTCATAAGCCCCAGAGGGGCTGTGGTAAGACTGTAGGGCAGCACAGTGAATTGGAAATGTTTCAACCCCACCATGAACCACAAGTAACGTATATGAGACTGCAGGACGGGTGTAAGAAACTATGAATCCTGCAAGTCTAGGGCACTGTTCCGTCCCCAGGTTCCTGAGCAGAGAACATCTGAGCCAGAGTGAGGTCTTGACTCATCCCTGGGAGGAGAAAGTAGCACGAATGGCACCTTTTATCCCTCTCCAAAGCCAGCACCCACTCAATGGCACTTTTGTCCATAGGAGACTGACTTCTTGCATAAAGATAGTGGCATGGTCTGCCAAAATCACTCTAGTGTGGGAGAAATAAAAGGTGGAGAATCTGATGGAAGGTGGGGACTAGTTGGTTTAAAAAATTGTAAGACCCAACGATCTGATGCGACAGCTCTCCAGCTAGGCAGGACACATTGGATCGGCTGGTCATGAGTCTCGGACAGCAAATCAAACTAGCCTGGGAGACACTACTACTCCTGGAAGCTCTGATGAATGCTGAACACATCACCGAAGAAGCAAATAGTGCACTACTAAGTTTCTGGATTTGGCCTGGCTTGATAACTGCAGCAATCAAGCCAGCATGGATGCACTCCTAGCTGAGTAAAAATGATTACACTCATCAAGAAGGGTTAAATTTAATCATCTCCTGTCATTCCTTCCTCTAATCTACAATGACACAAGAGGGAAGGGCCAAGTTGAATAACTACTTGGCAGAAATAGGACCCCATCCGGAACACCCCCTTTGTCTCTCTAATCATGTTAGTCTTTAATGTTAGCTACATGTGGTAAACCGAGGATATTCTATTCCTTGCTGGGTCTTCTGAAAGGGCTCCCATCGCTTACATCGAACTATGGACATACCTGTATCTATCTCCGTTTGAATCACATGAAGAGTGGAATCTACTACCTAATCAGATAGAGTCAGGTCATTAAAACCATTTTGTCCATTTTTTCAGAATTCAATTCAAGTGTAATCCCCCAAGTGTACCCCTGGAGTCCAGATCCACAAGACCTATAGAAACACAACAGTATCACAATTGTCATTCTTGAAGAGTAGTTGGCCTTCTTATAATTTGTCATTGATATCTTCAGTAACACAGCCCACCATGTTGGAATCCTTACTGCCCTATTAACGAGTGTATAGATAGCTATCTACAAGCCATAGAAAGGTGTAGCCAGTGTGACTTTCTGATATTTCAGAGGACACAAAAGTCAAGGAGGCGGCCCTCTGATCTTTGTACAAAGTCTGTGCAATCATTGAGGAAAGTGCCTGGCAGAGCTGTGCACAGAACCTCTGCCACTGAAGGTGTTAACCTGTGACATGTAGAGAAGACTACTATAGAATTTCCAGTTCCCATTTTCAAACGTTGTGAGCCGAGATATAGCAATCCAACCATCTAAGCGAGATATGACATGTTCGTCTATGAGGGCAAAAGAGAGGCTTAGGTCTGTATATGTGAGAGAGCAAGAGAGAGAAAAAGAGCAAGAAAAGAGACAGGTGGTTATGTGTTACAAAGAACCAGTAGACTGGCTTTGTATTTGTGTTAACTGGGCCACTGCACGTAAGAGAGAGATGGAGATTTGTTATGTTACTGACAAATAAGTGTGGTGCGATTGGTGATTTAGTGGAACATGCTTGCGATCGAGTGAATGGAGATCTCCTGACACATGCTGGTGATCAGTCACTGATTAGTTCTGCTGTGTTACATTGTTGGTAAATGTGTTTGTTATACTGATTCACACTTGTGGTACAGTCAGTTACGGGTGTTCACTGATACACTATTCTGTCAGTGCATACTCATAGTCAGCACCTAGAAGTGGCTCAACTCCATGCTTGGTGCCACCACTCATTTCCCAGGTAGGTCTTGAAACGATAGAGCCTGGTGTTGGTACAGCTGGCACTAGCCAGAGATGGGTGGCATGGAACCGGGCTGGTGAGAAAGGAACAGGCTATATCCACACTGTTAAACAACCTCCAGTGCTTTGAAGAGGCCTTGGGATGGCATAAACGTTACGCGAACAGCCTAGAACACAAGACTGCACATCCTGGGACAATTTTGTTCTTCAAGATGTTTGAGTGGGGGATGAAGATGTAATGCTGAACAAGGACTGACTGCAGAGGGACCACAATGTATTCTGGTTTCATGATAACAAGTGCCTGCTGTAGACCACAACAGCTGGGCACCGTGCCGTGGTATGAGCACACTGAATGTCTAGAAGACAGGTCACCTTGCTGTCCATAAGCATGTGAACACATCTTATAGCAGCCCGCAGCCACTCCAATATCTTAACAACTATGCTTCTAATAGACTGCTTTGGAAGATCTTCTATGGGTTATGGTGGTGCCAATGCTTACAGAGTGAGAAGCAGATACCAAGGGTTTTCTTTTTGTATTGACACTAATTAAGGGCAACAACAAATTGTCTTTTAATCATTCCGCTAGGATGGTTAAGCTAATGTAAGCTTGCACCTTTATCTTTTAGTATAAAGACCTAAAACACGCTGGTTTGAGGTTGCACCATAAAAGGAGAAGGTAAATGTTCTGAATATATACATATTTTTTTTTAACTTGGGGTTTTCCACTTTTTTTCTGCGTTCTGGGAAAGGCATTTTGATGACTCCATCCACGCCACCACAGTGGGCAGACCAGTCCACTCAGGGATGGACCTTAGCAGGACCATTTAGGTTTACCTAAAGGAACTGGCAGGCAGCATGGGATTAAACTCAAACAACCCGGCAGTTTCCTTGCTCCTTCATCCATTACTGCACATTCACTATGATAGATTTTTTGCAATTGATTATATCTCGAACAGCCCATCTAGAGTGGGAGAGTGGACAGAAAGCTAGGGGTGGAGGACTAAACTAAAGGCGAGTTGAAGGCTGCACATCTGGCAGCTGATTCTTATCCAGAAGGAGAGCACCAGTGTAGCAAGAAATTCATGGTTCCTAATACAGCAAGGGAAATGGGCTCCTCTTCTGCAATGCTGAGCAATAAAAGCATCCAAAATTGAGGTGCACATGGCCCCTTAAAAACAAAACCATACCCCCGGTGCCGCTGCTCCTGCTGCACATCACTGATCCCTATGTCCATGGACAGCATTGCAACATTACACACCGGCAAGAAAAGTGGACCTAAATGTCCTTCTTGCTATTGCCCCTGTTATGTTATGTGATTGCTGTCTGTGTTATGGAGCTGCTGTATGCTATGCTGCTACTGCCTTTATTATGTTATTTTATGCTGCTGTCTTTGTTATATTGGTGCTGTTTGGTATGTTCTGCTATGTAGCGGCCTGTTATTTAGTTGCTTTCTATGTTATGTAGTTGCTGTTTATGTTTTTATGTAAAATGAAGCATCTATATTATATTACATTGCTGCTGTCCCTTTTATGGTATGTAGCTGCTGGCTATGTTGCTGCTGTCCGTAATGTTACATAAACGATCATATGGCTTATTTGAACATATACTGGGTACAATTTAAGACATTTCGGTGATTTACAAAAATATCATCCCCTGGCTCGGCTCTTTGTAGGTTTGTCCATCTCTAATAAACGTCACATTTAAGAGATACTTGTATTGCCCAATCCGTTGATAACCCTTTAAAAACCCACAAAAGCATTCAAGACCAGCATATAGCCATCATGCGTAATTACGTTAGATGGTTACCTGGAAACACATTAAGAAATATATGCTGTACGTTCAATCATAACATTTCATACGCTACTGACGCTAATAAAAACGAATATTCTAAAATTGTACTCTGTCGCACATTTACTTAATTCCCTGTCAAATAGAATGCACTGTAAGCAAACAATCTTCAGCAAATCTATCAAAACATTAAGCTACACAATTGTTTGCGCGATGAAGGAATATTCTGACATATAAAACTATCAAAATAAATTGGCGTAAAGTTTCACAAACCTATTGTCACTTAGATTGATGACTTTTAATCTCTGCATGTCGCCCATTTCCTCAGGGAGCATTTCGAGCTTGTTGGAATGCAGAAACAGCACTGTTACATATTTCCAATTTCCGATCTAAAAAAAAAGAATTAGATTCTGCTTAAAGAAGATTAAACCGGAAAACAGACTGATCTATTCGGTAATAGTTTGTGCCAGATTCATTAGAGCATAAACGTAAGAACTAGCATTAGAAACGTTTTTGTACACCATTACTGCTTACATGTAAGAATTCTGTAAGCAATGTTAGGGTACAGTGTTAATAATGTATGCATTATTTATTTCTGAATAATACAATAAGCATACATCATGCCGAGGCATAAATACACATTTTTCTGAAGTATTATCAATGACCGAAATGCTAATGACAGAAACAGGAAGAACAACAATATGAATGAGAACAGAGGCCGCTTGTGAAGCAACGTGTAAAGAACCATACTACTTAGAGATGGTGTTATGACAAGTATCCGCGCATTTTAGTTACTTATTTGTGCACTGTGAACCCAGAGGAATATCCAGTGCCAAGAAATAACCAGGAGCCCATAGCTAGTCCTAGTCATTTTCCGGCTTGAAGCATGCTATGTGGCGGGAAAGGGGGATGCAGAAGAAAGCAGGTGGGGGTGTTAGCGGGTCTCATTTTATAGTTGAATGAGTGCATTGTTGCTAGGTTGTTTTAATACTGATATGTTCAAACTTTTCTATTTTGTTTCTTTGATGCTAATTTGTTGTCTAAATGTTTTATATAGTCCATGGTGCTCAGGAACCACTTTCAGTAGTTTTTAAACAAAACCTTAAGAATACAGTAAAATAAATGGAAAGATTTTACTTATTTCTTATACTTGGAGAACTGCATTTCTGCAGTATTTATCATAACCGTCCATATCAAGCACTGCCCGCCTTCAGGAACCTACTTAACATCAGCTATGTGTCTTTATGAAAGCTGGATGCCACTTCTAAGTTTGAGGAAATGTGTAATAAGGGTCCCTCAACATAGTTAACAAGTCTAGTTTAAACAAATGCAACCATCTTGCAAATAATATAGAACTTCCTTATTTAATAATATTAGCAGAACAAAACACCTTTCAGACTGTTGCCAATTAGGAGATACATTACTAATACAAATGTAAAAATACAAGTATAGATTACAGCTATTAATATTACATCACTGCAAATATATATATATATATATATATATATATATATATATATATATATATATATATATATATATATATATATATGCATAGGAGAAAGCATGAACTTGCATGTAGATAACATGTCTTTCTTGAATTATATACCTACCTAGTCTCAACCCTGGCTACATCACTTCAATAGCACTTCTCATGAATTCATAGTTAATTCATTGGAGATGCGTTCTGATATTTTGAGTCGGTACGTATCGAAAGAAGACTTTTTGGTTCCATTATACACTGGCCTTAATCATAGAACTTAGATTCATGTTGACAAAATTTGCTGTCTTAACAGCAGAAGTAAACTAAGGTCAATAAAAGCAACTTGTATTACGCTGAGAAAAAGCTGTCCTGTCATCAAGACTACTCAATAGCAACTCAAACTGGAAGACCCTGTAGCACAATTCCAACAATCTTATAAACATCAAACATTTTCAACAAAGGGCCCATTGACTACAACAACCGCATCAAGAAGTCAAGCTGTCTTTGTGACAGCCTGCTCAAAGACATAAGACGCAAGAAGACTTAATCTTGAATCAACATCTTGTTAGTTGGTTATAGACGTCTGCTGCATCTTGAGGACTGCAAGGTTCTATAGTAACTCTAATCTCTAAACCTTAAGGACAGACATGGAGAAGACACTCATGCTTTGATTACTTCTCCGCATTCGGTGATAGCCTCATCTGCAGAAGAGCTGGAATCCGAAGGTTCAACTATTTGTTCTGTGTGTCTTGATAACAGATTATGACTTTTATTGACCTTGCCAAAGGATGCTGCTACAGCACAGCCTTCCATCTTTTTCTACTTCCAAGGCTAGTTAATAGTCGCAGTACCCTATTGAGCTGTGTGCCTACCCTTTCCTTGTGTAAAAACAAAAACAACTCCTTTGTGATGCTCTTTGAAATGCATAATTTGAAATAACTGCTGCTTGCCTTATAGTTGCTTCTTTGTTTCATGGAGTTGGGAGGGAACATACAGGCCCATTCTCCTTCCATCTTGAATATGCGCACTTGATAAAGTAAGTGTAAACTGATTGCAGAAAAATTACCTTCTGGACCGAAAAAAATTTACCAAACTTACATATGATTTGAAAAGTGATAGACACCATTTGCAGTTCAAGAGACCGGTAGGTAATAATGCAGCAGAGATGATTAAGGTATCTTCCAAAGCTTGTTACACAGGTTTACAGTGTCATCAAAAATCCGATAGACTTGAAACAATGTTTTGTAGGTGGAAGCGCAGCTTAGAATTTTGGAAGTGAAGCATCTCAAATTCACTAGTAATCGAAGAATTCAACATTAGTTCCCCTCTTCCAACACCGAACGTAACACCCCATAATGCAGGCCAGAGCGTCAGAATACCTACTCAAATAATTTCGACCGACTCGGACCCAGATCACAAAGATTTTATAGAATACGAAAATCCACACTTCGTTCCTACGATCTAAACACAGCTACTTTTATCTGAATCACAAAACATGCCTAGGCAAGCACACCTAAATCTATGGTACTTGTAGATAAATGTGCGCATCCAATTATAAGCTCAAACTCCCGTAATTATGGTTATTTATAAGGTGTTAATGCAGTTCCCTCCAGGAAAGGATGATAATATTCTTTGTGGATAAACTCCTGCCACCAATCTCTGTGTTAATAAGGATGCATGTGAGCATTCTTCGCATTCAATTTGGAGACTTACACCAACTTTTCTTTTATGAAATAGGATTAAGGGTGCCAATAGTGGAAAAATAATCAAAATGTTAGCAAATCGCTACTTTGTTGGTATTTACTGTATTTCGAATGGACACCCGAAAACCTCCCCTAGGAACATCTGTTTATCCTTCCTAATTTAAATCAGATTTTCCACTGCCATAAAAGGACTCAGCATTCTTAACTACTCCACTGATCCCTCGAGCGGACTGCACTCCTAAACATCTGGGAATCGCCACTTCTTCTCAGTTTACCCCTAGTTCTTTAAGAGAACCCTGAATCACGTTGAGCCGTGGAATGAGCTCCTATGAGTGATAAACAACTGGTCTCTTCTTATCACTTTACCACCTACAAGGGCAGGAGACGTGTGTTTGTTATCCATGAACACATTGAGTATAGAAAAGAGTAGACCCAATTGGAGATGCCAACCTTGAGGAAAGAGAGGAATCCGAGGAAATCTAGGCTCGCCGGATGGGAAGAATTAATACGGGATACAATATGTTTTTATATACAAAAATGTTAATGTTTTGAATAGGAGCTTGTATTACATCTATATTAGTCAGTGCTGTAGGGACCTTTGGATTGAAAATAAGTTAAGGAACTATTTGAATGGTCTTCTGGCATGGCAATCACAGCCGCAAAGAGACTACTCTCAAAGATGGGAACCGGAGACCAGCTACCATATACTGAGGAGGTTTAGCAGAAATGGAATTAATCGCAGTAGTAATCACAGGACTGGCTTATTCTTAACTACATGCAAGCAGAAGAACGTAAGCAGCACAGCTAGTTACACAGGATAGGTAAAGGCCCGTCTTGCATCGCCCCAAGTGACATCAGCTTTAAATTTGAAGCAGCACCCTCACAGAGTGAACAGAAGGCAACTACATCAAAGGACACTAAAAGGCCAGCATGACCAGGATCAAACAGTGCAAAAAGGTACCACTAAGCATTATCCAAAACAAGCAAACTAACAAAACAAAGTGGAACAAGACATGATGCCACCGAAAAAATATACAATTCTAATGAAAGTAAAACACAAAGGAAAGACACATTAGGTGCCGAAAGTGAAAAATGGACCACAACACAGCTTTTAATACTGGCAGATCGCTGAAATTTTGAACAAAGGAAGAGGCGCAGGGGACCATAAAGGTAACACCAGCACAATGAGGAGCAATGTATATAACGCAGGCTCTTTATACTAGAACACTTTAAACAGTGTTCCCCAAACTGTGGGTCCTAAGACGATTTTTGGTTGGTCAGGATTTTCAAGCATTAAATAAAGATGACTGTAAAATCCGTGTTTATCTGGTCACATTTGCAGTGCTACACCGGCAGAGGTCAAATGTCAGGCTATGTCTTCTGACAAGTTGCTGCTTATTCTTTTAACATAAAATTGGTGTTTTCTTTTTCTGACTGTGAAGTGAGTGGAGTTTTTAAGGTGATTTATATGATAATCTTAGGGTGTCGTTTTCTTTTTTGCAACACACACAATGTAAATACCAGTAAATTAACTAAAGGCACAAATGAAGTACGTTCTTTGTAATTTTGAAGTGTGCTGAAAAAGCACAGATTAACAAGATCAAAACAAATAAAGCCACTTTAATTGGTGATGCACAAATGATAAATGTTCACAGAAACCACATTTCCACACATTATCAAGTCCATATGTTATATAGTTTAATCAGTACAACTGTATGTCTGTGCAAAGTTAGTGCCCATTTCAATTGAAAATGTGCTTTCTGTAAACGACAATGTGCTACCACACAATGCTTTAATTACATTTAAAAAAATCTCATGCCCATTAAGGGTAGGTGGGTCACGAGAATTTGTCTTCGAAAAAGTGGGCGATGGTTCTAAAAAGTTTGGGAACCACTGCTTTGAAATTTTTTAAAAGATTTCTGGGACTATTGATTGCCTAGCTAAGTGACTCCCATAAACTGAGAATGTAACACTGTGGAAATAGATAAAAAGCTTTTAGTTAGGTTCATAACTTATTTAGCACTCATACAATGAAAAGAATAAAACAGAAAGGACATACCTCTGGTGGCAATTGTGTTAAGAAGTTGTGATCCGCAGCAAATGTCCGCAGATTAGCAAGCTGTCCAATCGATGATGGGAAAGCTTCAATCTCATTAAAACTGCAATCCAGTTCTTCTGTCGATATGAGCCTACAAATGAGGAGTTATTGCTAATTAAACCTAAAAATACATCTCTATAAATGTAACATATTTCTTTTAACAAAAGTCTTGATTTTAGTAGATTTTCATCGTAACAATTTATTAACCAATTCTGGTTAATTTTTTTTCTAGAGAGTAAACCATAATTTCTCTTGTAAGCCATAAACGTGATATTTTCCTTAGGTTACACAACCTGAAACGACTTTGCTTTCTTCCCTTATTTATTTATTTTTTTACTCCGTTTGTGGAGCACAATTGTCACCAAACTGGTATCCTGGCACCGAGGCGAGTGGATATATACCCCTGCTGCATGCAAACATCAAGAGGAATATTTAGTGTATTGATTTAGGGAAGAGCCATGTCATTAGATCTTTCCTAAATTGTAACAGAGCTGTTGCTGTTCTAAGAGTTGGCTGGGCCGCTTTGCTTGAGAAGGCCCAGCTCCCTTGGCTTGCCTTCCAAAACTATTGATGCAGACCAAATTTGCCTGGAGCGGAGATGTCGTCCCGGGGTAGACCCCTTTAGTCTTCTTTGTAGGGGTACCGGGCCAGTACCCTTTAGTGCCCTGAACCTAATGCACTTTGCTTTAAACCAAATCCGCTGCTTTAATGGCAGGCAGTGCAGTTCTTTCAAGGCATCAGATGCTGATGATCTGCGAGGTCTGTTTACGGCAAGTTTCGCTGCAGGCACTTGAACTCTATACAGTCTATTCAAAAGATACTCCAGGGCCCCAAGTAAAAAGGCATTACAGGAGTCTAACCTACTGAGTATGATGGTACACACCACAAGCAATTTAGCTTGAGTGGGCAGCAGTGGTAGCACCTTTCTAAGACATTGTAATAGGGCGAATCATGTGCCTGCTGCTTTAGTGTTGAAGGTCTCCAGAGATAACTTGTTGTTGAAGATGACCCCCAAGTTACGAACCATGTCAGATTACAGTAAGTCATCACCGGGTGGGATGGATCAAAAATTGGAGGGGAGAGTAAAAGGAATCTTGCATGCCAAACAGCACACAAACTCTGTTTTGTCCCCAATGAGTTTTAATGATTTTGCATTCATCCAGCTGCCCATTTCCAGCACGCCTCTCTGGAACGCCATTACTGCCTCCTCTTGATTATTTTTGAGGGATAAAATCAGTTGGGTGTCATCTGCATAATTAACCGCACTAATGTCATGCTTCTTTATCTAAATGATGAGTGGCCTTCATACAGATGTTAAATAATAGGCTGAGTGCAGCGCCCTGTGGTACTCTATGTCACAGCATTTTGAAAGCAGAGTAGTAGGGGGCAAAGAGACAGCCTGACACCTGTCCATAAGTAGGACTCCTCCAAGTTTAGTGCTGTGCCTTTCACACCGATTGAGGTTAGCCTGGAAGGCAGAATTTTATTGTCTACCTTGTCAGAGGCGGCCGAGAAGTCAAGCATGAACAGGATTATCGACTGCCTGCTGTTTACCTGTATCCGTAGATCGTCCAAAGCTACAAGTAGGGCTGACTTCATACCATGTCCAGGTCGAAAGTGAAATTGCTCATCCACAAGGAGAGACTGGGATTCCAGATATTGAGATGAAACTTCTGCTCACCTATCGCTCCAGAATATTCACTGGGAACGGAAGTAGTGAATTGGGTCTATAGTTACTCAAAACCTCAGGATCAGCTGATTATTTCTTCAAAAGTAGGGTGTCCGTTGCTTTTTTCCAGGTTTGTGGTACCCTACCGGTCTTCAAGGTTTGGTTGCACACCTGCAGCATAGGGAAAGCAAGCTCATCTACCAGCTTTTTCCATATCCTTGGAGGTAGGAGATCCAGAGGTGTTAGACCTAGCAATATTTAGGAAGGTCTACTTCGAAAAAGTGTCAAATGTATTGAGCCTATAGTCATGACTGTAACCTGAGTCTATGCCCATTAACGTCATAGTGGGCGTAGTGATTGACAGTTCAATGGATCTCTGATCATCAGTCGCTCTGGATAGTATCTCTGGATTATCAGAAAGTTCAAAACAGGAGGTGCAGTCTTAACAGATATGCTTATGTCCTCCAGAATCATGCTGATTTTTTATCAAATAAATCAGCCAGATCGCCAAATAGTTCCTGAGAGGCTATAAGTTCTTGTTTTAAGCAGTCCGGGTCTGTTAATCCCAGAAGAATTTCAAATACTTTTTGTTGCCCCATTATTGGCTGAAAGGGTGCTGTTTGCATATAAGTTAGCCTCAGTTTTACTGACCCTGTAGTGTAGTTCCTATTATCCCAATAGGCTCTGCGCATTGGAATAATACCTCCAATAGTATAGACCTAGACCAGACGTTAACTAGGTCTTCTACTGTCGATATTAGACTTAAAGTTTTGGGTTTGCCAGCTAGCTCAGAGTTCACTAGAAACTTTCTCGAATAGACAAGGAGGAGTTGAACCTCCCTGGATAGACAAGAAGGGATTTAGTTTCTGACAACCATAGAACATGACCACTTTGCTCTCCCCTAATCAAGAGTGTATCTCTAGAGTTGTGTGAAAACAAAAGACAACTTATTTTACTCAGTCAGTACGTGCATTCTTAGTTTCACCAGATTGTAGAGAAAAGGAAGAGACGGGCGTGTTCAATAAAAGATGTTATTTATTGATCAGTCTCTTTTCTCGTACAAGAGAAATGAATCGATATTATTGCAATACTTATGGTTAAGTAAAGTGCATACAATAAAAGCAGAAGTATAAAATAATACTGTAAAAACATTTATATGGTTTCTAAGCCATATGGTGGTTTAAAATGGATAAAATAGATACATACATATAAACATTTGACTAATCGTACTCAACTGGTGCTTCTAACCACGCCTACCCCAGTGTACCTGACCTAAGCCTAATACGTGGGCGGGGACAGAAAGTAGCAGTCTAAGTTAAGTTTGTTTTGCCAAGTGACTGATTCAAGAATTCTCTGCAAGGGGTTATTCAGTTCCGTACCTGAGGTCTAGGATGGTTGAGGGATAGTATCTCTCGTCTGAGGTCTCGATATTCCAAGCTGCCTGCGAGGGCTGCTCGGAAGCGCCGGAGCTGGATTTCTCGGCAGGAGAAAGCAGCGTCTCGTTCTCAGCACGTCAGGAAGGCGGGGCAGCTAGTGGGCTTCGCTCTCTGCTGGGCTTCGGCAAGTCTCGCTGCTCCGGTCTCGTCACCACCGCGTGTGTTTGCTTAAGGCAATATCGGTAATATTTATACCTGTAAGGTGCCGAGATTGACGTAAGGATGGACATAGATACGTCAATAAGGATGTCATACGAGCTGGTCGTTAGCACATTCTTTTACTGAAGTTCTCGGTGAAATCAAAACAATGGCCGCAGGGTTTTTCCCAGGTTGTCATAGGTTTGATTTGTTTTGAGAACTCCGTATGCCTTATCAGGGGCTGGAGGAATATTGCTTGCCTAATTAGATGGCAAGCGTTATGACCTAATCAGATAACGCGCTCCTGTGCCGTGGTCTGGCGTAATCAGAGAACGGTTTCTGCATCATGGGATGGCTGCTAGTTAACTCGTTAACCAGAATAGGGTCAGGAATAGGGGGATCGATACAGAACCTATAGGAATACATCACACCCACTCCACGCTAACTATGGCCATATATACGAATCTAGGCATAGTAAAACATACTGTAGAGTATCGTGTATACCTTACCACCCCAAAATACACATAATGCATTTTGAAATTATGTAACATACAGGAAAAAAAAATAGTCATATGTACTATATGCACTCAAGCAGTAGAATAATGCTAAAATAATCACGCATGTATACATTATTAGTAATCGAATATGAGAATTACACATGAAATGGCTCTTAATACAGAAGAAAAGTTCGAGACCACTTCATCACAGTTCAAGAGAAAAAAATATTTATGAACATACCAGCGGGCAGCTAATGTCTATGAAGTGTCTAAAAATAGAAATTAGTTCTCTAAGAATAGTTCTCACTTTAAGCAGAAGAAAAGTGTCCCATAAAATGTAAAAAATATTTTGGGGCTGCTAAAAAATTGCTGTCCGTGAACTGGAGGAAAAGTCGATCTTGCTACTTTATTATTAAAGTTGAAGGCCAAATTCAAGGTGTCGGGAACGCCGTGTGCTAGCTTGTTCAAGAGTCATTATTTCTGCTCTGGTGAGAACATCATATCGTTGAGACTGCTAAAAAAGCTGTCAACAGCTTCCTGTGATAGTTCCACTAACTCGGAAAAGGATGTAACCATGCATTCATGTGCATGATTGTCTCCATTGACGTTTTGAGTAGTATTGCTGACAGTAGGTCGTACCTGATCGATGCTGCTTTCATCTTGATCTTCACTACCCCTTAATCGTAGTGGTGAAGAATGCCGTCATCAGGATTGGCAGCCGTTGAGGGCAGCACAATGCATGAGCCGTTACCGGACCCAACAATGTTTCTGCATCCATTGGCGCATCCGATTGTAGCGTCAGACAGGTGTCCAACACGCATTCTTCTCCGCACAGCATGCACCTTAATACAGGTAAAACACATCTTTGCCATATCGGCCGAAATGAAAGAAACCAAGTCATGTTCAGGTCTCTAAGCCGGGATAGTCCCAGGATTTTTGATATCCGGTCCCGGTATCCAATGGCTCGGATTGTTTCTTCCCTTGTCACAGGTGTTTTGTCTGTGACACGGTTTGCCATAACGAAATATAAGGACTAAGAATAGGATTCCTGCAATTAGTCCCAAAATGAGGGGAACTCCTCCAAAAATCGAATGGACGAAGTCTGGAAAAATACCCAGTATGGCTTTGAATGGTGTTAATGCCATCGAAAATACTGTCTTAAATACATTTGAGACTCCACTGGTATCAGAAATATTTAAGATTTCATTCAGGATTTCTGCGAAATGTATGGGGGAATTAGTTGATAACAATGAGTGAATCTCTGCAGTCGTCCTTGCGACTAGGAGATCATACGTTTCTTTTGATGACATGAGCCTGGTCGGCGTCTGAAGAAGCACTGTTTTCATTCTGCTTAAAGTATCAACTCGAATAGAAGTAATTTTCAAGTGAGGCCATGCCCTTGCCTCCCTGTCTGGAAAGGAGCTGGGGAACAATAAGCGTCCACAGCACATGACCTTCGCAGTCGTACTAACGAGATAAGGAACCCCGGGCAGTAGACTACAACATCTGCGATCCACAATTAGAATGTAACTCCCGTTATAGAGTCTTTTAAAGAATGGTTCTATCTCTGTTGCAGGTGTGCCTAGCTGGTGACATGAAAGGTTATTTGAGTTCCCTTCACAGGCTCCATGCAAACTAATTCCATTACACAGAAGTGTACCGCTTAGTGACATCGCACAATTATTGCCACTAAGAAACACTTTCTGTCCTTTATTACTGACACATGCATGTGAATAGGGCAAGTTCCATGTTGTCTTAATGTACCCTTTTCCCAATTTTTCGTACATGCCAGCCTGAATATATTTTTGGCAGTATTGAAACCTGAAAGTAGATATCGGAATATTAATTATCCCATGTATTATCCATTCAATGACAGGTCGTTCTGACATTGTCAATGGTAATCTCTCGAGTTTCTCAATGCTCAGGATTGTATAATCAGCACCCTTCTGTGCCATACTGATCTGTTTATCAGTAAGGTTAAAGATAGTGAATAGTGACGTTGTGTTGATTAAACGCCAAGGCACATAGCCTGAACGCAGGTTTTGTAACGTCCAGCCAAGCTGTACAATAGAACGCAATTGAGACTGACCGTGTTGTAACAACAGTAAGTCTTGCGATATTATGTCGCTTGCTGATGACACAATGCTGTCCAATGAAAAGATTCTGGCGGACAGAGTCATTAACCCATTGTCCACTACAGAAAGCGATTTTTCCAAATTAATACGGTCAATTTCCCGTATACTTTATGCTGTCTCAATTTGAGTTATCTTCCAGGCCTCGTTGTAAGCTGCATATATAGAGGCTGCTATGAAGCGTTTTTGACGCTGTTTGCGTGGTCCCATAATGAAATCACGCAAGTCAGCACCATCAGTAAGTAAAGTTAGGTGTTGCTTAATTTCTGTCAGTGTGGAAGTTTTTAGCCATTGAAGGCAGAGTTTGCCCACACTGTAGGTGGTGATTATCCCTGGGTGTTGTCTTTGGGAATATCTAGGGTCTGGCCTGGTCAATTTGAACCCCTGTGTTTTGTTCAGGAATCTGTCTTGACAGTTATTAGTATCTGTTGGCCAGATCAACCATTGTTTCCAATCAGGATTTGTTCTGTTTTGGTTTAATACATAGTTTACGTCTATTTCTTCATCTGCAGAGTTATTGCTGTTCATTGTTGGTTTTGGAATAGACGGTTTATTTAAGTCTTTGATTTTGGTTAATCCAAGACAGGTAGTTTGTTGAATAGTTTCATTCAAGAATATAATTTGTTCTGGGATCATGCAGGCTCTAAACAATGATTCTATACCTTGTACTTGCCATTCTTTTGTACCCCAAACACTTTTGACTTCAACATTTTTGTCCCAATAATCAAAACCAAATGTATTCATTTGTTCAAAAAATGAGTCCGAATATATCAATTTTGTGTTTGTAAGCATGGTTTTTGTTCCTGTCTTATTTGACAATTTGAAATAAAATGTTTCAGCATTACTTGTGTTGAACCCTGAAAAGTATGAATATTTGTCATAAAAGGTTCTTGAGCTTCCTTTTGGAGGGGTTGCACAATGTTCCCATTGATTATAATTTAAAACATTTCTAGGTTGTGCTGATCTATGTAAAAAATGGTTACCATAGTGGTTGTAGCAGTACATACTATCATAATTAGATGAACCCTGCAAATAATCATGTTTGGTAAATTTAGCAGACATCACTAGATCAGACATCATGTTATTAATACTTTCAAAGTCCCAATCATCAGCAAATGAGTTTGGTTTTACAAAGTCACTCAACGAGATCTTGATTTGGTGTGGATATTTGAGGATCTCTACCGGACCATAAATTTCATAGTCAGTATTGTCCCATGCTACCCCACCCGGTATAGGATTGGCTGTGAAATTGACTGAAGAAAGTTCTCTTTTCTTCACGTGTGAAGACGTGTGTGGCTTGAGGATCAAGTTGATTTTCTGGCTTGCTTTGTCCATTTTAGCATATTTTCCCTCAATGAAGCGTCCCAAACATAGTATCATGATGAGCCAAAGTATCAGGATAAATACACCAATTGACACCCAAAATTCAATCCACGGAGAAATCAGATAGGTTTCTTTCAGCTGTTTCCATATTTCCTTAGCTTTATCTTTAAAAGTTTTTGTTGATGGCTGTGTCTTTGATTCACTTAGATCTTCAGAAGAATCTTCAAAGTTGATGAAGTAGCCGGATGCCGTTCTGTCTATTGTTCCAATTGCTTCAGGATTACTGTTTCTTGCAGCTTCAGCATATTCATTTGTTACTTCATTGTAGGTTGGTGTGTCTCTACTAAATGTTTTTATTTGGGTTTTCAGAGGTGTGAGTTCCATTGCATTGTTGCATAGTCCTTGTTGTTGTTCTGTAGGCGTTTCGAATGTGATTAGCCTTTTAGTTAGCACCTCTGTACTTGTAGCAAACCTTGGTGTTCTACTACTTATCGGGAGTCCACTTGGCCTACTGTTTGTTATCGGCCACATGATTGTGGTTTTACCAGGTCGATGGATACAACTCGGTTCTCCTTTTTACCAGCAAGCGGCGGTAGTACAACTGATCTTGTCCCGTTGATGGACAAGACAGGAACTGCTTTTCTGTAAGAAGGCCCAAATTCCTTCTTTACCGCGATCTTTTCCCTGACTAGATCCCCGACTTTTGGAATCCAGACAGGTCTTGCTGGGACAGGTGGTGGTTCTTCAGTGGTTGTTGGCTGCTGTTTCAACTTTATGTTGCTCAGGTCTTTTCTTGTTTCGTTTAAGTCCTGTAAAATAGCCAAACGATCTTTGATATCAAAGCTTTTTTCTTTTACCACTGAAGTCTGACTGTCAAAATCTAAGACTAGCATCCTAGTTCCAAACAGTAATTCGTACGGACTGAATCCCCTCAGAGAATTTCTTGGCAAGTTGTTTAGACTACGTTGGACACTTATTAGATGTTTGACCCACCCAGCTCCCGAAACTAATACATTTGCTGTTATAGATTGCTTTATGTCTTGGTTTTTTCTTTACACCGTCCCGTATCCCTCAGGAAGGAAGTGAGAAGAATCCCGCTTCGCTATGCTCATTTGGCCGTGCTTTCCCACAAGCTTGAGGGCTAAAGTGAAAACATTGGTCAAACGTAGCATGCTCCTAGCGTATATGCCATTTAGACTCGCAAATCTTGTATAACAGTCCCGACGTCAGCCGAGTGCTGGGGTCTACATTTATAAGTGGAAACTAGTCTTTATTTGTTAATGGGACGCATTATTTACACTTGTTTCACTGATTATTGTTTAGCCCTTATTGAGTGAAACGCCATGGTATTACCCCGTTCCTCTCGCCGCTGCGATCTCTGTTGCAGCCGGGCATTTTTTTACAAAGATGTGATGATGCAGGCTCATGCCTGGCCACCAGTACACTGATTGTAGTTCTTCCAGAGAATCTTTTAGTTTGAGGTGTCTGAGACCCTCGCCCATATGTGCGTCTGCTATTAACAAAGTTCTCCTGTCCTTGTTTGGAATTACTCCATCCCCCACTCCAGGGATTCGAGCAAAAGGAACGGAGTTCGCATCGATTATGTATGTATATTTGAGTGGGTAACTGATCGGTAACGCTGAGCAGTCGCCTTTTGATGACGTTTTCACCGCCAGCATTGTTTCACCGTCAATGTATTTTACTGCACGCTTTTTTCTAGCTACGGAAGCCGATTCAGTTGCTACCGCTGTGGCTTTCTCAGCCAATGAATTCCCTGCAACGTGAACGCCATCACGCTGATGACTCAGTGAGTGTATCACGTGAGTCTTTGGTAGTTCTTTTTTTAACAGAACTATTTGTTCCCAAAGCAGTTTTTGTTTTATTGTTGCACCTGTGTCATCTTTGTAACCGTTTTGAATCCATTTCTGCAAATCGCTGTTATATGATTTGACGCAGTAATACGAATCGGACACTATGAGTGTCGGGAATTCGCGATCTGCATTATCTAGCGCCATTTTCAATGCTATTATTTCAGTCTGTTGTTCTGAATTAGTTTCTACTGAGTGTGTTTTTGTTAATAGAGGTCTTAGTATACCTCCGCGCCACACTTCTTTTGTAATCTCACATGTGGGGTTGTATGCTTGTTCCCCCCAAACGGATGGTTGAGCATGTCCGTCTGTATAGATTACACAAGCGTACTGTCGTAATGGCAGAATGTCGATTGGCAGAGGGAATATTCTTTCATATTCTAGATATTTTAGTTCCTCTAGTTCTGGATCAAAGTAGTATTTTACTTTGTCCATTGTAATGGAATTCACCCGTTGTATCCATTCCGGATTCAATGCTGTTGTTGGTAAATTACACGGTGTTGTTAATGCCTCAAAGGCTGATTCTGCTGTTCTGACTGTGATGTGTCTACCGTCAGCTTTATCTTTTTCTCTAGCTATTGCGGTTTGAACTGTATGAACAATGTTTTCTTTAATGCTGAATTTCTTTTCAGCTTCTGTGTACAAGTGTGATTTGAATGCAATTGGTACCTTTTCTCCCTCATTCGAGGTCAGGTATGTGAATCCGCATCTCCCTGGGATGACTCGAATCACAAGGTTGCGTGTGTTATCACGTGTTTCTAATTTTGTTTTAATTAACATATCTGTTTGTAAGGATCTCAGAATTTCTGTGTGTTTTTGAATCCAATTGGTTTTTTTAAAATCTGGTTTTATTAGATCATAAAGGGGTTTGACCCTTTCTGCGTAATTTGCAATGTATGTTCTTCCGAAATTTAGGAAGCCTAGAATTGACTGTAGGTTTTTTAGTGTTCTAGGTGCTTGGAGTACGGCACATTTCTCTAGGAAATTGTCAGCCAGGCTTTTGCCTTCACTTGATAATTCATATCCTAAGAACAGGACTGTTAGATGGGCAATTCTAGATTTTTTAAAGTTGAATTTGTAACCCTCTGCTGCGAACCCAAGTATTATGGTGTTCACTCTCTTCAAGTGAGTATCCAAGTCATCATCTGTTGGGTATATGTCGTCGACATACGATAATGCTTCGTCGTCATATGTTTGTAGTAACTCTGTTACTCTCGCTGAGAATAATCCTGGGCTGTTCTTGTACCCCTGGGGTAACCGACAGAATTCTTTTTGAGCGCCATTTATTGAGAACGCTGATAAGTATCTGCTCTCTGGTGCTATATTTTGACAAAAGAATCCATTAGAGATGTCTAATGTGGTTTTATATTTTTTGCGCACTATGTTATTCATTAGTGCAGCACTATGCGAGTTTTGTACTGCAAAAGTTTTGCAACACGAGTTAAGGTGTCTGTAATCCAAAACTAGACGATATGAATTGTCTGGTTTGGAGACAGGAAACAAAGGGTTGTTCATTTGTGAGGTACAAGTTTCAATCACCCCCTGGTATTCTAGTTGATCTAGAATTTCTTTTACCTGTTTTTTAGCTTCTTGCTTGATTGGATACTGCCTTTGTGCAGTAGGTTGTGATTTTAACTGGATTTTGTGAGGAGGAGAGTCCTCATCCCATCCTACATGATTTTTATATAAAGCAGGAGCCTGAGCTACTGCCCACTTTCTTGCAAGTGTATATTTTTTATGAATTGGAATATGATTTGAGAAGGCAGGCATAATTATTTCTTCGCCATGTGGGCACTCCCTGACGAACTCTGGTGGCCAATCTTTTTCAGCTAGAAGGATGTCATAGCCCTTGGAGAGATTATCCCAAAAAAGGCCCCTTATTTTCCTAGTCTTATCCCCTTCTATACGTAAAGTTATTTCATATATTTTGTGAGGTTTGCTAACTCTGGTGTCTGCAGTTTCCACCTGAATGTATTCATTCGTGTCCACTGTCTCCAGATGATTCATAAGGACTTTGCGTGCTATGCTCACTTCTGCTGCGCTGTCTAGCATTGTCTGAGCCCACTCTCCGTTTTTCAGCTGTGTCCTCAGTATTCTCGGCATTGTTGAATACTTTAATACTGGCTACCTTCTTTTTTGGAAACTGTAATTTTTTATTTGGATGAGCAGGTTCCTTGTCTTTGGACTTGACGTGCCCTTCCCTGGGTTCCGATCGTCCTCTTCTTTCCGATTTCTGCGAGGAAGTCTGAAAAGATTGAGAGGGACGTGTATCAAAATCTTGATATCTATCCGGTTTCTTTATGTTATCCCTATTTCTAAGGTTGTATTTTTTCACAGAGGGCTCCCTTTGGGGAGACTTGGGTCCTTGGTCCGGAGATCTTTCTCTCCGCCGAGGAGACCTTCCTCAGGACTGGAATCTCTTTTCTTTTGGATTGGATTGTTTGTTTCCATCCCAGTTCTTCTTTTGACTGTTTAGATTATTTTTAATAAATATTTTTTCAGGACTTTCAATTAGTTGGGGCTTTACTGGTATTCCACCCAAACTATCTCTACCTAGTTCTTCATAGGATTTTTCTATAATTCTGGCAATTTCAGCTGGTTGGTCTGCTATATCTGTCTCTTTTAACCTCTGGCGGATCGCCACATTCGCTGCTTCTCCTTTTATGTTGGCTAGTAATATTGTCGAGACCTGCTTGAAGTCTTTTAGTAATTTCATACCAAGAGTTAAAGCGGGTTCTGGACCGTATTCGTCTTGAATTTGTTTTAGCACATCTGGTATTACTGACATGGATGGAACTCCATGTGTTTTTGTGTAAATGGAAGCAAAGACTGTACCCTAAGTGTCACAGTCCTCCACGTGTGGTGCGATTCCCATTGGAAGACAGATAGTCAGAATCCTGTGTTTATCCACAGGGGTGGTGTCTGGAAACACCGCCTCTATTTGGGTGATTTTTTGTGCTAACCAGAATGGTATTTGTTCCCGTTTAGCTGGTACTTTACCTAGGCAGGACTGTATGTTCTGTGGTGTAATTTTATTTGTGTTCCCCTGATGTGGGGTCAGCTGTGGAATTTTAACTACAGGTTGGATGGTTGAAGTCCGCATTACATATTGGACTAGTTGTCTATATATTTTAATTAATTGTTTTAGTTGTACTAAAACATCTGCTGCAGACATCCTTTCGATGTCTGGATGTGGTGTGTATCCGGCTAGGACCGGCCACGTTGCTCCTGGTCTACCTAGTGGACCGAGCCTGGTGATGTGGTTATTATGTTTTAGGGCGCCATTAAACAAGAGCAGATGCTCTTGGAATTTGAGTGGTACTTCCACTTCCTCGAAAGGAGTGTAGGTATCCGGAGGTTCCTCTATTTTATAACAGTGGAACTCCTTTGTTACAGCATTTGCTGCTGGAAAGTTTATCCATGAATAGAATACCTCTGTCTGCCGATATTCGTGTGCCTCAATTACGAATATGACTGTACCACCTCTTGGTGTCAGTCCATTGTCTATAAGTTTTAACGTTATAGATCTTCTTATGTTGACCGGGATGAGTATTATATCCGGGTCTGCTTCTTGCATAGTATTATCAGCTGCTATTACTTCAGCTGCTACTCTAGCTCTCTCTCTTTCATCATCACTGTCTGGCATTTTACTGTCAGGATGGTTATTCTGTTTGTTTGCAGATCAGGTTTCTTATGGAAACAAAGATGAGATGCACAATATTTTGGAACAGTGTATCCTTCAACGTTGATTGAACCAAGAACCATACATAGGAGTTCCCTCCTGCGAGGTTTGGCGGATTTTACCTCTCACCCACTCCAGACGTCTTTGGAGTATTATGGGAAAAAGGGGTCTGAGTGAAAAAGCACGACTGAGTTACTCTAAAGTCTTGCGTTAGTTTTATCGCCTATCCAAACACGTTGGGCGCCATGTAGTGTAGTTCCTATTATCCCAATAGGCTCTGCGCATTGGAATAATACCTCCAATAGTATAGACCTAGACCAGACGTTAACTAGGTCTTCTACTGTCGATATTAGACTTAAAGTTTTGGGTTTGCCAGCTAGCTCAGAGTTCACTAGAAACTTTCTCGAATAGACAAGGAGGAGTTGAACCTCCCTGGATAGACAAGAAGGGATTTAGTTTCTGACAACCATAGAACATGACAACTTTGCTCTCCCCTAATCAAGAGTGTATCTCTAGAGTCGTGTGAAAACAAAAGACAACTTATTTTACTCAGTCAGTACGTGCATTCTTAGTTTCACCAGATTGTAGAGAAAAGGAAGAGACGGGCGTGTTCAATAAAAGATGTTATTTATTGATCAGTCTCTTTTCTCGTACAAGAGAAATGAATCGATATTATTGCAATACTTATGGTTAAGTAAAGTGCATACAATAAAAGCAGAAGTATAAAATAATACTGTAAAAACATTTATATGGTTTCTAAGCCATATGGTGGTTTAAAATGGATAAAATAGATACATACATATAAACATTTGACTAATCGTACTCAACTGGTGCTTCTAACCACGCCTACCCCAGTGTACCTGACCTAAGCCTAATACGTGGGCGGGGATAGAAAGTAGCAGTCTAAGTTAAGTTTGTTTTGCCAAGTGACTGATTCAAGAATTCTCTGCAAGGGGTTATTCAGTTCCGTACCTGAGGTCTAGGATGGTTGAGGGATAGTATCTCTCGTCTGAGGTCTCGATATTCCAAGCTGCCTGCGAGGGCTGCTCGGAAGCGCCAGAGCTGGATTTCTCGGCAGGAGAAAGCAGCGTCTCGTTCTCAGCGCGTCAGGAAGGCGGGGCAGCTAGTGGGCTTCGCTCTCTGCTGGGCTTCGGCAAGTCTCGCTGCTCCGGTCTCGTCACCACCGCGTGTGTTTGCTTAAGGCAATATCGGTAATATTTATACCTGTAAGGTGCCGAGATTGACGTAAGGATGGACATAGATACGTCAATAAGGATGTCATACGAGCTGGTCGTTAGCACATTCTTTTACTGAAGTTCTCGGTGAAATCAAAACAATGGCCGCAGGGTTTTTCCCAGGTTGTCATAGGTTTGATTTGTTTTGAGAACTCCGTATGCCTTATCAGGGGCTGGAGGAATATTTCTTGCCTAATTAGATGGCAAGCGTTATGACCTAATCAGATAACACGCTCCTGTGCCGTGGTCTGGCGTAATCAGATAACGGTTTCTGCATCATGGGATGGCTGCTAGTTAACTTGTTAACCAGAATAGGGTCAGGAATAGGGGGATCGATACAGAACCTATAGGAATACATCACAACCCCTCTCTTATAATTTCCAAACGCAAATTTGAGACACTTTTGTCTGCTTCGGAGTCACCAGTACGCCATCTCCTTGCAAGCTTCTTGCATGCCAGTTGAAGCTCTCTTAGTGAGTCGTTGTACCAGGGAGCAGATTGTCTGCGGTGTGTTTTTAATTGAATGAACAGGATTACTCTGCACGAGGTTTCAACAATCCCTTGCTTATGAGCTAGACAGTTCTCCTCAACCGATTTCTTAGGATCAAAATTGTGGGGGAAGTGGAGGGCGGGTCTCGTATTGGGTTTACTCATTTTGTACCAGGCCCTCCCTTTTCTTAATGTCCCAGAGACTTCTCTGGGAGGACATGGTTGTTTAATAAATAACGATAGGAGGGCATGGTCAGTCCAGAGAAGAGGTAGGACATACTTCACGGATATAAGATCGCCAGGGGGTGAATATAAGATCCAGAGTGTGTCCTGTACAAGGGGTTGCGTCATGCACTAGCTGGTATAAACTCAAGGCTTCACACGACCCCTGCAATTCTTTCAAAGGGGCTGTTGCATCCATATCAGCCCAGAGATTGAAGTTCCCCAAAATGAAAGAATTTTCATGAGCATGCACCTTATCGGAGATGGCTTAAGTAGACCGCAACATAGGTAAGTGGGATTTTCACTATGGCAACATGACTAAGTGGGATTTTCACTATGGCCACTCAGAAAGTACCTGGGCTCTGCCCGGCCTGTAGTAGGCAGTTGAGGACCAGAATTAGCCTGCACACACTGCCTACCAATGTGGAGCAGTTGCTATCTCGAGTAGTAGAGCCATGGCTCCTTATTGGCGCAAATAAAGACTCTCATACCTGCGTTAAAACCAGCAGCATGGCTGGCGCTGTACACGGACGGCGCAGACAGGCTTGCCTTTAGATGGGCTTCCCTTTAGAAAATACCTGGTATTCGATTAACTTATAGAAAGCAGTTTTGATTCTCATCTATGGTAGCCTATATGAGGCAACTTTCTTTATGGTTTTTCTTTTTCAGCCATATCCACGTGTCATACTAGTACTTTTTTAGAGTGCAGCACTTCCAGTCAATCTTAAATAGTAAAGAGACACAAATGATGCCACTGCTCCCCCATTGTGCATTGGGCTAATTCAAGGTCACATTCGAAGACACCAGGAGACATGCAGTAACAATGTTTTCCCCTTGAGGCCCCAATCTTCTGAAAAAGGCATAATTTACAATTCGGAAACATTTCACTTACTGTCTCCTGCACTTCACCGAGCCACTGCCCTCCGAGTCTTCACATAGGATCTCAATCATATCCTCGGCTTCTTCAAGAGAGGCAGGACCAGCGCTTTTTTCCAATCATGAAGAACACAGCCTGATTCCAATTATTGATTGAACAGTTTATCAGTTACTGGATTTAGAATTGAAACTGCCAATTTAGGATTACGGTGGGGATAGGGATCCAAAGGTGACCCGGAACCCGCATTACAAAAATCTGATTTGGAATGACTCAAAGTAACAGGCTCAAAGGTGTTCAAGGCCAGGCAAGGCCATCCCCCACGTACTGACCATGAGGGTCATAGTCGGAAATGCCAACCTTCTTCTGACTACCAAAGTGGGAGGAAATGTCCTCCACCTTCTTCTGGATATACTTTGAGAGGTTGTCATACATAGATTGTGAGGTCGGCAAGCGGCCTGCAATACTAAATCTCACAAACATCCGGTCACAGTATTTTATCCAATGTAACACCTGTTAGGTACAAACACCTTCAACAGATGAAAGTTAACAAATGGCAGCAGTTATTATCTGTCTCAGTCTACCTGGAACAGCGGCACGTTACTTTAAATGGGGGCATCAGCATTAGTACTTCACATGATGGGAGCAAAAGCTCTTTCAAATTGCAGTAAACAGGGACAAGGGAAATCGGCAACTCAATTTTCAGATCATGACGTTTCATGCAAATTGGAAAGCTGTCAACTCTATTCTTATGCTTGTTCCGCCCAGAATCCTTTAGATCGCTCAGTCTTCTGATTGGTAAATTTGGATCCTTCTACTGTTGGCATGCACAGTACTACTTTTTTGTTATATTTACAGCACTCCAATGGATGCATGCTCCTCCATTGTGCCAACACTTGCCCTCACAACCCCACCCACTTTACTATTCCTCTGCTTTGCAGCCCTCCTAGTTACATCTGTTTTAAAAAATATATATATTTGTTTATTATTATTCTTTTTGGGAGGATCTTGCTGCTGCAATTCGCTGCCAGGGTCGCTCCTGTTTCCAAATGCACTTTTGTACATATTTAAGTATTTTTGGGTCTCGCCTAGGCAGCGCTTGAATTGTCTCTTCAAGACATGCTGTATTCAGTATATGAGCATGAAGCTCTGCCCATTTTCAGCCAATCTTTTTAACTGGCTCCAGTCACTGTCCTTTTTAAACGGTGGCTTTTCATTGGCCAATAGGCTTAGTAGTCCCTCCTTAGTACCGCCTTTTCTCTTCTTATAACCTCCCATGAGGACACCCCCAGATACATGTGTTGTTACTCAGTATGTTTTAATTACAGCCTTGGAGCACTATTTTCTTAAATGACTTTCTCCTGCCAGCCAATACAGGCAGGACATGCTCTCCCGCAAACGTATTTTTTTTTAACCTGTGTGGCATGTGTGCCTTTCTTTATGCCGGCTTGCCCTATTTACTGTAAGTGCCCCATACCGCACTTTCACTTTAATGGCGGCTACGCCCCTTTCTTTAGACATGGCTCGCCCTATTCACCTTAACTAAGTAATGCTTTTTTTTTTTTTAAGTAGAAAATGCCATGCTTTCACTTTAATGGTGACCGTGCCCCTTTCTGTAGACGCAGCTCGCAGTATTCACGTTGTAACACAGACAACTCTGGAGGTTTGTCCATTGTTTTTGGCTGTGGCGGCTCGCAGTGTGTGGCGGCTTACAGTGTATGGCTTCATTTGCGTGTGGAAGCCTCGAAGGTCAGACTATGAGTGGCTTGTTGCTCCAAAGAATTAATTGACCGCGGTCTTCCCATAACAAGGGCCATACCCTTCAGTATTAGTCA
Source organism: Lissotriton helveticus (assembly GCF_964261635.1). Taxonomy (NCBI): domain Eukaryota; kingdom Metazoa; phylum Chordata; class Amphibia; order Caudata; family Salamandridae; genus Lissotriton; species Lissotriton helveticus. The sequence goes on along the minus strand of NC_136059.1, from coordinate 520,212,885 downwards.
TCAATGCCTAAGTGACAGGAGACCGCCTTGATCACACTCCTTAACAAGCATTTACAATGTGATAGGTCTCGCATTACTGAAAGTTTGAATTATTGGCCTAGGTAATAATAATGCAAGGCCACTAGCTCAAACTTTCATTAATGCGAGAACTAGTGCATTGCAAATGTTTTTTTTCTATTTTTTCTTTTTGTAAAAAGCGCGGGTGCCACAATTGCTTACAAAATAAATAAATAGAAAAAAACATTTGCAATGTGATAGCTCTCGCATTACTGAAAGTTTGAGCTACTGGCGTTGTATTATTATTAGCAACGCCAATAGCTCAAACTTTCGATAATGCGAGACCTATTGTAAAGGAAATGCTTGTTAATTTAGTGCTCCAAGATGAGCATCAGCATCTTGGAAAGATAAACAGAAGTGCACATGTACACATTAAAACTCGTGTCACGAGACAAGTGTGTTATGCACGTAAGTGAGTACGGAGGTGTAAACAATTATTGGAAAGGCCAAAAGCTCGGCCATGTAGAAAAAACATCTGGAGGCTTTGCCACAGCTTGTTTTATTCCCTGTACGTCGAATCTTAAAATACAGAGACTGTAAAAGGCGTTGTCCACTTTCTAATCTTCTTCTTCAGTAGAATGCACAAAAAGAGGCAGCACAAAATCAGCAGGCTTCAGCATTAGCCACCTTCATCTTTCAATTTAATTGCAGGATAAAAAGGTCGAAATGCCTTTAACTATCCAGGGCCACTGGCGCCCGGCAGAAACTACACAAGTGTTATCACTGTTACTAGCAGCTATTTTTCTTAGGTGTGCGCATCATAAAAAAGGGTAGGCAATATAACTCACATAACACAGGGCAAATAAATAAAAGCTGCTAAATGGTCTGCAAGTAGGGCGGCAAGAGAAAATGACGCCAGTGTAAAAGAGTCATGTGACTTGATTATGAGCAAAGTTAGAAAACAGAAACTAAACTAAGGCACGGAAGCCTGAAAAATGAAAGATGAATGGAAGTCTTGCCCCGACCAGGGGAATACATGCAACACGTCTGTTTTTCCCAGAGTTAATCATCTGATGTTTCAAGATGCAAGACTGTGCTTGGTCCACTATGCCCCTATGTGTTGTGGTATATGGGCCATCACCAGTGTGTCCCCTGCGGGGTCAGTGAGTGGACATAGAATAAGAGGTAGAAGGCAGCATGAGCTCTGGGGAAGAGTCCAGGAGACCCAGAGAATTGAATGATGCCAAGCTAGAGAGATTCTCAAGCAAGAGATGGCATAGGCCACACCCCCAGGTGAGCAGACTGTGGAGGTTACTGAAGCCACGTGACCTCAGAGGCTCCAGCCTGAGGAGGGAGGCTACAGAATCCTAACAGAGGAGAACCACTGCTGTGTGAGTGCCCGCTTCAGAGTGAGCCTGCACCATTCCTATCATGCTAGTCATGTCAGGCTGTGAATGACCGGCCACAAAGTGGCGAGGTAGGACAGCTGGAAAGGAAAGGTAAATATCCGGTCGCAAGTACATTCAGCAAAGCAGCAATGAATTGAAAGTACGTTCCAAACTGGATCTTAAAGTCAAGAGGCACAATGCTGTCAGAGGATAGAAACTCGTGCCACCAAAACCTCTGCAGCAGGTGAGGTCCACAGTCTTGTAGGTCTGAGGTCCTGATAAATGGCAATTAGTAGGGCCTCTGGATTCCACCAGCTGGGAAGAAAAGGCACATCCTACACCCACACAGAAACGAGAAGTCTGCGCAGTGAGAGGATCACTCAAACAGTCGGAAGGTTTAATAGAAACAGACCCTGACAGGGTGAGGAGAGTTGCTGACATCAAAAACTGCAAGCAGCACAAGCCTTCTTGGCGCTCTTAAAGGGAATGGTATGGCTTCTGAGAAGGAGCGTTTGTAGGCACCAAAGCGCAAGGAAGGGCCTGGCATTTTACTGGAGAGATAGTAGTGCAGAATACAAAGCAGAAACAACTATCTATTGAAGAAGCTCAAACATCTCCAATTGTAAGAGCGGTCACCGAGGCTTCATGGAATATCCACCATGCATGTTGGGTGACAGTTTTCTGTACAAAATTAAACCTCTAGGAGTTCAACTAAGGCCTCTGTCTTGACACCAACATTAATGCAGAAAAGGAAAATAGAATAATTTAGCACTCATCTTTTAGTTAATAAAACGGCAAAAACAAAGCAGGTCATCGATTTATCTCAGAATGAAACATAAGCAATGTTTTCATACAAACACTGTGAATACACAAATACATATATTTAATGATCACCTACCCTCCGATAGAGTCTGGCAGATAGATCAGCTGGTTTTCATCTATTTTCAGTGTGGTGAGTTTCTTCAGTGAACCTGTTATGATGAAATGCACAATATCTTTGAGAGAGAGACTTTACTTGTGAATCCGCTCTTTTAAATTAAAACCAAGTGAACATATTGCATTTACCATCATGATCTCATCAGAGCAGGCCCATAAGTCACACGTCTCTAAACCTGAGGCCTAATGACGACACTTTACTGAATTATTGCTTTGCAAAGCTAGGATGTAGACATTTCGGCCTCTAAGGAATCAATCAGCTCACAGTGCGATCAAAAACACATGCGGGACTGCAGAGAAGCAACATCTGTCGAGCTGAGGGATGCCAAACCTTCAGGTCAAACACATCATGCACAACCCGAGGACACAGCAGACAAATTAGATAGCTGAGCCCCTGTTACCAATGAGCGCGCACAGATCAGATAAAGAATGGCAAAGACCTTCAATGGCACAGATAAACAAATTAATTTTGCACAACACACTGCCGTTTGGTCAGCATGGATCCATCAGGGCAGTCAGCTGGAGAGCCCCAGTCTGCACTGGTTCCTAAAAAGAAATGTCAAGTCAGAAAAAGCGTCATTAAGACCTCCTTGAGATGCGGCTTCTCTTTGTATGTGATGGCAATTAACTATGGCCTCAGGTGAGGTAGTGCAGGGCTAAGGTTTGAGACTACCGATAAACAGAGATTTGTCTTCAAGTTTCTTCACATAAGCGTTTTTCATACATACAGAACATATACATGTTAAAATGGCTTTACACAAGAAAACAACTCTACGAAGAGTGACAGATTTCACTTCAATGCAATAGTTTAACGCCTTGCTTTATCTACATGCCTTTTAAACGAACAAATGCATGAGAAAATGATCTGCCAGTTCCCTTGTTGGCCAAACATTGCAGTTACTTAGCGCCGAGATGCCCATGGGCCTTCGTTTCACGCTTTACAAATGTTTAAAATAAAATAAATAAATATAGCATAAAGCAAAAATTCAGGGAGTAATATATCACAATTACTACATAATTGAAGGAGGGACGGACATCATGGTCAACGAAAGGCGTTGCCTCTTGTGAGCCATGCTCCTCCCCACTCTGAACAGTGGCAATAAGCAGCATAGCAACCCACAACTCAAACACCAGCCATGCAGACTAACTCGCACACCAAATGCAATGCTTATGACCTCATAATATCGAGAACTACAAATATGAGAAAATCTCATCTTCACATTACAAAGCATACACCGAGAGATCACACTGCACTGAGAGTTGTGTTATTCAAAATGTTAATATTAAGATAACATGTCATGATACTAATGAAAAACAAATCAGAACTTACATCCCCACCATCAAAACCAAAACTTGCTTTATCATAAAGGGACCAAACAGATTTACCAGGGGTATGTCTAGGGGATCCGGGTCTAGTCCCAAACTTCCTGCTACTGTGCTCGCTCCCTCCGTACAACTAGACGCAGGGCCCCAGTATCTCCGCAGATCTTTATCCCTTTTTCTCCGCATTGAAGCTCCGATACGCAGTCCTGAGTCCAGCCTCACCTTAAAAACAGACCTCAGAAAAGGCATCATTTTGCCCCTCCTAGTTCTTAAGTTAGCTGAGCACTTAATTAAGGTAAACGCTTCAGTCGATATTTTCCCTGGGGGTCTTTTGGGGTTTCTCACATTTGCCCCTGGTTTGAACAGTTGCTGATCTGTTCCCCCCACAGGCCACAGGGTTTGTTTCAGAGACTGCAGCCATGGAGTTTGTAGATCTTAACATATTCCTTCTCTCTACAGTCACACTCTTCCATATTTTATTTTTCTGTTCCCAGAAGCTTTTGAGCTCATTTAGATGAAGCCGAGACCCCTCAGTAACGATCTTACCCAAGCCTTGATCTGAGACAACAATGCCTGCTTCCATTTGAACGCCACTGACCTCTCCGTTATTTTGCATTCACGCACCATATTCCAGCAATTCTCTAGATTTTCCAAACTTTCCTCGCTGGAGTGTACCTGGGTGCTCTCTGATCTTCTTGCACCAGCTGAGAACAGGGGACCTCCGTGTTCTTTCCGAGCAGCTCGACAGCGAGCTAGCTCTGACTCTGCCCGTTCCGCATCCGAATGAGGTGCACTGCGCGACTCGCGTCCTTCTGGGCATCTCTGCAGTTCTAAACCAATGCAGCTCAACAAACTGCATCCGGGGTGCCTTTCAGGGTCAGACGTAATCCAAGTAAGCGGGTCTTGAGAAAAGGGTGGGCACACACTCTAGATCTTCCTAACCCCCAGAGTAAAGAGCTCCCAATGGGCTAATCTAGCTGGCTCCCATGTTCCCGCCTATCAATCTCCATGCTGAGATCTGTGAGATCCCCGTGATCTGTATCATCTCAGAGTAGGTGAGATCATTGGATCCAGTGGGGAGAGTACAGGAAGAGGCAGACCGAGAGGCAGGGGTAATACAGAACATAACAACTGGAAATAGTAGTCCCGATGGATGGCAGAAAGTACTGGACATCTTTCAAGGGAGATCAAGGGTCAGTTCTCTATATATGAGGCAAACCAGAAGGAGATCCAGGAAACTTGTTCGAGTTTGGAGGAGAAAATAGTTAGTCTAGCTCAATGTACTGAGACGCTTGAGAGCAGGGTATTGGAGCTTGGTAATGAGGTTAATATGAATACGCCAGAGGTTTCCAGATTAAAGCAGAGAGGTAAAGAGCATGCGGATAAGCATAGAAAGTTTGGAAAACAATTCAAGATGGATTAATCTCAGAAACTTGAATGTGACGTAAGGTGCTGAGGGGGATGATGATGCAAACCTTTTTGTTGTGAACCTGTTAAAGTACGCACTTCCCCAGATTGCTTACTCAGTTGATCTCATGAGCAAAATCCAAAGGGCGCATAGAGAGACCCAATTAAATTGAACCCTCGGTATAAGAAACCTCTTTAAATTTTGGGTAACATTCCTCTGTGAAAGAAAAAATCCTGAGTTCAGCTCTGAAAGAAAAAAGCCTACAGGCCAAGGGGCTCACCTTTGCAGTTAAGTCTGATATTTCAGGTGCCACTGAGGAAAAGCAATCGGAGCTGGGTGAAAGCATGGAGGAGTTGCAGAAAATCGCAGCCGGTAAGTGATGTAGGGGAACAGATGCACAGCTTCTCTGAACCAGAAGAAGCAGGTAATTTCATCACACACGAGGTCAGTGGAAGATAAGCAGTTAATAAGATACGTTTTATGAACACCCGGAGGAGCTCAAACAAGCATAGGTAATTTCAAGAGGAAGCTATGGAAGGATTCTAGTGGGTGGGTTTAAGTGAGGTAGGGAGCGAGTGGGATTAAATAAAAAAAATATATATATATATATATGTCCTCTAATGGTGATAAATGGACACCAGGTGTAATCTGCCTCATACTAATAATAAATGGTTAAGCATGGGAGACCGGTCTTCTCAATACTAAGCTGGAATGTTAATGGACTGCGGGTGAAAAAGAAGCAACACCTCATCTTGCAGTGCCTAGGAGAGAATATGTAGCAAGTTATCATGTTGTAAGAGACCTACCTATTGAGACAAGAGTGCATAGATCTTATATTGAAACAGAGATGGGTGGTAAAAGTGGTAATTCATGGCCTCACATGATGAGGTAGAAGCGATTAGAAATGATAGAAGTTCAATTTCAGGTGACATTTCATATCTCTTTGACATAGAACAGTATAATTTCTGAGCATATTTTCTGAGAAAAAGCTGAAGACATGCTTCTTTAAGGGGGACTGCAAATGGGCTGATACACTACCCTTGACTTTGCCCTATGTGTTCATCTTCACCGGGGCCATTCCCACTGTTTACAGCTCCACAACTCTCGATCAAAGTCTACAGATACCAACGTATACATATTTACATATATTTGTTACTACTTAATATACTTGTTTATTGGTATAAATATTATAAGGTCGCTTCAGCTGAGAAACCACTGTAGACCTAGGTGTAGAAGAGGGTCCATTGATTGGCCTCTGATATTTAGAAACCAGCTCCTTAACATTTGATGTACCACAGAGCAGGAGTCTCAAGCTCAGGAAGTCCCTTGAAGACCTGGGCTGCACTTTGGGATCCTACACAGCACCACATTTTCCTACTGACTGGGAAGTAGCCTTGTAACCTTTGGAGGCACTTGTGATGGTGGGTGCCACCTGCAGAGTCTCCATAGTACTAGTCGTCACTTTAACCGTTCAACCTAACCCCCAGCCCCCACTTGGAGTTCATGGAGGTACCTCAATCCCTTGATTGCTCTTTCTTTAGCCTGGTTGATGTCTCTGGCATCAAAAGAGGAGTTTTGTGATGAGAGGCCCCAATGGTACACAGGTGGACTTTTGTCAGGTGAGGTGGCCTCACTGCCCTTATGCTGTGGTTTCCAATGTCCTAGCTTGTCCCACTTCAGACATACACCTGTTGTGGACCTCCCAAGACCTGCGTCTGGGGACAGACTTCATCTCTCTCTCTCTCTCTCTTATCTGGAGGAGTGGTATACCTGGAGGGCCACTACTGGACTGCCACCAAACCAGACCTTCCCTTTAGCAGTTGTCACTCGCTGGCCTTTGGTGCCATATCATGGAATTTGACAGACTTCACTTCTAAGTGGCTCATGTAGATCTGTTCACACATTATCAAGACTCTTATATCTCCAAAGAAAACCAGTACGCATCCACCATCCGAAACAGTATTATCCTACCTGTGTTGTGTTATGTTATGTTAGCAGTTTGTGTAAGCGCGACAGCTGCCCCAGCAAAGAGGCGTACCGGCGCTGAAGATCAACAGGTGCAGTACCGACAGAGGTGAAAGAAACTGGGACAGGCAATCCTAAAGAGGGTGAAATAAATGGGTCTTAACGGCTTTCCGGAAGGCAGACAAGTTCTCCATAGAGCGAATGTTCATTGGCAAGGAGTTCCAAAGCTTAGCTCCCAGCACCCGGAAGGAGCGACTGCCAATGCGACAGAGTTTCGTACGAAGTACGATCACCAGGTGTTGACCTAATGAGCGCAAACTACGTTGGGGCACATATGGCATCAGAAGCGGGCACAGGAGATCTGGGCACCTGGATTTAAGGATCCTGAATGCCAGACTAAGGGTTTTAAACTGAATGCGGGATTCAATAGGAAGCCAGTGCAGCTTTCTGATCGTGGCTCTGGCAGAGCATCTACGGGGAAGACCCACAAGAGTTCTTGCTGCCGAGTTCTGAACTCTCTGTAGCCGTGCTATCTCAGCTTTATTTACGCCCAGAAATAGTACGCTGGCATAGTCCAGGCGAGAAAGGATCGCGGCCTGTACAATAAGCTGCCGAACTTTGGAATCAAAAATCTTCAGTATAGGATTGAGACTCCTCAGCAGGCCCACACAGGTAGCTGCCACTCTTTTGGTGTGGGTCTGGAAGCTGAGCGAGGAGTCAATCCAGACTCCCAAGTTTTTAACTAATGATTTGGGTGGTGGGATGGTGCCAAAAGAAGATGGCCACCAGTGCTCATTCCAGTAGGTGGTATTCTTCCCGACAAGCAACACCTCCGTCTTGCCTGCATTAAGCTGCAGGCAGTTGTCCGTCATCCACTGGGCTACTGCAGCCAGCCCATCCCTGAATCTCAAGGCCGATGTAGATGGCCCTTCGGTAAGAGTGATGACCAGCTGAGTATCATCTGCATATGATACCAGTGTGAGGTCCCACTCTTTAGCCACTACCGCAAGTGGCTGCACATAGAGATTGAAAAGCGATGGGCTGAGTGCCGAGCCCTGAGGGACTCCCTGGCCGATGGGATGGGACTGAGAGAGATACGGGGGTGCTGACACCCGGAAGGATCTGTCCTTTAAGAATGAACGAAACCATTCCAGGGCAAGACCAGTAATCCCCACTGTCTCCAGACGATATAACAAGATGGCATGTGATACCGTATCAAAGGCCGCGCTGAGATCTAACAGAATCAGCGCAGCACTCTGACCAGAATCAAGAATCGTCCGGAGATGTTCGGTCGTGGAGAGTAGGGCAGACTCAGTACTATGGCCAGGCCTGAACCCGTTTTGTGATGGGTCCAGAATGTTGTTTTGGTGCATATATTGGGACAGCACATTGTTAACGTGGGCCTCCGCAAGCTTAGACACCCATGGGAGCAGGGAAATTGGCCTGAAGTTTTCTGGTTTGGAAGGATCCAAGGTAGGCTTCTTAATGATAGGGGAAACCCATGCCTGTTTCCAGGCAGTAGGGACACTGGCCATAGAGAAGGATAGATTGAGTATAGAGGCCAGAGGTTGCTGGAAGAGCGCCAGAGACTCAATGAATTGTGCCGGCCTCATGGGATCTGCCGGAGAGCCAGACTTGACTTTCCTGCAGAGTTTAGTCAGGTCATCATACGTAATTTCTGGTATGAGCGTCAAGGCGGCGCCACCAGTGTTGGTATTAGTGGGGTTGTGTAGATCCAAAGAGTGCTGCGGGAATGACCTGTATATTTTTTGCACCTTTTCTACAAAGAAAGTGGCAAGGTCCTTGCACTGCTGCGCGAAGGTAATGCTGGAAACAGGGGTTCTACTACTCTGGAGTTCTTGCACCAGTTTAAAAATACATTTGGTAGGATTAGAACTAGAGTTAATTTCTTCCGCGTAGAAAGAGGCACGTGTGAAGCAAATTGCTTTGTGATAGAGTTTTAGGTCTCGCGACCTATCAATGCGCACAAGCGCATTGAGCGGAGCGAGAATTCAAGTGCTCGAAATCCTCGTCAAACCAAGGGCTTCTTGGTGCGGTTTTCATTAAGTTCACGTGAATCACGTGACCAAACAAGCACGAGCATTCACGGCCGCACAGCACATCAAAGGGCTTCGCCCAGCGTGCGCTCTGCGGCTTCTCCTCCCCTAACTAATTAATCATGGCTGGCCGGCCGGCCGTACTTTCAGTTTCCCGGCCGCTCTGCATTATCAGGTACGTGTTGGTGACGCATTATTTCACTTTGTCTCCGTGCGCCACTCATCTTCTCTGCCATGTGTTGCTGTCTCCGTGTACTTCTTCCTATGTTGCTGTGTCCCTCGTGCTTTTCCCCCACCACTCGTGTTGCTCTCTCCCTTGTTCAAAGGGTCGTGCTTTATTTACACACATCCTCCAACCCAACACCCTTTTTTAAAATTTCTTGTTTTTTGCTGTGTCTAGTATCGATTATAAGCATGCCCCAGTGCAGAGCTTTTTGAAATACACACATCGAGGCCGACCAAACTTAGCCCCACAACTCGTGCCTATGCCGCCACTGTTGGGTGTTGTCGTCTTGCCATGCTCAAACCGCAATGCACTTTCTTTCCATGCCACCACACATCGAGGCCGACCAAACTTAGCCCCACAACTCGTGCCTATGCCGCCACTGTTGGGTGTTGTCGTCTTGCCGCCATGCTCAAACCGCAATGCGCTTTCTTTCCATGCCACCAACATCAATGTGAAAAAAAGTTTCGAAAAGCATAGCGTAATCGGACAGATATTTGTATAACAATCCCTCCTGCTACTGGCATTCTCCCTTCTTTTGTACGGCCATTAACACTTACTAGTCACAAGATGCTCCAAGTGTGCTGTCTCCACTGCCAGTCCTCCGACGATACCCTTTTGGCTTTTAGGACGCCATTATCTAGCTGTGGTTGCAGTTCACATGACCGCCATCTCGAGCTCACGTTGTACATCCTACACCGAGTGGTAGGACTCATGATGAACAATCTACGTCTATAAACAATGTTCGCCATATTGGAAAGATCGCATTTACTAGATACGAGTAAGGAAACGTGTGCACAAACTCGTGGCGATATTGTTCTATTGGCCCAAAAGTTCATTGAAATCCCGAAATACATGGAGTTTAAACAAATACTGAAAACAAGCATTGGCATAGCCAATAGGTCTCGCTTTTGGGACCTTATAAGTAGTTATGCAGCATAATATCCTTGTTGCAACAACATAAACTGTCGCATGGCTAAACACTTACATGGTCCCAAAAGCGAGACCTATTGGCTATGCCAATGCTTGTTTGTTTAGCCAGGTACAGTACTTTATCCCCATCTTTATAGTCCCTTCTCCAAGTTCGCTCTGCCTTCTTACAATCTTTCCTCATGGATCTCAGGGTGTCATTATACCAAGGGTTGGAGGGGAGTCTGCGCCCCTTGGTCCATTTGGCTGGGATGAGGGCATCTAGTCCCCTTATAATCCAGTCATGGAAGGTGGTGTATGCAGTGTCGGGGTCCGTATTGTCCCCACAAAGAAACGATCCTAAGGTAGTATGGAGGTCCTTCGGTTTAAGTTTATGCCAAGGCCTCTTGAAGACCCGGATCGGCCCATCCTTATTAAATGGTTCCATGACCTTCATGGTGGCTTAGATTAGATAGTGATCTGTCCATCCCATGGGTTTGGGCACATCCGTCCTGACCTCCGGGATGTTGGTAAACAAAGGATCTAGTGCATGCCCTGCCAAGTGCGTAGCAGTCTGGATTAAGGAATCTAATTGTAAGGCCGCTAGATCCGCCAGGAGATTTTTAATAATAGGGTCATGAGTCTGGTCAAAATGGAGATTTAAATCTCCTAGAATCGTGAAGTTGGCCGAGCCCACAACCAAGGAACTGGCCACCTCAAGAAGAGATTCAATAAACTTAGAAGCAGGTCCAGGGGGTCGATAAATGTAAAGCCCTGACAGTGCAAAATGTGGGCCTATGACAATCTTAAATCGGGCGCCTTCACAACCCCAAATATCTTCCTTGATGAAGGAGCAAGCATATTGATCTTTATAGATAACTGCTATACCACCACCCCTAGCATCCCTGTTTATAGTCCTGATCAGATAGCCATCTGGCAGCGTAAGATTCGGTAAACTAGCTATGTCATCGCGAAGCCACATTTCACACAAGAAAAGAACATCAGGGGATTCATCTAGGATAAGTGTGTGTACCTCTAAATAATGTTTAGCGAGGGACCTAACATTCAGTTGGAGGACGGTAAGAAGAGCTTGTTTAGACAAACCCAGCCTGTGTCCAGGCAGGCAGGGCCTAGGTGCGGCAAAATCACATTACTTACATTGTAGGCATGTCTGTCCTAGATAACCAGGTCTGGCTAGGGTTCAGTGCAAGTAAAGTCTCCTTATCATATTGTAGGACTTCCCGTGGACCTTGGCCAGGGGGACAGGCGAGAGGCGATGTCTTGGCGATGACGGGCGCAGACGGGCTTGCCGTCGGCACGCCCGCTGCGCCCGACCGCTGCGCCGTCGGGGATTGGTGTTCATTTTAAGGAGGAGAGGAGGGTGGGAGGCAGCCGCAACTAGAGCGCTACCCCTGCCTCACCCATAATGGCGTCCACCCCACGCTCGCACCAGCGCCTGTGCAGGGAGTGAGTGCAAGGTAGGAGCAGTGTCTTCAAAGTGCAAATTAGCAAGTTATGCAAGGCACGATTTACCAACACTTTAAAAACAAATGTAAAAACGAGCGTGTGCAAAGTGCTCTGAAGAATGTTAAATTCGTTTTTTAAAAAGAGCGCGATACAATAAAGTGCCCTCCAAGTTAGCAGCCCCCGGCTTCCTCCGCCTCAGGGGTAAACAACACAAGTAATCTTTGTGGCTCGAATTTTTGGAAGCTTAAGTAGTGAGGGAGGGCGGGAGGCAGCCGCAACTAGAGCGCTACCCCTGCCTCACCCAAAATGGCGTCCACCCCACGCTCGCACCAGCGCCTAATCGGCTGTGCGGGGAGTGAGTGCAAGGTAGGAGCAGTGTCTTCAAAGTGCAAATTAGCAATTTATGCAAGGCACGATTTACCAACACTTTAAAACAAATTTAAAAACGAGAGTGTGCAAAGTGCTCTGAAGACTGTTAAATTCGTTTTTTTAAAAGAGCGCAATACAATAAAGTGCCCTCCAAGTTAGCAGCCCCCGGCTTCCGCCTCAGGGGTAAACAACACAAGTAATCTGTGCAACTACTTAGCAGCTGAACAGATTGACTTATGAAGCTATCGCTCACATTTTTAGTTCTGAGCACTCTACAACAAAGGAACAATTTACAGTGAGCTTTTGCAGTCTGTACAACATTGCTTACTCTGGTCCTTGCCTTTCTGTATTTAATCCGACTTTTATTTGGAGCTCAACCCATCTCTACTCTCAATGTGTGTCCATGAGCAGGACCAATGAAGCCTCCCATTGGGAAACTTCATTTATTCTTTTCAACGTTTGAGCTTTCTTCTTATTCTTCATCATACTAGACTTTGAGTATATGGCTAGGAAGGGATATTCCGTATTGGAAAAAGGTACTTTTATCCACCAGAAATATGCTTACAACAACAATAAAAGTCTTGATTTTGCCTCCAATAGTGACCACGCTTCATTAGCACATCAGTATGACCTCTTGCAAGCTGATGATGATCAGGAATAGTAGTGTTTGATGAACATAATGGCTTCCGTAACTGAGGGGTTCAGGAGACTTACTGACAAAGTGTATGATATGGCTTTGCTAATCACGGCTCTCAAGGCCGGAAAACATGTGGGTCAAATGATGGAGCAGTGCAAAAAGAGAAATCGACAACAGGAAAATGGCAAAAGCATAAAGACCACAAACAAGATTGACAACCTAAAAAATTCTGTGTTAATATAACATTCAAGTCACAGGTCACCCTGTATAAAAAAAATATGCTTCAACTTCTTTGGGATGCCCTCACTATGGAAATGCTGTAGTTTGCATTTGTGCTCCATTACTGACTGTACTAACTGATTTCTTACAGGGCCACCCATAAGGGGCCCGCAATTCCGTACAGTTGGCAAACCACAGGGAAGATACTTCAAATGGTAATCATAAAACAGATATTCTATACACTAACATCAAACTTTCCTTGTAGTATATTTCAGTCAATTAATCCAGTAGTAACGTTGCACTTTGAACATCTAAGCCAAACTGCATAGCTACACATCAAGTATGCAATTTGCTCTCCCAGCTACCCATACCAGTCAGGTGGACACTAGAGTAAACTTCTTCGATGAACCTTGTGTGGTGACTATTGGAAGATTCCCTGATGGATCTTCCCAGTGTGGAATCTTGCTAGGTCACGTATAATGTAACAGTGTATTTAAAGGTAACAGAGAAGGTGGGGACTATGAAGAGACCAGTTGCGCTGGCATGATGCTGTTAATGTTTTTACCTGTCGTGCCTCAGCTAAAGGATCTACTCAGCAAGGAAACATGTCTCCGGTACAATTGCCTATCATGGCCACAGATCATTACACCATCCTGTTTTTATTCCTTTAAAGATTAAACAGGTCCAGGGGTGATCTGCAAACCATGCCACCTTCGGATCACCATAGAAAGGAATAGTACAGATAAATCCTTACAAGTCAGATTGGTCTACACGCTGCCCTCTTCCCTTTCCTGGAACAGTAGTACAACTATCTTTACTGCTATCAAAACTGATGCTGTGACATTTTTGGCCAATATGTCTCAGCCTATTTTTAAACGGACTCCAATTTACAATTTGCTGCTATTATAGACCTCTTAATGTGAAAGGTGGCCATTCTTCAGAAAATCGTATTTACAACGTATACCACTGGAGTAGCTTATTTTCTTGACACAGGTATTAAAGATGACCGCACAAAGACATAAATTCCATAAAATTCAAACAACCCCAAGCATGTATGAATATATGGCATACACCTTTTTACACAGCTCAGTCTACAGCAACACTTACTTCTACAATAAATGTACTTTCTATCATGTGAACCTCATAACAGTATGGAAGTTACAGCCATGCTCATCACTATGACTTATCACTTGGAAGCTGCTCCTTGTGTTAATTGTTTATATATTGTTTTATTAAGGATTTGTCCAGAACAAACCTCAAAAGTTAAGCAGGAAGAAGAAACAAACTTAAAAGCACAGAGATCAAAGTCAGCTTATGTTACTTGACAGCTGTGCAGTTTTCCTAGCATTCGTTTTTTTTTTTTTTGTAAACCTTTATTTGTACAAAAAGGAAATACAAATCTGGGCCTACAACCAGACCGGCCGGCCACGATACAATAGAGCAATCCAAAAAATACAGAAGAAAAATATACAGATACAATCAGGATAATATGCAGTCAATACAGTTCGAAAAAGGAAGGGGGGGGGGAGAATCTGGACGGCCCACAAACAGGAAGAAGGAAGGTTAATTTTTATAATATTACAATAAGGAGTATAACAGGCTCGGATACAGTATAAATGAATCCAGGTTCCCAGAGCAAACTATTGGCCATAAGAAAACTAAAGGGGCAGCAATGCGGAAAATTATCACTACAGTCTACATCAGTACGAAAGCAGATGCGGTTAATTCAAATCAACATACAAGTAGACTCATCGTGTGCACCTCTACCACCCAATAGCACAGCAGAGATAGGACGATGGAACCGGAACACTAACATCACTAAAGCCAACCCGTCATACTAACCCTAGGGAGAGAGAGAAAGAGAAGGGGAGGGGAAAGAAAAGGGGGAAAAAGAAAAATACAGACTGAAAGAGAAGAGCGCCGCTCCGAGACAAGCATCCCGTAGTAAGGACACAGAAAGAGCAGGAGTATTAGCAACAAGGAAGGGATGGGAGTCGGCACTGAAACGCAGCATAGCCACAAAAGGAGGGAAGCAGCAATCCAGACCCCATCCCTATAATACCACGGGAGGCAGGGACAGCCGCGGCTCTCCTATAAAGGGATACAAAAGGGCCATAGAACAAAGGAAAAGAAACCGGGAAAGAAAACCCATCCCACCCATCCCACCCAGCACCCCTGCAGAAGGCTACGGCCTACCCCCCCAGCAGCGTGCCTGTCGCCCTAATCCCGAACCCGAAATGTAGGAAACACGAAAGAGAAAAAGAATAAGGAGACAAAAAGAAGAATAAGAAGACAAAAAAGATGCGAGGGAGGAGTGAAGAAGTAAAAACAAAATGGTCGGCCTCAGCCCTCCGCCCAACCAGTCAATCGTAATACGTGTAGAAGAAAGCGATACAACTCGAGCATCATAAAACGTACAAGGGGGCCACCCACCGCACTATGCACACGGGAAAGCTCGCCATGGATATGTATACCAGCAATCCACCGGAAGCAATGTATCTCACCCCAGGCCTTCCTTAGCTACATGCAACTCCCACCATACGACAGCGAGAAGCGAACAATTCGGTGCAAGGCAATCACACGAACAAAAAATAGTCCGATGAAGACGTAGGCCAGGGAGGGCAATCCATAAGCAAAAGATCAAAAGTCCGGGTATACAGTGCAAGTGTCCCAACAATGTTAACAAGGGCAGGAAAAGACAGGAGTTCAGTCTCGCCGCTCGGGAAAGCGGGGGCTCCCCTGCAGAGCAGAAACACGACCTCATCAAGGCAAATAGATGTAGCAAGCCATCATGTTTCTCGGACACTCGAGTAGGATCCGACCCCAGAACGACATCCGGGCCCCCAAACTCCAAACAGTGAGGCGCAGGAGGTTCAGAAGCCAATCGTTCGCACACCTGTCGACGGCCAGTGGCAGTAGTTCTCAGCGCGGCCGAGGGGGTTGAGGCAGAAGCATCACCGAGACGAGAGGGGACCGTGAGAGACCGGCCCTCTAAGATGGCGGCGGACCGCACCGATACCCCAGAGGCAATGGGGGTCAAGGCCGCATGCAAGGACCGCAGTGCTTCCAGAACGTCGCCGATTGTAGGCTCGCGCACACATGTCCAGGCCCCCGTGCAGTCCAGTAGTCCAGGTCCGCCGTCCGGAGGATATCTACGGTCTATCTCGATGGCCGCCATTTTGTGGATTCAGGCTCGTCACCACCTCCCACGACTCCCGGATCAGGGCCTCAGATGCGGACCTCCACAGAAACCAAGGGGGGTCCCGCTATGGCAGCCTTGGTGCAGAAAGGAGAGCCGCCAAAGTCGGGTTGCAGCCTGCAATACCTTTGGCGTGGTCGAAGAGCAGATCCCGGGAGAAGTGGAGAAGTGTGGCTCACTGGTTAGAGGAGGCAGACCTGGAAGCAGAGGTCAGCCTGGGACCAGGGTTCAATTCCCGTCTCGGCGGGGTCTTGAGTCCTAAAATGTCCATGGACTCGACAATTCTCGCTCCGGTGCCTACTCAATTCACGGGTTCACACTCTGCAACTCTGGGCAATAGCTTGCTTAATCTCCACAACGGCCCCTCGCGGCGGGATGCCTGGCTTTCACCTTGCGGATACCCTGCCGGGGTTATCTCACAGGGGAATACCAGGACGGGTTCCCTAAGCAAGCGCTTAGAAACCGCTTGGTGATTTGCGCTATATAAATTCCTGTACATTTACATTTACATTTACATCCCGGGCGTGAGGCTCCAGGATGGACGGTCGGAGTCGCGGCAGGGGGGCCCCCTTCACACGAGCAGCCCTCGGTGCACCGTGCCCCACACCAGCTCCACGGCCGCCAAGGCAAGTCCGGATCAGGACCACCGGAATGTTCGCACAACGGTCTCCCGCCAACGGCTCACGCTCTCGGCCGGGGCCGACGCGTACAACAATGCCAGGCTGGGTCCAATAGGCGAGGCCCCGTCTTCATCACCGCGGAGGCCCTGGTTCCTCAGGGGGCACAACTTCGGAGTCGCGGCACGTAGGAGCCTCCAGGTCAGACGGTGAGTAAGAGCAACACGTTGCGTTTCAATCTCTGCTCGAGTGCATCGTCCCGGGGCAGGATATATGGCAGGATTTGCGAGTCAGGCCGGAAGGCTGACGGAGCCGAGCTACAGAGCGACCATTACGATCGCGAGCTTGGCTCCTCCCGCATTCGGTTTTCTTATACCATACAACAAACAATAATACAACAACAAACGATGCACTATATTTAATACATTATATAACCTTAAGCTTCCAAGAAAACAAACATTACGGTGCCAAGGACTCCTATCCAGCAATTCTGATAAGCCCAAAAGTGCCAAATCTGACGTCTTATTGCTTACAAGGAATGTCTTTTGTCATGAGGGAGTGCAGAGTGGTAGGTCTCTAGCTGTGAATTACAATAAATTAGTTTTGTTAGCAATGTCTTGACTCTAAGAAATCCAGTCCCGACCCCAAGAGCAAGCTTCCCGGCATTTGGCCAACTCAAAAGCTATTGAAACAAGTCTCATAACATACTGAAGGAGGTTTATGGTGTACCCCAGGAGTGCCAGCATAATGTATGGAGGAATCTCTTTTTCAAGCACGTTGGAGACGCAAGCAAAAATATATAACCAGTATTTCTTAACTCTGGGGCATGCTCAGGCTCAGTGGAGGTAGTCCACTAAGAGGGCTTGACATCACACACATCTAGAATTCCCTGCAAGACCACAGCTTAGTTGAAGTAAGCGATACTATACACACAATATAAAAATTTAAAGTGAATCAATGGCAGCCTGCCACTAGGTGCTATAGTTCTCAAACCACAGAAAAAACGCCATTCTTCAGCTTTAAAAGGATGCTGAAGGTCCACCAGCCACTTATCCCTAGCTGCCGGAACCATGATAGGGTCATCCTCCTGCACAGAGATGTATAATTTAGAGATGATGTATGTTTTACTTTAATGGTATGCAGCAAGCAGGAACATGTTTTGCAGCAGACCCCATGCATGATGTGTGTAGACTAACAGAGCAGGACATCAAAGTGTATGTTGCTCTACAGTGTATCTAAATGGACAATGCTTTGTAAAAAATAACCAGAAAACACTGATGATCAAGACTTGGTTGATAGCGACGAGCCTTCTTTAATACCAACCTATGGACTCGGGCAGCTGCTGCAAGGAGTTACTGGACAGGAGGAGATCCTGGAGACTTTCACATTCCGAAATGCCTTCTTCGATGATTTCAATGTTGTTCTTCGACAGGTCCAAGTAGGTGAGTTGTTTTAAACTGCCAATGAACTACAGACACAAAAGAAGAAAATGTGGTCACTGTAAAGTGGTAGCCATTCCACAAAAGAATGAAAAAAGAGACTTCTCTAAAAGCTGACAGTTAAACGAAACTTGTAAAACAGAAAGCTTGTTAGACATTGTTCCGTTATGGAGTGGTTACATGCAGTATCTATCAATGCTTAATTGGAATTTAAATCTTGGGGCTCAAAGTTTGACACATTTTGCACACAGGCTGGAGTTTGCAGAGTTGCCCAACTTTGATTGCAGAAGATGATTCCCACAAACATATTTTTTGCTGGAGCATTATCAGGCAAAAACCTTTTTCCGAGAGAATCGTTCTGCTGAAAGTGTTTATTTCTGAGTTGTAGATCCTCTGAAAACCTCCATTTAGCACAGCATTTCTTCTGCAAATGTCTTTACTTTGGCAAACTTTGAAAAATTCTAAAAGATTTTGTGAGTTTTTAAGAAAAACTGCTCAAATGAAGAGGACAATAAACACTCAGTTTTGCAAGCTGTTTAAACACTGATGTAGTCTTATGTTCTGTGCACACTAGCGTTACAGTCCTAATGAAATTGCTACATTTAATTTGAATAAAACCTTCACAACAGCAAGAACTGTCGAACTGTGTTTGTCCATTACTAGGTTATGATGCTCGCCAGTTGTCCTCATCGGAGTCCTCTTCTCAGACTATGTAGAAGTGCAAGCAGGGCACACGAGCAATGAAAAGGCCCCAAATGTACTCTGAATTGGGTATTATTGCAGTAGAGAACACTATTCATCAGCGACAGTGCATTGGCATGAAGATTCAGACAGTAAGATTAGATTAGTCTTTGAGCTGTCTTTTTAACTCCTACAAATAGGTGGGGTATGGATATAGATATGTAGGAGCATACCACACAGGGGTGTTAGAAACCATGAAGGAAGAAAGTCTGTTGAAATAATCAGAAAATCCCATTACAAATCGTTTGAGCTGCAGACGTAAGATCTACAAACATGAAATAAGTGAAGGAAAAAATGAGTAAAAAATCCCTCCCCGAATCTGTCCTAGGGGCAGATGTATGAAGCTCAAATGGGTTCGAAAACGCCGAAATTCACAGAATTTCGGCGTTTGCGAACTCACTTTCGTTAAATGGTATGTATGTAGCAAATTTGAGTGCAAAATAAGGAATCGCTAATTTGCGATTCCTTATTTTGCGATTGCATTTAAGGAATCGCAAATTTTGCGATTCCTTAAATGCAACGTATGAAGCACCCAAGTTGTGCGATTTCTCATTAAGAAATCGCAAATTACCACCAACTTGAAGTTGGTGGTAATTTGCGATTTCTTTCACAAAAGCACTTTTTTGCATTTGTGAAGGTGCTGATGAAGCAAGATTTCGCACATTACGCGACTTGCTGAAATCAAGAACCTCGAATCACATTATAATCCTATAATTCAATTTGTATGTCTTACTAATTTCCTTTATTTTTGATATACATGTATCTTAGTGATGCTTGCCTATGTGTTTTACTAATACGAATAATCCTTGTCTTAATATGGCCGCCGCTTGAGAATTCTCTACTGCGCATGCGTTAGTCACACTCACGTGACGTGACGTAGTTGTAGTTCTGGTGGGAAAATGTGCGCATGCGTATTCGCCTCTAAAATGGCTGTCTGAAAACTCACATGGTGAAGCTTGCGCAGATGCTCTCGTGTTATTGTCTGTTGCACTAATTCCTAATCGCATAGTATATTTTTATAGTAAGAAGTATAAAGTAACTACTCATGTTATATTATGAAATCATTTATTTCTATGTTTTAATTTGTTTTCGCTTACTTTTCATTACCTACGATAAATGAGGGGTTGGAGTGAGACGTGAACCATCTTGAAGGTCCCTACTGCGCATGTCGCGCAGCCAGGGAGAAAGTAACCTTGAGCAGTGGAACTCAGCCAGCTGGCAGTCACAGTCAAGATGCTCCTGAGAAAACAACCTCTGACCCAGAAGGATGGAGCTAAACTGTCCTTAACTCGATACAATTGTATATTTCCCCATTGTATTCTGCAGAATAGGTCATGGGAACCCCAAATCTGCTAGGCGGTTCCATAACATGCAAATACGAGCTTGTAGAAGTTTGTTCTGATTGGTGTGTTGACCTTTCCTACTTGGGGACCAATCGAAATTGGGGATTCTGACACTTTGCAACATTGGGGGGTGGTACACTGACCCGAAAACAGTATATCTAGCCTAGGTTCAGCTAGAGAAATTGTCCGACTTGTCTGAATAGCTGACCTGTCACTGACCCAACGCACTCAATAAGTGACTGAATACAGAGCGCTGCGGAGCACTCTGTCCGAATTTGATCATAGACTCTAAGGTTTTACTAAACCTTAAGTGCTGGCGGAGCACTTTCCTGGGGAGTTCGCAAACCCAATCGGGGTTCTGACTGATAGCTGCAGAGAGGGTGGAGCGCAGGAGTTGCTTCCAAACTGCGGGTGCTGGTCGTGCCTTGGTGGTCCTGTCCTGATCCTAATCTGGTTTTCCTGTCCTGTCGTGTCCAATCTGCACCTGCTGTCCCATAGATGACTGTCCTTCCTTGGGGTATTTCCTGTCCTTGACTGATCCGTGGCCAGGGTTGTTCTGCACACCTTTCTAGGTAAATATAGTGCGAAACTCTTAACTGCATCTCTATTTTTCTGTCTTTGCTTTAATAAAGACATTTCTTTGCATACGTTAATTTTCCATGCTTTCCGCAACCTACTATAAAAGTCATACAGTATATTTTCCTTAGCATGATCCTATGTTTCCATACCTTTTAGAACACATTCTCTCCATACTGTTTATGAAACATAACTGTGGTATATAAATTTCTCCTGAAATCTGATTTTGCGTAAAGATACTAGAACTATAGCGTGTTCCATTTTTCCCCCTCCTATAGATGTATACGATTTCCAATCCTTACCTTGTAGTATTTTTTCCAACAGTAAAGTCTAGTTCGTGATCCAAGTTTCTAAAATCCATTTAGTAGATCGCATTGTTATAATTTTCTTATAGACTCATAAATGATTGCCCTGACACTGTTCCTCTATGGCTATGTTCTTTTCGTTATCTTGATTATTGACTGCCTTTTAACTGTAAACATGATGATTTCCGAACCTGATTTCTAGATAAACTTTTAAAACTTCTCAGTTGTCTGTGATCATTTAATGCGAAATAGAAATAAGTTGGGTTTTGTATTTTGCCTGCCTTTCTTTTACAGCTAGCTCCCTGATCCATTGTGGATCTTAGGTACCTGTAACGGTGGATTGGTAAGTCAGGTACAATAGAAATAAATAGGTAGGAACCAGGATTACTGGTAGACAAATTGTTATGTCACCCGATTAATGTATATGATAAATTGGAAGAATATGGGCCTGGTACGTGTATGGTGAAAATTATTGGCCGGGTGACCTGCGATCTCTATCAGTGCCATGTGGCGGGCATGTATGTGCGCCATATGCGCACACATGTGAATTTCAGGGGTGCATCAGGGTGTCCTTATGACACCCTTGAAATTATTCTCAATTTGCGATTCTCAAATTGCTAATCTCAAATTGAGAATAACTTCCCATTCATTCCTATGGGCCTCCTGGCCCATAGAAATGAATGGGAAATTATTCCTTAATTTGTGAATTCGCAATTTGCTATTCGCAAATAAGGAATAATAAGAAATCGCAAAAAAATTGAGATTTTTTAGATACATACCATTTTGTAATTCTCAAATAGCGATTCTCAAAAAATCGCTATTTGAGAATCGCAAATAGGTATTTTGATACATCTGCCCCCAAGTTACTCATCGCCAGTGAGATCTGTTCTTCGTTCTGCTCAGTCACAGAACTTTCATCTAAGAATAATGGAAGGGGATCAGGAAGATGGATGAAGTCCGTAGGCGAGCTTGGTTTCTGCTCCTGTCCATCTGAACCTGTCGGACGGAGACTCGCGTTTCAGACACAATCAGCGGGAGCATCAGCAGCACAGCCCCTACTGCTGCGCGACAAGACAATCAGGGTTTCCGAGAACTATCACGAATGAAATGAAGTGTGGAATTAGGGATAAGTGCACCCCGCGCCTGAGAAGATTTATGCTGACAGAGCGAGGGGAAGCAGGCAGTCAACTGTACCAACTAACATTCCCGCAGAGCAGAGAGGCCTTTCGGTAAACCGCTCACAATGCTAAATAAGTAGAGAGTACAGTATGGAAGCAACAAACACATATGGCGCATTAGACGTAAATCATCCTGTAATACCAACACACGGTGCCATTCATTTATCATGTGTATCTGAAGCTGTGCTGGGTAGCAAAGATGCCTGGGGGTGTTAGAGCCATGATTTTCTTCAATTGACTGAAATTAAAGCCAGCCCTCTTCATCTAGTCTGCTGATGTGGCATTCACACTTTCCTTCTTCCTACTACAACCTGCAGTAGGAGGCAATGAGTCAGCCCACTTCAGATATTGGCTACTTTCAGTGAGAGTGGCAGCATCCTGGTCCTTGAAAAGGAGTACATCTACACACAATACCGTTCAGTTCAGGGACAGGGACTACCATGGTAATGTGTCATTTTTGAGTGCAAAAAGTATTTTTGGCTTGTAGCCAACATTTTTGTTTTAATTGGTAAGGGTCCTTAGGTCCCCCAACAAAGTTTTATAAAAACCATGACAAATCGAAACAAGCGTTGAGAAAGCCAGCTCACCTTGCCAGAGCTTGTTTTCTTTTTTTTTTTTTTAAGATATGGTCGCCAGATTCATGTTTTCTAAACAGTCCTAATAAAAAACCCATAAATATATGCCTAGAGGGGCTTTGGGTCCACCGTCCTCACTCATTAATCTATTCAAATGTCATTCACATGTTGCTTTTGCCCACCACAGGGGGTTTGCACCCACCTCATAGGGCAAGGGCCAACCCAATTCATCCATTGACTGTTTTGCAGGTTGAGCTACATCATTTGCTTGATCATTAGAGCACAGCTGCTCTTCAGATCTATGGCTTTTGTGCCTGAGACGTTTGATCGCTCATTATTTTCATATTTTTGACAAATTCTTTTTGCACATTGCATCTGTTTGCACAAAAAAAACAAAATAGAAAATGACACGTTTCCCAACTCAAGACCTATTGGTTTTGCATTGCTTTTATACCAATTTTCAAAATCTAGCTATGCCTGCTTAGTTTTACATTCAATTTTTTTTCCCGTTGGCTCATATTGCTTCCTACAATAACTTTTATTTTCTTACTTGAGGGGCTTGTATCTTCAATTATAAGTCTGTCGCAAGATCTCTAGATGTCACTAACAAGAGAATTTCTACCCAGTTACAGGTCACAAAGTTCTGTTCAGTTTACAAGGTACTTCAAGGATGTACCACCTGATACCTCTCCTAGTTTTTACAGTCCTAATTATCTATCAGGAAGTCTACTTGCCATTCACCCAAACAGATACAACTTCAAGACTTCGCACACTCTACACCCATCAGACTCAGTAAGGAGGCCGAAGGACTGAAGAGCTCAAAGGCCTGTATTCTCATCTGCTTTTCACTAACCATAGTTATATGAAAATAAGCTTCCCTGGGTGCTGGGGCTGTCAGCCAGCACAGATTTATAGAAAAGCTGTGCCTAAACCTAGGGTCAAAGATTTAGCCTACGGGGGTCTGGCAGAATGCCTAAAACAGTGCTTCGAACACTATGAGCTGGAATTCAGGTTTTGCTGTATCTTCTCATTTCAAATATGATCTGGTAGGGGATTGCAACGTTTTAGGTGTACTATGAACCTGATCTTAAGGAAAAAGAGGAACAGAGAACACAAAAATCAGAGTATTTCAGATCTTCATGCTTCTTAAAATGCCCCCAAAACATTCCCTCCTCCGCCACAAGGCTAAACATTTACATGTCTTATATTCCCAGTAAGGAAAGACTAATATCTTAAGATGACAGCAATGTATATCGGTCAGCTCAACTATTCTCCACCATGTCCAGTTCCTATCCTCATCCAGGGCAAGGACACTTCAGGTAGGAGGGTAAGCGGGTGCTCTGTAGAGGGTTGGTTGCTCACAAACTTTTGGGCACTGGCCTGTCTGTGTTAGTACAGAGCATGCCGAAGGATCACTATATCCAGTCTGGTCGAAACACAGTTGCAGGAAGCCATCGTGGTGTGGGTTTATATGGAGAGGTCAGATGACTGAAGAATGAAAGTTTGACTTCTACATATAACCAGAGATAAATATGTAATATTTTTACAGCTAAAATCTGAATCCGCTCATTATTACCTGATCAGACACACCAACTAAATGTCATTATAGATAGGATCTTTGTCAACAAACAAACACAAAGGTGAGATGAGATTGTAAAACTGCACAACTGAATAGGGAGAACACACTGCCAAACGAATTGATTAAAATGTCGCTTTGTTTCTGTTTTTGTCACTACAAACACGGTTTACAGTCACCTACCAATCAATGCTATCAGGCCTGTTAGTGTAATTAGTTAAAATAACGCAAATCAAGATTACAACCTCCAGAATGCATTAGGTCAGATAAAAGCCCCATTAAAACGGTGTCCAGGATGATATGGAGCGAGGTGGGCACGTAATTCTGTACTCTAACAAAAAGGCTATATCTTTAAATGACTTACTACGAGTTTCACGTTTTGCTCACCTGACTTGTCAATTGCTGTAAAGAGGAATGGAAAAGGTGATTTGTGTCATTGCTTCCTGCATCATGTGTGCAATCCTTTTGTCTTAAAGTGGAGCTCCTTCCAGGGCCTATGCGATGTGCCTTCAAAGAGGACTGTCACTTTTAAATATTTCTCTTTTTACCCAGTGATGAGTGAATATTGTTAGACCATGCCACTTGTGAATTTACACTACTCAAATGTTTTACTTTATTTCAATATTCAAATGAAAGGCTGCCCAAATGCTTTTCAATGAAACACATTCAAATTTTCAGATAAACAAAACAATTTAATAACTTTAATAAATGACGTATGAGATTTATGAAAGTGAAAGGTTATTATATCAGGAGATTATCTCAGTGTAAACTGTACTGTAAAAATAAAAGCTGATTACCTTACCAATTAGTAGAAAAGGAAAGATGCTAGCACTATATTTACAAAACAACACCATGGGCACAGGCCTGTTAAGTTTTGTGCCACCCTGAGTGCTACTACAATCTTTGGTTACGTTTTGTTTTTTAAATCTGCGGCTTCTGGGATCAGTATTTCACTGCTAAATAAGGACCGAAAAATGAAATGGGCAATGTAATGACTACATCTACCACAATGCTATAGGGCCTTACTGAAGGTGGACATCTGTGGACATTTTTTTGCTGCTTTTTAGCGTGCCATCACAATCTGTGTAAATAACGCAACTAATGACTCATTTGAATAGTGCCATCTTGTTAATGCACACATCACATCAGTTCCTATATATTCTGACAGTCATGGTGCTACCTGGCAAGCAATGTAATCTCCCAAAAATGAAGAAAGTTAATAGCGGCTATTGGTCGATACTGCCCACTGATCATTGCCCATCCCGGTGTTCTATTCAACCTTGATACCCTGAATAATTGAAAAGATTTTAAGAACTTCTGCACATGCTTCCTTCCACCAGCACTTTAAGTAGGATACACGTCCGACAAGATATAGAGGGTAATCACACTGCCATAATGGGGTTTCATCCTCCAACATTCAATGTCATGCATGAGAATTGGGACTTAAAGACTAATCTTGTGCCACAAATTACACTGAAGGGGATTGGGTGGTCTCCTCAAAATTCGGTCTTTGAAACATTCCTCTGGTATGAATCAGCATGCTCACCTTGAAATACTGTAATGAATTTAGCAGTACAATAAACCAACACACAAGGAAAGCCTTGAAAAAGAGCAAAAATAACTCTCAGCAAAATGCAAATGTGGGAAATTATAAATAAAGATTAACAGTGAGGTAGGTTCTCTGTTGGATTGATTTTATTAACAAACATGTATTGCTTTGCCATCTTTAATTACATTTTTACCTCAGAAATGAAAAAAGCGTCAAATGTCACACTGGTGACCTACCACAAATTAGAAAAAATGATTAGTTTTTAAAACCAGCTGAAGGAATTCAACGCTCACTACAGATACATTAAAATGTGGTATCTATAGCAAAGTCAATCTTCCTGCAGAAAAAAGCACGTAGTCACTTTGAAAGAGAACACTGGACAACTAACCTACTTAGTTACTTTAAAGCATATTGAACCCAGTCAGTTTGTGTTATGCAACTAAGATACATCTATACGTTTTCATTACAAATTACAACCTTAAAAACACAGAATTATAGGTGTTCCATGCTGGATGTTCAATGCCTAGAACAGCATATCATTCTCCACACTTTACCATGTTCCATTGGTTTCCCAGGCAGATATCTTTGAATCAGCCGGTCTACTAGGCCTGTTGTATTTATTAACTCAAAGATCTATGCTCAACACTTTTGTCAAGGCTTGTGCAGATTAACTAGTGGCACTAAAAAGGAACAAAACATTCTAGAGAAAAGTCACATTTTTTGTTGGGTGTTCCAATCTTGGTATGTACCCAACCCATAGCTCTAAACACAGTTCATCAACTAAAACAATTAACCTTCACTCACAGCCCAGTAAACCCAGTCTACCACCTCTGATCCTTCCACAGTGAGTTATGATTCACAACTCTCAAAAGGTAAATTAAAGGAGCTAGTGACTGAATTCCTAGGTGCTGATTGGATCTTTAGCAGCATGGAGGTCAACAGTAAATGTGGCACGACAGGAGGGCTGTACACAAGTTGCAGGAACTGTTGGAATTACATCAGGCACCAAACGCTGAACTTACGTTTGTCCCACAAGCAATTTTATTCACAGATGCCAGAATTCGAATCTCAGAGATCATTGTTAACAGGTCAGCTGTACATACATATCAATAAATGTCCCATAAACGGGATCTGTAACGTCGGCTTTTTCATCACACAAAAAAGTTGAAAATAACAATGTTAGTCAAACCATGCTTACTCTTTCTCAGAGAGATTTATTAAGCCATTCACTAGTAGTGAGCAAAGGAATAAAAGCGTGTCTGCTGTTTTAATCAACGGGTGAACAAAACATTCTTGTGTTAAAACTATGGAGAAAAGAAAGGAGGGACAAGCTATTTGAGTCTTGTTTTTAAAGATGACAGATTTGACCTTTATTTACTTCAACATGACTATAAACCAGTTCTATTAAAAATATAGATAAGTTTACACTGATAGAGAAATGCATTACCAACTTTAAGGAAATTACTGACAAACAGAAGCCATATTATTTTTTCTACAAAGTGCCTATTTTTTGTGTTTTACACAAAATGAAATTAACAGCTCTCTGCTCAGTTTTTAAACTTAGTATACTTGTGTGTATAAGTAAATCACTTAACTCTGCAACACTACATAAAATGTGGATTGATTGGGGAGAACATGGCGGCTAGCGGGTCGCGAGAGGCTCCATTGGGTCAGGATGTTTTCTACCAGTTTTTAGGTTTTGCCTAGCGAAAGCTGCGCTCTGCGCAGCTTTTTCGCGCAGGCGAAATCCTGTTGAGAACTGTAGGGTGCTTTGGGTCGGCCCTCGTCATTGATTGGCTGGCTCCGTAAACGGAGCCTTGCCATTGGACGAGGGGCCTGTCCGTCAATGCCGGACCAGACACGGGGGCGTTCCTGACATTCTTTCCCTTTTGCCGACGTCACGCGACGCCGGGAACGCCCCCGAGTCTGGTCCGGCATTGCCGGCACTTCTGCGTCTCTCCTGCCCCGTGACTGGCCGGCCGGCCAATCCTAGCGCGGCCGGCCGGAAGTGCCCGCCCCCCGCAGCCCGGGGAAGAAGGAGAGGAAGACGGCAAGCACTATGGCGGCGCCCGCGGGGAGACCGGAGAAGTGCCTCTCCAACCTGCCGCTCTGTCTGGGCTGCCCAGCCTGTCGCTGCTTGCCTCCCAGACCGATCGAGAAGTGCCGCCGTCGCAAGGTGCAGGTGAGTCGATTTATTTGTTTGTTTTTTTCCCTCCTCCCCTACCCTCCGAGCCCCTGCCCCAACCTGTCTTCCTCCTCGTGGCCGGGGCTATGTTTAGGGGCGCTAGGCCGCCCGCATGGCCGGGCTTTGTGTGCCGGTTACGGGATGCCTGGGAGATCCACGGAGGCTCTTGAGCCCCTGCGGGGGGATACAGGGGGTCCGCTTTGTGTCCCACCGCTGGCTGCAGTCTGCTCGAATGTTTTTATTGCTGCCCGCATTGCCCCTGCAGCTTTCTGCTGATGTGTTTTACAGCTGGGAACCGGCGCTCGCTGGTCACATACCGAAGAGGGGGTCCGCTTTGTGTCCCACCGCTGGCTGGTGCAATAACACTAAATTGCTGAAAGCTCATTTGTACTGCTGACGCGGCCATCATTTTGTTTTCATGTAACCTCGGTGCCCGGTAATGGCCCATAAATAAAGCTTTGACATCCCAGGTGACGCATGCCTCGATTCCGGGTGGCTCCGTCTCCGCCGTGTGCCTTCATGTGGAATTTTCAAAGACGGGTCATCTTTGGGTGTAAGCCGACCTGCTCTCCTCTGTTGTGTTAAGGGGCACCTTGTGTGTGTGATTGTAGCTGCCGGGGCACTCTCTGTGCAGGAGGGAACTTCGAAAATCACCCTGCCTGGCTCCAGTCGAGCAGCCCTGTCCTTCAGCAGATAGAATGATTGCTTTCAGTGCTAATGACAGGTTGGTGTTATTAACTGTTCCATTTGTTAACTGTATCGAGCCCGGGTAACATTCCGGCATTTTTAAATATTTATCGCGCTGCCTGTGCCTTGGTACTGCACAGAAACGTGCAATAACACTAAATTGCAGAAAGCTCATTTGTACTGCTGACGCGGCCATCATTTTGTTTTCATGTAACCTCGGTGCCCGGTAATGGCCCATAAATAAAGCTTTGACATCCCAGGTGACGCATGCCTCGATTCCGGGTGGCTCCGTCTCCGCCGTGTGCCTTCATGTGGAATTTTCAAAGACGGGTCATCTTTGGGTGTAAGCCGACCTGCTCTCCTCTGTTGTGTTAAGGGGCACCTTGTGTGTGTGATTGTAGCTGCCGGGGCACTCTCTGTGCAGGAGGGAACTTCGAAAATCACCCTGCCTGGCTCCAGTCGAGCAGCCCTGTCCTTCAGCAGATAGAATGATTGCTTTCAGTGAAAATTGGTATTCTGTTGCCCTTTGTACATCTGTTAATCCTTATCGTCATGACAAGGGGAGGGAACGGTGTATCATCTATTAATAAGCGATCTGGAAATTAATGTCTGTGCTCATATTTTACTACACGTTTAAATATGCCTATATATCACCGTATTTATATTTTTTATATAAATGTATGTGCATTTTCTTGTATATATACACATATACCCCCCCCACACACACACACACATACATATATCTATATCTTATATATGTACACACACGTGGTATGTATGGCAGGTGTATGTAACATTTATCATCCCGTATGATCGTCAGTTTCCTAATAAATGTAACCCACTTCTCTTGACGTTAAAAATATCGTTACTAAGGTTGACGAGTTAAATTAATCCAGTTGATAACTGGTTTAACGAAGGGAAAGCTTTGTGAGTATACCTTCAGTGAATATTCATTTTCTACATTTTATAGTGCTTCTTAGACTGCTTTGGAGATTACGAAGGGAGGAGCTTTATTCTAAAAATCAATATGCATCATATTCAGGCTGCAACTTTATTGCAGAATTTTGACGTGATAGACCGATACATTTTGCCAACGTCACCGAGGGGCAGCGTTTTAAGGAAATCATTTTCCAGAATGGATGTGAGCAGAAAAAGCCCGTGTGTGGTCAATGAAATCGGAAACACAGCGATGTAATTGTTCTGTTCTCGCCGAGAACGAGAATTACTCTTCATTTTGCTGTGCCAAGGACTTTTTAAAGCGTTAACCTGATGACTTGTTACCGTTGCCATAGAATCAAAAGATGGATGTATTTTGAGAATGATCTGTAGACTGAGTAATCTCCAAGCAGCGATCACCCTCGAACAGGGAAGGACGACCATGCTTCCCAGTAAATTGGACCTTTACCACAGAGGTTAATAGAAAATAAATTACTTTCCCTGTTGGTGCAAACTTTATGTACGCGGTGAAATACATATTCATCACGGGGGAAGAGATGGCCTCCTACCATCCAGGTGAGAGGCAGGCAGGCTGTGGGAGCACAGTAAGGTCCTGTTTGTTGCAATAACATCTGTAGCACATTAGAACAGAACCTGATGTCTCGGAAGATCAGCAGACTCCTCACGAGAGAAGCACTAATACAGGCTGTCTTAGCCATGGTGATCTCTCATTTAGACTGTGCCAATTCTCTATACTTTGGCATACCACTGTATCTCACCAGAAGACTGCAGCTAGTACAGAACCAGGCTGCTAGGTTGATCTTTTGGCAACCCAGATCCCTCTGATGTGCCGTTCCAGTCTTTCTGTTCTACACTACAAAGTTTGGTTGGTCAGTTTCTTCCTTCCTCTCGTTTTTATCCTTTATTTCAGCATTGCGAAGATTTGGTTGACTTTGGGCGGCACATCTTTACTTTGTTTGTGGAAAAGAGCGATATTTATTAATTTGTTGACTGCTGTGCCCAGAGTCGATGACTTTTCTCACAGTGCATGTTGTACATTATTTTGAGAGAAAACATTGTTCATGAAGTTTTGGGATCCCACCCCTGCTCAGAGCGTTGTTTGTTGTCAGGTGTTCACAGCTTAGCAAATTTAGGAATTTAATTGGTCTCATGTCCTGATAGGGGTAATAATACTGGGGGTGTGCTACCGCGCTATCCAACCACCGTACGTCCTTTGTTCTGCAGTGAGGAGCAGTGAAGAATTTCGGGGTCCAGAACGTAATATAATGTTTCTACACTCCGTGTGCCCCTGTTGCCTGCTTGTGCTGTGTGGGTGTGTGTGGAGGGCTCTGTGTAGCTGTGTGTGTGGGAAGCTTTGTGTGGCTGTGTGTGTGGGGGGCTGTGTGGGTGTGTGTGGGGGGGCTCTGTATGGGTGTGTGTGTGGGGGGGCTCTGTGTGTGTTTGTGTGTGTCATTTGCGAGAGATAAAGCTAGTGGCATTGTAAATGGCAATGCCATTTATTTATGTTAAAAAAACATAAATAAATATAATGTCAAGAGCAATGCCAATAGCTCTAACTTTAACAAAGGCAAAACCATTGCATTGTAAATGCTTGTTTACAGCATCTAATGGGGCATTTGGATTTCTGAACGTCGCAAAAGTGTGCGGAGATATGCTGGTCTCGAGACAAATTGGGTGACCTACAGCGTGTGAGCTATCTGCGGACCAAGGACCGGAGATCGAGGGCGGGGGAAGGCAAGAGTGAGCGGGATGAGCTTGCCTCGCTTACTCCACTGGTGAGCCCGGGTGTGAGGGAATCGTGTTGCTGGCGCGCTCCGGACTGCACTATGGTGGTTGATCGAAGTTTGGTGGTGCCATTTTTAGGTTTCACCTGGCGTTTACTGCGCAAGCAGTATCGCGCAGGCGAAAACTTGTGTAAACAAGTATGGAGCTTTCTCCCGCCTCTGTCTTCCATTGGCTAGCTCCATAAATGGAGGCTAGCCATTGGAAGACAGATCTGTCCGTCATTGCCGGAGCAGATTCGTGGGCGTTCCCACGATTTTTACTCATCCCGCCCCTTTAACGTCGTCATTGCGGCGGGGGGCGGTTCCTATTTTATTTTTTTGGACGCCATGTTTTTATCATTTGCCGCCGGAAGATGTCCAGGTGAGTGCGTCCTTGTTTCTTTCTCAACCCTCTTTGCCTGTTTGCCTCCGTTATTATGCATGTCCCCCTCCCGCTGTCCGTGTGTGCCCGTTCCCGCCCCCTCCCGCTGTCCGTGTTTGCCCGTTCCCGCACCCTCCCTCCCGTTGTTCTTGTTTCCATATACACAGGAGCGCCTCGGTGTAAACTTTCATCGTTTATGTCCATTTTTGATTTTGTTTATTTTTTCCGTGTGATTCTTGTTTTCCTCCGTTATTATGCATGACCCCCTCCCGCTGTCCGTGTGTGCCCGTTCCCACCCCCCTCCCGCTCTCCGTGTGTGCCCGTTCCCGCCCCCTCCCGCTGTCCGTGTTTGCTCGTTCCCGCACCACCCCTCCCGTTGTTCTTGTTTCCATATACACAGGAGCGCCTCTGTGTAAACTTTCGTTTATGTCCATTTTGAATTTTGTTTATTTTTTCCGTGTGATTCTTGTTTTAAAGAAGTGGTTGCAGCTGTTGCTATGACGCACCACGGCACTCTGGCACTCTGGCAGTTCAGTGTCTCGCTGTATTTACACATGATAACAAGCAGGCTATGCATGCTGGAAAAGTGCAAGCAGACAACAACGTTTTCTTGTTTTTCCTGCTGTGGTTATCCGCCGGCATAGACGTTGTGTGCCCTGTAATCAAGCGCTTCAGTGCCGCCACAACTCTACAATACTGGAACTGTGAAATTTGAATGATCGGAAAGTAGTCACCTGTAGTACTTATGTCATCTCAGAGATGGGGAGACAGTGTGGCATCGAATGCCTGCAACTTTGGCGTTTGATTTTTAGAAAAATCTCTCATTTGTGTAAACTGTAGACCAGAAACGCGTGGTGTGCAGTCACTGCATGCAGTTCTTTTGTCATTTCACTGTACTATGAGGTCTTTGGGGACGCAGCAGCTATGATTGCTTCGTACAGCCAATCGGCTGCTCTTTGTCACAGCACTGGAGACGCGGCCAGAGCTAATAGGCTGCCAAAAATAGGAACACGAAGCCCTAATTTGCAGTGTTATAGCTTAAATGCAGGATAATTTCCAAAAGACTCATCTTGGCGATTAATAAATGAGCAGGTGGCCATACAAAGCGTGTTGACTAGCTCTAGCCGTTCCACACTGAGCACAACAACGCATTTTATTGATAGCCTTCGGACATCTGTTCTGCTGATTTATTCATGGCAAACAGAATATGTCACTTTGTTTACACTGTTTAGTTGAAATGAGTAAGAGTTCCCTATTTCAAGATGGCAACCATGCTTCTGTAACACCTCCACACGCAAGTTTCTAAGGGACTACGCAGTAACTAAGATGGCAGGCCCGTGTTGACATTAGTGATCCCTTGGGAGAGCATATCGGAGGCTTTAGGAGCACTCCTCCATCTCCCCCTGTGCCCCCTCTACTGCGGAATCATGGCAGTATCTTTAGTGTCCTTGGCTGGGCCCAGTACGATGAGTTCCTCCGAGTCCCGGCACCCTTGTTACCACTCTCTGTGGATCCTCAGCCCCTCCCCGCCTCCTGGATGCAGAGAGAAAGCTGCAGCTCCCCAAGCTGCGGGGGGAGCTCCGAAGAGGAAGAAAGGGACAGGGAGAGCCAGGACAGCGAGCAGGAATTCTCCATGGAGAAGGTACACGTGAGTAGCACCTCTGGGGGCATATTATGCTTATAAATGTGCTGTTAACATTAATGTTATTAATGCTAGCATTCGTACGATCATAATCAAAACATTATTGTCATATCATATTACTGACCGAATTGTTCATATCCCCAATAATGATTGCCTGTGCCCGCCACATGTGACCACCTGCACAAATTATGCACTGTCTTTTTGTTGCCCCGTGTCCGGGGTGATGTGTTTTGTGCTGCATTCCTACCCTGTATGAATAATGACCATGTTAATAATAGAAAATTAAATAATACAAATATAATTGATATATACATTTATAATAAAACCAATACTAACGATAATTTCATTAACTGTAGTTCCCCTGGCTGTGCTTGCTCCCCTGCAACCTGGCTGTGCTTGCTTCCCTACCACCAGGCTGTGCTTGCTTCCCTGCCACCTGGCTGTGCTTGCTTCCCTGCCACCTGGCTGTGCTTGCTTCCCTGCCCCCTTGCTGTGCTTGCTTCCCTGCCCCCTCGCTGTGCTTGCTTCCCTGCCCTCTTGCTGTGCTTGCTTCCCTGCCCCCTCGCTGTGCTTGCTTCCCTGCCCCCTCGCTGTGCTTGCTTCCCTGCCCCCTCGCTGTGCTTGCTTCCCTGCCCCCTCGCTGTGCTTGCTCTCCTGAGTGCGTGTGTGGCTCTGGGTGGGTGTGTGTGCCTTTGGGTGGATGTGTGTGCCTCTGGGTGGGTGTGTGTGGCTCTGGGTGGGTGTGTGTGGCTCTGGGTGGGTGTGTGTGGCTCTGGGTGGGTGTGTGTGGCTCTGGGTGGGTGTGTGTGGCTCTGGGTGGGTGTGTGTAGTAGTAATTGCTGTCTGCTGAGCTCGTCCGTAGGGTACAATAGGTCTCACATTTGCGAGAGATTAAGCTAATGGCAATGTAAATGACAATGCCATTTATTTATCTGTTTTCAAAACCAACACAAATACAAATTTTGTCATTTACAATGCTAATAGCTCTAACTTTTCTAAAGGCGAAACCATTGCATTGTAAATGCTTGTTTCCCGGCGCGATCGCATTGGATTCCCCCGTTTCCCATGGAGGAGGTGGCGGGGGACTGTTTTCCGCTTCCTACGTGGCGGCACTGGCAGGCTGGCAGACGCGGGTGAGGAGCAGGGCGAGAGCCATGGTGTTCAAGTAGCCCTATGGTCACGGGCGGCTTTAGGGGTACATTGAGGGCGAAAGGCGGCAGCAAGCCTTCCCTTGCACAGTGGCAGGGGCAGAGGAGGAGGACTCAAACTCCCACAATTCACCAGAGCAGCTACGGGAAGCAGAGGACGAACGGAGCAGCAGGATGATTTGACTGCGAAGCAGTGCTGGCGTCAAACAGTGAGTCTAAACTGTGCACATTTGGGGAACTCGACAGGATTGTTAGAAAAGAGTTCTCCAAGAAAAAACGATAGAGAATCAGCAGGCATCAAGACATTACCACAATATGCCCTAAGAAGTACAGGCAGGAATCTGGCAGGTCAGTTAAAATCTGTTGATATGGTTATTTCAGGTTACAAGGCTACTATTAGCAGTGAGGTTTTGAACGCTAAGCACCAAATAAAATGAGTAAAAACTAAATCTAAGGGCAAGAGAAAGACGAAAATAATACATAATCAAATAACTACAAATTTACACCTTCATTAAAAGATTACTTTAAAGTAGTACCCAGCACACTGATATTAAAGCCCGCAGATTGCCTGTCTACTCACATTCCTACGCACAAAGTGACCGACTCTAGCAGCTCCTGTACTAGCATGCCACTTCAGTTTCCAGAGGACATATTGAGCCCCAACAGGTACCAGCCATTACTAGGTATGTCAGCAGAAGAGGGACCAGAAGATCTTCCGATATTAGACAAAAATGGCGATACACTAAATTCGACATAGTATGGGTCCTTTTTAAAGGGAAATCAAAGTCAGGACCAGGAGCGCATTGAACTGCCAACAGAGGTCTTATCGAGCCCATCTCAATCCCAGTCAGCTTTAGATCTTTTACAGACCTTATCGGAGGAAGTGAGATGCAGTTTTCAAGTATCCGAAAAAAATCAAGCAGAAATAAAAGTTTTCAGCGAGAAAATGGAAGACAAACTGGATGCTTTGACCGCAAGAGCCGCAGCATTAGAGATCACGGTGGCAGAGTTAACAGCAAAAACAGATGGGAACGCAAAGGTTCTTACTAGATTAAAAGAACATGAAATCGGTATACACGATTAGCTGGAATCGATTGACAACTCCCAACGAAGAAACGATCTTCGGCTACTCAAAGTTCCTGAGGGAGTTGAAGGAGGAAATATAAAAGACTTTGTAGTCAAACTAATCAAGGAAACAACTAAAATAGACTGTTCAGAGCGAGTCCTTGCTGCTGATATACAAAGGGTACACAGGGACCCTTTTAGACGAAGTCCGAACAAAACCCAAGTTGGGGGATGGGCACTGGATGGGGAGCATAAGGGAAAAAAACAAAAAAACAAAGTCCAATTCGCCAAATCAAATCTTACAAACAATATTGCCATCCAATTAAAGAGAGATAACAAAGGCCATAGCTGACCAGGTAACAGCCTTGAGGATGATGTCATGGAACCTAAATGGGTTAAGGGTAAAGCATAGGAGTGAGAGGATATTTCAATATTTGAAAGATATTCCAGAACAAATTCTTATTCTCCAGGAAACACACCTTACCGATAAAGAAATGATAAGATAAGGGTATGCAAACAAAAATCTGGATTCATGAAGAATTTGTACCACACAGCAGATAACAAAGAGGGTGGCTATAATTATAAAACAAAAACCCGCTTTACCAGTGGAAGGGGTCAAAGTTGACAAAATGGGAAGTTGGGCTACAGCTAAAATAAGATTCCACACAAATTCACTGTAGCAGGATATTACGACCCTAATCTACCCTAATCTAGATGATCCAGTTCCCTTAAAGGATTTATTTGCAGAGCTACTGTCTTTTCCAGACCCTTTAATACTGGCAGGGGATTTCAACTTGGTCTTGGATCCTGTAGTGGACAAGTCTTTAAACAGTAGAACACCTCAGAACTGTAAAATGAGATCTCTAGTGAAAAACACGATGAAACATCTTGGATGGACAGATATTTGGAGAGAAAGAATGGGAACTAGGAGGGGTTACACTTACCATAATAAGAAACATGGCCATAAGTCTAGACTGGTTATCATTTTACTCAATAAAGAGTTGAGGGATTGGGTGAAAGATACGAAGCACTTAGGGGGACATTTATGTGATCACATGGCAGTGATATTAACCTTGAATCTCCCAAACAAAATCAACAGAAGATGGACCCTAGATCGAGCCACTTTGTTAGAGGAGGAAGTAATTGAAAATCTAATATTAGACACAAAGAACTGCTTTCTAACTAATATGGAAAGTACCTCCATAGAGACAGTATGGGATGCTTATAAAGCCTTTTTAAGAAGGTGCATAACCTCAATTCAAATCTTTAGGCAGAAGATTATATAAAGCAGAAGTAGAAAAATTAGAACGTGAAATTCAGAAGTTAGAGAATGACCCTATTCCCCAGTTAAAGCTCTTGCAATCTATTAAATTAGATCTCAAAGGGGTGCTAGATGCTAGGCTGAGAAAGAGGTGGGAGACAAGCAAGTTGGCCCATTTTGAATACGGGGAAGGCTGTGGGAAGCTTCTAGCTTGGAAAACCAAACAGGAACTAGCTAAAGTCAACATAAAAGAAGTGGTGTGTGATAATTCTGAAAATCTATGTGAGAGCCCCCCAGATAATGAAGAAGCTTTTAGACAGCACTTTAACAAAGTTTATAGAGAAGATCTGAACCCCCAGGTCAAGATGATAGAGGAGTTTTAAATCGGTAACAAGATGTCCAATAATCTTAATAGACCAATAAGTCAAAATGAAATTAAGAAGGCAATAGAGACAGGAAAAAAGGTATAGCGCCAGGACCGGACCGCTTACCTGCAGAGCTGTACAAATCACTGGGCGAAGTCCTTATCCCAGTAATGGATAAACTATTCTCTCATATTTTGAGGTGGGAGAATGTTCCCCTCGTGGGATGTGGCTAGGGTCCCCCTAATCTTAAAACCATCTAAGTCACCCAGACAATGCGATTCGTATAGACCTATCTCGGTGCTGAATCTTGACTATAAGATCTTTTCCAAGATTTTAGCAGAGACATTGAATGGAGTTATAACAGGTTTATTAAATGAAGATGAAAAGGAATTTGTTAGAGGGAGAGGCATTCAAGACCCAACATATAATCAAATAGGGGCCACTGACATGGCAACTCTATACAAAATTCCTATGGCCATTATCACGCTTGACGCTACTAAGGCATTTGACCGTGTGAATTGGTCCTATCTAACTCATGTACTGAACAAATGCAACCTCGGGCAAAACTTTTGCAGAGCAGTTTTTTCGATTTACCAAACCCCAAAAGCCAGAATACTGATAAATGGCAACCTCTCTCCCCCTATAGCTGTCCAGAGAGGGACAAGACAAGGATGCCCTCTTTCACCTTTGCTCTTTAATCTTTACATAGAGCCTCTTGCAGAAAGTATCAGAAGACATGAGGGCATACTTCCTTTTAAATGTAAAAATTGGGGGGAAAAAGTATCGCTATATGCCGACGACATGATGATGTATACTTCTGACCTAGCTACGGCTATCCCGATTATATACAGCTTGGCAGAGCAATTTGGTTGTATATCGGTATACGAGATTAATCAGTTTAAAACGGAGTGCATGGCTTGGAATTATGGGGAAGAGGGAAATAAGGTATTTAGGTATCAGAATTACCAAGGACATTAATGATATTGTGGATACAAACCTGCGAAGAGTTGACAAAGAAAGCTCTGACTCTCTAAAAAGTTGGGCATACTTACCCCTGACACTAATAGGAAGAGTCAACTTTGCAAAAACGATGCTTCTACCAAAACTTATTTTTTTGTTTCAAAATACACCATTAGTTTTTAAATATGTTGGCATTTTGGACAACGTGGAATAGCTCCCTTCGCAAACTTAGAAAGCTTGGAGGGAGACCAGTATACTCTATGAAGAGAAAAGAGATGATTTCTTCCTAAATTGGCAGCTTGTACTGTGGAGTATAGTAAATCATAAGATACTTGCCATATTGCTTCTGTACTGGAACCCGGCAAGCACTTGCCCCACAGCTGCGATGGAAGGGTGAAATCACCATCTGCAAGATCGATCAGGAGCCAGTAAAGGTTTGCCAACTCTTTCTTATTTTGTTTACTCTTTCTTAAAGCCGTCTACAGCTCGTTCTTGTGTCCAACCTTTATCCCAATCACCTGAGACCAGCTTTTTATTTGTAGATATTTAAATTTGGATAATCGATTGTCTGTGATTTCCCTCAGATCTTCCCATGGTGATAGGAAGCCATCTGGAATTAATTGAGCCCATGTAATTATCCCGGCTGATTTTAATGTGTTATTAATGAATCTTTAGTCCATTCAGGTGAGCCTGGTGTATCCCAGATAGGAGCCGTTGTTAAATCTAAGGTCAAGGGACAATCGATATTTGCCCGGCGGTATCGCCTCTTTAACCCACGAATTATTAATCAATGAAGAGGCAGGCGCTGGGGACGGGAAGGCAGGAAACGAGGTTTATTCTCTCCGGAGGAGAACACATCAGTTCAAACAGCAGGTATCGTTCTGAGGTGCTCTAACCACATCTCTGAGGCCTGGTCTCTTATACACAGCTTTATTGCTTTATTACATACAACACATTCTTGGCAATGCTTTGATGTACGGAAGGACATCCTCCGAATCTCCCCCTCAGGCCCGTTCCCACACACATTTACAGTTGAAGTCCTCACCCCGGTCACAACAGGTGATGACTACCGCGCAGCTGGATATTCCGCCGATTCAGGGAATGTGGGGGTTTGGTCGGATCTCATAGGGTGAGGGCTTTGATCAACTCGGGGGTCCTTTGATGAGGGAAGCTTTCTACTGTACGGGGAGGGGCAAGGAACAGTATCGGCAGAGCTAGGTGTCGGCCTGGGAACGAGGAAGACAAACGGGCACACAGGAAAAGGGGATTTGTATCAAAAAGGCCTGGGACCATGAAAGGAAGGAAGGGAGGTGTCGCGCTGGGGACAGGATGGAGTTCTGAGGCAGAGCTGCGCTGAAGAGGGGTTTATGACCCAAGGCACGTGCGAGCGGGGGTTGTCAGAGTGCGGGCTTTGTGAGGGAGGAGGGCTATGCTGGGGGCCAGTGGCAGGCAAAAAGGGTTGTTCTGATCGAGGCACCTAAAATGGCGGGTGCGCACGACAAAAAGTGTGGCATCAGGGGAAAAAGGCAAGATGGCGCAGATAATGTTTACCAGACCGTACTAATTTTCCACACCGTCACGCTATAATAACTGATCTTTAAAAGCTTCCTTGTTTTATACCACGTATTGCCAAGATCTTTAAGAGATTTCTAACGGACCTTCATGAAGAAGCGTGGATCGCCAAATTTATACAAAAAAGCGTGGTCTCCTTTATTTATTTATTTTATTTTATTTGCTTGTTAAGCGCATGAGTCAATTCCCGAAGGGATATCTCTGCGCTGATGCTTGCATTTAGGAGATTACTGTAAGGATTAGAGCTGAGGAAGGGAGACCTGGCAATTTTAAGGCATGGTAAAGAGGTAGGTTTTCAGTTTCTTCCTAAAAAGTTCTAAGTTCCTGGTCTGTTTCAGTTCGGTGGGTAGGAAGTTCCAGAGAATAGGCCCTTTATGAGACAGTGCTCGACCTCCCTGTCTGGCTTTTCGTATTTTTGGAATCTGAAGCAGAAGATGATTGCTGGAGCGAAGCGTGCGTCCAGGGATGTAGGGCAAGAATTTTTCTTTTAGGTAACTGGGGCTGGTACTAAACAGGCATCTGTATATAATGCTGCAAATTTTGAATTTGATGCGCTGCTTTACAGGTAGCCAGTGAAGTTGGCGAAGTAAGGGACGGGACGGCGTTCTGGGAGGGGCATTGAGGGCCAATCTAGCTGCCGTATTCTGGACAACCTGAAGTTTATCTAGCTGTTCTTCATTTGCTGAGAGGTATAGACCATTGCAGTAATCCATTCTGCTTATAATAAGGGTTTGGATGAGAGTTTTCCTGTGGGTTTCGGGTAGAAACGGAAAGGCGCGTCTCAAAAGCCCCACCACGTGGTGTGCTCCTTAAGCAGAAGCGCCTGGTCTAGTTTGACGCCGAGGTTTTTTGCTGTTTGTTTGGGGTTGGGAACGGGGCCTAGTTCCAGGGGCCACCAATCTGGGGACCAGAGAAGAGTCGCCCCTCCAAACAGCATGACCTCCGTTTTGGATACATTGCATTGCAGAAAATTTTCTGCCATCCAATGTGCCACTGCCCTCATCCCCTCGGCAAATGATGACTGAATTGCCGGTGTGAGGGTTTGGAAGGGGAATAGCAGCTGGGTGTCGTCAGCGTATGATACAGGAGTAAATCCAAAGGATCTTATCAAATTAGCTAAGGGGGCCACATAAATGTTAAACAACGTGGGGCTGAGGCACGAGCCCTGTGGCACACCCTTAGTTAGCTCTCTCGATGGTGAGGAATGAGAGCCCAGTCTGACACTTTGAGTTCGGTCAGAAAGGAAGCTATGCAGCCATGATAAAGCTGTTCCTCCTACCCCTACGTTGTTCAGTCTTTCGAGAAGAAGTGCATGTGATACCGTGTCGAAGGCAGCGGACAGGTCTAACAGCACTAGAATCACTGATTCCCCCCTGTCCAGTGACATCCTGATGTTGTCAGTCACGGAGAGGAGGGCTGATTCAGTGCTGTGGTTGGGCCTGAAACCAGATTGGGAGGGGTCCAGGCCCTCCGCTGCCTCGATGTAGTTCGACAGGTGAGTATTTACATGCTTCTCGGTAAGTTTGCTGAGATAGGGTAGGAGGGAGATTGGTCTGAGGTTTGATAGGTCAGACCAGGGCAGTGTGGTATTTTTCCGAATTGGATTTACTACTGCTTGTTTCCACTCAGACGGCACCCGTCCTTCGCTGAGGGATTGATTTAAGATGGTTTGTATAAGTGGGCCTAGGAAGGAGTTAAGAGGGACCATCATTCTTGCGGGTATGAGGTCGTTAGGGGAGCCAGATTTTACATGGTTAGTTAGGAGGTGGAGATCGGTGCTAGATATTGGGGGAAAGGAGAGTAGTAATATTGTTTTTTGTTGCGAGGCAGTGTTAGCAGAGCTAACACTGGGGGCATGGCTTCCACTGTTGGTAGGGGTGGTGCTCAGGATTTTGTCGTATATGGTGTTGATTTTACTCTCAAAATACAGGGATATCTCTTCACAGAGTGGCAGTGAGAAATCGTCCGAGCTAACACATGCTGTGGGTTTCACGAAGGATTCAAGTATCTTATATAATTCCTTCGAAGAATTGCCAGCCTCTGATATTTGCTGGGCCAGACTATTCTTGCAAGCCTTTCTAATGTTTTTGTAGTATTTAGATTGGGCTTCTAAATAGGCTTTCCTGTCTTCTGTGAGGTGCGACCTCCTCCACTTTTTTTCCAGTCTTCTACACCCTTGCTTCTCACTTCTTAAAATGTCTGTGTACCATTTTTCTTTTTTGTGGGTGGGGAATTGTTTGTGAAGTTTTAGTGGGGCTACTTTGTCTATAGCCTTCATAAGGGAGTCCTTGAATCTGATTAGGGTATCTTCTACATTGTCAGTTGCAAGGGATGAGGGTTTTTCCCAGGCCTTCTGCAGTCCTTCTGCGGTGACTTTATGCCACTGATGTCGCCATATGGGGGGAAGAGTTTTGTGGGGTAGCAGTTTCTTTTCTATTGGGAGGTCAAATTCTAATAGATGGTGGTCTGTCCAGTCCAACTGAGAGGTGGCTATGCCGGACATGGTGGGGCAGTTTGAGAAAAGTAAGTCTAGTAGGTGACCCCCTTCATGGGTGGGATCGGAGTTGTGGAGTTGGAGCCCTAGAGCAGACATATCTGCCATCAGAGCTTTGGTTTCATTGAGTTCTGGATTGTCTGCATGTATATTGAAGTCGCCAAGGAGGACAAGGTCTTCTTTGGCTCTAATGTAAGGCGCCAGGAGTTCCATGAGAGAGAGGGAAAACCCAGCGCTAGGTCCCGGTGGGCGGTATACAAGTGCACCTTTCATGGCTATTTTATTGGAGATATTGATCCTAAAAGTCATTAATTCTAGAGTAGGGCTGCATTTTTTCTCTATGACAGTGACTTTTAGGTGTTCCTTATGTATGATGGCTAACCCGCCACCTGTCTTAACGGGTCGGTCCATATTTAAGAGCTTGTACCCTGAAGGGATTGCGATCGTAATGGCTGGAGTTGTGTGGGGTTTGAGCCAAGTTTCCGTCAGGAAACATAGATCTGGCTGGGAGGTGTGGAGTAGATCCCATATCTGAAATTGATGTTTGGGCAGGGACCGTACGTTTAACAGTATACATTGAAGTTTGTGTTTCAGTTTACTAGTTTCTAATGTCTTGAGGTCTGGTTGAGATTGAAGATTGGCTTGGAAACGACAAATGTTGCAGGAGAAGGGGCCTTCTGGATATGTCCAGTTCTCATTATCACAACATAGTGGAAGGGCAGGTTTCAAGGCCAATAGGTTTGCGGCGGAATACCTGATGGTTCTCTGTGGGTCAGCAATGTTGGACATAGCCCCTGGCTCCTGGCGCCGTCCTGGCGCGGACGGGCGCAGACGGGCAGGTCTTTGGCTTGTCTTAGGCGCCGACTAAGGCGCCCTGCTGCGCGCAACCGCTGCGCGCTAGAGCCGACGAGGGGCTAAATAGCCCTCAGAAGTGAGCAGCTAGAACGCTGACTGCTCGACTTCCTGTGGGTGTCTGGCTCTTGCCTGCCCCGCCCTCCGCACTACGGTATTGGCTACCGAGTCAGACCGGGGCGGGCAGGCTGGAATATCGAGCGCAGACGACTGACAGCTGAAGTGTGACTCTCAGCAACCCAGGCAAAGTGCAAATAGCAATACAGGTGAATACTGTTTCAAATTAGTTATCAATTTCTACAGCTATCCGCCGCTAGTGCAAAGTACAAGGTGCTGGGTGAATTAAAATATCGTTTTTAAAATTAGTAATCAGTTTTAAAAAGTAAGCGTTAAAAATCCAAGAAGTAGTTCAGCAATAATTTTACAGAGCATCCGCTCTAAATAGCTTGCAGGCGCCAAGCGGGGTCAGGACAAGCTGCCACCTCGTCCCTTACCGCAATGATCCGTGCCTCCTCGCCGCCTAAATAGCCCTCAGAAGTGAGCAGCTAGAACGCTGACTGCTCGACTTCCTGTGGGTGTCTGGCTCTTGCCTGCCCCGCCCTCCGCACTACGGTATTGGCTACCGAGTCAGACCGGGGCGGGCAGGCTGGAATATCGAGCGCAGACGACTGACAGCTGAAGTGTGACTCTCAGCAACCCAGGCAAAGTGCAAATAGCAATACAGGTGAATACTGTTTCAAATTAGTTATCAATTTCTACAGCTATCCGCCGCTAGTGCAAAGTGCAAGGTGCTGGGTGAATTAAAATATCGTTTTTAAAATTAGTAATCAGTTTTAAAAACTAAGCGTTAAAAATCCAAGAAGTAGTTCAGCAATAATTTTACAGAGCATCCGCTCTAAATAGCTTGCAGGCGCCAAGCAGGGTCAGGACAAGCTGCCACCTCGTCCCT
This sequence comes from Lissotriton helveticus, assembly GCF_964261635.1. Classification (NCBI taxonomy): domain Eukaryota; kingdom Metazoa; phylum Chordata; class Amphibia; order Caudata; family Salamandridae; genus Lissotriton; species Lissotriton helveticus. Next base: position 520,168,607 of record NC_136059.1, on the reverse strand, counting down.
TACCGCAATGATCCGTGCCTCCTCGCTGCCTAAATAGCCCTCAGAAGTGAGCAGCTAGAACGCTGACTGCTCGACTTCCTGTGGGTGTCTGGCTCTTGCCTGCCCTGCCCTCCGCACTACGGTATTGGCTACCGAGTCAGACCGGGGCGGGCAGGCTGGAATATCGAGCGCAGACGACTGACAGCTGAAGTGTGACTCTCAGCAACCCAGGCAAAGTGCAAATAGCAATACAGGTGAATACTGTTTCAAATTAGTTATCAATTTCTACAGCTATCCGCCGCTAGTGCAAAGTGCAAGGTGCTGGGTGAATTAAAATATCGTTTTTAAAATTAGTAATCAGTTTTAAAAACTAAGCGTTAAAAATCCAAGAAGTAGTTCAGCAATAATTTTACAGAGCATCCGCTCTAAATAGCTTGCAGGCACCAAGCGGGGTCAGGACAAGTTGCCACCTCGTCCCTTACCGCAATGATCCGTGCCTCCTCGCCGCCTAAATAGCCCTCAGAAGTGAGCAGCTAGAACGCTGACTGCTCGACTTCCTGTGGGTGTCTGGCTCTTGCCTGCCCCGCCCTCCGCACTACGGTATTGGCTACCGAGTCAGACCGGGGCGGGCAGGCTGGAATATCGAGCGCAGACGACTGACAGCTGAAGTGTGACTCTCAGCAACCCAGGCAAAGTGCAAATAGCAATACAGGTGAATACTGTTTCAAATTAGTTATCAATTTCTACAGCTATCCGCCGCTAGTGCAAAGTGCAAGGTGCTGGGTGAATTAAAATATCGTTTTTAAAATTAGTAATCAGTTTTAAAAACTAAGCGTTAAAAATCCAAGAAGTAGTTCAGCAATAATTTTACAGAGCATCCGCTCTAAATAGCTTGCAGGCGCCAAGCGGGGTCAGGACAAGCTGCCACCTCGTCCCTTACTGCAATGATCCGTGCCTCCTCGCCGCCTAAATAGCCCTCAGAAGTGAGCAGCTAGAACGCTGACTGCTCGACTTCCTGTGGGTGTCTGGCTCTTGCCTGCCCCGCCCTCCGCACTACGGTATTGGCTACCGAGTCAGACCGGGGCGGGCAGGCTGGAATATCGAGCGCAGACGACTGACAGCTGAAGTGTGACTCTCAGCAACCCAGGCAAAGTGCAAATAGCAATACAGGTGAATACTGTTTCAAATTAGTTATCAATTTCTACAGCTATCCGCCGCTAGTGCAAAGTGCAAGGTGCTGGGTGAATTAAAATATCGTTTTTAAAATTAGTAATCAGTTTTAAAAACTAAGCGTTAAAAATCCAAGAAGTAGTTCAGCAATAATTTTACAGAGCATCCGCTCTAAATAGCTTGCAGGCGCCAAGCGGGGTCAGGACAAGCTGCCACCTCGTCCCTTACCGCAATGATCCGTGCCTCCTCGCCGCCTAAATAGCCCTCAGAAGTGAGCAGCTAGAACGCTGACTGCTCGACTTCCTGTGGGTGTCTGGCTCTTGCCTGCCCCGCCCTCCGCACTACGGTATTGGCTACCGAGTCAGACCGGGGCGGGCAGGCTGGAATATCGAGCGCAGACAACTGACAGCTGAAGTGTGACTCTCAGCAACCCAGGCAAAGTGCAAATAGCAATACAGGTGAATACTGTTTCAAATTAGTTATCAATTTCTACAGCTATCCGCCGCTAGTGCAAAGTGCAAGGTGCTGGGTGAATTAAAATATCGTTTTTAAAATTAGTAATCAGTTTTAAAAACTAAGCGTTAAAAATCCAAGAAGTAGTTCAGCAATAATTTTACAGAGCATCCGCTCTAAATAGCTTGCAGGCGCCAAGCGGGGTCAGGACAAGCTGCCACCTCGTCCCTTACCGCCTTCTTGCAGATCCTGCAGCATTCCCCTATACATTTTCCATATACCCGAGGTATTTGGTTCGCACATAAGCATTTTCCCTGACCTCATTAAAGAGACCCATGCATAGAGCATTATATCCGGCACACACAAACCTCCCTTGTTCTTTCTCCGAAGCCTTTTGTATGATATTCTTATTTTTTTTATTTTTTTTTGCAGAGTTTTATATAGCGCGAACTAGACCCGAACCGAATCAGGTATCAGAGCGCTTTACATATTTTTCCAGTTACGTTACATTTTACGTTTCCAGTTACATTCATTTTTAGGCACGGGGAGATTAAGTGATTTGCCCAGAATCACAGGAGGTTTTGGCGTCGTTACCGAGACTCGAACCCAGATCCCCAGGTCCGAGGTCGAGCGCCCTAGCCGTTAGGCCAACTCCTCTCCCTTATTCCTTTGGAAGCCCATATAAAAACGTTTATTTTTGCCTGTAGTTTCCTCAAACCTACTGATGATGTGTTGTTGCAATAGTAATCCTGCACAGTACGAGAGGACCGCAGGTTCAGACAGGTTTGAGGAAACTACAGGCAAAAATAAACGTTTTTATATGGGCTTCCAAGGAATAAGAATATCATACAAAAAGCTTTGGAGAAAGAAGAACAAGGGAGGTTTGTGTGCGCCGGATATAATGCTCTATGCGTGGGTCTCTTTAATGAGGTCAGGGAAAATGCTTATGTGCGAACCAAATACCTCGGGTATATGGAAAATGTATAGGGGAATGCTGCAGGATCTGCAAGAAGGAGACCACGCTTTTTTGTATAAATTTGGCGATCCACGCTTCTTCATGAAGGTCCGTTTGAAATCTCTTAAAGATCTTGGCTATACGTGGTATAAAACAAGGAAGCTTTTAAAGATCAGTTATTATAGCGTGACGGCTCCTATCTGGGATACACCAGGCTCACCTGAATGGACTAAACATTCATTAATAACACGTTAAAATCAGCTGGGATAATTACATGGGCTCAATTAATTCCAGATGGCTGCCTATCACCATGGGAAGATCTGAGGGAAATCACAGACAATCGATTATCCAAATTTAAATATCTACAAATAAAAAGCTGGTCTCAGGTGATTGGGATAAAGGTTGGACACAAGAACAAGCTGGAGACGGCTTTAAGAAAGTTTAACAAAATAAGAAAGAGTTGGCAAACCTTTACTGGCTCCTGATCGATCTTGCAGATGGTGATTTCACCCTTCCATCGCAGCTGTGGGGCAAGTGCTTGCCGGGTTCCAGTACAGAAGCAATATGGCAAGTATCTTATGATTTACTATACTCCACAGTATAAGCTGCCAATTTAGGAAGAAATCATCTCTTTTCTCTTCATAGGGTTTACTGGTCTCCCTCCAAGCTTTCTAAGTTTGCGAAGGGAGCTATTCCACGTTGTCCAAAATGCCAACAGGAAAGAGCTGATGATGAGCATATGTTCATAAGTTGTCCCATGTTACACCAATTCTGGGGCTCTATTATCAGAGGTATGGAAGTCCTATTTGGTTTTGATATCCAGTTGAGCATCTCTTTAGTTTTCCTTGGTATTTTTCAGAGTTATGAGTTATTACTTACAGATAAGAATAAGCTGTATTTTTACCTCATCTTACTTGCTTGGAGAGAAATTTGTAAATGCTGGATAAAGTGTATACCGCCGACATTTTTAGATTGGATAAACCCTATCAAGTATGTAATGAAATTAGATAAGGCTATATGGGAAAAGAAGAGTAAGAAATAGACAGAGTTTTGGCTACCATGTAAGGTTTGGTTAGATAATTTATGAAAGTCAGGGCACATATGTCCAATGATTATGCCTTTACATAAGAATACTTTACCACTGGGGTCAGTTCGAATGGCCAATCAGAAAGAAGAGCTGAACAGACCAAACACGAGTGGTTCTGTGTAAAGAGCATCCATTTAGACCAGAGCTCTCTTGCTGGTGCTAATCAACTGTGGGGCCGAAGAGTAAATTGAAGTGGCTTTGGATAGATCTAATGGCTTATGAGAACTTAAAAAAAAAAAAAAAAACACTACTAAAATGTGTATTTGGAAAACACACATTCACCCCTTGAGGCACCTTTGCACTAGGGAGATGGTTATGGTTACTTACCTTAATGGTACTTGTTTTATTGACCACGGAAAGATGAAAGTCTGAGTGAGCCAGTCAGAAGTCAAACCAGTGACCATGTGGTCAAACATAAATTAATGGAGTGGATGCATTATTCCACTGAGCTGTCAGGCGCAGCTCTGTTTATACACTGATGCACTAGGAGAGGAAGTATTCTGGAAACGGGAAACAGACTTTCATATATTCATGCTCTGTGCACTACTTGGGGATGCACTTGCCATACACAGGACGTTAGAAAGAAGCAATGTTTTAGAAAAAGGTACAACATGCACATAAAAATTGCTTATCAAACTACATACCCCTGGGATGAATGTTAATCTATTGCCGTCAATCCAAAACTCCTTTAATCCGCTCAGTTGTTCAAGTACTTCAGGCTGTAAAAACACAGAATGAAATATATATCTTAAAGATGATAACTATTTTAAAACACATAAGAGCAAACTCATTTTTGGCAACCTATTTTTGATTTAGACCCATAAAAACCACTTGCTGGAATAGATTTATTCCAAGATTTTAATCACAAAATAAGGATCTGTAGATTTCCGACTGCAGATGAAATTTAGAACTGCAGAAAATTAGCTAGCCAAGTCAATTTTCAGAAACCTAAGTATAGTAAGGGGAGAAGAGACATGGCAAGGGCATAAAACAGCCACAGACTCATGTCTGTAAAGTCAGCAGCAGCTCCTCAACTTTGGCAGAGGAGCGTCACCCCGACTGCCCCCCTTCCAGCAGCTTTAAACACAAAAAATAAAACCATAATAAACCAGGATTATTATGGTTTTATTTTTTTCTAGCTGCCATCTCAGGTGGGCACAACCATCATGTGCACTGAAGCTGCCTCCAACCTGAGCTGCGTTGCCGGATTGTAGACAGTAGACTCAGGATCCCAGTATAACTGGGAGTGCAAATTCACAGTGTTCATGCCAATCCTGCCGCTGTTCTCAGGCTGTCACCGGCAGCATGAGAGCAGTGTCAGGATTTGGCCAGTGGATCCTGTGCCTGCAAAGAAAAGGAGCCTAGAAGAGCGCGATGCGGCGATCCAGTAATGCAGCAGGTAAGTTGTCTTATTTTTGTGACGTCCGTACTCCCTTGTAATGCTACAGTCATTTATATATATATATTTTGACATCATGTGTTGACCATTGACTCCATGTTGCTTTAACTACATTTTGTGAGTACAGTTTCATCTTATGTCTGTCTGAACCAGCCTTTCAGCTGCTGCAAATGCAGGCAGGTCGCAGGTTTCTTGCGCGCACACAGAAATGTTTATGTTTTTCACTTCAACAAGCAGGAAAGAGAAGCTGCCGGAACAGACAAGTGTGGGCTGCGTACAAGGCCCAAGGATGAGTGAGTGAGGATATCTGCCTCAGCTCTCATCGAAGCCTAGCCAGCTCCGGGAAACTGTCAAGAAGGTTCCCCAGTTGTGCTGGCAGAGATGATGCTAAACAAACAGCTGGTGATGTATTCCAAGTTTGAATTACTTATTCTTGTGTACATGCAGTTACCTTTCTATGCATTTATTCTTGTGTACATGCAGCTATCTTTCTATGCATTTATTCTTGTGTATGTACATTCAATATATATATTTATTTTACATGTGCATTATTGCTATATGATAAATATGGGAACTTTATGCAATAAATATTTCCCTTTACTTGGGGAATGAGGGTTGCGCTCTCTTTATGTTGTACCCTGTTATTCTAAATTGGTGTAGCGTCCGATTATGAAGAGTGTTCACATTGTATCCTGCTGTTTTGAAGTCTTGCTCAGGTGTACTGAAGAGAAAGCAAGACACTCCCATACCCCTTCACCCGGCCACCTCCACCCCACCCCTCTACCGAGATACTGGCCGCCACTGTGTACAGTCACACAAATTGTCACAGCTTGGAAAAATGTGAAACTACCTTTGAAAAAGAAGAGAACTGGGAGAGTTTCCATGGTGGGAAAGACGAGATAAACCCCCCAAATTCCACGTGGGTGGACAGTAGGGGTGGGCAAAGATTAATCTTGAAATTTTGATACCGAAGTTTCTTTAAAATTGCCCATGGTGAGGTTTATACTACTCGTGGCCATGGCACAACACTGAAATACATTTGGTGTGCACATATGGCAAAGGTTGTGTAGTGTGACTTTATTTTTATAATGTTACATACAACAAAGGCCTCGCTGTATGGTACCAAAGTTTAAACTTGAAATTTTGATACCGAAGTTTCCTTAAAATTGCCCATGGTGAGGTATACACTCTTCGTGGCCTTGGCACAACACTGAAATACATTTGGTGTGCAGATATGACAACGGTTGTGTAGTGTGACTTTTTTTAATAATGTTACATACAACAAAGGCCTTGCTGTATGGTAACAGTCACTGTTCGTGCATGGTGTGATAGTAATTCTTTTGAGTCAGTCAACTGGTGCAAACTGCTTAAATGTGTGCTTAATTGTCATGTTTTCTGAGACTCTTGTGAACAGGTATCAGGAGGCAAGGCTTCTGGTACCAGGTGTAGCTTAGTGTGGTCCTTGTGCGGGGAAGAATTACTTTAAATAATCTTGCTCCGACAGTCTTTTAGCCAAGTAAAGGCTGGCAGTTATCATAACGTACTGACACTTTCTGGATTCAGGCTACGGATGGGTGGAAGTACCGTGCAGTAGTTTGTGGGAAGTGAGCTACTATTCCCAGAAGACCATGAACTCTTGCTTGTCTAAAGAGTTGATGGCCACCTTGGAAATACAGATATAGTGTAAGCAGTGAATTACAATTCCAAGCAGGTCACAATCTCATGTATGTCTAGAGGCGGCAGTCACAGCTTTTCAGGTATAACTTTCCTTGAGGTTCATAGCATTCTTTACTAGGCAATTATGGTACAATGTTGCTGCACCCTGACCCTCTCTAAATGCACCTCAGAATGCAGTTGCCAAGACCTACTGCTTCCCAAAGGCTATTATTCGGACAGACTGGATTACAGAGAAGCACCCTACTGTTGAAAACAAACTTCTATTTTGAATGTTAAGACTGTGGTTTTGTGTTCTCTTAGAAGTTCCCGTGAAGAAAAAGCAAGGTTTCTTAATAGGTCAACACCACATATATATTTACAAATGCCATGTAGAAAGCATTAGATTTCCAGCTAATATTAGAGTACAAGAGGGTGTTAGTGGTATTGATTATTGTGCAGTCCTACAAAAGTAATATACTGTACTCATCTGCCAAATAAAACGCAACATTATGACAAAGCGTGTGGAAAAGCATAGGGAGAGGCGCTAGAGAAAAAGTGTTTTTGAAATACTGATTTTATGTGTGTTTATTTTTCAGAAATTCTGAGTTTCCTATTGCAGCACAGAGGCTAGGTTGTACAGAGAAATTGCTAGGGTATATTCAGCAACAATTACAGTTATGTTTAGTGTCCTGATTGACAAGTTGCTTGTTGAGATAATGTCTTAAATCAGTTCTTAGATGGGTATTAAGTACTACGCAGTTAGTGACGGCACAGACTATTCCTATGAAGATGATTTTGTCAGAAGGTTAGGAAATGGCAATTTATGGACTTTTAAAATCTGGTCTTTTTGGGAAATATATGGTTATCAAGTTTGCTCAATTTTCACAAATTTCACTGATTAGGAAAAAGATTCCTGGGGATGTTAGGGCACTGGATGGTTCCAGTTTAACTGTAGGTGTTCTGGAGTTTTCAATGTGTAGGATTTCTCTGGCTCGTTTTAGAACTGACCATGAGAAACTGTATTTTGTAATTTTAAGTTCCCCTTCCTTAAACTCAAAGAGGGAACACATTGCCATTCAAGAATTTCGGGAACATCTTTTCATCTCTCTAGATTTAAAGAACCGGCAACGGTAACAAAATTTTTCGAACAGATAATCAAGGTTTAACCTATTGAAGCAATGTACATATAGATGAAAACACATCCTTGAAGCATATATGTCCTGTCCTGAAATAAAGGCAACTGCTATTTCACAAAGAATTGGGAGGAGAATCAACTTCTGTATTTTAAGGATTCTATCAATGCTGTTCAAGTGAAGGTAACTAAACCTCTACCTATGGTATGCTTAGGTGCACTCAGCTGAATAACAAAATAGCAGAACGGAGGTGAGAGGGTAGTACTAACCGTCTCTAGTCACTTCCAGGAAAGAGAAGTCAGGTCTCTGCAACCACTGTCACTGGAATTTACAGCTGCATGAAAATTATCTTGCACCCCTATTGGGGACATTTGAATCTTTAATGATTAACTATATATTTACGCCATGAAGGTAAAAATAAAATGTGGTTCAAAAACATGCTATTTGGAAAATGTGTACTAATAAACTCACTTTCACCCATGAATCACTAGAGCCTAAACATCAAATTCCTTATTTTACTACAGAGCAGCGTGACTTGAGAAAATGCTGGTTATCTCAAACATTACATAGTAGAATCAGTTGACAGAAAAGTGAAATTAGGACCAGACACATAAAGCATGTTAATTGCGATTCCATCTCATTGTCAGATTTAACACTGTGTGCTTTGCATATGAATATATACCTTTGTTTATAGCCACTGCACATGCTACTGTACATGAAAAGCAGTGTGGCACTAACCACACATGCAGATCAGCTGAGTATAATATATCATTCATAACTATTATTGAGAGGAGAGACATCCCGACTCACTCAACACTTCGCCTTTCAACAATTCACGATCCGTTCCCCACACTCAACAACTGTAATAAATAGACTATTACCCTCTGTGCATCCGAAGGCACACTAAGCATTTACATCTCAATTGGTAGAAACAAATTAGTAGTATTGAGGAAAACATATGTATAAAGTAAAGGTGAATTTTTTACATATTTACCCAATTTAAATGATATTTTCCAGAGTCATCAAGATGAAACACAGAGAATTTTGCTTAGTAGTTGAAGACAGTTTAGACAACAAGCAAACTTTGATTTGAAGCACAGTGAATAAAGAAAACCCAACATCCACTTGTACACAACAATCCCTGTTAGAAAAATATCCATCGAGCTGGCCCTTACAAACTTTCCCAGCATTTGTTTCTCAAAAGTCAATTGCCGCTTTTTATATTCCACTGACAGATGTCACTGAGATTCACAGATTCAGACCAGAGTTCGATACTATGATGTTGATTAAAAAAAGATTTTAAAAGATTTAAGGATCAAGAGGTTTAAGAAAGCTGCAAATCCGCTCAATTTAGTAAAACTTACCACTTCTGTGAACTCATTACTCCCCAAGTCCAGCCTCTCCAGCTGAGTAAGCCTGTTCATGGTTCTGCAGAGAGAAGATTAGAGGGAGATTAGGTCAAAATCTACACCAACTGCATCTGAGCTCACAGTATTCATACTAAATATTTTTAATTTGTATTAAGCAATGATAAGGTTTGCAAAAATAGATAATTTACGAAAATGGTGCAAGCTACAATTTTTATTTGAATATAATATCTACAAATCCGATGAAGCTACAGCCGCGTGTGGCTTCCTGTTAAGATTTAATTCTAAGAAGTTACACTACATTACTTTCTCCACTCTCACAGATTTATTCCTCGTTCTAATGAATAAAACATAAGCATGTGCGATTCAACTAAAGGAAGAGAAAAGTCAAAAAGATAGCATCACAGACAAAGGCTAAAGGCTGGTAGTAGCCAGTCATCTGCAGATATGCGATTCAGCAAAAAACATGAACATGCAAAATCAAGGAGGACTACTATAGTACACAGTCACCCATTGCATTTAAATTCAAGGCTTATGATCTAGACGTTCATGCACATGGAGCCCCAGATTAAGTGTGACGTATACTTTTCTTTAGTGGTTTTCTATTAGCCCCTCTCAGTAATGGCATTTTTGTGTGGGTAACAAACACAAGAAAGGTCGTTTGCAAGTATAAAAAAACAGATATGTACTAAATCCCCAAATATGTGCACAATTATATATTTTACCATTACCTTTTAGTTGCTTGGCCAGAAGAACAAAATAATATTTTGGGTATATGCAAACCATGACAGAGTCCATATAAAAAAGTCCAACGATTATATATAGATAGTAATTAGGTATATTTTAAACCAAAAGTCTGTCGAACTTTTGAGAACACATAAATGCCGCTCTAATTACAGCTCATTCAATAATAGCTTCCATTCCTTAACGCACTAATATGTTGGTCTCTTTATCGGTAAGGTGTGCCGGGCTAACCAAGTATTATCGTACAGCCGTTTGCCCACTCTCATGGTGAGAAGGAGTCTCTCCTAGAAACATGCATCTTGCCCACCCCTTTATTGTTGTAAAAACGTTGAGTACTCCATGGTCATAGGTTCAAATCCAGGCGGGTCCACTCAGCCTTTCAACCATCTGAGGTCGATAAAATGAGTGCCATTGAGTTGGGCAACAATAAACATCTGTTATTCAGCGCCAAGAGACCTCTGGGTGAACGTGAGCTATACAAATACACATGTTATGTTATAACAGGAGGTTCATAGTGGCATTTTTGATTAAAAAAAACATATGTCAATAGAGACCGACCCAAATTGTTAGTTATGCTTATCAAAGTTGAGATCCATATAAAGAAATGAGAATTGGACACTTGAACAAAATCCCAAAGAGAAATCTAAAGCCAGCTATGCTACAGCCATTGGGAAAGGTATGACGGGGCAGTGGAGAACCAAATTATGCAGCTGGATTACTAAATTGTACAGCAATGAAAAGCGAATTATGGAACAATAAAAAGGAAGTCATGCATCATATTACATGACATTGTCGATCTTGTTTTTGTTTCTTTTACATTTGAGCACACTGACAAAAAAAGGAATTAATGTCCCATAAACATACATATCTTTGTTAAGAAGAAAAAAAACATACACACTCGGCAGTTTCTATTTAAAAATGTTCTACACCATAAAATAATTGTGTGTTGTAAGGGAGCACCTCCAAGTCAGTCTTTTAACACTATACATGATAGCCCCTATTGTAAAACTAATAATATGTTTCTCCGAACCCACCTGCTGTAATTATTGCAATGTTTTTGAAAGCTTGCCGTCAATTTCGTGTTTAACTTGTGTTGACATCATAGGCCCTTTGAAAAATGATTAACCTTCACAAAAAGCTCGGCCGAACACTATGGAACATTTCATATTTAGTCTGTACTCATCTTACTGGAATGCGCTATAGGGTTCGAGACACCATACTATAAAAAGAGGTGCGTTGTGTTTTTAATTCTTCTCAAATTTGAACTTGTCAAGAAATGGCTTTTAATTCGAAAACTGGGTCTGTGGTGCAGACCTGTATATGTGGGAAAAGTGAAACTAAACATGTTCATGACAAAGAAAGAATCATTAAGGTGTTTTTTTCCTCACTACAGCAAAAGCCCACCTCTTCAGCAATTAACAGCTCAAAGAAAACCAGCTAAATGTGCACCCCGTGTACAGAAATTACAGTAAACCTTAATCCTTTGGGGAGGAAAAATCAATTCTTGTTAAAACATACAGATTAAGCAACAGATGATACTCTATGGCAACTCATTCTTATTTACATGAAAATCATGTTTTTCTAGTGCTGCAGTTCCACCCGAAGGGCTGCAATGCTTTACTCCTAGCATTGTAAGTGATCAGCCGCATATAATATTTTGTTTACATTTCGGGATGGACAGGAGACCCTGTGAAGTGGATCAAAGCTCTCTACTGGGTTCTGGCACAGAAAGACTTTCTTCAAGCATGACAGTGCCTTAGATTCGATGCATTTATGAATCACGGTCGCAACCTTGAACAGGACCAACTATGACAAAGGTGGAACATTCTGAAGATCTACGTTCTTAAGTTCAGCCTACAATACCATGGTTCGTCCGATGAAGTGTTGAGAAGAAGTGTCGAGAGGGGCACTTGATCTGGATCCGCGCTGAAGGTGTGAAAAAAAAGGAACTGAGATCAGCTTGCTGGGATGGTGCCTACACAGACTCGCCTCTCCTGAGACTGAGTGTATCCCCCAGGTGTAACTCCCTCTTTGTTGTTTACTGATATATTTAAGGGGACAGGGAGTCCCTCTCCTGCCTTCCAGGCAAATACCCTTTCTCTCCTTACTGGTTACTTTTTATTATGGTGCCTATATAGGCACCGGACATTATCATTTCCTGCGAGGACGATGCCAATGGCGTGACACGGAACCGAACTACACCACGTCACGGCACGCAAGGGGATAGCTAAAAAATGTCTGTATCTAGTCTGATGCCTGCGAATATCCGAAGGTAAGGAATCTGTGGCTAGAAGTCTCTATCAGATAAGTGTTTTTTTTTTTTAGAGTTGATTTAAAAAAAAATCTACAGTGGTCAGAGTACATCAACTGGAACAAAGGATTCCTAGGCAGAGAGCAACTCTGATCCAGGGACTCCACACAGAGATCTAGCAGTAGCTTCAGACACCCTGCCTTGTGGAAAGCCACGGAAAAGGCACATAGAGTCCTCCAACAGGGTTATCTACAAGCTCGAGGACAAGATAGTTGCTGAGGCGCAGAGATGAAGACAGCAGCTGCGTCCTTACAGAACACTGCTTCTAAGGTTTGGAAAAGTTATGTGGGTATAGTATAAGGTATCACTGAAACTCGAGTAGGTCCCTTTTGGTGGTAAGACCAACTTAATTAGCCAAGCGAGGGGTCTTGTATCAATATAGAGAAATCCTAAATTTCTCCTGTTTTGCTTGTTTGCAAACAACATTGCTACTAGTATTAATATTGAACTAGGACTAGATGATCATTTTAATAAAGTTTGAAAATACATTTCTAGTTTCCTCTGTTTTTGAGTGTGTCCTGTCATTATAAAAGATAATTTGGGTTTCACCAACTATTCCTATGAGTCTCACAGGAATAATTGTTACCTAATATGTACCTAACTCATGCAATGCTCACTGTGTTGCATAGGGTTGCATTCCACCGGCATCACTTGGGAAGGTATTGTTTAATCAGTGTAAAGAGACATCTCAGACCTTTCCGATTCAGGATTTTCTGACAAAAGCAAAGTGCATTGAATAAGACTCGTTCATTTATTGGTAGTAAGTGGAGCTTAGAGAGAGCTGAACCAGTGCGAGAGTACCTGGGAATTTTGAAAAACAGCTGTGTAGCCGCATGTTGAACTCTCTGAAGCATTTTCAGTCTACTCTGGGAAACCCCAAGATATAGCACATTGCAGGTAGGAACAATGATGTAGTGTCAGTGAATGCCAATAACAATAAGATTCTTCCACTCTTGCCTACGCAATGCAGACACCGCCATTTGACGGACAGTATACTAATGTGTATCTTTATCCACACAAAAACCAGATCCCAGGACCTACCAGCCCTGTTCTTGCTTCTCTCACTTAAGATTCTTTCCTCGGTGCATTTGAGACACTGGAGTCCTTCTGTTCCACATGTCAATCAAAACTAGGCTATCCCTTGCGGTAACAATGACTCCTCTTAATAATTAAACATGTGTGCTGTGTCTATTCTACATATTCTGAATATACATATAGTAACAGTATTCCTCGATACTGAAGAGAATCAACAATATAAAGCTGTTCTTCAATGATCTACAGATATTTCATGAAATGAAATGAAATGAAATGAAATGGGATTTATAAACGCGCAACTAAGCCCGAAGGCATCAAGGCGCCTAACCAAAAAAAATCAAGTAAGGCAAATCCAGAGCTAGGGGTAGGCTTTGGCAAATAGCCACGTTTTGAGCATCTTCCTGAATGCTTGCTTAGTGGGGAGGGATTTAATCTCAGTTGGCAGAGCATTCCATAGCTTAGGAGCCAAGGTTGAAAAGGCTCTGCCACCCCATTTGGCTCTGCGGACACGGGGAATAGCCAGCAGGGACCTATTAGCTGAGCGCAGAGCTCTGCCAGGGGTATAGGGAACCAGCAGTTCCCTCAGACCTCTAGACCCATTTGAAGCCAAAGCCCCATAGATCAGACATAGGGACTTAAAAGCGATCCTGGACTCTATCGGAAGCCAGTGCAAACTTTTTCTTGCAGCCGTGGCGGAGGCCCGCTTAGGAAGATCTAGTACAAATTTTGCTGCGGCATTCTGTACCATTTGAAGTCTCCTTATGAGGCCCTTGTTAATGCCAAGAAGTAGGGCATTGCAATAGTCTAATCTTGAGCCTATTAAAGCAACTACCACTTGTTTCCTGGCTTGAGGGGATAGATAATATTTTATCTTCCGCAGGATGTTTATTATGCCCCAGCAGGTAGAGATGGTCCTGTTCACTTGGTGACTCATCCCCAAAATAGGATCAATCATGACTCCTAAGTTTCTGGCCAAGGCAGTGGGTGTAGGGCACTGGCCCAAAGATGGGGGCCACCATTCCGCCGACCAGATGTCCTCCTTGCCTCAGAACACCAGAATCTCTGTTTTCTCGCCGTTGAGCTTCAATGAATTGCAAATCATCCATTGAGCCACTGCCTCCATACAGTGTCTAAAATTGGAGGCAGCCAAGTTGGAAGGTTGGGCGAGAGACACCAGGATCTGCGTGTCATCGGCATAGGATACTACCTCCATCCCAAAAGATCTAATCAGCCTGGCAAGTGGGGTCACATAGATGTTAAAAAGGGTCGGGCTTAGAGCCGACCCCTGAGGGACCCCACACTGCACAGGGTGGGATGGAGATAGGAACTCCCCCATCTTGACTCTCTGTTCCCTCTGGCCAAGGAAAGAGGTCAGCAGACTAAGTGCTGGCCCCTCGACCCCTATCTCCCTCAGTCGGGATGTTAGCACTGAGGGGGACAGGGTATCAAACGCAGCCGTAAGATCTAGCAGAATGAGGAGGGTGGTCTGGCCCTTATCCACTTTTGTGCGGATGTTATCAAGCACGATGGTGAGGGCCGACTCAGTGCTATGATCTCTCCGAAAACCATGCTGCGAATGATCTAGGAGGCCAGAGGTTTCCTCTGTTGTGAAAGATGCATATCTTTCACAACATCTCTTCTTATTAATACTCATTTTGACACTTAAACATGCATTCTTAGTAGCTTTCCTGAATTCTTCCAAAATATCAAACCCAACTCCTAGCAAAATTCAGTATCTCACACATCCTGAAAGGAGCTAAAGTTTTCAAGTTCCAGACCATGAAGAATAAACGCCGGTTTATTACATATCAATGACATTTTTAAAGTTACATTTATTCAGTTCACCATTTCTGCCCACAGACTTTAAAACCATTAATGCATATGTTCATATGCATAGGCGCAACGTACTATATTGCAGCACCATCATACATCACTTTGCCTGTAAACGAAGTAGTAGTCAGAGTGAATAGCTACTGCATTACACATAGGAAAAACAATATATCTTCAAAACCAGAGTGCTGATGAACATTTTCAATCTTGCTAAGGCCACAAGCAGCACAGGAGTATATGAAATGTATCATTTATTAAAGTAAAACCCAGTCTTATTAATGAACCACGGCAGGCGCGGAGAGTATGGAACATAAGGGGCCACAATGGATGCCCATGCAGGTTTTCAGAACAGTGTGGTTTTTTCAACAGGTGCCTCTTTGGGAAATTGATTCCTTTGGGGCACATACATCCTATGCAAAATAGAAGTATTTCATCAGACTTGAAAACCACTGCCAACTTTCAAATTAAGAACATAATTAAGCAATAACAAAACTCTAGTGACAACATACAAGTTTAAATCTACAAGTTACTTGCTAAACCACTTCCTTTCAGAGCCTTACGTTTGGACTTAGTTGAACAGATCGGTCTGGTTTTCTTTGATAATCATTTTCTTATGTTCAGCACTTGTATTGCTTAACTCGGTGTACTAAATTCCACTGAGATTTAATTTTCAAGCATATGTGGACATGATTTCTTTTATTAACTGAGCTGTCACTTAATCCGCTGGCTCCCTTTCTTCATAGACCGCTCATCTGGTGGAGTATGCCATGCATCTGCAAGACACACATTTACAATTCCCTTTCTTAGAGTCCTGGCCTTCCATTTGATAGCACTTAGGGATGGAAATGTTCTCTGAATGCAATTACACACTTAATTTTCCAAAGCCCCAGCAAGTAGTGTGAAGATAAACACCAATAGAAACACATAAAGACCTGCTAAGAACATCTAACTGACCTGCCTTTACACCTTGGGCATTAGAACCTCTCACTCCTACAGCTCACCTGTTACTACTTCAGTTTTCTCCTTCTCGGTTTACTGCTCTAGCCTTCCATTGGTGTTAGATGGCCACCTTTGTCATGGTATTCACCCATAACTTTTGCCTTCACTACCCTGATTTTGCTGAACCCATTTGGATGGCAATATAACTTTGGGCGCCTGTGCACTCTCCCTTAAAGCTGGTAAAATTGGTGTACACCTAATTGGCACCTTTAATTTACTTATGAGTCCCTGGTATACAGTACTACAAGTACCCAGGGCCTGTAAATTAAATGCTACAAGTGGGCTCCAGCATAAACCATTTGCCAGGCCTGAACCTTCCTATTTATTATTTCTAAGTCACCCCTAAGGTGGGGAATCAAATCTCATACGGCATGGTACACTGTATTTCAAGCGTAGGACATGTGTGCTTACAGTTTATATGCCCTGACAGTTACACAGCAGCGGTGCGTCCATTGGGGCGTAGGGGCGTAGCCCCACTAAGCCTGGTGGACGCACCTGCGGCTCCGACAAGAGACTCAGTCACTCAGAGCACCTAAAAATAAAATGAAGCACAGCGCTTCGGAATCGGGACAGACCAGCTGTAATCGGGAGTGCGCAGGGGGTGGGGCTGGCCTGGTAACCTAGGTAACACAACAACATTCAATAACAAACACACCGGCTGCGAGTTGGACTCTGCGCATTCAGGGCATAAACTTGCCAGCGCATGCGCTTTACCCGCAATTTGACCAGCACGGACCGAAGGGGCCAGGGGGTGCGTCTTTAGCCTGGCCCCGTTGATTTAGAAGGCGCCAGGGCGAGGAGTCTGTGGGCCCCCCTAGCCAATCCTGGCGCTTATGCCGCGCCAGGATTGGCTGGTCCGCGCACTATCATCATGGCCAATCACTGTGACTTCAGCATGTGAAGCCATTCAGTGATTGGCCATGGCCATTCCGATTCGGGGTCCATGAGCGGTGCGCGCCGTGACGTTTGCTGCTGTGCAAGTTGCAAGTGGGGGCGGGGGCTCTCTCTGTCATCAAGACTCCACGTGAGCAGCAGCGTAGAGAAAGACTGAGAGAGAAGAGACATTGTGCATCGACTACTCTGAGACTGAGAGACTCAGTGACTAAGAACGGAGAGAATCGTCAATCGTCATTCATCATCAATCCATCGGCATCGAGTCGGCGGCGGGCTGACTGACTTCGAAAAAAGTAGGTGACTGTGTGCAGCCAGGTCGCGCTTGGGGGCAGGCCAGGCAGGCCTGTGAGTGTGAAAGCTGATTGGCAATGGCTCGTCGTTACAGTACTGTAGCTGAAATCCCTAAAATATTGCTTCGGATTGCTCCCATCACAATTGCACTTAACTCCGTGGCAAAGAAACACAGGCCCGAGCAGGAGCCAATTATCCAAAGAAGGAGTAAAAGACTTGTCTCACCTAATACACACCTGCAAAGAACCGATATGGGACCGGAAACTACTTTTTTTAAAAACATTTTTTAATCCAAAACAAATCCGCGCACGAAGCAGTCTTTGCTGGCCTGCTTCGTCCGAGTAGATTCATGAACTGAACTGTAGCTTAGTGAAGTTCCATAAAAGAGTGGAAAGGAAAATGGCGGCACTACCAACCCTGCCGGGGCTTGACACCCCGTCCCAACACTATTAGACGCCTTCACCCCATAGACTATTGTATACACCCAGCACTTTAATTTGAATACTGCTGCTTTCGGCAGCAAAGATTGCACTAGCAGGAACCTGCCCAGAGAAGCCTTCTCAATCTCTACGCATTGCTTCTCGTGCACTTCTTGTCCAACAGACAATCGCACATCCCACTTACCGCCTACCTGCCATGCCAATCCTTGTGAATTTACACAACAGTATCCAAATGTTTACATAGACAAGGTGCCGGCACGCACTGAATAAACTGCCAGGCTACATCTTGCCACTAATAGGTATTGAACTTGACACCCGGATAGACCAACCCTGAGCCCAGCTCACAAACCCGAAGTTAGACATTTGGGGAAAGAATTTACTGTTGCAGGGGGTATGTAAGTTAAAGGGGGACCATCTCTAGCATGCACTTTAGTTACTGTTTTTGCATTCCTTGCAGTAAAGCGTCACTGCATGTTTTGCACATTTATTTTATATTGCCGAGTTCCAACTTGACGTAATTATGGACACTAGGAACCCCACCTAGAAAATTGTGTTATAAAATCAAGATGTGTCAAGAGCTTATCTTTGCAGGGTACACCTTATAAGAACAATGACTTAGTAGCATTGGTACAGCACATACGGCAAATTGTAACTATGGTGTATTTGACATTGTACCGCTATTCGTGCTCTTTAGTGTTTTAATTGTACTTGGCAATGTACTGTTATTTCATGCTTTTTAGTGCCTTTACTGTTTGCAATGGTTTTAATTAATTGAGTAATATAAATAATAATAAACTTGAACCTATACTCTACAACATTGTACCCCACTGCTCTTTACATGTATCGTATAAAAACTCTGCATACAGATACCATTTTTTATATTTTTTGCCCCAAAAATACTGTAGTCCCAGCGGGAAATAACGTTCTGTCATTTGCTCTTTTATGGGTCTTATTGTTTGGTAACTCGGAAGTCTAGGATCTTTACAGAGGTCAGAAATTCAAGGGAGTTTTCTTTTTCTTGAGGGCTTAAGAACCTTTTCCTGTGTGTAGCGAGCGGGATATGGTTTGAAACGGCACATTACTTATTTGTGACGGCTCATAGACTCGTCACTGAGAAATGTGTAACAGACCGATACTAGCTCTGCTGTCTAAGGCCTTATGGTTATGGAGCGCTGTGCCTGGCTCAGCCTTACAATCACGCAGTGCTGCTCTTTCCAGCTTCGTGAATGGCACAAACCTTCCAGGTGGGAATATGGCTGTCCTTCATGCATTCACTTAGGCCATAATGGGGTGACTTGCTTTTAGCAACCGGCGGAAGATGACTATCAGTACAGAGAAAAGAAATGCATGCCCCAAATACTATTTGGGGAATGCATTTCTTTTCTCTGTACTGATAGTCATCTTCCGCCGGTTGCTAAAAGCAAGTCACCCCAAATACAGCACAGCTTCTTAAACAATGACTGTGCAGTCTCGGGAGTGAACAACTGGTCTATGAAATAATGAATTCTGTCTACATTAAAGCAAAAGAGTAGGTTAAAACTGTGAGGGCAAAACAGAAAATTCTCCCTTTATTTTTCAAAAGCTGCATATCCTGGAGCATATACACAAATAATAGACGCCATCAAGTTAGAAATCAGCTGTTAGTCTAAAGAAAAGGGGCTCGAGGTTGGGACTTTTGAGCGTATACAATTGCGCTGGTTAATAAAGCAACAACCCTGTCCTTTTTGTGTTTCAGCAAGTTCTGAGGGGGGAGTAAAATCCTACCGAGTTATGTTTACTGTGTACTTGTATAGCACCTAGGAACGTTCGACGAATACTTCACTTCCTGGCACTTTTTACAGATTATGTCAGAAGAAGCTCCGACAGGGGCGTCTGCAAGACACCGGTTTTGGGTTCTGTGTTGTCGCAGATTGCAACGAAGAGGCCTGCCACAGAGTAAGGATGGCAGCAGTAGCACCTAGGGTTGGGTGTTGCTCGAATGAATTAACCATACAAGGGAGAAGAGCAGGCACAGAGTTTAAGATATGCCTGTATTATGGTTGAAAAGTATAAGCTGCAAAAATGGTGCACCAAGAGACAATGTAGTTTACGGTTTGCACTATGTGAATAGAAACATTAGCAGCCTAGGACCATCTGGGGAGTAAAGAAAGGGGTTTGTGGTCGTTTGCACTACTCTACAACACATCCGAACATAGTGCTCTGTTTTCAGTACTCCAGGCTCCACACCGCATTGAAGTCCTCCCCACACATTACACGTGACTGAAAGCTTCCCAGCCCTACTGACAGTTTAGAGGGGCTGCACTGTTTGGGTATCTGATGTGTCTACTGGCAGACTTGTCAGTAGGGCTGCAGAAGATGTAATCCCTTATGAGGTAATCCTTGCACGCTATCCTTGACGAGGCACTGACATTTTTTGAGAACTACCTTCTCCATATATTTTTCCATTACACAGCAGGTGTGTCTGGGGCAGCGTGAACATGAGGCATGTGACTGTCACTGACCCAACCCAGCAGTGATCTCGGAAGCAGTGGGCAGTTACCGGTAGACTAGATCTTTTATCTCTCTGTGTCTTTGTTTGCAGGTGAACCAGAAGCAGGAGCACTTACAGACAAGCTTAATGATTGTGTTACATGTTATTGAACACTAAACACCAAGACACTTACAAATTGATTGGGAAAAAAATATTTAATCAAATTCTCCTTTATATAGAGCCAAAAACTCGAAAGTTGCTAGGTGCTGGATTCGGCATGGTTGATCGTGAAGCACATGGTCATGTCTCACAATAGGGTTCACTGTTTTCTTCATTTGCAAGGGAAAAGTCCACATGAAAGCTATTGTAGGCCTCTTTCATCGTCTCCCTCTTTGTCTTTTTTTTTTCTTTCTCTTCTTCCAGTTTTTTCTCAGTATTCCTCTCTCTCATTCTATTTTTCTCCCTTGTCTGTCGCTCACTCCTTTTTTCTGCTTTCTTATACTGCCTGTCTGTCTGTCTATCATATATTCCGCTCTTCTGTTCAAACATGATCAATTGCGAAACCAGCCCAAAGGCAAATGATATTTTCGCACCAAAGGCAAATTTTGTTCGTTTTCTGGTCTCTGTGTTTTTTTAATTGGAAATAATGGCCCTGACCGTTCACCAGTGTATTAGAACGTCCAAGTTTTAAAAGTGAGACGTCTTTCTTGGCTGTACTTTTCAATCAACCTAACTCTTGCAGCAAAAAGCCACGTGAAACATAATAATAATGTGTGTAACTGAGGCAGACTGACCTCTCTCACCCTGAATGCACAATAACTTTTAAAATCCTTTACATTGGGTTACACTTCCCATATTGGCAAACATTAACGAGTGCTGTCTAATTATTTACCCTTCCATTCTGTCCTCGATGCTTTGACGGACTCCTCTTGCCTGTGGCTTCAGGCAGCAGTTTTGTCTGTTCATTTACCATGTCAATGGTATATTTATGCTTTTACATCTATTTTGGCTATTGTTTATTGGTAATTTCCACGCTTTGTGTATCTTTTGTGCCCTTTTGCTGAGACTTGTCTCGGTCACGTCCAGACATGAACCGTCATCTGTCGGAAATGCACATTTGCACTGGAGCGGTCTCTTACTCTCTGACTGCTCGCCTTTTTGCCCTCTGATCTTCTCTCCCACCACCCATCCTTGACTAGTGCTGTCTCCTCTCGATGTATCTCTCGATCCCCATCTCTCGTCCTATTATTCTCATTTTCTCTCCATCCATCTTTGTCACGAGCAAACTTTCTCTTTGTGACCCTTACAAGAAAAGAATCCTCGTTTTCAATTACTCAAGCTGTCTGTTTGCCAAATCAAAACCCCACACTTAAAATCTTGGTTTCACCTACTCCACCCCATGCTCTGCAGCCACCTGTTTCCAGCTGAGAGAAGGGGCGAGAAAGAAGAAACGTCAGCGAAAATCCTACCATGCACAGCATCGGTCCTGCAATTACAGAAAGAGTACCTTTCATATTGCACGCACAGTGTTATTTAATTAATGCCGAATTGTAAAACAATTGAGAAATTGGGACTAATTGAAGGAGATGATTGGCTCTCATGCTTCACTTTTATCTCCCTTGAACCATGCAGGTGAAGTGTAGTGACGTTGTGAGGGTGCAACAGGCCTCAATGCTAGCAATGTAAAAAAGAGTCCCTCTACCTCCCGCTAAGTGGTAAAAGAAAGCGATAGTCGGGGGGTCACCCGTGCCTCTGCACCCCCTCCATTAATGACAGTTGTGCCCCAGTCTGACTGAGTGATAGGGGTAACTGGCACAGCCTACCGACCCACTTGTGTTATGGCGTGCATTACTTACTTTACAAGAACCGCAAAGGGTCTTTGGATGGAAATTCAAAATATTGCATTTTTCTTAATTAAGGCGGGATTGTAGCTCTGAACAATGCTCATGACGGGCAAGTATTTCAATATATCCACAACAATTGCCAATACTGCGACCTGTTATTTCTAATCCCAATTGCCTACCACTAATTGAGAAAAAAAACAAAAAGGGAGGTACAAGGACTATTATTTGGTCCGATTAAATCAGAAATTAATTTATTCAAGTTATTTCATTTTAAAGAAAAATATTTTTCAGTTTTTTGTTTTTTGATAGCGGCGATCATACAATTAAAATTCTTTGTGCAAAAATACAAATCCAAACAAAAATAACATTTAGAGCATTAACCTGTGTGATTTTCCTAGCATTCATACCCACTCTACACATTCATCCTACACAACAACACAATATTTACAGTTATTGAAACTTTTTACATATACATATCACTTCTTATTTGCCATAAAGATAATTGTTTCAGATAAATTCTCTTTTTTTACAAAGTAAAGTTCACGCAATACTGTTTTTTGCAGAGCTTTTATGGCATACGAAAACGGGGGGAACCCCCCCCGTTTTTAATTGTATGATCGCCGCTATCAAAAAACAAAAAACTGAAAAATATTTTTCTTTAAAATGAAATAACTTGAATAAATTAATTTCTGATTTAATCGGACCAAATAATAGTCCTTGTACCTCCCTTTTTGTTTTTTCTCAATTAGTGGTAGGCAATTGGGTTAGAAATAACAGGTCGCAGTATTGGCAATTGTTGTGGATATATTGGTTTCAAAGGCTTGGCCTTACTGCTTGGGAGCCAGAACCCAGTAGTGTTGTTAAGTATCATGACGGGCAAGAGCATCACAGAGTATACAGTATTCCACATGTGGGCAGAGGACAACCCCCCCCCCTCTTTCCCCGCCTACATTGCACCTTCCCTTGCAGGAGTGTTGTAGTATCAGGTCATGACGTCCACAAGGGAAGTTTTAGTAGTGCCAGTTTGTGTGAGTCCCTTAAGAACGAGAACTGTGCACAAATGCATCAGTGTGACAAATGCAGCATGTCTAGGCCCTAATTTGAAGACCGTTCCCTGACAAAGAGGACTCCGCGCCCCAGAGTTACCAATATATAGGTACAATATACATTTTATTTGAACTTAGCCAAACGGAAGGTGTCGCGTGCCACTGAAGCGTTCCACTCTCCTTCTTTGTGCCGCGTCATCTAATCCAACCCGTTTAGTGCGGTGACCTAGTATGGCCGCTTCTGATTGCCACTTAATCTGACAGCTGCTTTGACAGTCAAGTTAGGTTGCAACCACCGCCTTTATCCCAAACCTCGTATGAGGCAGACGAGAACATGTACTGTATATAAAACATATCGAGCACACAGGAAAGAATTATTGTTTGACGGCTGCATGTTTCAATGCAGTGGAGCTGTCCATGGGTGACTGTGCTCCTGACCAATGCCGTTAACAATTCTTCCATACTATCCGCCTTCCCTATTTTTCACATTCCCTTCCACGATCCTTTCCTTCTTTATTTTATTTGTTCTTTCTTTTTTCTTTCCTTCTTCCTTTCATCCTCCATCCCTTCGATTCTCATCCACTGTTTCCTTGTCTTCTTATCCCTCCTCCCCCCTATTTTCCCTTTCCTTATGTCCTTACATTCCTAATCCTTACTTGTTTTAATCATTCCTTCAAATCATCCCTCCTCCCTTCCTTTTCCCCCCTATGCTCCCTCCGTCCCTCAGATTCCTTTTGTCTCTTGAAATTTCCCGGTTTCTTTTCCCTCCATCCTTCCTGCTTTTCTCTGTTCCTCTTTTCCTTGCTTGATTTGTTTATAATTCTTTTCACATTGACGGCTCGCTCTATACCATTCAATCTCTGACGTTGCTCCTCTCTGGCTGTGCAAGCTCGAGGAACCATGGAAAAGTTCAACATTAATTCAGTCATTAGTCTCTAGAAAAACGTTTCTGGTAGCAATTACTGTTTTAATCGTATGTACGAATTTTTAATCACCAGGCATGCTTTACTTTTAATTACTAAATTGGTAATTTAATTGGTATCACTTCTCAGGAATACAAAGAGATGGGGCTGCGCCAGCTCCTCTAAACGTGCAGCTAACACAGTCAGAAATATGGCTGCTTTTCAGAGTCAGGCAGATGTTGTGCTTCTTAGCATCTTACATGCCTATCAAAGTTCTGAGCTGAGATTTCCATGAAAGTCTTATAGTCTGAATTCAGCACCTGAGCATAATGTATGAAGCTCTGTGGTTATACTGAATAAGCAGCTACCTATGTTATGCCATCTATTAATGTAATAACTGCACTTTCACAATTGCTTTATTAACCTTCCTGCTTTCTCAAATTTGCTTGAAAATGCACGATTTTTCTTCATTTTTTCAAAATTTTCTTGGGGGGGGTAATCCCCCCAAACCCCCCTTTTGGGGTTCGAGCTCGCTCGCTACGGTGCTGGATCACAATCACTTTCCGCCCCACCACTTTCAAATCTCACCCACCGCCACTGCAGTTACAAAGTAGTTTATCACTGTGGCAAAGCTACTGATCCTGTAGACTAATTCTGGGTTATCTTATTACACATAAGTGATAATTTAAAATCATCCCTAATGCTAACATCGACTCTAAAGGTACTATTCTGAAAATTTCACCTTTCGGAAGCTGCCATTTTTTGCTTAAACAAAATTTTCAGAAGCTGACATTTTTTGATTAAACCAAATGTGCCTTTCTGCTAGGGTCTTAGGACTGTATTGGCTCTCTTGTGGAGTGATGAGTATTTCTACCACACAAGGGACGGACAAAAGGGCCTTGGGTGTGAGGAAGGGTGTTCTTATCCTGAGCAGGATGGACTGGGGGGTTTAATAAGCCCATCTTGAGCTTCAAAGGGTACCCTCAGGACTAAGCCTACCCCATTTCTGACTTCTGAATCTGCCTGTCCTGTCACTAGCAAATGTGGCTCACATCTGAGCCTGTCTGCAGTTTGTCCCTCCAGACAGTTTAGAGCCAAACCCAGGGGAGGGCAAGAGCGCAGGGGGAGGCAGAACTAGCCAGTACAATTTTTGCGATAAAGAGAGGCACCCTCAGAACCTCTCATCAGAACTGTCCTTGACCTTTGGAAGTTTCAGAAGAAGGACTGTCTTGCGGTCTGAAGAAAGAAGACTGGACAGGTTTGCCCTTAACCTAGGAAACCAGCAGTGATTTCAAAGGTCAGTTGACTGACCTCCTGTTTGAGACAAAGGGAGACAACCAAGCTTCTGGGGGCCTTCTTTACCTGTTTGAGGCCTAATGCTGGCCTCTGCTGGAGTAAGTCCTGACCTCTAAGAGGAGCCTTCCCAGGTCATGAACCCTTGGCTAGTGTTGTAGTTTAGTCCTCCAACCTGTAATCTGCAAGAAATGGACTCCAGGTGAAAATCTAGCGGCTTGGGCTCCTCAAAAACGCAAATGACTGCTCCCATCTCCCAGCAATGTGAAAATCCAATGGTGACCACCAAGGCACTCAATTGTCACCACTCTTTCCCAAAGCATGAAAGTGTGGGGTGCGCAGGTTCAGGTGCAAAACCCTGCCCTGTTGCTGCAACTGAAGATCCTCCCAAAGGGGAAGCCTGATCTGAAGACAAATGCTCATGCCCAAGAGTTCAACTATCCATGCTCAATCCACAGCCACGAGGATGACTTGGGCTCATTTGCTTATGATCTTCTGGGGAACCTTGGTCAGGAATGGTATTGGCAGAAAAGTGTACAGGAGCCCTAAGTTCTATTCTAAATGGAATGTGTCTCCGAGCAAGAGCTGCTTTGGAAACTACAGGACAAAACTGCTATTGAGCATTGTCAGCGTTGACATACAGATTAGGCCATGGTTCTCCTGATTCTCAGAAAAGGCCTTGCACCACATCTTGATGCAGACACCATTTGTGATCCCCAAGGCTTCGACAACTGAGCTGGTCTGTCCAGGTGTTATGGGATCCTGCAAGATGTTGCGCAACTAGGAAGATGTCCTGACATTTCAGCCAAGTCCAGAGGCACAGGGCCTCCTAGCACAGTGTCCAAGACCCCACGCTCCCTTGTTTGTTGCAACACCAGAGGGTGGTGGTGGTCTGTGAACACCTGGACCGCCTTCCCTTGATGGATGGAAAGAAGGCTTTCAATGCCAAGCAGATGGCTCTTAGCTCCAGAAGACTGATATGGACATGTCATAAAATGGCACCCATTGGAACACAGTGTCGCCCTGTAGAGTGAAACAATAAGCTAGAGAAGAACCACTAGAATGCCAGGTGCACCGCTGTAGTAAAGTATAAACAATTATCTTGGCTGAACATTAGGGTGAGACATTGGCTTTGTTGCGCCTGATGATCGGGCCTGCCCTCTGGACACCATGTGGCCCTGAACCCCTTGTAACACACTGATGAGGCCCTACCACTGTAGACCTTACTCACTTTACACCCTCCTCAAACTTGAACTGGACTGCAGAGCTGCTATTGCAGGCATTGAATCTCCCACGAGGAGGAGATTTATAGCCCCGACCGGCGCTTCACCTGCCCTACATGACCCACCCTGAGACCACAGCCAGGTCCCTGTAAAGCTGCACTGTTATTGCTCATGGGGCCGGAGGCTGTGAGGTGAAGTGGGAAGCCTGGACTGGTGGTGGAGCTAAGGTCCTCTGCAACACACTAGTGCATCACTGCGATCTGTCCACCATCAGACACCTCCGCCACATCCACAAAGACGCCTGACAAGGATGCGACAAAATTTGATCACTCTGTGGCCATGGGCCCCACGGATTGCTCCTCATACCTGCAAGATAAACTGGATATGGTATTGGAGTCCGTGGAAAGGACTCGCACATCACTGGAAAACACCCATGTCTCCTTAGAAAGCAAGATCAACAGTATAGTCACAGACCTCACTTTGTTACACGCTGATTACGGTAAGCTGGCACATAAAGTGCGCACTGCAGAGCGAAACATAGTCAAACTTAAACCGACATCCAAGGAACTAGAATCCTCGGTTAAACTGCTGATGGATTGTCTCCACACTTGAGACAAGGGCGGAGGACAGAGAGGGTCGCTCATGCAGGAACATTCGCGTGTTGGGCCTTCCTGAGGGGTTTGTGGGACGCAACGCTGTGGAATACTTGGACTGGTGGCTGCAGAACTTGCTTTGGCCTGAGGCCCTTTTGCAGTTTTTTTCAATAGAGGGAGCCCACTGTGTCCTAACTCGAAGACACCCACCTGGCTCCTATCCCAGGCCGCTGCAGAGTCACCTGCTACACGACCGTGACACCATACAGCGAGAAAACAGGATACTTAAAGACATTGTCGTGGAAGGTGCTCGCATCATGTCCTTTACAGAGTGGCAGTACAGCATCACAGGAGCTAATTTCTGGTCGTCAAGCATCGTCACAAAGACCCAGACTTGAAATACTTGCTTCTTTTCCAAGTAAGATTACATGTCATGGCCAAGCACGCTTCTTTGACTCTACTGATGGCACATGGGAATGGCTGTGAATGGCTGGAAATGTTCTGACTCACTTCGCCCTGCTGGGGCAGGGGAGCGGAACCTGCTTCTAGTGCGCTTGTCGGTGTGTGCCGGCAGGCAGCACAGCACTCTCCTAGACCCACATCGATCCCAGACCTAGAACAGGTCATACAGGAAAGAAGGCAGGCTCCTTAATCAGTGGTAGCGATAAGGGATGCACGCCAAGATGCCCGTGCTGATGAACAGACTGGGTAGTCCTAGAGTGAAGAAGGGTCCTTCAATATTTGGCCTACGGATGACGACTCAGTGGCTCCACTAGATGTCAGCCCACAGACGGCTAATTACATTAACTGAACCCCTACCACTACTACATGTAAATCTCCCAGGACTTTTGAATATAGCAGATCAAGCACTGCCCTACTCTGTTGCTTTTCCTTGCTGTCACCTGGCTCTTCCACAGGGGACCTGGTAATGTATTGCTAATTCTTGCATTACGTGCAGGTGAAACACATGGCTACCTTGCTCTACACCCCATACTGGCTGAAACACACACTCGCATCACCCAGGGTTTGTCACTCTTGGCCACTGCACCTGCCACTAGCAAAACCCCTCTTGTAGGGTTTGCCATACGTGTTTAAACAGTTTGGGAGGAAAACCGGTTATTCCTCTGCCCCACTAGCATTCAATAGTTGTGCTCACTCTTCCACCTCCCCAGTTTGGCTTTGCCTCTGCACTCTATGAAGCCCTACTCTGGGGCTTATTCCCATGTGTCACCAAAGCCATCATCAGCTTGGTATTCTGCACCACATCTGATGGATACCCACCTCCCATATCTAGACTGCTGTCATGACACACACTACTTTTATTACCTGCAATGTGCAGGGAATGCACACTCCCTCCCGCCAATATGCCGTTGCGCTTGTCTCAAGCACCACTACACACCAGTGGCTATGCTCCAGGAAACACACCTAACACTGACAGAAGCAAACAGGCTCCACCATCGCTGGTGTGGCCAGGTCTACGCCACCAATTTCTCCTCCTTTGCAAGACAAGTGTTAATTTGGATCAGACCTGGAGTTCCCTTCTCTGTTGAGAAGGTGGTAACAGACACAGAGAACCAATATGTACTAATCAAGGGCTGTTTAGATGGTGGATATATCATTTTCGGCAGCATACATGCACCTAATACGGAACAACCTCTGTTTCTTTGACGGCTGTCAAATGCGCTCTCCCGCTGGGCAGATTCTGGGTGGAGACTTTAACTGTGTGTTGAGCACAGACCTCAACCGATCCTTCCATCCACTACCTAGTACTCCAGCAACCTCCAACGGTCAGGCCTTGCACGATTTGCTCCAACACTGGCACATGGTGGACTTTTGGAGCAACAGAAGCCCTTCCGAAAATGCATTCCATCTTTTTCTTACCACCCACCTACATGTGTCTAATTTGTTGGCACGTCTTACCTACTGACCTCTGTAACACACATGGACTACCTAGGCTGCACCCACTATGATCATAACCTCCAAAGCCTTCAGCTCAAGTGGGACACTGGCCCACCTGCCGTCCCAACTTGGTGCCTGCAAGTTGCAGCACTTGAAGATCCCCCATTCAGTTCTTCACTACACACAGCTATTGAAGACTACTTTGAACATAACCATGGGTCAGCAACATCTGGACTGGTCGAGTGGGACGCTTTTAAAGTAGCAATCAGAAGCCACTGCCTGGGTTGATCTTGGATGATCCACCGGCAACTTAACAAAAACATATCCCACATAGAGCACACACTTCTGCAACATGAGATGGCAGTGCAACGCAAAGATGTCTCTCTTGATATCCTTCGGGATCAAGTTCACGCTATATAAAACGTTATAAATAAATAAATAAATAGAACTGTGTTGCATAAACTATGCGGCCCACTCGGCGAGCACACATGCCAGTGCAGATAGATCCAGCAAGCTATTGGCTTGGCTGATACAGTTGGACTAGCCCAGGCACTCTATCATGGCGATACAATCTGCTGCTAGCGAACTACCCAACACTCAGCAGGACATACATCTGAAAGTAACCAATCACTACGCCTCACTATATCAGTCAATGCTCGATGCCTTGCCGCAAGAAACTGCAAACTTCTTTTCTACGATACCCCTACCCCGCCTCCCACCTGACCAAAAAGCGGAGATGGACGACCCCATTACGCTTACTGAAATACAGGTGGTGATTAGGGCCTTGGCCACGGGTACGATCCCTGGCCCAGACAGCTTGCCTGCCGAATTTGATAAGACATATGTCACACTCCTTGCGCCCCGGCTGCTCGCTCTCTACGAAGAGGCACAGGAAGACTCATGCCTTCCCTCCTCCCTACGAAAAACAATACACATATCCCTTCCTAAGCCAGACAAAAGCCTCACCGACTTGGGCTCATACTGGCCTCTGGCACTGCCTAACATGAATTACAAAGCGCCAGCAAAAATCTTGGTTACTCAGTTGTGGCCGCTATAACCCACGCTGGTTAACCCAGACCAAAACAGATTTGTGCCCTCCCAGAACAGATTTGTGCCGTCCCGCAGTACATCCCAGAACTTGCAACACGTTTAACGTGTTTTGAAGTATGCCCCGGGCCCATGGCCTCAAGCAGGCTGATTGGTGCTGGTCCTGGCCAAGACATTTGACTCGCTGGAGTGGGCGTTCCTGTTCAAAGCCTTATCACGTTCTGGCATTGGGGACCGCTTTTTCTGACTGGTCAAGTTGCTCTACACTCATACGCTGGTCATGGTCAGGAAAGGCCTTCTGATATCGTAATAGTTCCAGATTCACAGCAACCTCGCCATTGCTTCCCACTCTCGTCCCTACTCTTTTCACTGGTCATAGAAAGGCTGGCCCTTGCCCTCCGTGCAGGGAGCGTAGAGTGGTGTATTTCGCTGGGGGATGGTCTGCACTCTGTCTCTCTCTATTCAGCCGACCTACTTGTCTACCTTAGGGAATTGGGCTCCATCCTAGAAGCAATTGTCTGGACGCATGATCGATTCACTTAGCTTTCGGGCCTTAGGGTCAACTGGGCTAAATCGTACTTGTTCCCTTTCACCCGTTGAATGCCAGATCCCCACCTCGTTCTCAACCGAACCCAGGTGACTTTGCAACCTTTCACGTTCCACTATTTGGGCATCAAGGTGTACCATGTAACTGAAGATCTATATGATGGGAACCTACAACGGGCCACTACCTCCCTAAGAGCACAGATGACTTTTCGGCGGGCACGGTCAGTGGCAGGGCGCCTCCTCGACTATTTCGCCAATCTCCCCCTATATATTCCTGCCCCCTTCTTCGGCTCCCTGGAAAAGGGAATTCATATGTAACAATTTTCACTACTGGGTAGCACTGTCAAACTTATACCTGCCCACAGACCAGGGAGGACTTGCGATGCCTCATTTTGAGCACTATAATCTTGCTTCCCAATTTTAATGGGCAGCCAAATGGATTTCACGTCTCAGTTTGGGCTACGTCTTACACATGTTACACCCCTGTAGGTGAACACCAGTACCCAGCTCCTTATTGTTGGTGATGGCATATCGCTGCTACCGCAGAACTCTCTATCGAACACGTGCAGTAAACACCCTTATGCCCCAGCAATACCCCTTCTTGGTATGCCCAGAAAGCACACCATCACGTCATAGGCAGAGCTGACAGCCTGGCATGCAACGGGCATCCACCAAATAGGTGACCTGTATCGAGATAATAGCCTCCTGCCCGACGTTTCTCTAATGGAAGACTATGGCCTCCCACCGGCCCACTTCCTCCTATACAATTTACTGGTGACAACCTTGGGAAGTAGATGGAGTGACATGGTCCTGGAACACCCGACACACCTCACCCTGCAATACCTGCATGTAATGGGACAGGGCAGACACCAGATCCGTTAGTTCACAGACTTTCTACACTTTCAGGCCGGGCTGCAGCTCACGCCTCTCCGACGCAGGGGAGAGGAAGACCTGGCTTGCCATTGCACTGACAAGGAATGGGAGACACTGCTGAAGAGTCTGGTCCATGTCCCCCGCAATTCCCGGTTCTGCCTATTACAATACTACATCATACATAGGGCACACCTCACACAAGCAAAAATAAACTGCTATTTCCATAGTACAGATGCTGCCTGCCCCCGCTGTTGCCTGGTAAGCGCGGACCTACTCCATATGCTTTGGGGGTGCCCGTGACTGCAACGCTACCGGCAGGTAGTCACCACTCTACTATCCAGCTATACAGGCAGTTACTGACATCTTAAACACCTAGGGACTGGTCAGCTTCCTAACCCTCAAAAACAGTCACAAGGCACTGAAATGGGTCTTCTCATTTGTCACATACACACAATTACTCCGGAGACCTTTAGACATACACTGTCCACATCCACAAGGAGTCCGACCAACTTGGTCATCTGCTTCAGTCTTTTCAACGAACATCTAGATACTCAATACATAACAGCTCTGAAGCGACCTCCACCTTTGTGCAATATACAGCCTCCCTCTGAAAAGCAGTTTTTTAGCTCTGTGCAAACTCCGTTCCCCACTAGGATGGCAACACTGTGGCTGTATGCTTCATACACAGGACTGTGGGGCTACTGATGCCATCATTTAACATCCACCTAGACCTAGCAAGCTCACCTACTCTTCTTAAGGCGCATCCCTCTCCATTGCTCTCTGCTCCTCCTTCCAGTGGCTTTTTAACTAATTGTCATAAAAATGGACACCATGATGACACACCCAAAATGTGTTTGCAGCTGCTGGAGCTCAGAGAACCTCAGTCTACCCTGAAAGGGAGAAACATCCTAGGAACAATTTGAGAACACTAACATTTAGTCACTCCATAATGTTGAATCTAAAAAGCTGCGGGGTTTGGCGAAAGGGATAGAGACCATGGACATATCTCAATCTTGTACATTCACCAAATGCACATGCATCCATACCCTTTGATTTTGAGGATGGGAAGGTTATAAAGCGGGTTCCATAGGGAACTTCCAAAAGGGAACCAGTTGCATCATGCAGGAGATATATCACCTGATATAGTGAAAGCCTGCAGGACAATACCAGGGTAAAGTGGGGACATCCACTTATCCAGTGTGCCACAGAGCTAGGTGGGATGAGTATGGATGTTAACTCTCAAAAAGCCCTGCCCTGAAGAACCAGCAGCCTGGTCAGTAGTATTCGCTTAACCTCAACTGCTGTTGCAATACATCACCATTTTATAACACCTGTTCCAGGGTCTATGTGAATGATACCAAACGGATGAGTTGAAAAACGTGAACACCCCCTTTAATTCAGGACTATCAAGACTTTACTTATTTTCACTTCTCAAGTGAAGGAAGAACATTTTGCTCAACTGTGGGTTTCTTCCATGAATCTTTTGGAACACAACTCTATTCTGACAGACATGTGTAACTGACTTTGTGGCAATCCGTTTTTTACTTCCACTTATAAACAAAGCTAGCCTCTATTTCACTGGCAAAGAAGTTAGGTAGTTGAGTTGGTGGCGGAGGTCAATCACAGTCTATAAAATGGAAGAAATATGTGGATAGTTGTCTGATTGACAATCCATCCCACTGAATGCTGAATAACGTGATCAGCTCAGCCCGCCAGTTACAGATGAACAGCAGTTTGGTAAGGCACCCTTTTGTGCATTTCTGCTTTCTCTAATTTAGTAAATTTTTCAGAAATGTCTGATCTACGTCCAAGTGCAGAAATGTGCCCCATTCACTAATCACCAATCACAATTAACAAGTTGTTAAATGTCTGTCTCTACATTTAACTTTGCCACCTTATTGCACACGATTTTGAATCCCCTGCTGCAGCATCTCTGGCTCCGATCATAAAGGATTCTGCTTCCTTTGCTCTTTACATCTTCAAGTTGTGCTGCTCTTATCCTCCCTCTTTTGCTACTTTCGTGATATCCAGTAACCGATGCACTAGTCTTCCTTCCCACTTATTATTGTATGTATATAGCGCTTCATATCCTTTATGAGGTTGTGAAGTATATTTGTGGATGGGTAGCAAACTCCTCTGTGGAAGTGCTTTAGGAAGAGTATGCCTGTCATGTAGCCTCCTTTTGTAGCACGATATGGTCTATAAGGATCACAGCTGTGCTCTTATCATGCTTGCCACTCAATCTATGCATGAATTTGAAGAGAAAAGAAATTAAAGGAAGTTATGATATGTGAGTATACGGTATGTATCTTGAGCAGTATACCTAGAAGCAGCATGGTAGAAATGGGCAACATAATATGACCAGCCATATCCTATCCTCTAATGGAGTCGAAAAAGAGACAGCAGAGGAGCAAGACCAACTTTGGTGACCACCACAGCTATAGAGAGTAGCCAAATCTTCATGGTCAGTGGTTGCAAGTCCTCACCTAGGGTAGTCGCTCTCCTACAATGCATAGAAGCCTATGGTCTTCGAACCGGCTTTCCTTTCCTCATTTCCAAGCTATTCAATGTTGCCCACAGTCAATTATTAAACAGTCGCTATTCTGCAATTCACCAATATGTTTACTTGGTTTCTGCATTGCTCAAATTTGCCAATACAACCCACCAAGGTTTCTGCTTTAATACTCTGGTAGACCATTTAGGGTTACTCTGTTAGCTTAGCCTCCTCTAGATTATGTTCTGTACCAGATGCTGTCACTGTTATGGCAGGTTTTCTATACACTCCTAGAAAAGGTTGTAGGGGTAAAAATATTATCACATCAGACTAGTTTCTCTTGTATTGCGTTGTTCAGCTGGCATTTAAAAACCCCTTTTCTGAGCACCAGCTATCTTCATGGTGCGCAAAATGGTTCACAAGTGAATATCCAGTGAATGCTTCTACACTGACACTCTTTCACTCCATCAACGACTGTCACCAATCCTGACTGATTGCTGCAATTGCTCTATTCTGTGCATGCCTCTCTTCTTTCCCTTTTTGTTCAATGCCTGCTTCCTGAACCCCACATACAGATCTGGCAAAGTCCATCAGTGCATCTGGCACCAACATAGATACCCATGGTCTCAGAGGCATAAACTAGCGCACAGCAGGCCCCATGATATTCTATGCACTATGCACATCCAGCCAGTTTGAAACCTGCCAGTTCCTGCTTAGCGCCATCACACTGCTCATGACCCAAATCGGCTGATGGCAAAGAGGTGGTTTGGTCAAAGTTCTGTTAGTCCAGAACCCCTCAATTTTTAACTTGATTTTTCTGTCAAATGTCTTTGTTACATGGTCAGAGGTTAGCCTGAACACCTGATCTGAAATCAGCCTCTCTAGGCCTTTTAAGGACAACCCGCAATTATGAGTGACGTTTGAGCCATTATGAGGGACACTTTCTCGCAAGCAAAATAAAGCATTAAAGATTAGGGAAGCATATAACTATCAGAAAATACACTCATTTCGACAACGAGAAACTTTAAGAGGATCTTAAAATAACTGCAAAGCACTAGAAATAAAAGTGCACCACTAACCTAGTACACTACTCAGGCGGGTGTGGAAAGTGGTAACTAGTTTACTTACAGTCAGTCACTCACGGCTCTGCCTGGCATGCAGCGCGTTGGCCAAAGTAAGTACTATAACAACACTTACTTAATGAACTAGACGAGTTGAAACTGCTGCCTGTGCGTCGTCGTCCTAGTCTGTCCGACGGCCGCGGCATGAGCCGCACAGGGACCAGCGGCTGCACAGCAGTTTCAGCACACTGCATGATGATGCACTCTGCAGCATTCTTCTTCTCCAAGACACCGAGTGCAGACTCACTGACTCGCCTCCCCCGCCCAGCTGCACTAGTTTACGTCCACGATCATCACTGATGCCTCTGATGAGTGGTGGGGGCGGCCCTCAGTGTCCACAGTCCTGTCCGTGAGTCAGTAACAGAAATGAAACAGTCACTCTGTGGTCTCAATCTGGCCTCGGCTCCCCGCCGGTCTGGCAACGTCAACGTTGGGGATTTTATTGTGGCGCTGCACACCGCAGACCGACAGTCAGCAGAGCATCGACTCAACTCGTCGACTCAGATTGAATCCCCCGCCGCTTCTGACCCACCTATTCACTTCCTCATCCTCCGGACATGAGGAGGCACTACGGTCACATCCTATCCCGGGCCCCATGGTGTAGCAACCACTGAGGGCAGGCCCCGCACCGGCGTCTAATTAGTGTCAAAGCCGCGCGGCGCCCTGGGAAATATGCAGCCAAGCAAGACAGGAGGCCACTGGCCTGGCATAACATTGTAACAGTCACTGAGAGCAGACAAACAATTAACTATTAATTTACTGAACCCAGCAGCTGCTGGCAGCATGTCTCGGAGAAGCACTGAGAGCCGGCGCACAGGGGCCGACGGCGCGCGCTGGCACCCTGCGTAGCCAGAGTTTCAGAGTGTGGCATTAATGCGTGACACTGCATTTCAGTGCGTTGATGCGGAACACCACACTGAAATGCGTGAGCGTCACACCTGATGCGTGATACTTGTCAGGCATGATGAAGTATTTAAAAAGGAGCGTCATTCGGTGGTCCCCTGATTTTGAAGATCGTGTTTCATTATATGCCGACGACATTTTGTTGTATTTGACGTCCCCCCGTAAGTCATTGGGAGTCCTCTTTGATGTCCTGCGTTCCTTTGGACGTAACTCCGGGTTGGTTATCAATTGGTCCAAATCCTGTATTTTCCCGCTTACCGGTGACCCTCTCTCTTTGCCCCGAGTGTGCCCGATCCCGGTCCGCACCGAGGGTTTTAAGTATTTGGGTACTTATATTTCACTTGACCCTGTGTTGCGCTATGATCGGAATCTGTTGCCTCCACTCGCCCGACTTCGGTCGGACGTCGCGGCTTGGTGTAATCTGCCCTTATCCCCCCTGGGACGGGCGGCCCTGTTTAAAATGATGTCTCTTCCCCGGTTCTTATATGCTGTGCAAAATACACTTGATCTAGTGCCGGCTAGCTATTTCCGCGAAATTGAGGGCCTCCAAAGGAAGCTAGTATGGGCTGGCCGGCCTCGTATTGCGTTGGCTAAGCTCACGTTACCCTGGTACGATGGGGGCATTGCGTTACCTGATATACGACGGTATTATTGGGCATCTCAACTGAGTGCTGTGAATCATGCTATGTATGGTCCAGTTCCGAATCCTGCTTACGAAATGGACCGGTGGCTCTTGCCCGGGGGAAACTATTACAGGACGTTCTATTCTCGGGGTGCTAGGAAGAACTTGACGGGACCCACTGGAGTGGCGGTGCGGGTATGGGGCAGCGCGACCGCGGCTACCGGATGGACAGATAGGCTGACCAGAGCGACCCCTCTATTTGCCGCGGAGAGGCTGGGTGAGTTGTGGACCTCAAAAGGGTTTGATAGATGGGACCTCATCGGGATCAGTAAGCTGGATGACCTCTGGGTTAAGGACAGGGTTAAGTCCTTTGCTGAATTGCAACAGGAATATGGTTTGACTGATTCGGAGTTTTTCCGGTACCTTCAGGTTCGTCATGCCATTGGGTCGGTTTTTCCGGCTGGGTCTGCCATCCCGGAGAGCTCCCCCCTGGAAGACAGGGTGCTGGACGGACATGTGCCGGACAGCACTATCTCTCTTATATATAAGAAACTTATTAATACTCGGTCGGATTTGCTTCTTCATCTGCGTACTTCCTGGACTGATGACGGACTGGAGCTGGATGATGAGGATTGGCAGGCCGCGATATCCTCTCCTAAGGAGGTTGCGATTCCGGCGCGTCTGCGACTCGTTCAGCTGAAAATTCTACACCGGGTCTACGTCACGGGTCCCAGACTGATGCATATGGGTTTTTCAGAGGATGGATTGTGTCGGCGGGGCTGTGGTATGCTTGCTACCTTCCTCCACATTATATGGGAGTGTCCGGAGGTTGTATCTTTTTGGAATGGAGTGTATGCGGTGATGAGTGAAGTTACGCATGTTCAGTTGCTGCCTGAAGCCCGGCGTTGTCTTTTGAATGTATGGGAGCCGACTGATTGTAATGTTGCTCAGACTCAATGGGTGACGCTGGAGAACATGGTTGCAAAGAGGGACATTGCACAATTGTGGGGATCTCAGAGGGCTCCATCGGTCTCCGGGTGGGAAGATAGTATGGACTGGTGCATGTTCAAGGAAAAGATTGTGTATGTCTCCCGTGGCAGGCCCAAAAAATGGGGTAGGATATGGGGCCAATGGAACTCGTTCCGTGGGGATGTCTGCGACCCCCCTTTCACTGATCCCCCTGATACTCCTTGTTCCCCTTAGCTGTGTGTTTCGGCTCTTTCCCGTGCTGTATTTTTGTTAGACCACTGGCGCTGGGTCCCCCTTTTCCCCCCCTCCCTTTTTCTTTTATCCTCTGAAGATTCTCCTGTCTTTCCCTATTGTTCTAGGTCTGACTCGCCCCGCATCTTATGAAACGGACGTAACAACTCGGGCATAGCCTTGTCTTTTTCTTCTTCGTTTGTTTAGTTGTTTTAAAAAATGAAACCTCTTTATATCCTGTCGTTTTGTGATTGATCGATGTCATGCACCATGGCTGCCGGACCCCTGGTTGTCGGCTGATGAGCTGTGTACCTTAACGTTGTTTTGAGATGCTGCACCGGCCGGCCCAGAGGGTTGTATGCGCATCTTTGTTTCTATTTGTCTCTTGCAAATAAAGGTTTTTAAAATTCAAAAAAAAAAAAAAAAAAAAGGAGCGTCACTGTTAAGGACTGGGGAATTTGGGAAATTGATCTGAGCACTAAAAACATCTTGGGTTTGAAAGTAGGAACTCAGA
The DNA here is from genome assembly GCF_964261635.1 of Lissotriton helveticus. Taxonomy (NCBI): domain Eukaryota; kingdom Metazoa; phylum Chordata; class Amphibia; order Caudata; family Salamandridae; genus Lissotriton; species Lissotriton helveticus. Next base: position 520,130,274 of record NC_136059.1, on the reverse strand, counting down.
GGAGGAATGGCCGCGATCTAGGAGTCAAAAGGAGTACTACAGCCAAAATAAGTTAACCCAATGAACACCATTTGTATGAAATGGAGTGCATGTGCCTCCAGTAAATTATTATGTAAAGACCATATTAAAAATAATTTTTTGTTTTCACTTTTCCTAAAACAGTGAAAAGGTATTTATGAACCAATTTCAATTTATATTTTAAGTAGAATAGGTTTACTAATTCTATGGATTTCAAATACTCAGTTGTGTCACTCAATCATACATCTCTCCCACGTTTCTTTTTACTTTCTGAAATGTGAATCACGCCGAATAGCCTTTAATTTCTAACATAACGAGGATGGATTAATATCTGATAACTTCATCTTGAGAAAATGTTAAGGAACAATAAGACATATAAGTGTGATCTAGTGAGGACACAAGAAGGGCCTTCCAGTGTAGGGAAAAATAAAATGTCTTTTTCCCAGTCTTGCATCTACAACAATACGCATTCTGGAACGTATGTTTGTTTGATGATGTCACATGGGTTTAACGTTGACGGTTCAAAACACCTTTTCTGACCTTCTGATTTGTTACCCCTATGTGCATAATTTTTAAACAAAATAATTCAGATTTGTTTGATCAGATTCGATTGACATGGAGAACAGGAAAAATCAAAGGTCCTGTATTCAGAAGGAAAGAGGCAGAAAACGAGGAAGAGATGCAGCCTGATATGTATTACAAACCATGTACATATTTATGCAAGCGTCAAAAATGTGATTAATACACCACACAAAGTAAAACCAGCGTATACATAATGGAAACACTCGAAGTATAGTCCATACTTACTTTGGCAACATTTTTAATTGATTCTCTCTTAGTTCCAATATCTGAAGTTTAATTAACCTGAGGAAAAAGGATGACAATTTACCAGTTAACCAACTATCACAAAAATGAACATTTCGAATAATATTACTTTAAAACAAATACAAGTGTATTATCTTTTGAAACTGTAATATTTTTCAAACGTTAGACCAATCTCACGCTCTGCAAATGAACTTTACAATGAGTCTAATATTTTTGGTCACCAATGCAGTTAATTGCGAGGAATTTTTAGTGGAAAAATTATAATTTAACTGATGTTTAGCTTTTTTTTAAGTTCAGGTAAAGGTTTATTTAGAAATTAAGGTTATTGCAAAAAACAATACTTCATACAGGTAATAATTTACCGATGCATATTAAACAGAAAAGGATACTTAAGAATACTATTGATATACAGAAATCTTCAAGGTATTAATAATATAACTTAAGGAATGATATGAATACAGTTAAAGGGTCATAGATATTGTAAGTAGTTGTATATGTCAAAAAATATACAATTGAAAGGGTGTAATAGGAAGTGATAAATTGAGCACAATAATGTGAAAACAAACAGTAGGAAGTCAGGGAGGCTTGGTAACTTCTTGCATTGAAGGAACTGGTTAGGAAGTGTTCTTTGGTGTTGTATTCAAAAAATGTGTGAGAGGAGACCAGAGGTGTAATCTCTTCGTAGCTAAAGAGATAGGGTGGACAAGGGCTGTATCTAAACGATGGTTATGGCACACTGCATACCACCATGCTAAATAGGATAGTTTTGAAGAGTCTTTCCAATTTTTTTAAATCTGTTGAAATGCTACAGCCAGTAGCAAATCAATGAGTCTTAGTTGGGGTTGATGTTCCCCCCATTCCGGTGCTAAACTACCTAGGAAAATGTTAGTAAGGGAGAGGGGTGTGTTGGTATGAAATATAACATTTATCTGGTGCCAAACTTGTTTCCAAAATGTAAAAACATGTGTGCATGTAAATATCATGTGTTTGAAGTCAGCGTCACCGCGGGAGCATGTCCAACATGTGTTAGGATTTGTGTTGGGTATCTTGTGTAGGTGAACAGGGGCGAAAAATAAACGATTGTAGATAAAGAAAAGTGTTTGTGTTGTACTGGCCGCTCTAGAAGATTTCCTGAGTTTCATCCAAATTCTATTCCATAGAGTAATGGGCCAATTCACTTCCAGATCAGATTCTCATGAGAGTTCTACTTTAGTTTTCTGTAACTGATGTTTAGCTTTGGAACTCTTGGAAAGCTCTGGAAATGGAGTTTATTTTAAATCGGATGCAGCTCGAGGATATGACTACTAGTAAAAAATAATTATACTGAAATGTTGTCATTGTGCAATCCCAGTAATAAAAGGCTATTACAATGATAGATAGTACTCAAACTATCAACCTCAAAAGGATAAAAGGACGAGATGGCCCCGCAAGAGTGAGAACTACAGGTAACAGCAGATGTCTACTGCCAGTGTTTAATTTTGAATTTGCTTTTTCCCATATGTACAAACACAGAACTCAGCATAAATGTTTTTTGCTGCTTTTTATTTCAACTACTTTGGAGTTTTAAGAATAGGCCCAAACATTCGCACACTTACTCGTCCACAATATGACACACTCAAACTCGACCAACCTATGCAGGATAAATTAAAAGTGGAAAAAAGAAAGTACGAAACTGACTAAATGTGTCAGGCCTATACTTACACTATAAAACAAAATAAAAAATAGCACTGGGTGATATATTTGCAATGGTATTGTACAGTATATAATTGTTTCAAAGTTATAATATGGTCACCATATTTAGAACCAACTTGCTGGCCATCTTAGTTTAGTAAAAGAATGATACACTAAGTAAATATCACAATGGACAGCCATATTGGAATGGTATTGTGCATACTGCACCGTTGTTTATTGATCCATGATGGCGAGAATAATGCTTTTAAATGTGGCCACCATCTTCAATGGTAAAATATTGACACACCACAGACCACTCCAAGATGGCCCCCGGTTTAGAAGCAGCAGCTGCACAGGAGATGGAGCACTTGAGATATATAAGCGGCAGGTAAGCACCTGGAAGCTGTAGGCTGCTCAAAAAAACAACAAAAATAATGTATGAAATGAAAAGTGACCTATGAAAGGGGTCAATGGAAAACTTAAAAGATTAGGCACATTCATTTTCTGACACTAGGCTGGATTATCACAGTCCAAATCTTCAACCCACAGTTTTTCAAATAGAAGTAACCAAAATCAAAAACACTGCATGCTAAGGTAATCTGTGCGATTTCATGCAACAAAAATACCTTTCTACAGACTTAAAATGGTGTAATAAAAATACACACTTAAAGACCCATTGGAATTAACATTTCAGGCCTACAGCATTTAAACCTGGCAGGTTTACGATCAAAGAATTACAAATATGCACAGAACAATGTCAAAACAATACACAAAATGTTCCTACTGGGGCTGATAAAGATTGCTAAATTTCAAATATTCTACCAGAAAGCCAACCCATCGCTTACTCTGGTAATCTGTGAGATTCCATATAACCAAGCACTTCCTCAACCTTTCACGCAGTGTAATGCTAACTTACTCGCTAAAGTGAAGCTGCTGCTGTTGTGTTTGCCTCGCTACTGGAGTAGCTAACAAAGAATCAGAACTGCTGCTGGACTTGCCTGACAGTCCATAATCTACCTCGTGGCCGCAGAGGAGGGAGAGGCGCCGGCCCCGGGACTGCGAGGACCAGCATACAACACCTACAGCTGGTCCTCTTCCCGCGTGAGCCGCGCCCCCTCACAGTGCCACGCCCCCAGCCAGCACGGATTACTTCTTGCGGCCCCCGCTTCGCGGGTGCCGCTCGCTAAAGTGAAGCTGCTGCTGTTGTGTTTGCCTCGCTACTAGAGTAGCTAACAAAGAATCAGAACTGCTGCTGGACTTGCCTGACAGTCCATAATCTACCTCGTGGCCGCAGAGGAGGGAGAGGCGCCGGCCCCGGGACTGCGAGGACCAGCATACAACACCTACAGCTGGTCCTCTTCCCGCGTGAGCCGCGCCCCCTCACAGTGCCACGCCCCCAGCCAGCACGGATTACTTCGCGTGGGCCCCGCTTCGCGGGAGCCGCTCGCTAAAGTGAAGCTGCTGCTGTTGTGTTTGCCTCGCTACTGGAGTAGCTAACAAAGAATCAGAACTGCTGCTGGACTTGCCTGACAGTCCATAATCTACCTCGTGGCCGCAGAGGAGGGAGAGGCGCCGGCCCCGGGACTGCGAGGACCAGCATACAACACCTACAGCTGGTCCTCTTCCCGCGTGAGCCGCGCCCCCTCACAGTGCCACGCCCCTACCATCTGACATATCATCATTATTTAAACAAGTCCTGTTACGCGCATCGCGGGACGCGCGCGGGTCGAAGCTCGGGGCGAAGCCCGGGCAAAGGGCGGGCCGCCCGTGGTCGAACGAGGACGGGACGGACCACCTTATATCCGCGTCTGACCCTAGGTAACGCTGAGAAGAGCAGCATATCCCCGGAGAAGGTCGTGGTAAGACCACTCAGAGTTACCGAGTCCTAGATCGAGGTACAGGATTAGGGAACAGTCACTTACTCTTGATATCCCCACATTCATCAAACTGGCACTCTTTAAATAAGTCTCTGAAGATAACTTCAAAATTCTACCTATTGGAGCTAGAGTAATCCTCCCTCTTATTAGTGGATATCCACGTAACTTCAATGGCCTTAAAAAATCTACGCTCGCGCACAATATATATGAAACGTATGGGCACTGAGGAATCTGTTAGAAAATCCTCTGAGAAAATACAGAAACACGATAAAATATCCAGTACCCCTGCAATCACAAAATATTTTTCTGCTTCATCACCAAAAAATCAATTATCCACTATTAACCCTGAAGCAGGAAATACCTCTGACCTCATGGAATTTAAGGAGGAAAAACTTCCAACGTCTCCAAACCAACAACGTGCAGACAACTTAAGTGCTTCTGACCTCGAGGGTAACCAAACAGAAAAGTTGCTAACAGAGGAAATGCAAAAACTGGCCCACGAGATATCTCACTCTACTCCCCTAAAGCAGATAAAATCGTCAGGTAGTCAAACCTGCCTTGAAGCTTCTTTATGTAACATCACAAAGTCACCAAACAACAAATCTGCAATACCATCAACTCAAGAAATTCTAAACATGAGCTCTTTAGAAAAATCACTTCATCATCACTCAGCACATGAGTCCTTCCTAGATCCTTTTTTTCCAAATCAAAATTCAGCAATTCCCGCAACACCTATGTCAAAAGCTCTCTTTACCTTGCAGGAAATACTGGAATCAGTCCTAACCCACCTAGGTCACATCTTAGCAAACTCAGACGATACTCTCGACGTTCAAATCGGAATACTAAAATTTCTGGTAGAGGAAAAAAAAAGGAAAAAAGACTTATCAATTGCAATAAATAAACAACAAGAATACGACAAAACGCTAAATCCGGATGGTCAATTAGTTAATTGTACTATAAAAACACAGTCCCCTGATAAACAAGACAAAAGCACACAAACATCTAAAGTAGAAAAACTGGAAACAAAAACAAAGGAATCAAAAAGGAATAACACATCACTTATAACTTACTCACTCAAGAAACTTTTCAAAGAAGAACCAAAAAATAACACCACGCAGTACCCTATTTTCTTGAAATCCACACATAAATCGGTCTCTCACCAACTTGACCACACTGGTGATGTTCATGTAATCACCACTCAAAATGAACTAGATAATGATCCCATGGATAAGACCAAAGAAATAGATGGAATTATAAGCGCAAAGGGGAATAAAAGGAAAAGAAAGCCACTAAGAAGAATTCACAAAAAAAAGGTGCGCAAACTCAAATTCCAAAAACAAACAACTCCGACAATATCTGCTGAGGGAAAAAAAGCTATCATAAACTCTAAAGCTATAAAACCAGAGGTACCTTCAATTAATCAAATTATATTGAATGCAAACCTTTAAACCCAAAAGCAGATGTATATCTTCCGGTCACAGCATTCTGTAAGACAGGGCCGATAACTAATGGAATAAGAGAAAAAGAAATCAGTAAATCTACACCTGGGGAAGGAATAACATCTAAGTATCTTATAATTGAAGAACTCTTCCCCAACGACAACGTGCCATTGAATCGAGGAAGAATAGTCAATCTTCTTCAACAAATACCTTCCCTGCATTCGCTCACAAGTAATGAATTAGACTTGGTGTCTTTTCCGAAAAAAGAAAATAACAAATTAGCGTTGGTATCATTTTGGTCACCAGTACTCCCAGGGATAATTCTAAGCGAGAAAGAAACATTACACAAAAACGGTTATGATGTAATTGCAAGAACAGAACCCAGGAATATTAAACATAATAAAGGATTTAACGGATTATTTAACAATGTTACACAAAGGTCATGTCAGCATAATTCCTTTACTAATCGGGAAGAGTCGGTACTATTTGCTTTGGGTAATGACGTTTTAAAAATCCAAGTGAATAAAGGAGAAAGGACAGTATGGAGTCAAGACTCAGAAGGAAGCGCTGTCGAAAAATCAATAAAATCTTGGGCTTGGATATCGGAGACACTAAACAGTAATAAAATAACTAACCATCAAGAATATTCTGTTTAGTAACGGCTTGAGCATCACATCATGGAATATGGCCGGGAAAACTACTAACAAAATGACCGATGCCATTAAAAATCATCCTGATATCCTGGCCCTTCAGGAAACTTGGGCAATAACAACTTTCTGCCAGAAAGGATACTATGTGTATGACATCCCAGCAAAGAAATCAAATCGTGGCCATGCAAAGGGCGGGCTGGCAATCCTGCTAAGTGAAGAATACCTATGGTATCAAGAAAAAATTGAGACAAAGTCTGAAAACCTGCAGTGTATTAAGGTCGCACTGAGATCACTACCCACAGGTCCCCGCAAAGCAATATTGCTTTTTAACATATATGCCCCACCAGGGAATAATCATGATGTCCTTTTTGATGAGATAATGGAAGCAATCAGTCATATTCTTGATGATCGTACCCAAATGCCATTTCTTATAATGGGTGACCTCAACGGAAAAATTTCAAATAGTGAAATTGGAAAATGGGCCAATTCAGCTAAAGAAGAATCCTTGGAAATGTCCTTCCCAAAATTCCCCAAAGGTAACAAATCTGATAAAAGAGGTAGGTCACTACTATCTTTTCTACCAAGTATAAATGGGACAATACTTAATGGTAATACGGAAGGTGACATTCCGGCATCACAAACTAGACGGGGAAACGGAACTTCTTCTATTCTTGACTACCTTGTCTGTGGGATAGATATAAAGGAGTCAGTTACGTATTTGAAAGTCTACTTTACAGAGGAAAGCGACCACGCCCTCTTACATCTAACTACTTTATGGATGGGACATACCTCCCTCACTAAACAGCCAATACTTCATAAATCCACAACTGAAGCTAATACTAGCCAGAGGCGGATCTTTTGGAACTCCTCTACTTTGGACAATATTACTACATTGGTTGCTCACACTCAACTATTAACTATCACCCATTCAGATGATCCCATCATAAATTTCGAATATATAATCAAAAACCTTAAGAACGTACTCTTAAATAAATCACAGCAGGCCAGTTACGGAAAAAGTATAACTACTATTAAAAACAAAAATCGCAACTCTCCTGCTGCAAAAAGACTCAATAGACTCATTCGAGCACAACATCTGAATTTCTCAATAACATTAAAGGCAGAAATCAATAATCTCAAAAACCAATTACGAAGAGAGAAAAACAAGCAAAAAAAAATACTGCATGACCGTAATTGGGTAGACATACAAATAGCCGCTAAAGACCACAATCAACGTAAATACTGGTCTTTAATTGCTAAAATGACTGGATCTAAAAAGAAACTCGACGCTATTCCAGTCTCTCCCAAGGACTGGGAAATATATCTGCACGATCTATATAAATCAAACCTATCTGACCCCGCAGGACAGGACTTCGATTCAACTATGGAAAGGAACAACACTAAAATCGATAAGATCTCGTCCAATTCCATTGCAATTCACATCAGAAAAGCGAGAAGCACTGCTGCTTCAGGCCCCGACCAAATTCCCATCAAAGTCCTCCAAATTGACCCAAAGGAGTGGAGTCTATTGCTCTCTCCACTTTTTAATCACATTTTTGAAACCGGAGAAATACCGAAATCTTGGCTGGGTAGTACAATTATTCCGATATACAAAAAGGGGAACAAAAACACAGCCAGTAACTATCGGCAAATAGCATTGATGGACGCGTCTGGGAAATTTTTTGCTGCAGAAGTATTAGATCGATTAAAATAATGGGCATTCACGCAGGGTCTCATACCAATGTTTCAAGCAGGATTCCGACCCAACCATTCCGTCATAGACAATATAGCAACTCTTCAGTCCATATTAGACAAATACACAGTAGGGAGATCACAACCAATATACGCAGCCTTTATCGATTACTCTACTGCTTTCGATCGGGTTGATAGACCGACTCTGTGGAACAAATTGAGGAGGTTGGGTATCCCCGAACAATTATCACGGGTTGTTGTTAATCTCCACAACAAAACATGGTGCCAAGTTCAGATGGGGAGCGAAAAAGGTTTGACCAACATAATAAGCACGTTCAACGGCCTCAAACAAGGATGCCTTTTAGCACCGATTCTATTTTCTCTGTACCTCAGCGACCTTCCATCTCACCTGCAACAAGGTTCCAGCTTGCCCCCAAAGATCGCTACACAAAGCATACATGCCCTACTATATGCTGACGACATAGTTATGTTGGATCTGACGCCCTTCGGACTACAAAGTCTTCTTGACAGCTTACACAAATACTCTAAAGATAACTTTCTAATTCCCAATCTAAATAAAACAAAAGTGGTTGCATTTTCAGTTAAGAAAAAGAGAGTAAAGTACTGCTGGAAGTTGGGCGAAGAACATATAGAAGAGGTCGAGGAATATACATACTTAGGTAGGATCTTTTCAAAGAATCTGAAAAATCTTAAACAAATTAATCATCTAAAAATAAAATCTGAACTACACGCTGGGGCTCTATTGAGACTGTATTCTTCTACAGGGAACAGGCATTTTTCTACATTATTAAAGGTGTACAGAGCAAAGATACCTCCTGTTTTATCGTACGCCACTGAACATATTGCCATAAAACAATGGTCCTATATGGATCAAAAAGAAGGAAAAATATTAAAGAAAATCTTGAAAGTCTCAACAGCAACACCAGTGCAAGCGCTAAGACTCGAATTTTCGATCACTAGCGCATATGCAACAGCGGTAGCTAATATAATTAGGTGGGCCTATAACATCCTTCATGCCAAAGAAGGCTCATTACGATTCTTATTAAAGACTGAGTCTTTCGATCAAAATGCTTCATATTCAGTATTCCGTAAAAACATGACAGTGGCATTTCAATTAGCCAATATTAATTCTGATCTTTTGTTGATTTGGACACCTTCACAACTCAAACTTTTTCTAAAATGTTTTACCCCCAAACTGAGTTTTGATCTTGATTTTTCTCACTGTAGTAAACTACCACTGTACAAACCTTACATCGAATCATTGGAATACAAGCAAGAACAGCCATACTTGGGGTATTCTCTTACACATGGTGCTAGGAGAGCAATTGTAATGTTGCGGTTGGGTATTTTGCCAGTGTCTACATTCACCTGTAGGTGGTCTTCTGGCAGATCCCCGTTATGTTCCCTCTGTCATGGGGGAAACCTGACCATAGAGCACCTTTTATTCATATGCCCATCTGCAAAAGTAGTAACAGCACGGTCAAGATATCTAGACCCTATATATCGTAATTGTAAAATTGTTACTGCAAACGAACTGGTACTTGCATGTAAATACCCTCCTAACGAATTTGTTTGTTATAATTTTTATACATTTTTAAAACTTCTTTTGTTATTATATTGATTTGTACAGAAAATTGTTGTTATATAAATTGTGGTCCTCAGTTGAGTACCAAATCAATAAATTTTTTTGACTTTGACTAACTTACTTTTAAAAGCGTACTGTCTTTAACATATCCTTTTCAAAATAAATACATCAGGCCTATTGCCTTTGTCATAACTTTTCATAGAGAAGTGTGGCTCAATGGTTAGAGCGGCAGACCCTGATGCAGAGGTCTAGCCCGGGACAGGGTTCAATTCCCCGCCTCGGCGGGTCTTGGGCTAAAAAATTCCACGGACCTGATAATTCTCACCTCGGTGCCTATTCCAATCATGGAGTCCCACTCTGCAACTCTGGGCTTGCTTAATCTCCACAACGCTAAGGATGCCTGGCGTCCACCTTGGGGGTGCCCAGGAGTGGACACCTCACAGGGAAAGCCAGGATGGGTTCCACAGCGGTATTCGTACAAGCGCCTTGAGACCTTTGCGGGTGAGTAGTGCGCTATACAAGTATCAATTTACATTTACATTTACATATTAAACAGACGAGATCCATGGCATTGGACATATCGTTTCTCAATAAAACAATCAGTCCTGCCTCCTTAATCACTGGCTTGTCACCATTACCAATCCAGGTTTACTGTAGTGCACTCAAGCTGTGTCGCAAGCATTAGCCATACAATCACAATATTATACATTTATACAATATATAGACTGTCTCATAAGAGAGCCTAAAAAGGTTTTATCACTGTACAAATCTTCTACTAACCCCAGGGTTTGGCACAAGGGCTAAGCAACACTAAAAGCCACGCCTACTATGAAAATTCTGTGAGATTTATTGTAATGTAGTGTAATAATACGCCTGCCTTGGTGCTGATTGGCTTTAACATATGCATGTAAGTAAATAAATCAGCCCTGCTGCCTTTGTTGTAGTAATTTTTCATAATAAAAAGAACAGACTTAAAGCATTTATCATTGGTTTGTCACCATAACAGCTCAGTTCTGCTATTAAGAGCATATTTTAGCTTTCCAAGAAGGCAAAAGTGCAATAGAAGCCCTTGTTTTCAGTGGATGCACACACACACACGTCCAATGAAATGCTGTACTCAAGTCAGTCAACAAGTGGGTGGAGCCAAAGCACCTCATTCAGTAGAGCTATTTGCCTATTGATCACAAAAATTTAAGCGGCAGCTGCACTGTCAAGCAAGACCTTAAAAATGTTTTTTTGAGTTGCATCACGTTAAGAATGCAAATTTTACCTTGGAAACCCAAAAGCAAGCATGGCAATGTACAGCACAGACTCGCCTGCACTGTCGATGTGGCTGGCACCTATTAAAGTCTATCCTGTGAAAGGAGGAAATACGATTTTTAAAACTTAATATGACACCCAGCTCAGTCTACTCATCTCCCAAAGCAGACGCTTCTGTGAGCTGTGGCCAGGCCTCCGCTGCCTGTGTTCTGCCGTGTTTGAGGCCAAGCCTGTCCATGTCTAAAGGGCGCCTCGGGATCCACCTAAAAGAGAATCTTTCTGCCAAATGTCTACAGAATCGACATCGTTTCCACCATAGTCATACACAGTTTAGAAGTTTCCGCTAAAGTAAACCAGATGTTTAAAGGTAGAAATTATAATGTGAACTTGAAAAGTTAAGTCTAAGCCTGTTCACTAAATGTAAAAATTTGGAGAGACAATGTGGACTATTTATCCTTAAAATCTACCCTGTATAGAGGTGCACAATGGGGTCAGTCATGTCCATCAAACACGCTTAAAGTCAACCCAGCCTCTATGATCTCAAGTTCCTCCGAGTCCTTAAATTACACGAGTCGTCGTCCGATTATTTCGTTCGCTGAACAAGGTCTGACATACAAATATTGAAAAAAAATCCAACCATTTCAATAAATTACATTCAGCACAAGAGCCAGATGAGACACATGCTGAAGCAGTGAGAGCTCCACTTACACAGGGGTTACACCACTGGTGGCTACAACACAAACGCAGTGAACTGTGAGCCTACCTACACATCAAGTGAAACAGAGCTGGTCTAGAGTTTATGGTGACCCAGGTTCTTATCTGGACTTCATCATGTGCCCGAAACCACGTGATTCTTGCTAAATCAGTGCATCTCCTAAAGGCCCATGGTCCCACTAACAAACATTGGGAGCACCTAGAAAGAGGCTAAACACCGGTATTGAAACCAGCCCTACGCAAACACTCTACTACTTTTTATTAAGTGATTCTCCCTGCTTGGTACATGATCTGGAAGCACTACCTCTATCCTACAGGGCAGAACTGGAGCTGAGAGGCGCCCGGTAAGGGAAACCTGGGCATAGAAAGAACAGAGTAAGAAAAACAACTGCTTCCCACGATTAATAGCTGATAAATATTTAACAAGGGAAATGGGAAAAAACCAACATCTCTAAACGTCGTCTTAGCACTGTTTAATAATATTTTTTTTTCAAAATTAGGTGTCATTCTGTAGAAAATAATTGGGGGGCACTACCAACCAGAATATAAGATCCTTAAGTATTTGCCCGGCGGTGTCGCCTCTTGAACCCACAAAGAAGTTAAACTATTGAAGAGGCAGGCGCTGGAGACTGGAAGGCAGGAAACAAGGTTTTTATTCTCTCCGGAGGAGAACACAACAAAACGGGCAGAAGGTATCGTTCTGAGGTGCTCTAACTGCATCCCTGAGGCCTGGCCTCTTATACACAAGTTTATCTTTTTATTGCATGTAACACATTCTCGTCGATACTTTGATGTACGGAAAGACATCCTCCGAATCCCCCCTTCCCAGCCCGTTCCCACGCAAGGTTACAGTGGGAATCCCCGCCCCGTTCACAACAGGTGATGATCATCGCGCAGCTGGATATTCCGCCGATTCACAGAGTGTGTGGGGTTTGATCGGATCTCGTAGGGCGGGGGGCTTTGATCAACCCGGGGATCCCTTGCTGGGGGGAAACTTTCTATTGCACGGGGAGGGGCAAGGAACAGTATCGGCAGAGCTGGGTGTCGGCCTGGGAACGAGGAAGACAAACGGGCACACGGGGAAAAGGGGTTTGCATCAAAGGGCCGGGGAACATAAATGGGGAGAAGGGAGGTGTCGCGCTGGGAACAGGACGAGGGCCTGGCGCAGAGCAGCGCTGAAGAGGGGTTTTATGATTCGCGGCAGGTGCAGGCAGGGGGGGGTTGTCAGTATGCGGGGGATGCCGGCGAAGCTAGGAGTGGGAGAGAGGCGCGCTGGCTCTCGGCGGGAGCAGGGAAGCCATGGTGTTCAAAATGGCGGCCGTTTTACGCGCACAAAAAGGTTAAGGAGAGCAAGAGGGCGCCGATAATGTTGACGGTCTCAGTCCAACTTTCAACAGTCCCCCCTTTTCAACATATCTAGCCACCTTGCTTTACTCAACGTCAATTTTCATCAAATTTCTAACTTCGGTATCATACAATGCTCTCATATGTTCGCTTCCAATGTCCACAGTTTTGGGAAAAATGCAACTCGCACATAGAGAACACATAGGTGGCAGACATTGAATTCCTAAGCATAGGCCACATATTACAACTACGGGAATCATGATAATGGTGAGTAGTCTCCAGCCCCAGCTTTTGACGGTGTCCCAGAACCAACCACCAAGCGACCATTCTTCTTGCTCTTGGTGAACTTCCGAAGAGAGTCTGTGAAGATGTTCGATGGCTTTGTACACTGAGGGTGAGTTGTCCGGTATGTATGTACAACAGCTGGACCCAATAATGCGGCATGCTCCTCCACGGTCCGCCAGAACCACATCTAGAACGAGGCGGTTCTGGAGAGCCACCAAACGGACCGCTTGGAGTTCGGCAGTGTTGTTGGCAAAGATGCCCGCTGTGATGTTCATGGTTGTCTCGACTGCCTGAGTCAAATGTCGGATGGCACGGCTGTTTGCCATCGGGCCCCAGAGGGGGACGAGTCCTTTCATAGCATCGAGGAACTGCGCCCCTGTTGAGTCGGCTTGCTCAACGTCTTTGGCTCGTTTTTGCCTGTGGTGATTCGCTGGGGCCACATAAGTTGGAGGAAGGACGAAGGAGATGTAGCAAGTGCCCCCCCAGCCTTTGGGGAGCCAGGTGTAGGCCTTCGTGCCGCAGATGAAATACATGTTTGGGGATGACACAAAGGAAGGTGGATCCGTGGAATCCAGAGTTCTGGTAAAGCGGCAAGCGCTGCGACCCACCAGCTGTGTCCCAAGTCCTTCTACACACATGTGGCCTGTGACGTTGATGACCGTCAGGGCCACAGTCAGAGTGGCAGCCGTTCGTTTCCGCAGATAGGAGAAGGTGGGTCTGGTTGGATTGTTGAACACCTGCATTTCGATTCGTTCTTTAGCCGGGATGTCCATTTGGTTCGAGTCGCTGGGGGTCAGCGGGCAGAAGGGTGTCTATGTCTTGTTTCGCCCGGCCCCATGAGAAGAATGTGCTGCAGTTCTACTGGAGGTGGCATTGCCCGTATAGCTCTCTTGCAGGAGGATCAGCCAGGCAAGGCAGGAGCCGTGGACAGAGAAGGGTGAAGGGATGAATGGTATTGAATGTCCAGTGGCATGGGGTAGCAACCCACAGATCCAGCAGTTGGTGGTATTGGTGGCAAGATTGTGCTGGTGAAGTAGCTGCACGAAAGAGTTGTTCCAAAACTCCTTTCGCCTCTCTCTTAGTTGAGGAGAGAGCGAAATTAGATAATGTTCCTTCATGGTGGTAGGCTGAGCAGTGGTTAGGAATGTTTCGTGAGCAGGTGCGTGTTCTTCCATAATCCAGAGCGTAGTCATGAGGAGAAAACAGAGGAGGATTACGATGAAGAGTGCAATTGTCTTTGAGCTATGGAGTCTGTCTATTCTCGGATTTCTGTAGTGGGTATTTCCTGCTGTCTCCGTCGGCTTCTTATTTGGCGCTTCCATCATCTTCTTATCTGGCGCTTCCATCATCTTCGTCTTCAAGGTGCTCGGTAGTGGGCAGGACCACAGACTTAGTTTTAGCTTCTCTCCGGGTAACCCTTGGTAGTTTGGGTCACCGTTCTGAGATCCTTTAACCTAGTCCGTGGCCTACTTAGCCGAAGCTCCCTCCTTTCGACGCAGGAAATACCCTTCTCGAGATGGCACAGTGGGGTCAGGATGTTTTGAAAGTTCAAGTGTCTCAGTGTCAGGGTAGCAGTTCAACGATGGTCGGTCCTGGTTCAGGAGCTCTTCTTGGGTGTTGACGGTGTCTGTCGTGGCCAGGGCTGGAGAGACCTTTTTGCAGTGATGAGCGTGCAGCCAGTGTTTCTTCCCCTCCACTCGAAGTGCGGTCCGAGTGGTGATCAGCACTTGCCAGGGGCCCGTCCACCGGGGTTCCAAACTCTTTGATCGCTGGAAATTTCGGATCAGCACGAAGTCCCCCGGCTGGATGGCGTGACCCGGACCCCTGGAAGCATCGGGGATGGCCTGCTGCACCTGCTGATGAAGGACAGACAAAGTTTCAGTCAATTTGTACAGATAATCAGACATTAGGACATCCGGAACGTCATGAATGGAAGTTGGTTTCGGGGCAGACCAGACGCTCATGGGTCGACCGAAGACAACTTCGTAAGGGGTTAAGTGATGTCGGGTGGGGGTAGAGCGCATCGATAGCAATGCCAATGGGAGGGCGTCTGGCCATTTCAGGCCCGTCGTAGCCACTATTTTGGCCAGTTTAAGCTTTAGTGTGGCATTGTGTCGTTCGACAAGCCCAGCAGATTGAGGGTGGAAGACTGCGTGGAATTTCTGTTTAATACCCAGCCCATTTAGGATGAGCTGGATAACTTTGGCTATAAAGTGGGGGCCATTATCACTCCATAAAACACGACAGAGGCCATAACGGGGGGAAAACTCCTTTAACAGAACCTTTGCAGTGGCCATAGCGGTGTTGTCACGGGTTGGATATGCTTCCACCCACTTGCTAAATGCGCACACCACGACGAGTACATATTTCAGGCCTTGGCATCTGTCTAGCTGGATGTAGTCCATCTGCAGGACTTCAAATGGGTGGTTTGGGGCCCCAAATCCCCCCCGGGGTACTACAGTTCCTTTCCCGGGGTTGTGTTGTAGGCATATTAAGCATTGTTGGACCAGGCGTTTGGCGGAATCTGGGATCTTGTCATTGTGCCAAACCCTGGAGACAAGTTCGATCATGGGGGCTGATCCTATGTGGGCAGGGGAGTGTGCCATGGTTAATATGGGAATCAAGTACGAATCAGGTAGCAACCATCTGTTCGTGTCTTTTGTCCGCCAGCAGCCTTCATCGTCTTTCAATCCCACCCGTGTCCATTCAGTCAATTCGTGTTGTGTGCTAGTCGTTTGTATGTCTCTAATTGTGTCCTTGGCGTCAGTCCAGTTTTCTGCTTGTGACCTGGTCACGTACATATGTGTTGTCGTTCTATTTCCAGCCGTCGTTCGGGCGGTGATGTCGGCTAGTGCATTTCCCTGTCCAATAATGTCTGTCACTTTCTTGTGTGCCTGGCATTTGATAACGGCAAGTTTGCTGGGGAGGAGGACAGCTTCAATTAAGGCGGAGACTAGATCCCCGTGCAAAATGGGTGTGCCGTGTGAGGTCAAGAATCCTCTCTCCCTCCAGAGGAGCCCAAAATGGTGAACCACCCCGAAGGCATACTGGCTGTCGGTGTAAATGTTCGCTGTGATTCCTGTTGCCAGGATGCAGGCTCGCGTCAAAGCAATCAGTTCCGCTGCCTGGGCAGATCGCTGGGCGATGCGGGCTGTCTCTACTACAGTTCGAGCCGTGGTGACTGCATAGGCAGCGGAAGTGGTACCAGCGGGGAGTTTGATGCAAGAACCGTCCACCCACAGCTCCCCGTCGGGGTCAGGGAAAGCCGTGTCTCTGAGATCGACCCTACTCCTGGTCTGTTCGTCCGTAAGAGTCACGCAGTCATGTACGGGGTGCACATTGGGATCGTTCTCTGGCAAGGGTAACAGAGTTGCTGGGTTCAGTGTGGTGCATCTTTTCAGGGTGATATGGGGGGCAAGCAAGGTCAGTTCGTATCCAGTCAGTCGTGCACTCGTCAGATGTTGCGTCTTGGTTTGGTTCAGGAGGGTGTCGACTGCATGGGGTACCAGTACCGTGAGGGAATTCGAGAGTACAATCCCCTCACTCTGTCGGATAGAGACTGCAGCAGCAGCTACAGCTCGAAGGCAGGCAGGCAAGGCTCTGGCGACAGGGTCAAGAGTGGCAGAGAAGTAAGCGCACGGTCGTTGCTTAGGGCCGATGGCCTGGGTCAGGACAGATAAAGCTCACCCCTCCCTTTCGTGAGTGTAAAGGGAGAAGGGCTTTTTGTAATCAGGGGTACCCAGGACAGGGGCTGAGCAAAGGGCATCTCGCAGTTCTGTGAAGGAAGTTTGACACTCGGGAGTCCAAGGGAGTGGGAAAGGGACGTCTTTGTTTAGCAGAGAAAGCAGTGGTTTTACAACGAGGCTGAAGTTTGGTAACCATTGTCGGCAGAAGGAGGTGAGGCCTAATAGGGAGCGAACCTGCTTCTGGGTTTTAGGGACAGGGGTATCTAGAATGGTTTGGATTCGATCAGGGGTGAGTTTTCTTCCATCTTTGGACAAAAGGTGGCCTAGGTAAGTGACCTGGGGTAGGCAGAATTGCAACTTCTTCTTGGAGACCTTGTGGCCATTTTCCGCAAGGAAGTGCAAGAGTTGAATGGTGGCGGTAACCGCTAGAGGGGTGGTGTCGGCTGCCAAAAGGATGTCATCGACATATTGTACCAACACCACCCCGTCGGGTAACTGGACTTGGTCTAGTTGTCTTTTGAGGGCCTGGCTGTAGATGCTAGGGCTTTCCGTGTAGCCTTGAGGCGCTCGGCAAAACCTATATGAGCGGGCTTTTAGGGTAAAGCCGAAGAGATATCGGCTGTCTGGGTGGATGGGGATGGAGAAGAATGCGTTCTTGAGGTCGATGACGGAAAAGGTGGTGGCAGTGGATGGAATCAAGGTCAGGATGGTGGTGATGTCTGAGACCACAGGGTACTGGGGTACCACCACTTTGTTGATCTCTCGGAGGTCGATGATGAAACGGTATGCTTTCTCATCTCCCTCTCCCTGCTTCTTGATAATGGGCAAGATAGGGCTGTTGCAAACGTTGCTAACCACTTCCTCTACCACTCCTGCGTCTATCAGTGACCGGATAATCATTACCAATGCCTTCTCGCCCTCTGGCGATATCCGATATTGTGGGAGTTTTGGGAGTGTTGCGTCTGGTCGGACAGTAATGTGCACTGGGTCAATTAACATACGCCCTACGTCCGAATCCGCTTTGGCCCACAGATACGGAGGTAGAGTGTCAAGCAGGGACGCGTCAACGTCGGTGATGGAAAACATGTGTCGGGGAGAGCAATGTCTAAGCAGAACGGGGTTGTCGTAAAGAAACACTCGAACTCCATCTTGAGAACACCTAATCGTCGCTCGGAAGTGTTTCAGTAAGTCAAGTCCCATAATGGCGTCAGGGCTATTGGAGGAAAGCAAGAACGTGGTGTCGGTGGTGTTGTTTTCTACGTCAAAGAGAATCGGGGCAGACAAAGGGTTGGTGGAGGGCGTTCCATCGAAACCTGTCGATGTTATGAGTGAGCCAGACAAGGGTGCCCTTGGAATCAGTCGTTTAGATAACGCACTACGTGTTGCGCCAGTGTCTACCAGAAATGGAGACTTGGTACCCAGGACCTTAGCAGTGACGTAAGGGCCCTGCTGGTCAACATAGAGCTCGACTGGATCCCTCCCTCGCCCTTGGCTGTCCGATGCGAAGGTGTGAGTATCGTCATAGTCAGATTGTTGATATTGGTTCTGCCTGGGTCGATCGAACGTATTTGGTCTGCTTGATCTGTCATTAGTCGCGTCATTTGGGGGCCCTCGTTGTTGTCCCTTAGGTCTCGGTCCGTTTGCTACATCCCTGGGGTCTTTGTTTCTGATCATCTCCAGAAGAACTGGGCACTGGGATTTCCAATGGCCAGTCCCTTTGCAGAAAGCGCACTGGTCTTCTCTAAGGTCTGTGCGTCCACTGTAGGAAGTCACAGTGCGGTCCTGGGGAAATGTAGTCTTAGGGACGTTTGTCTGGTAGTTTCCCCGGTATTGGTCCCGTCCTATAGTCACCCCTTGCAGTTTGGCAATCATCACCCTCTCTTTTAAGTCCTTCTTCTTTTTCTCTGTCGCCCTATCGTTTTCATTTTTCTGATGCTCATAATATTGGGCCATTTGGAGAATCGCTGTAGGTTTGGAGGCTGCCCAACTACTCTCGCTGGCCTGTAGTTTCTGGGAGATTTCCGATGATAGGCCCTTAACATAATTCTGGACAAACAGATGGTGTCCGGTTGCAGTGGTCATGTCCTGGCCGCTGTAATCGGAGAACACCGTTTCAAACCGGGAGAAGTATTCCGATACATCCTCCTGGGGTTTTTGGCGACAGGCTGTTACTATCGACCAGTCCACTTTCTTTTCTGGGATTAGGGTTTTTAATTTCTCTACGATTTTATCTGGGAGGTCTAGAATGGATTTCAACGGCTTTTGTCCTGGTCCCCGTTGTTTGTCCAGGTCATCGAGTTGTGACCAGGTATGTCCAAACAGCTCAAGGTGGTCGACTTTCCGGATTTGCTTCCACACATCAGCTGGTAGACATAACCCGAAGAACAAGTCGATGTCAGCCAGGGTCATGATACCCCAGGGCTGTACCCAATTCAGTATAGAAGGCAGTGGGGTTTTTACGTAGGTCGGGTAGAGATTTCCGGAATGTCAGTATCTCTTGCCGGTCCCATGGCTGGTAGACCCAGTTGTATACTACCCTTTCCTTCGCATCTTGGTTGTTTGCATCATCGTGAGTCCCTGTACCCCGAGGAGGAACCCAGTAAGGGGCAGCCTCACGTATCGGCATCATGGTGTTAGATTGCTCGGTTTGTGGTTCGGTCACTACGGAGGCTGCGGATTTAGCTCCCGGCTTTTGTTCAGTGAGGTGGCGGAAAACCTCAAGCGTACGCGTAAGGAGGTCCGACACATCACACTCGCCCTCATCCCCGATATCGACCTTCCGGTACAGAGTCCTTAGGCTCTCGGGACCTTTGTCTCGATATCGGTCCTCGTATGCATTCAAGACATGATAACACAGTCGTACGGTAAAATGTCGTCTGTGACTCCCTGTATACGAGCTGAACATATCTGTGATGTACTCTTCATCATCCTTCCTTTCTACCAGTGTCCTTGCTATTTTGTCGATCCCCGCTCGCTCATCTTTGTCTAGTCTGTTTGTTCTTGCAGGACCAGCCCCTCGAGTCTCATGGTCGTCTAACGTTGTTGTTGATGCGGGTTTTAATACAAGGGGTTCGGCTGGCACAGAGGCCATTGGGGCCGACGCTGTGGCGGTACCTTCGTTTGTACCTGGGGGTGGCGCGTGCTGCGCCACGGGTTGAGAAGGGGCGTATGGAGGGGGCATGTAGATGATAGGAGGACCTAACAGCAGGTCCTCATTGGCTTGTCGTTTCGAGGGTAAATCAGGGTAGAGCATGGAGGGGGTTCTAACCGGACACTGGCTTGGCGTTTCCATTTCTAGTTTCTGTTTAGCTTTCTCTCTTTCCTTTATCTCTTTTTCTAGTTTCTGAGCAGCTAGGTGGGCTGCTTTTCGCAGCTCTTTTTCCAACCTACTCTCAGTTTTCTTTTTACGTTGTTCAGTTTCTTTTCGCCACATGCCGAAGCTGTCAAGCATAGTAGGTGTTGTCTTGTTTTTACCCAGGGCAGTTTCTAGCGTTTTTATTTTATCATCATCGAAGGATCCTATCAGGGGCCATTGACTTTCTTGACCCTTTTTTGTATATTTATGCCATAGTTTACTATAGGCTATAGCGGTCAATCCATGCTTCATGAACATGTCCTTATTAGGGGTGCCTTCCAGTGGGGCTGGATGGTCCATCTCTAATAGGCGGTCCGGGCTAAACAGGCTACTAATCAGTGGGGAGAAGACAGACATGACGGCTCGTAACGAGGGACTAAAAAGTCAGCACTGCCTATCTTATCACTAGGTGCAAAGACTGGACAGAATATTTCTATTCTACGTTGTTTGCAGGCAGTGAATACCTCATGGATCAAAATAACAAAAGACCAATAAATAACAATGGGGAGAATGAGTAGGTCCGCAAAGATCTGCGTTACCTACCCTTTTCACTATCTGCAAAAAGGGTGGTCTCTTCCCTGTTTGCAGACAGGGAATCTCCAGGAAACAAAAGTTTTGCGAACAACAGTTCAGTTTCAAGTGATTATTGAGTGGGGGAGAAAAAATAAGCACGGCTGCTGCCCTACCTATCCTCCACTGCTTGCAAAGAGAGAGCCCGTTGTTTCTCCGTTTGCAGACAGTGAATCTCCAAATAAATAAAAAGAGCAATACTAGTATTTTTAAACAAACAAGCAATCAAGCAATTATTTCGCGACTTGTCGTGGTTACACGACCTTACCCGGACCGCATGGACAGTTTCCTGTCTTCCGAATCCAGCGCCCGATCGTCCTCTCTTCTCCGTTATCCTCGCGGCACTCCTGATGGTTCCCAGTCAGGACCGTAGATCACTCGAGAGAGGTCTGTTCGGAACCAGTGAAGTTCGGATGATCGGCTGTCAGACGAGGGTCTATCGGACAGACGCGTTCCCGATCGTTGCAGTCGTTCACTTTGTCGTCAGGACCTCTCCCACTGGATCCATGGGTCGCTGATGGGCCCCACGCTTGGGACGCCAATTGTAGAAAATAATTGGGGGGCACTACCAACCAGAATATAAGATCCTTAAGTATTTGCCCGGCGGTGTCGCCTCTTGAACCCACAAAGAAGTTAAACTATTGAAGAGGCAGGCGCTGGAGACTGGAAGGCAGGAAACAAGGTTTTTATTCTCTCCGGAGGAGAACACAACAAAACGGGCAGAAGGTATCGTTCTGAGGTGCTCTAACTGCATCCCTGAGGCCTGGCCTCTTATACACAAGTTTATCTTTTTATTGCATGTAACACATTCTCGTCGATACTTTGATGTACGGAAAGACATCCTCCGAATCCCCCCTTCCCAGCCCGTTCCCACGCAAGGTTACAGTGGGAATCCCCGCCCCGTTCACAACAGGTGATGATCATCGCGCAGCTGGATATTCCGCCGATTCACGGAGTGTGTGGGGTTTGATCGGATCTCGTAGGGCGGGGGGCTTTGATCAACCCGGGGATCCCTTGCTGGGGGGAAACTTTCTATTGCACGGGGAGGGGCAAGGAACAGTATCGGCAGAGCTGGGTGTCGGCCTGGGAACGAGGAAGACAAACGGGCACACGGGGAAAAGGGGTTTGCATCAAAGGGCCGGGGACCATAAATGGGGAGAAGGGAGGTGTCGCGCTGGGAACAGGACGAGGGCCTGGCGCAGAGCAGCGCTGAAGAGGGGTTTTATGATTCGCGGCAGGTGCAGGCAGGGGGGGGTTGTCAGTATGCGGGGGATGCCGGCGAAGCTAGGAGTGGGAGAGAGGCGCGCTGGCTCTCGGCGGGAGCAGGGAAGCCATGGTGTTCAAAATGGCGGCCGTTTTACGCGCACAAAAAGGTTAAGGAGAGCAAGAGGGCGCCGATAATGTTGACGGTCTCAGTCCAACTTTCAACAATTCTTTGGTATATGAAAATCATTTTAAAGAAAAATATTTTAGAGAAAGTTTCACAAAAAATACGAAGACATTTTCAAATAAACATTAAAAAATGGAGAAATGTCATCATAAAGAACATTATCACTCAATTGCGACTTCCTAGCACAGAAGCCCATTTTCAAATGTATATGTTGTAAAAGGTCTTCTCCAGCTCTATCCAGGATACTCAAACCTCACAGTAAGTCCCTACAAAACATGTATCACCCTTCCCAAACATACACAACAGAAACAGACATACATATCACAAATTAGTTATTTTTTATTTCCACGAAGTAATTTATCACATCAACCATGAATCATGAGGAATTGGTAAGAACAGCTGTTACAAATGTCGCTAACAATGTGTTATTCGGCTCACGTTTTCTCCAAAGCCATCATAAATCTCAGCAATGTCTCTCTTAAAATTAGGTGCACAGTTGTATTAATAAAAATATGTTTCTATGAAGGAGAAAGAATGATGCACATACACTCAAGATTACAATTGCCAGAAGATGCATCACCTCCATACTGGTTAATACAAACGAAAACGTATTGCCAAAATGTGAATGAAACAGCAGCATGCACATGATCCATTGTTGGAAGAATTTTAGCGCAATAAATCGCATAATACTCTAAAATCAAGCAAACATTATCGCCACTGATAATAAAATAACAATGTGAAATGAATCCTGCAGCTGAAGCATGCCACAGCCAGGAAGGACTGAGAAGCCTGCCGCCTAGTGAAGGGCATCACATTATAGTCAAGGTGGTGGCAGGTCTTGTTCCTCTGCTGCTATCACACAGAGCACCAGCAGCCCCGGCATTTTTTAGCAACACCTTGGCAGGTGGAGAAGGAAAGGCACTGCATGTTGTGGAAGGCATGCCCGAAGGATTTCACATCTAGAAGGGGGCAGACTGGTCACTAGATACTGATGAGGGGCATTGGAAGACATCCAGTCCTACCCTAGAGAGCTGCTCACTCTAGATCCAAAGATACCCACATCTTCTGGGGTGGCTTTTTCCACCTTCTACACAATGAAGTTATCTTCCACAACCCAGCAGCTATAGTTCGTGTGGGTTCTCCCCCTCGACAGCTGGCATTCTGCTGCCAAAGAGGGGGGCAGCTCCTGGCACAGTCAGACGTCAGAGACAAATTCCCAGATACATCCGTCTCAGCTCTTTCCTGTGCGGTCCTTGCATCAGGCCTACAGCAGTCTCCCCCAGAGATGTTCTGCATCAAAGTGATCGGGAAAACAACTGGGGCACAGCAGCATGACGTAGACTGTCACACGCGGGGGACAGTAAGCTAAATGAACAATATACAGAAGGGGGGGGCAATGCAATGGAGAAATATGGATCTAATGAGTAAGAAGGGGAGGGGCCTGGCTGCGGGGAGGTCTTGGAAGGCAAAGAAACATCTAGCTGAGATGAATGGCAGACGCGTTGCTGCCTGCCGCCATGCTGATGCCTTTATTTGCATAATTAGAATCACAGCAGACCTGCTTACAGCAAATAAGCACTGAGGCATGTAGCCACACCAATGCAAAACAGACACCCTCTACTCAGCATCTAACTACTGAACACTAAAGGGATCATTACTGCCAAATAGTACTACTTTGGAACTGTACGAAACACCGCTGCAGAGATATCTCTCTCTGCCGTGGGTTAGACTCCGTTGATACAGCTGATGGAGAGTGGCATGTCTCAAACAGAGCTGTCCTGCTCTCCAAGGATGCATGTAGCTACCACTGTGGAAGTACTGCTCTTAGGGTGACAAATAACCGAGATGAAGAATACATGTATTACACAGTTAACCTACCAGTGGCAGCGGGATGAACTATTTCCTGCTGATACACTTTGGCAATTGAGAAAAATAACTTAAATGGTTGCATATTCTTGCGCTCACCCCATATTTCTAATTTCACTTATCTAAGGCATACATTTTCTGAGAATTTGTATGAGAAGCATGTTTCCCAATATGTTTGAAACATGACGACAGGTACAGCAGAGTTCTTTAATGTTTAATCCATAAGGCTCGACTTAAAAGAGATGAAACCATGAAAACAACAAATAATGTACTGTATTTAGAGCATAGTGATTCGGTCTAGTTACCTAGCTTCACATCCCAGCAACATTGTGAAAGGAGAACAATACTACTCAAGATTGACAAGGACACCACAAAAGAAAAGCAGCAATACGACAGGTTTTGTCAACTGCTACTATGTACTTTAACGGCTTTTGACTATAAGACCCTCAGCTCCATGAAGCCCTCGGGCAACCACATTTTCATTCATCATTTATTCAACACAACAATGCAACAATAGTCCTGCAAAACACACCATACCCTATACACACCTCATATTTCTGGAAAATAGAGAGATAAATTGGAAGAATGGTTTGGGATCGAGGCCCAGCGTGGATAGCACTGAATGAACTTGCGAGGGGATGGTATGATGGAGGGATAGCTCTGCCAGGCATTAATAAATATTATTGGGTGGCCCATTTAATCACAATAAATGGTTGGGTCTTCTGTAACTCGGAGGAACCCGCATTCCGGATGGAGAGATTGGAAATAGAGCTTGGAGGTCATGTCAGGGCTCTTTATAGTATCCCGAGACACGTTGCTCTTCCGGGACCCACCGGCATCATGATTTCTCATTGGCATACAGCCACAAGGGCCATGGGGTGGAAAGATAAAATCACACGAACTACTCCCCTCTGGGACACAGCTAGCCTGGGTACCCTGGGAAACCTACCAGAGTTTGACAAAAGGGACCTCATTGTCTCTCTCGGGTGGGACAATGAGAGACACCTTCCCTTTATCCAACTTGCAGCAAGACTACCAATTGACACCAGACGAAACATATTGTTAACTACAGGTGTGCCACGCATTGTGAGTGGTATTGCCAAAGAGAGTGGAGTTCCCAGAATCCTCGACCCTGGAAAACAGACTCCTCTATGAACACATGCCTCGCAAAGCCACTCACCTAACATACCAAAAACGACTTAATAATGCTTCCAACACCCTCACGTGACTGAAAGAGCGGTGGCACCAGGACCTGGGAAGTCTGGTGGATGATGAGTCGGCAGAGGCCCTGGAAGCCAGGGTCGGACTGGCCGTTGCGGGCACCGGGCAATCCCCCAGTGCGCCGCAAAGGTGGGGGCCGGTTTGGGCCCCTGGGGGCCATTTTTGTTACAGGGCCGTTTTTGCAGCATAGCTGCAAAATCGGCCCTGTAACAAAATCGGTCGAACACCGGCCCAGGCAAAGAGCTCGGTCGCACCCCCAACATCCCCCCGGGGGGCCGGCCGAGCACTTTGCAGGGGTCGGTTTTGGATCCCAGTTCGGCCCTGCTGGCTTTCCCTAGAGGAGTGCCAATATGGACGGGTTTATGACTAGTCCACTTAAAGATCCTCCAGCGCTCCTACTACTCTCTGACCACATTAGTGAAAATGGGTAAAAACCTCTAATGAAAGCTGCCTTCGAGGATGTGGGCACACGGGCACCTTTTACCACACACTATGGACTGTCTGATATGTCATCAATGCTCTGGGTGGAATAAACTATGTAATAAAAAGCTCCCTCTAAATAAAACTTGTTATGGTCAACTTTGTTTGCTTGGTCCTGTCAATAATGTGCTACCTAAGAAAAAAAGATTTAAACAAAGCTGTTGAATGATTCTACCACTCTGCTTTTAAATATCAACAACATCAGTCATATGCCATCACATTATTATTAATGTGTGGCTATGCTTGACGGTGAAACACATGAAACCTACCGCCCACGTTTAGGTCTGCAATCAGGTATTATTACCACTTCTTTAGAATACATAGAGAGCACTTTAGTTCCACCTAGAGGAGTATCACCCTCTCACACTTGTATATCATTCTGCCTGCTAATAAGTGTTTCCATTGGAATGCATGGGGGTTATTTTACATCTGAAAAGCACACTCAATCATCACCATGTTTGTTACATTAAACCCTTTATTTACATATCCATTCTATAAAGTAAAGTAAAGTAAAGTCCACATTTGTAAAGCGCACAATCACCCGTAAGGGTCTCTAGGCGCTGGGGGGCCGTCGGGAAGATTAAGCGAGCTATTGCCCAGAGTCACATGGTGCTGGGCTAACCTGCCGCCGGAGCCGGGGATCGAACCGTGGTCCCCAGATTCCAGCGTCAGTCGCCCTGGCCGCGGCGCCACACCTATTCTATACAAGTATTTTTTTTTTAACCAGCGTGGCCAAAGTGAATGGGACAGGCTTTAATATATAATTAAAGCCATTTGTGTATGTAACACATGTAAATAACATGTGTTAATGCCTGGGTGTACATGCTTTGGGACACTGAAATAAGACCTACTGGCTTTGCCAATGCTTGGTCTGACAGTCATCCATCAATGTCCCTACATATTTCATTCATTCTGTCTTGCCCTGCGTGCGTGTCTTCTGATTAGAACTACCAGGCTATTCAGGCAGTCTGTCTCGATTGTTTTATAATAAGCCAAATTGCACCTTTAAAAAAAAAAAAACTCTCATCTAACCCTTTGGCCCTTGCTGGCTTCAAGCCTACTGTTCATCCCCCCTGATTAGGTAATGCGAGTGGAAAATGAGTGGCTCTTGAATCCTTCAAGGCTGCCTCGTGGTGAGGCTTATTAGGCCTGTAGCAGAGTGGCTGCGGCGTCTCTTCGGTGTGCCCCGTGACCGCCTCTGCGGTCTGGATGCCGCGGGGACCAGGTTGCTCTTGAGAATCTCGAGCCGCATTTAATATGGATGCTCCTGGGACATTCATTAATACACGTGCGGCCCATGCCCTTCACTGGTTTACAAAATCACCACTTTAAGGCCTATCTGGTCTCAAGGACTGGCACTCCAGGGCCAGGAGTGAGGCACTCTTCATTAGCACCACAGAGAGCCAGGCTGCCACTGCCCCTCTCATATCTGCTTGGATATCTCAAGAGCTCGTGAAAATCCCCTCATCACCCCATCCAGGAGTGACTCCATCCGCGAACACGAGACAAGAGGCCGAACTCTATTATAATATAGTGATAAATGCTGGGCTGAACGTACATGTGTCAGAAATAAGACAAAGGCTTTGGCTACGTAGGGAATCCTATCAGCATATCAGTCTTGTTCCTCTGTTTATCTTGAATCAAAAAGATCTAAACACACTCACAGAATCATTTATAGCTACCTACTAATATTGACTGTACCTTGATTTGGTTACTTATCTCTTTACTGACAACTTCATCAATGGTGTTATTTAGGATTACCTTTATCTTTTTTGTATTCAGGTTTTTCATGTAACACATTGAGAATTAGAAGAGATGTAACTATGTATTCTTCTTATTTTTTTATTGTTTTATATTTACCTTGTACAACGAGCTCAAATAGAATATCACGTTTGTCTGTACAATACTAAATTATAATCTAAAACTGAAGCTTCTGTATTAGGTACCATGCATCAATCTAACATTTTCTAGTCCGTCAGTCGCACACCACAAGTTAAAATAATAAAAGTAAAGCCTCGAATTTTGTACTAAAGGATGGCAGGAACAAAGATGCATTGATCACAAAAACAAGTTAGCACTTGAAATTGTGAATGCCACTTCTTTAAACTGATGGGGGCTTAATGTCCCGCAGTTTGAAGAGCTCACTTGAAGTAGTTCTGCTCAAGCAGACTCATACAAAGGCTTTAACCTACCACATTATAACTTCTCCTGAAGAACTTAAAGGTTTGACACTTAACTATGTCCATTTACCAATTATTTCATGTAGTTTAGGAGCCTGGAGGCTATTCTTCGACACACAGTACCTCCATGCCAGATATAAAGTGTAAATGTTATTCTGATGACCATTAAAATAGGGACATGATTCCCATATTCTGTAGGTGGTCAACCTTTAAAATGGGGCTAGCCAGCAAGATGAAAACATCCATGCTAAACTCGTGATAGGAAGAGTAGAGGCGGTGTGAAAATTTGTATTTGTGAACTGTTATCGCACCGAGGCACACGCCCCCTTCACAGCTACTGACAGATCCACATAGGCTGACGGTGACCACTGAATGTGAAGCACCAGCCATATATGACTGTCACACTTCAGTGTAACAAATTAACAAACCTACATGTGATAGCCTGATCTGTATGTAAAGTGCAAGTCACCTTAAAAACCACATAAAAGCATGCTGTATAATCCCAATTGAGTGTAATGCAAGGGGGAGTCTAGTGCCTGGAGTCTACAAACTTAAAATAACCACAAAGATGAAATTGTACATTAGCAGGGGCGGCCTTAGGCATGTGCAAGCTGTGCACCTGTACAGGGCCGCCAAACCCGAGGGGCCGCCACGCCAATATATATACTTAATATAATAATCCTCTGAGGATGGATACATATTTGCTTGGTAGACCCTGGCAGGGATTTAGCGGCCTCATGCTCTGTTCCACTTCCAAACACCCTGCCCCCCCCCCTCTTCACTGGCCTCTGCGCCTGCATTCCTTCGACCGACCCCCCCGCGAGCCTAGAGCCGCCCCTGACATTAGGTACTATTTGGTAGATAGGCTCTTTTGAATACTATGAGGTTTTTTGCCACGTGAACATCCGTGCTGGGAGTGTAAGAAGCCCGTCTCTGTGTGCACATCTCTATAATCTCTTGATCTAAACGTTGCCAGAAGAAACCACGTCCAAAATCGCAGTGCTGCGGCTGTGTCTTGGAGATCCCTCTTTGTGAACTAGGTCTGTAGCTCCAAGAATGCATTAGATTCTCTAATAAAAGCACAGTACTAGAGCACAGGCGTGTGGGTGGCGTGGAATCATCTGGGAACCTGACTTGAGACTTAAACTACAACCTGATTTAAGATGGTTGGGTAATTGCTTCTGGACTCTGGCGAGTGTGAAATGAATCCCTGGCAGGATGTCCTGACACTACTTCCAACTGCACTTAAATATATAGTAGCTCATAAAACCATTTTCTAGCATGGCTAGTCTCCCAGACACAATGTTTTCGAGTTGGGTTTCCATAATAGAATCTCGCTCTGTAATTTAAACCTATTTCTTAAGTGAACTGCTGAGAAATGCATGTGTGATCATTAACATTACAACCAACAACATTTAAAAGAAAATACTAATTTTAATTTGAAGTATACAAATATCCATACTGCCACGTTCATTTACCAATTAAAAGTGAGGACTATGACAATCAAAAAATGCAAGATGGAAAAAGAAGTGATAGCAGGTCTTTCGGATGGAAGGACACAAGAATTAAAAGGATAAGACCAACGAAGCAAGTCAGGGGCCTACTGCTGTATAGGAGACGTCTGCCTGAAGGCAATTTTGAGTCGAAATATATTTTGGATGAGGTAACATAGCACCACCTCAATTTCCTAATTAAATCTGAAAAGTTAATTAGAATAGCACACATACAGGGTCGGACTGGAACAGGACATAGATCCAGGTGCTAAAATATAAGTAACTCCCCTATCCCACCATTAGTGAGTCAGATGACTAAAAAAGTGGGTTAAGTGTGCAAATTTGGTAAGTTCTGAACTTGTAAAGAAGTGTTTTGCAATGTATGGGGACACTGCATGGATTTCAGCTTGCCAGACAGTGTGGTAATATCTGGGAAATCAACAGTAAAACCTTGCCCATCAGACCATAAAACAGACCCACACACAAACAAAAAAAGTCCCACACACTGATCTGCCAGACCAGCTTCTCTGGCACCGCCTGGTTACTCTAGAGGCCAGTCCGACCCTGCACACTTGTAGCCTCGCAGCACTGTGGACTGGCTGGGGTGTGAGTTTCCATCAAGTTACAGGTTTCACACACACACCAGAATCTGAATTGTCCTATCACTGTGTATTTTGGCCACTGTGCTAGTCCAAGGCTGCCCAACATAGGTTCAGGAACGCCCAATTCAAGCCAGACTGTCAGCATAATCTACAAGAAAGTTACATACAACTGATGGAGGGCAGCCAGTGTACATTGTGGGTATCTTGACCATCTGGCATGGATCTGGTCCTCCTGGACCCAAGACCTCACTGTCTATTCCTAAGTCTGTGTTGATGGCATTGTGTGATGAGACGGAGCAGCTATAGGTTTAGTAAGAAGGGAGGAGCTAAAATGTGTTCTGAGTAGCATAGTATGTCTGTTAAGTGGATCATTTTATTTTCATCAATGCCTTATTGAGAAACGGGCTTCATATTCTGAGATATGCCCATGACATAGCACAATCCTGTAAGAAAATAATGTTAGGTCATGAGTAATTGTATCGAACGTGCATGTGTCGCAGGAGAATGCCTCTTCGGTGCTCTGCAGAGTGGCAACAGCGCATTGAACAGCGTCCGGGGTGGAGAGCGAGGAGGGTAGTGGCGTGCGGATGGGCACAGACAGGCTTGCCTTTGGCGCACCCACAGCGTGTGTTGGCTGCACATCCCTGCTGTCGCTGCCATTAAACGGGTGTGGGAGGAGGAGAGCATGGGGTCGTGGGTTGGGCCGAGAGGAGGCACAGGTGGTGGGAAGTGGGAGAACAAGAGGGTGGGAAAGAGGTAAGGAGCGCGCAAGAAGGCAGAGATGGGGGGAAAGAGCAAGAGAGCTCAAAGGGGAGGGGAGGAGCAAAACGGCACGTATGGCACAAAATGGGGGAAAAAGGAAATTTAGCAAGAAGTGCAAAAAAGGAGCAAAATAAGCACAAAGAATTAGGAAAAAGCTGACAGATATGGCGAGAAACAATGGTCAAAGAGTGAGAGTCAAGAGTGATGAGGGGTGAAATGGAGAGGGAATGACTGAAAGGGTGTGTAGGGCACGGAGCAATAGGGAAGAAAACGAGCAAGAGTGAAAACGAACAAATGGCAAAACAAACAGAGAGAAGGCAAAAGGAAACAACACAGATAAATACATAACAGTAATCAAGAACAGTGTGCTAAAACGTTACTGACAACTTAGGTGTCGTAAAACCTTGCTGCTATAGGAGCTTACTGCTTCAGTAGTTAAACCACGAGAGCAAGGCTAAACGTGGCAAAATCCTCGCTTTTTGTAAATGTTTAAGTTAAGGATTTTTTGGGTTCCTGTGCACGAGGAAGCCGCATCGCTATTCATTTGATTTGATTTTTTTTTTTTTTACATTATTGGATAAATGCAGAGCTAGAACGCTGAAGAATGTAATTAACTGGAAGAACATGCATTGTGCCTATTTCGAGTAGAACCTTTTCAAAAGATTCATAATCTTATATTATTACAATTTTACAAAAAGACAGAAAAGTATGCATTTTTAAAATCAAGTTTAAACAATTGGGCACAAATTAAAATGGTTAACGATCCGTTTCAATTCTTTTCGAGCACCATGTGCCCAATGATTAGGAGTCCATGCCAAACCACAAGGTGGCATTGAACCCTACCCGAACACTCATGCCTTAGTGAGAATGCGTGTTCATGCCACAATCTAAGCCTGCAAGTGGTTTTGGTGCATCGTCCCTCATGCAAACGGAAAACATATGTTTCTTACAAGCCTGCTCTGTGGTGTTCATATAAACATTACTAAATCTGACATGGATTCCTTCCTAGTGGTGTCACCTCGAGCAAACCCGCCTGTTGTATCTGGGAGAAAGCAGCTGATCCTTAAACTGGCCCCAAGTAGCTCTTTCAAAGAATGCAGATTTGCTAAACTCATGCAAAAAGTAAGTTATTTTTATATTATCTGTGAACTGGATTCCCTATGCTTAAGAGAAGCAAGAAAATGGTTTTCATTTCTGCTTCATTTTAATGAGAGAAGGTGGTATAAATATAATTTACCCATGGGTTTTCCACATGGCGTTTGTTTGTTCGGCTAGTAACTAGTTCTCAAGTATCCATTACACGTTGTTTTGATTGTGATACTTGTGTTTTTGTACAAGCCTTTCCTTATATCTGGCCAGAAATGTGATTTTGTCTACATGTCAGTGAAGGAAATAATAACACACTACATACCCAGTTTACTCGCATGCCACAGTAACTAACGCCGGGAGCTAGTTCATGAGCTGTGCATCAGGCACTACCTAGCTTCCCAAAACTTGTTTTTATTAAATCGATGGGAACCTAGGCCTCCTATTCCGGAGGTAAAACCAACGCAGTTAAAACAAATACCAGACTCATGCTTTCACTGAAAGTCCTTTTAATTAAAAAGTTAGATGAAATCAGTTCATTTCCTAAAAACATATAGAAAGGAAAACTAGTCAGCTGAACAATCTGACGCTAATAAACGGTACTGATGTTTAATTAAACTTGACCCATCCCTTTATATTTGTGTATCTTTTTTTAAAAAAAATATATTTTTATTGGTTTTTACACTTACAACGTATGACAAATAACATATAATCATCATGGCATTGTCCATACAGGGGTGACAGCCCATGTGGCTTAGCTGCTGTTGGTACAGTTTACTCTTAGAGCACATAAGCTTGAACGTCCCTGCATTACTTCAATCCCACATATAACATATAACCCTAATCGATTCCTATCTTAACTTGAGCCTTTATATAAAAGCTTAAACTACCGCATTTTTAGCCCTTATCCTTGCGTAACCTGAATCACGACCCTACTCTTGACTTTAATCATGCCTGTGACAAGGCAGCCCACTTTGTTGAGCCGCTAACCATATGGCGGACAAGAAAAGGAACCCCTTCGAGCTACCCCATCACGACGTTCTTCTATAGGGCAAAGGACACCTGTATAGCCATAGGCTTCTGCGGGTAGGGCAACGGACAGAAATAGTGGGGTAGCAGGCCAATACCACAAGGTGGATGCAGTTTGTTCTGATTTAGGGGACAACTGCTACAGAAACTTTGCACGGTTTGCATCTCTGTTTCCAAATGGAAGGAACACCAAGACCCAACATGGCTATCCAGGGCAATACAGCAGACGTCAAGGATAGTTCCAGAAACCACTCACTTCTTCACTCCCCACCACCAAAACATCCTACCGAGGAGATGCTCTCCCCTTGATCCTGCAGACTTCTGTCACTTTCCATCAGTAAACCACAAAGGCAGAACGGATTTCCTTTCAAAGGAGTAGAATCAAGGTTCAACTACAAAAGAAGCCCCCTCCCTTTACAGTGATCCCACGATAACAGGAAGGAGCCATTACAAATTTCTGACCCAGAGATGTGGTGAGGAAAAAGCGAAGTTACTTCTTTCAAAATCTCCTACACACAACATAAAATAGATGTGCTGGTGATGGTGTTGGAAGCTTGGCAATCTGAGGGTGAACTCTGCGAATAAAGGTGTCAATCAGGAGACGCTTGTCTCTCTGGCCTGCCATGCACACAGACTTGTGGCAAGGGAAGCAGACAATCCTACTTCACCATCAGAACATGAGTTAGCCACCTACTGGCATTGAGATGGAGCCATCTCACCGTCTTAGCAGCTGATCTTTACTAAGATTCTGCCTGGGTAAAGACTATGGTATCCTAAATTTTTGTCCATATTTTAAGTGACTGCTACATTTCGCAGAAAACACTATAAGAAATGTGTTTCTTCTATCAGTGTCTTTTTGCAATATAACCCTCCTAAGTCCCCTCTACTGAGGAAGATAGTTTACACCAGGTTAGATGTATAGATCTCATAATGAGTTGTCCAGGCTGGTATTGAGGGGCAGTTGGAATAAGGGGGTGTCCCCGGGCAGAATTACTGCCCCCAGCTTTTTAATTGCCCAGTGTTTTCAAGCTCAGAATGACCAGGTCTGCAAACTCTGGACCTGATAATTCTTGGGCCAGGGACACCATACTGGAGCAGAACACCGTATCCCGTCCTGGCATTATGCCCTATATTTGAGAATTCTCATGAAATAGTAGTTACCCACGACACTGATAGAATCTATTAAGTATCTATTCGCCCTGAGGAAGCCCCAGGCCGAATGGCCATGTTAAGGGGGCGAAACACGTGTTGGCTGTTTCTCCTTTGACTTACTCTTATGAATAGAGTATAAATAAATCTACAATCACCTCATGAAAAACCAGTGCGTAATTGGAATTCTTTCCAGAATAATTCAGATGAAACGAGTCTTGCCCAGACAAACCTGTTAAAACACTGTACCTGGTTGCAGTGCAACACGGACTTCGGGCAGTTTCTGCACCAGGTCTCTACCCATCCTGTTACTGTATACAACAGTGGAAGGGGCCGCTGCAAAAGATCTCCCCTGACCTGCCTCCCCCACTGTACCCTCGACCCTGCCGCCCACATCAGAGCCAAACCAAAGCTGCCCATCTACATTTACCTCCAGGCAGGCACTAAATAAATGTGGATTTGGGTCCATTAATTTCCCAGGAATGGAGAAAAAACACATTGTAAGTTAAGTCTTCATTGCTTGACAGCTTGGGGGGAAATATTTTTTGAGATGTCGAGTGTGTTAGCCAGGCACCACCTTCAGAAATTAGTGCTGTTAGATTTGTTCCTATAGCCTCATCGTCAGGTGTGAATCCTGGAAAGTCCATGAGTTTATCCTTGGACATTAGTAGACCCTATTGATGAAGTGTTCTGTGCTACTTCAGTGCGACTC
This sequence comes from Lissotriton helveticus, assembly GCF_964261635.1. NCBI lineage: Eukaryota > Metazoa > Chordata > Amphibia > Caudata > Salamandridae > Lissotriton > Lissotriton helveticus. The sequence goes on along the minus strand of NC_136059.1, from coordinate 520,095,312 downwards.
CAGGTGGTATTTTAGCTAGATAGCCACCGGCTGTGAAGATTTTGACTCCCAGGTATTCACAGGAAGACAGAGTATTCCCAGGGAAAGAATGGATATGTAGAGTGAGTTGCGGTGAATGACTGCAGTCCCGCCACACTGCCACTGTGATCTATCTAATCATTTAATGCTGAAATTCTGGGGTACTAGGATATCCCAAATGGGGGCATATCAGTGATTTAACAACATTTCGGTCAGGAATATCTTGTTTAGCTTGTGTGATAGGATTGTTCTGCTATGTCTTTGGCATGTTCGGCTGCAGATTGGGGATTTGGGGGGGCAGCCGACCAGCGGGAGGCTTGCCTCCCCGGGGTTTTTGGGCCCGGTAGGAGGGGAGGGGGACACAGGACCAGGACGGACAGGAAGGTCCGTTGGGCTGGTTTTGGGCTGGGGGTGGGCACTTGGGCTATTTTTGTGCACAGTGACACAGCAGCCGGCTAGAAAACGTTGGGGTCCTTATTTTTGCCCGCCCGCCCAGTGAAAGGGGGAGGGGGAGCCTAGGGGGCGGGGGTTCATCGGGGGTTTTGTAGTGGTTCGGAGGATGATGGTGCACGGGTGATGGAGGTAGTAGGGTCAGCTGTGTTGTCGCTGGATCAGGTGCGGGTGTTATGCCTTTGTCATTGGCGCTTCTCCTAGTTAAAAAGGGGGTAGTGGGGGTTTTAGAAGAGGCCTGGGTTGGCTTGTTGTAGGCGGTGGGGGACTGAAGGTCTTTTTGCAGTTGTAGGCAGGGGGGTAGGTTGCAGACGGGATGTTATATGATGTTATGAGTTTGCAATGTTGGGGATCCATTTAGGGGTGGTGGGGGGGGTTGTTAGGCATTCACTATTTAGTGAGTCATAGTTTTGTACGGCGCAGGCCAAGGTTGGGGTGTAGGCAGGGTGCACCTGATTACAATAAAGCGGCCTTTATCACACCATTCCTGTGTCTGTGGTCAGTGCCCCCCTCCCCTCCTACTGGTGGGCCCCAACTGCCGTTGTGTAACATGCATTTTAGTGCCGTCTCTGGAGCTGGGGGCAGAGTTGCACGATTCAGGATAATTGGGATCGAAATTATGTTCCTGTATTTCATGCCAAGAGCTGTCAGGTGTGGTCTTCGTGTGTTAGTATAAGAAATGACCAGCATGTGATAAGCCAGCATTTGGTGGAGCTGCGCATGAACCTTTAAAGCACTTGTATTACTACTATAGAGCTGCATTTATTGCCTATAAATTCAAATTTTTTCACACAAACATTTTTGTATTATTACTAATTAATCATTTTTTAGTAAACAAACGTGCATAAAACATTTACATATTCAGTAGTTCAAAAACAGCCGGGGCACAGGCTGGCAACCACAACGTTAATGTTACTTGTGCACCATCATTTTGTGCACCATCATTTAGCACCTCATGTGATCATGTGAGCTGCCTGAAAGATTTACACAAAAAACAAACTTCCCTTTTCCTCTTATTATTGGTGAAAAGATCGATATCTTCAGTCCCAATTGTCTAGCCAACATATATGATTTTGTAAACAAACTTTTACAAGGTCTAATCTTGCCAGGTTACCAAATTCACTGGAAGGGCAGCCGCTGAAAGTGAACACGGGCGGTGTCCCTGAAACTGCAGTCACTGCACCCTGAGGACTTCAGGGCAGAGTGTGCACCTTGCACAGCATCAGCAGCCTCGTACACAGGATACACACTCGCCCTTGGGGGTTTGATTGATGTATGCTTTGTGCTTAGCTTGTTCCAGTTTGGTTCAGCGCCCCCAGGAAGGCATCTTCTAGGAACCCCTCCTTACCCATGGAGTCTGCTCACAAGGGATCACTGTAGGACCACCGCCTGTCAACTGAGGACCCATATCATGCTGCATCCCTCGAGCTGCTCGTGTGTGCAAGACCCTTTGACAGGGTCCAAATCAATATCTATGATGTACAATCACTGATAAGGTGCCTAACCCAGGGCTCGCCGTTATGGAGATGGCAGTTACTTTCTGCAGACCTCACACACGCTCCGATGCCAGCAGGAGCGTGAGGGTCAGCGGAGACCGCCCCTGCCATGGCCGCGGTGCTGCGGCTTAACTCTGCTCCAAGAGCCCACCTTGACTGGATTCAGGCCAGAGGACAGGGTAGGGGTGGGGCTGCAGTGCTGCCTGCAGGTCAGGGTGGGCTGGATTCTGGGCCAGGGAGGGAGGTGTCATGTCCATGCATGCCTTCAAAGAGGACTGACTCCTGCTGAGGCTGTCCATTTGTGACGCCTAACCACCCCCTGGGAGACGCGGACAGTCGGGTGATCCCAACGCAGCACAGCACCAGGCGGGCTGTCTAGGTGCCGAAGGCATTAAATTGCCCACGACTTCCTGCAACCCAGTCTAGTCAGTATCCAGAAGATGCAGATGAGGACGTTATTAAAGAATCCCGGGCTAAAAGCAGACCATTTCAAAACTGCCTTGTCCATGGCAATAAGACTACGGAATTGTGGCCCTCAGCGGACTCCCGCTATCCCCAACAGCACCCCTAAGAGCCTCCCTGAACGCTGCCGCGAGACTCATTACTGGCTCAAGAAAACATTCGCATATATCCCCAGACTTAAAGACTCTAAAATGGCTGCCTTTTGAAGCCAGAATACAGCTAAAAATTGCAGTTATCACACACTCGGCTGTGCACCACAATGCACCCAACTACCTCGCTCAAAAGTTGTCTATATCAGGAGGTTCGAGATCCAATAGAAGTACAAAAAATCTACTCCTGAAACCTCGTAGATTCCGGAAAGAAAAAACATACAAACGCTCCTTCTCAGGAATGGCACCCAGGATCTGGAATGCGCTCCCTCCTGAAACCAGGCTTATCTCCTCCACTGCACTCTTCAAGAAAGAGGTGAAAACCATCCTTCTGGCCAAGATCTCCTGAACTTTATAGGTGCTGGATCAGAGACTCTGCATCGCTTTGTATCACTGATCACCTTGTCCTTTGGCCCTATACTCCTACTTGATGGTGACATTACTACGCTACTCTCTTACTACCGACCAATATATGATACACTTTGGTTTATTGAATCTCCCTCCCGATGCCCCCACCCAGGGTTCTCTCTATCCTAAGAAATTGGTATAAGCCATCCACACATCCAAGGTTTACCTGAACCCTTCTGTAGTGGGATCAATGACTTGTGCCGTCTTATATTACTTGTTTACCTGATTGTATATTGATATGTTTTCTGTACGTTACTGTTATCCTATTATGTTAGTGACTATTATACTGCTCCCATTATCTCTGTTCATTCCTGCTGCCCCTACCCCTGTCTCTGTGAAGCGCTCTGATATCTGTAAGGATCTTGTTCGCGCTATATAAAACTTTGAATAAATAAATAAATAAAATAAATAAGATTAACTATCCTCGACCTCAGGCACCTGCTGCGGAGGCATTGCGCTGCTAAACAGCCCCTCGAGCACTTTGAGCAAAATGGCACTCAACTGAAGGCCATTAATTAAGCGTGACGGTTGATTTAAGTGCAGTAATGCGGGCCACCGGCAGTAAATGCGTTAGTTCAACCCGTGATGCGTGTCACTTTCTATCAGCCTGACACCACCATTTATCCTAGAACGGTAGGTAGCCAGAGCATGCGGGTAATGCTCCCCGAACCTGAAGACAGAAAACAAAGCACCGCGCACAGCGAGTAGAAGCCGATCTTATGACCACTGACGAGAAACACCAACATTTACTGTTAATAACACGCTGATGCACTTTTTATCAAGATTTATACAAATATGACTTTTCAGGGGGAGGGAAGATTCATTTCTTTTCATGTTTAATTTGATCACTTTTACATTGTGTGCTGTGTTATGCAGCACGGCCTAACATTTAATTAAGGCTTCATTGACTGTATTTAGATTTCCAGAGTTCTGCATTAATATTTCCACTTTTCTCCAGAGCTGAAGGCTGCCTAACACAAATCTTGAAAAATACCTCTCTTCTGAGCTTAAAACTCCCATAACATTCGATGATTTAGTCCCTGTTCTAGGCTGCTCAGCGATTAACACCAAATATGACGAATTTCTTTTCATAGCTTCTCTAATAGCTAAATCACTCATATTGCAGCTCTGGAAAACCAATCAAGTACCGTCTTTTCAGACATGGAAGGCTAAATTAATACGAACACAGGGTAGGGAAAGAAAATATGCGCTCAGATCAGGGGCGCTCAAAAAATATGAAAAGTTCTGGAGTGTTTTTGAACTGTGAAAGATACCTTTATAATCACTAGTCTGCCTATATGCACTTTCAAGGGCACTTTATAATTATTTATTGCACTTCATATTTATGTCATGGATACTTGAACGTTGATTATTTATGTATAAACATATGCCATGTATTGTACTAAAGCTTTTTACCAACTTATTCTGTAATGTTGATCTTGTTTTTATGAACTCTCAATAAAAATAATTTTTAAAAAAAACAAATCTTGCACCAGTGTTTGTCCCTTTAAGTGTACACCCCTCGGCTCTGCCCACTTCTTCCCTGTGATTCTCTGTCCCTTCCCAGGATCTCTATGCTCCCCACCCCCGCTAGTTTGGCAGGCCTTCGCCCGGTGACTACACCGCGTGCCATGATCAGATGCCCCCCTCTCCCTTGTACACCCCACTACTCTCTCACCCAATCACCCTCCAAAGCCAGGAGCAACTAGTCTTGTGTGAACGGCGCCCAGAGCGTGGGATTAACTTCATTTTATTCCTGCATTCTTTCACCCCGCAAAAGTGAATATAAAGTGTTGTTTAAAGAAGAGTCGCAGTCATTTATTTTATTTTGCGCCTGAATGTTTGTGCCATACTTACCGAGTTCTTGCCTGATAATTTCATCTTTTTTTTGAGGTCACATAACAAGAACCCCCTCTTTGCGTCCTTCTAAATATGTCTCCTTTTTAGGTCTCGCCTGGCGTTACAGCGAGATTTATTGGGGTAAAAGTATTTTTGGGAGAAGGACTTCTGATCCCGCCCATGGTTTCTATTGGGCAAGGTCGATATTTATTTAAAACCCTGTCTTGCCATTGCTCTGCAGGGTTTTTGGTTACCGCCCTGTGGCTTTTCTGTGCACGCCATTGGGACACCGAGTCTACGGCGTCTCTGAGTTTTAGGATTCTTCTCTTATCTGATGGGGTGTGTCAAGGGAAGGTTCAGGGAGAGTTTAGCACAGCATCAGCTTTCCAGGCCGTCACGCTGCCTTCATGCCTCTAGCAAGCGCCACTGCGGCTCTCTGATTGGGCCGTGGACTCAGAAGCAGACCCCCAACCGACTCTGGCTGGGCTCTCCTTCCCAGCGTCTGCCGCGAGGAGGGGGCGACTCACAACCCTGGTCTATATATTTTATTTATTTAATAAAGGGCCACGGGACCGTGAAAAACTGCCTCTGCAGCGCGGGGTGTGTAAAACTAATTTGTCACCCCCAGAGTCACCGCCGCTGGCCCGGACTGAGCACATTATTTAAATCACCCCTGTGGTGATGTGCGCGGGTGTCTGCACCCCACTGAAGACCAGATTTAAAAGTTGCCCCGAGATCACCGCCGCTGGTCCAGAAGCCTCAGGAAATCTGTGCTCATCACCGCTGCGGGCCGAAGTCAAGCGCAACCAAATTGCTCTACCTGTAATCACTGCCGCCAGCATAGGAGCCTAGCGAAATCTATGCTCGTCGCCGCTGCCGGCCCAAGTCTGTCGAGGGCGGGAGGGGCTGCCTCACTCCTCACCCGTACCGCGTCAGCAAGGATCCAGTGCCTCGGGGCCTGAGGAACTTTGCACCAGTGACCGGGTCGCAGGTAACGCTTCATTGCTACCAGGTCGCAGCAAGTGGGCCGGTTGAGTGCCGGCCAGTTCCTGTGAGCTTACTTTGTGTTGGGCCATTTTAGAGAGCGACTGGATTGTTGACCTGGGGACCTTGTTTCTTGTTCTTGCATGCAGATGTTTTGCTTTCACCAAAAGCACACTTTTGCTCACATCTCAGCTTGCAAGTTAATTTGCTTGAGAAATGAATGAAAAACTCAACATCTATTTTATTTTTAATAGCCAGTAACCCGATATTAGCCGTTTCCCACAAACTGAGAAAATACATTACAAAACACTTCCATGCAGTGCTCGGCGGATTAGTCCAATGGGTTTCTTACGTCATCCCCTCTCTTTCAGTGCGTTTTTCAAAGAAAACACGTAGGCGCGGACACCAGCGTTCATCATTGGAATTACACTATTTATGAAGTGCCAACATGCTTACAGACTACTGACAGCAAGCAGCCCAATCTTCTTTTACCAAGAAATGAGGGGAAATTATATAGCACACTGAAGTTATTTATACAGCACTTTACAGAACAAATAATGGGACAGGCATGTAAGATACTTAAATTGCAGATATGGGGTAACAGCTGGTGTTGCCCACTTTGGAGCTGGTGAACCTGGTTCGAGTCTCGGCAGTCACGCTCAACATCCTGTAATTCGGGGCAAATCACTTAATCTCCCAGTGCCTAATAGAAAACAAAGCACCGCGCACAACGAGTAGAAGCCGATCTTGTGACCACAGACGAGAAACACCAACATTTACCGTTAATAACACGCTGATGCACTTTTTATCAAGATTTATACAAATATGACTTTTTAGGGGGAGGGAAGCCCATGCGAATATAATATAGTAGCGTTTGTGTAAATACTATAATAGGCACTTTTCGAGCGCCTAGAAACAGATCGGGCGGAGTGTTGAGGACTCATGGACAACATTGTGTCCTCCGCCCCCGTATCCCACTTACACTGGGTCAACGCGCAGCGCTGTGAAGGGTCTGACCAGTGGCGTAATGCAAAGTGATGGGGCAACCTGCAGAAGGTAATAATAACAAGCATTTACAATGCAATAGGTCTCGCAATGTCATTGTTTTGAGCTATTGGCATTGAAAATGTTTTTTTTTTCCCTTCGTGAAGCATTAATGAAGTAATGGCGTTGTAAATGACAATGTCTTTTATCCCCTGTTGACCCCCTAAAAGCTCATCAGCAGTCCAGATAAATATGTATCGCATGTTAAACTAAATTGACATTCTTGTTACCTGAAAGCCAGTAGTCACCTGACAAACAGAATTGCCTTCTCTCAATAGCAAACAGAGTTCAGTTACACAGAAAAAATGCAGCCTAAATCCAAGTAAAATTATATAACGTTTCTGTAAGCTGCCCCCCCCATGATTTAGTGTGTATGGAGAATTGACTTTAGGCAACGTCATTGTAAGTTATGCACATTTTCTCATCAAAAATTGTGTTAAATGGTTACAGAGCGTCTATGTTTAATGCGGTCTCAACGTACCACAAACAAGCATAATACATTACCACACAGCTCCAGAAGACCGAACAACGTTAGGCCTACACTGCTCACAAGTATAATCAAGATTTAAAGCCTTCTCCCCCAGACCACCAATAGAGGCTGTTATTTGTAAACAAAGCAATACACCAACTACACTTGGTTTAAAAGAAAAAGTATTTAGCCCTGCTGTTCCATAACGTTAAGCGTTGCCAAAGCCAGTAGGTTTGGCCTATCACTCATAGTGCCTTGATATTTCCATCCATGCTCTAACATTCATGCAGTTAATTATATTTGTTTGTCATAAAATTAAAATTGCCTAATTGTGTCTTTTTGCCTTACCAAAGAGCATGAATGCTGACTTTGTAAAAAGAGAATAATCGTACAATCTGTTCCAAGCTATTTAAACGATTCACAATGCAGTCAAGCATTTGTAGTTCCGAGTAAAAATATAGCAGACATTGTAGTATCTATAGCAATAAAGAATGTTTTGATGATTCGGCTCTGATGATTTATCGGGTCACCATGGTAACGTGCACCCCTTTGATGGCTAGGAGACACTACCCAGACATGGATACACATCCCCAGCAATAAAGAAATAAAAAATGCCTTTTATTTATGTTTTACAAAAGAAAAACCCCAAAAAAAACAATGTCATTTACAATGTCAATAGCTCAAAATAATGTCAGTGCGAGACCTATCACATTGTAAATGCTTGTTCTCTCCTGTGAGTTGTGGTTAGCGAAAAATGCATTTTTATGTTTTTTCCAACAAAACACGACTCTGGAGAACCAATTGCTATAGCAAGTAGGGCAAATATTTCACTTTAGTCTGCAAGATAACGGCTAAACATGCTTGGGTGGATTTCTTGCATAGCGTGGGCTCTGCTCCTTCTCAAACGTACATGTGATATATTATATATCTTTTTTTGCCACAAATGTATTTGTTTTGTGTACTTTTATGGGTACTATCGTATCCGAATAAAGTTGAACTGACGGACTGACTGAAATGTATTTCAAACTGACATTTTCCTAACATTTTTCTTGTCACCCTGTCCCCTACGCCATGTTATATCAAAGTTTGATTCGAGCCTTCTGTTTTTTAAATGCCACAGCTGCCAAGTTTAAACGACCACAAGTCACAAACTCACGTCTCTACATCAGAACTACGTCTCCCAGAATGCAACCTAAACCGTGGACTAAGAGGTTAGCCAAAGCATATTTAATGTGAAATGCTATGCTGCGTCTGTAATTATGCTTTCTTTCTGTAGAGTAATGTAATGCAGTTTACAAATCAGGCCACCGAACAACGGTAGGTACTTCATTAAAATGTCTGTTCTCTATATAGACAACGATTGTGTTTCATATATATACACATATACATACATACATACACACACACACAAAATGAACTGTACATCACTGAGGTTGGTGGCAATCTTTTTTTCATCAGAGACATACATAGGAAATGCAGCAGCAGAAATGTAAAGCAGCGCAAATGCAGAACGCCCGTGTTCTTACTGTCTATCAGCACTCCGCCAGCACCGGGAGTTTTTTTGCACGGGTGGGAACATGTTTACCCTCCCACGCTCCAATGCAGTCATCCAGAGAAATTCCATTCTTAAAATACAACTGCCTTCTGGGCTACCAATTAGAATAGGGTTTGGCGAGAAAGAGACAATTATCCACCAGAGCTCGAGAACAGCTATCAAGGGTAAACTCTTTTCATTTAATACGAAAGCATTTAATTACAAATGATGTGCAGAAATACGCAATCACACCATACGCGACCATATTGACAAAATAATCACTTATGGGTTTCGATTTCAGAGCATGACGTGCACAATCACTGACCAATCACTGGCCGCGGGCATTACGCGCCAGAGGAGGGACCGCAGTGTTTGCTGACTAAAGTAGTTAATGGCGTCACGAAGTAAACAGGAATAATTATGGCTTTAGCGCTATAAAGGTGTTCTGTTTTCTTGGTAATCAACTAATTTGGAGGGAAACGATATTTTAATATAGAATTATTTAAAACAGACACGAAATTAGAGGTCGTAAAAGCGGAGGCTGAAATAAATTTCAAAGCTCCGCGGGGCAGGTAAACAGTCATTTTAAACATTCAGTGAAAGAAAAATGTCAATAAATAGTAAACATTTTGTAATTAAGCTACACACGCAAGCATTACACGTCTAGATCGTTTGCACGCAGGGCACAAGTCCTAAAAAAGAAGTGGGGGGACTCTCCAAGTTAGGCGTGGTCACAGGAAGTGACATCACAACAGGAAGTGACATCACGACAGGGAGTGACATCACGACAGGAAGTGACATCACGACAGGAAGTGACATCACGACAGGAAGTGACATCACGACAGGAAGTGACATCACGACAGGTGTGAGCAGGACAAATGCAAGGCAGGGAGATCTGTTGAATAGGATGGCTCCCAAGATACTGTAGCTGTAGTGTAAATAAAAGATTCCACATTAGGCAACTGTCAGCATTTTCATAGTTGAAGGAATGGTGGCATCCTGCTGTCACCGTCATTCATTCCTTAGAAACGATTCTGAGGCATTCCATAGATGTCCATCAATCTTGAGCACCCAAATGTTTATATTTGAAGAGGTTAAAGCGCTTTTGGATGTTGGCGACACAGCAGTTTGCCTTTAATGAATGCATGGAGACCTTTCAAAAGTGATCATTTTTAACCCTAAACTTAGAAACATTCATGCTTCCTTGCCCTAACAACAATTCCACAAGGGAACTAAGAGGAAAGTCAATTGGAAAGGCCATGTATGATGTGCAGAGGAGCATTGGTCAAGAGAAAAGAAAAAGATACAGTTCCTCAAGCTTTGTTACGCGCTTGTAAAGGATGCTTATGTGTAAGGCTCCCAGTTTTTACAGATAAATACAGACAGAAAACAATGTGTTTACGGTCTACATTTATTTGTAAAAGTGGATAAATACAGAAAATTGTCGTACTTTTAAGTGACTCTCTGTGCTGTCTTTCATAAATTATAGGCCAACAGTTGGACAGCATGTAAATAAAAAAACAGGAGGACATTTCTTTAAATAAAGGCATATATCAACATACATTTATGGTATAATGCTAGTATTTACAATGGATGTATTGTTATGTAATATTTGCCAGCTTAATAGCTAAAACTCGCCAAACAGCAAAGTATGAGTGCTCGCCTATCAGATAAATAAATATGGAAATGTACAGTTTGACAACCTCATTTATATGCAAAGCACAAAATAAAAATGGATAAATACAGATAAAATGGGCACAAGAAATACAGCCATCGTTGATCTGAAAAATCATTGAGAAAGCAGTGTGCACCAACTCCAAAACCAGAATTATCTCTTCCAGGACGACCACACTGGTGCCACAATATTGCTAGTGAGAATCTCCCGATTACCAACAAGGACAAAGCCAACCCCCTGGCCCAAAGTAACCCCTCTACAGCCTTTGTCACGGTTAACAACTAAACAATAATCTGCCCAGTGGGGAGGCTCTTGCACTTCTCAATGGTTCACTTTCCAAGGCACCATCACCAACATTCCTGTGTTTCCTTGTCGCATAACTTAGCCCTGCCGCATAATTTGGTCACCATCGCATAATTTCAGTTGCTCTCTCACATTGCTTCTGTTGACGTTTACTTCGATACTACTGTAGAAACCCCAACCCCCCCCCCCCCCCCCCCCGACCCCCTAAACAGCACTGCTCCCGCTGGACACTGCATAGCACTGGAGCAAACATACCAACAAGGGGCGCTATATCTGAGGCAAGAGCCCTGTATCTTCAAGGGGCCCACACAGATAGCTGTCGACCCCTTTAGAAATATCGCCTCTGTGAGCATCAAGGTGATGAGTGAATTATTTTAAAATTAACATGCGTTTTGAGATTTTCTTTGTTTACAGACTAAGCTGCATTTAAATGCTCACATTTTTACAAACAAGGGAATGGACCCTCTTATGCCCAAATGTACACACTATGGGGAGAAGCTGGTGTTACGCCCTGGTTCTGCCCACGATCACATACTTTGGTCAAACGGAATAGCTGGAATTATGGCTCTGGCCCCCTGCATTCTAAACCACGCCACCCCATCACCTATAAAATTAAATGGGATAGAGGACTTTCCTCCCAACACTACTTCTAGCTGAATAGAGGGCCGCATATGCGACGGCAGAAATAACAATCCTGCTGCATTGTTACTCTAAAACACGTCTGATACTTTTCAAAATATTTTTCTTTTTCTTTTTCTGAAAGCGGAGTTTATTTTCTGGGTGTTAAAGATGTAAAATTAAAAATGTAATTCTTGGAAATACTCGACCTTTGGTGGCGATGTCGAAATAGATGCAGTACTGCTCCTTTTATTGTCTGGCGAGGCACACATTAAATCAGTTAGCAGATGGCTGTGGCAAAAGAATAAGGAACATGGATGTGATCACGTTTTAGTTTCGGAAGGTCACCTGCGAGACTTGTCAACAGTGATCGCTAATTTTTCTGAAACTGCTTTCTCACTGAGAGCACATCCCCCTCCCCCCCCTCCCCTCCCCCTCCCCCGTTTGACTTCCAGGTACCCGCTAATCTTTTCTCATTAGGGGATGATGGGCCATGTGGGGCATGGTGACCGGCGGCAGTCCGAGAAGATTCAGCCAGACACCCGGAAATGCATTCTTTGTGAGACTTTGTGCGCGCTCCTATTTGGGAAGGGTAGATGGCGTTTTGATTGAGCAGGGTGGACGGCGTCCACCCTGGAAAATAAGTGGGGGGATGCCGTCCACCCGCGTGGTACCCCGACTTGTGCCCTGTTTGCACGTCATCCCACTTAACTTATTTTAAATGAAGAGTGTGCAATACTGAGCTTTTCATACAAATTACATACCAAAGGGGATGATGGACGTAGCGTTTGAGCAAATCAAACACTCACCCCAGTTAATTTTTATTTATTTTTATTTTATTTTATACATTTATAAAGTGCCTGAATCGCCCCAAATGGGGCATCTAAGCACTAAGGACAAGAGCAGTACAACATAGAGAGGAAGATGAAATTAGAAGAGATGGGTCTTAAGCTTTTTTCTGAATGTCAAGTAATTGTCATTCAGGCGAAGGCCCAGGGGTAATTGACCCCAGTCAACTGATCTGGGTTTAATCCATCACCATTCTTTAGCTCACTCCACCACCCTAGTTCAGACAAAAGTACAGCTCGTCAAAGTTTGCCATCATAATACCAGAATTGTTTGGGGCAAATAGCTACAGTTCCAGACTTTGACTCTTTAAAGAAAAATTTGGAAAATTATGTGAGACGTCTGACAATGGCTTAATTTGCAAGCTTTGTGAGACAAATGCCCTATATACCAAGCGGTAGCTCAGAGCATACATTTAGTGTTGGCGCTGTACCTGTAGCAAGCTAGTTGAAAAGATGTGTTGTCTGGCTGTCATGAGAGCGGCTAAGATGAGCAGGTAAATACCTGACCCAGAAGAAGACTAGAACATGACCAGGTATTCTTCCGAGCATTTTCATGTACATCAAGAGCCAAAATGATGAAGCCCTCGCACTGGGCGAAGGGATCGCGATGCACAGCATCGTAAAGTCTAACTGCACCACACGGGTACCTCACTGAGATTGGTTATGGAAAAATACATCTAGCACATGTAAATGGGACCACTGAAAGTGGGACAGGGAGCATTGTGGAGACAGGGAAATGCAAACACATCCATGCATGTAAGAAAAATGGCCACAGACAGACGGTCTATTGAGTGCCTTGGATATCCAGTTCCGTAATGAGCCCAAACTTGGTCACCAGGTGATGGCTGTCTCTCGCACCCGCAGCACAGGATCCCACTGACGATTGCCTTCACTTGTGCACCCTAAAAGAATGAGGGCGAAACCAAGATCCTATACTTTGGTGGAGCTGGCTCTTGTCCTGTGCCCTACAACAAGGCCTGCAGCAGGTCAATAGCATTACCTTCTCCATCACCGACCACTGCCAGAAGTGACTCAGCATGGCTCTGGTCCGAGGGTTGGGCTCGAGCGGCACCTCCCAGAAGAGACTAATCCAAGGATTTGAGGCGGACCCTAGTTCTGATCTCTGAGAAATGGGCTCCTGCATTGAGACGCTGATTAGTTATTGATCTGAGTGTTGGTTCTGCCACAGAACGTATGGGACAACACTCCTCCGGGGCTTGCAGCTGCACTCAGGTTGCCATCAGCCACAGTGACCCACAAGTCTATCAACTCTTTTTTTCCCAGACATTGAGTGGGGGTGGGACTCTGTTGAAGCACAGTGACTACACAGGATACAGGTTTTTCCATGCCTTGCCCTGCCTCTACCTCTCAAGGGTATTTGCCCTGATCCGGCAATCCATGCTTCCTGGCTGGAGATGGCTGAAAACAGGGCCTGCCCCCACCCTACCACCAAAATAGTTCCCTTGGGTTGTCTCACAAGCCACATATTCTTGTACTTTAATCGATACCTGTAGATTCACATATAACAACACTTTTCACTACTTCCCTGTCCTAACAGAAAAAGAGAAACAAACTACACCCCCACCACGTTTGCCCCAAAAGCCAGTGATTAAAGACTGCTCACCTGCCTCCCTGCTCAGCTGCATTATTTTGTGCATACATATACTGAATTGATAGCAACTGCAATTGCCCACAGCAATAACTGGCAGGTGTATACATACTCATTACTGTCAACAACTAAAATTATTATACATCCAGCTTTTTGTATCCTACATATATAATCCCCTATATCTAGCTATCCATCACAATTTTCATTAACCTTAACCTCCTTGGTAATGCTCCTTCTCTTAAATATGAAAGTCATTGCAGTTGTATTTCTAACAGCCTAGATTTTCTTTCCATCATTAGCAATAGGTTAATCGAAACTCATGCTAAACCTGAACCTTGGTACAATGACTCTTTGTATAAACTAAAATGCACTTTAATATAAGGTGAACATTTGGGCACTCAAATTATGGTCCTTACCATCTAAGAATGCTTTAAACAATTATACATTTGCTATTCGTCAAGATCTCTCAAAATACTACTTTGATAACATTCTCAACTTCAGCAACAAACAGAAAGACACATTCAGGATTGTGGATTAGCTCTCTTCTATTCCTCATCTTAACACAGCTGTCTACGCTTCTCAGTCTTATAACAATGAACTCACATCTTTATTTACCTCCAAAACAGACAACAGAAACACAAGTTCCAAGGACTTCTAGCACTTAAAAGTTAAAACATATCCAATGGTATTTACATTTTCTGGGAAGCTTTTGACTCACCCGCACAACTTCTGGTCCAGATGTTGTTGAGAAATGCATCATTTCACCATACTAATTCACCACTAATCCTTTATGGGTTTCCGGAGCAGCATGCTTCTCCCCCAAAAAAGCCCTTCACACCCCATCAGGGGTAATAAGCGCTATATAAATACAAACCTTTTTTCCTCTTCCATCCTTCTGCTATCCTTCCGAATCCAAATAACTAACATATCCACCACTTAAAATGTACTTGCATGTTTCACTATACTAATTCAACACTAATCCTCTATGGGTCCCGGAGTAGCGTGCCACTCGCCGAAAAGCGTTTCGACGCCTTGTCAGGGGTAGTAAGCGCTATACAAATGCAATTACAATACAATAAACCGCACACGTGGTTCTCCATCCAACTACATCCCTGTTTGTTTCTTGCCCCTCATTAAAGACACACTGCACACTTCCCTTCTTGATGTGCTTAGTAAGTAACCCACTTAAGGAGTGATGCCTGTCCCCTTCAAAGAAGGCACTTTTATCCCATTTTTAAAGGAAACTATTTTCAGCTCCTCCTAATAATCACTTTATTTCAGCTTTCCTTGCTGCAGCAAAACAACTTCAATGCCACATCTTTAAGCTATGATGCTCTTTTCCAGAATATTCAAATGTGCTGGGCGCTGGTTTCTGCCCTAAGATGAACTCTGAAATAGCCTTTCCCTTACTCGACAATTTGCATTTGGCATCCACTGTGTACAGTGTAATGACCCTGATTTTACTTGACCTATCAGCGACAATTTGACACTGTTAATAATGCCCTTCTTGAAATAAATTAATAAACTTCAGAAAATAAGCATATGTGCTACCATCCTTAACTGATCCTTCACCAACTTTATTGGCTGTCGATTCATGTCAGAACTTGATTCAAAGTTTTGTGCAATGTGCACCACAACTTATTTCATGACTCACAAAACTTAATCTCCAAACACCTTATTTCTTATACTCTGTCCAGACTTCTCCATTCTGCAAGACTAACACTTAATATTCTTGCCCTATTCTCTGTGGGACTCTTCCCTCGTGAGCTTCGTGGAATCATTTCCCATCTTAAGGTCATACAAAAACAGAAAACCTACATTTTGACCTGCACACCCTAATTCGCTTGATCTCCACTTTCCCTCTCTTCAGGGATTGCGCGCCCCATAAATTCTTAGAAATTTGCTTTGCGGGCTTCCTGAAGCAGAAGTCCTTCCCTCAGGAGAGTCGGCGCCTGGGGACTGCTACAGAGCACAATGGCATACCTTGTAAATTGGGAGATGTGGGGCTGCGACTTGAGCTGGGTTCACGTCCATGCTGCTGCCCTTGGATTCTGACCAACAGGCTTCCTGCTGCAGTGGATTGTGCTGTGATTAGGTGGCGTCTTGCACCCAGTGCAAGGGTGCCAGAGTGTAGGGGTTTTCACCAGGTTCTGTGCAGTCTAGAGGGAGACCTGCATATGGGTCTGAGACAAAGAGGTCCCAATGGCCTGGTGGGCCAACCCATTTGGTGGACATTTGAGAATCTCTAGAAGGGAGTCTGACTATTGGCTGTGGCTGGCTCTCAGAGGTGAGGCCGTAGCGGTGGACACCATGGGTGCCTGAATCACTGCTGGGCCTACCCTGCTTGTTTTTTTTTTTTTTTGTTTTTTTGAAAACCTTTATTAGATAATAGAAGTCAACAAATACGGGCCTACAACCCACAGGCCGGCCTCGACAGCTTGGAAAGCACAATAGCAGCAATTGGGCGACTCAGCAGCAGAGCAAATCAATCAGAATTAACCCAAGTTACATTATAAGCAAGTGTGCCGCCGAGAATCAGGATAAGTGAAGGTTTTAGTTTTAATGTTAAGCGTGTCCAAGGCAAGAAGAGTCAAGAAGGATCCGAATCCAAACAATACGTCCAGGACAGAAGTGGGCAGTGGTCTTCAGAGAAATCAGTAAACATTATTCACAAAGCACGCGGCTGGAGGCGAGCAGGTCAGGATAGAAGACGAATACACTCCGTATGATACACCCCAGCCATCACCCACATATCCCAAATCCCCCTATGACCCAGAGAAACAAGAGAAGAAAAGAATAGAAGAAGAAGAAGAAAAAAATTAAAGGCCCATAGGAACTGAAACGAACAAAGAAAAACCCCCCCGCACACCCCCCACCCTACACGCATGCAGAGGCTACGGCCTACCCCCCCCCTAGCAGTGTGTCTGTCGCCCCAAAAGAGTACCCGAAATTCAGAAGTAAGAAAAAGAAGGAAAAAAAGAATCACAGAAGACCGGAGGAGGGCCAGAGAAATTACCGAAACAATCAGTACTTTTACCCGCGTCCACCCAACCCCGGACCCCGACCCAGCACCTAATTAAACTGTACCTCCAACAATTGTCCATTACAGTCCCAGCAATACACACAGCAGGTTACAACAAAAAGGAGGAACATCCTCAGCCCTGTCCCTTACGATCCAGCATGAGAGCAGAGTCCAGATCTAAAGCAGCCAACGTGGACGGAGAAGGCAAGTGTGAAATCCACCGCAGAAGTCGAGGCACTTGAGATGAGTCACACCGGCTGGGAGGTCGATAACAAAAGTCAATGGAAGCCACTGCTGCCCGCCCGAAGATGGTGCAGTAGGAAGCAAGACAAAACAAAAGTTCAATCGTTGCAGCAGGCCAAGGCAAGGGCATCAAATCCAGGAAGAAGCGAAGAGACACGCCATCCGAAGACAAAGGAAATGGAAAACATGGCGTCCGAAGCAGATGCACCAGCCATCGAGAAAAACCTTTATCGCCAGACCTCCTCAAATCAACTACGGAGCGTACTGCAGCGGAGACTGAGGCCTGACCAGCTATTGCCTCCACACGCTCCAGGATAGACAGTTCGCCATAAACAAGTTGAGGATGTGGCATAGTGTGCAGCACCGAAAGGCAATCACTACCAGCCGGAGAAATCGCATCAAGCCGGTCCCCCAATCCACGGGCAGTGTCATGAAAGGCCACCATCAGATCCTCCAAAGCAGCCAACACATCACGAGGCCCCAGCGGTGAATCCGGGATGAAGGAAGCAACATTGTCCCTCGCCCAGGGGGAACGGCAGCAGATCCCTTCCGAAGACAAGCCGCCATTGTCAACCATCGACTTACAACCGGACTGCATGGGATCTGCGGAGCACCGCAGGGACAGAAACATGAGGACAGCTGATCATTAAACAGCGCCAGCTGTGGTAATGCCGGCAATCAATCAGCCTCCGAAACGAGCAGAGGATTCCGCTGGCAGGCGCTGAGTGCCCGACGCGGAAAATGGCGTCCGCTACTGGGGTAGAGCAACAAAGAAGCAGGTCAGGCACCTCCAAGGTGGGCAAGGATACAATGTAGAAGCGCCGGTATAATGTGCCCAGGCGCAGGATCGTCGAGCAGAGGGAAGCGCTTCAGCGAGAAGCCCAGCCCGACAATGCGACTCCAGCCGGCCGGCTCCTCCTCCACCACGGCGGCCGTTGTTGTTGCGGCCGCTTCCGGCCGTACCCACAGGCTATGGCCCGGCTGCGATCCCTCGGAGGGCCGGGAAGAGAGCAGGGACGCCTCACCACCAGTCTCGCTCGGATTGCGCCGGGCAGCACATCGGCGCGTTCAGGAGCACTTCGCAAGTTCACTCGATGTGTGGAGGTACAGGATATGAGGCAGGATTACAGAAAAAGGCACAAGGGTCGGCGGAGCCGAGAGACTAGGCGGCCATCGCGGCTGCAGGCTAGGCTCCTCCTCACCCTGCTTGTCTTTGTTCCACTTCTGTTTGTACTCAGCCTTGGTTTCCAGGGCTGGACTGCCGTCTTGGAAGGGCTACAGCTCATGATAAATGGACATCTACAAATTTGGGCCACGAGTGGGGACAGGGGCTCTGTGACGAACCAACCCCCTTCTTTCTGGATTGGATTGGTGTATGCCTCGCTTGCCACCTAATTGTCTAGGCTTTATCCAGGGCCCCACCCATGTAGGGTACGTGTTATCTGCGGATAACTGTGGGTCTCCAAACAAAATCAGAACTATGTGTGTGTAAAGCTGGCTATGTGTCTGCTTCAGAAGTTAATTTGAAGACAAACTATTGGACAATTACCCATTATGAAAAAATATCCATCAGTTACTCATTCTGTACCACCCAGTACATCATTTGGTCTACTTCACAGTAGGTAGTCCATTGTTTATCTCCATGGATATGGAAAGGAGATAGTTAATTAAGGATGGATGTCTGGTAGACGTTATTTACTTGTAACTGAAAGCAGTGCATTGGTGAAAAAAGTGAATGTGTTCATAATAAGATTGGATGATGCATACAATATAACTTTATTCTGGAGTCATGCACCTCCAAAACTAAAAACAATAGAGTGCAAAAAAGTCAGATGGTTCAAACAAATAACTTCTGACTGGGTAATCTGGTCGACATGTTTCTGCGGACATTTAAAGGTCAAAACTTGTACCTGCCGCTTCCTCAGGACCCATTAACTTGATTGCTACTGCTCACGTGAAAAAGAATAAATAAATACAAAAGGACATCTGTGAACAAAAATGCTAAATGTCACCTGTTCACTTCTAGTTTTCCTCCTTCTTGGGTCAGAAGGTCCGATTGTGAATTCGCCAGCGTGCCCACACATAGACAAAGAATATATAATACGATAACACCATCATTAGTAAGGGCTATCATTAGACATTGCTAAATTGTAATTCTTAGCATATCTGGTCCAATAACCTTAGTATGCAATCCATTGTTCAAATTATCAAGGGCTCACCTTAATTTGTAAGGGGAAACTGCCTCGCCTCACCTGGCAAACAGCTCAGGAATTTGAAGCACCGCTCTCTAGTGCAGAAAATATTTAAAAAGTTGTGACAAAACATATGACCACTTAGCAATGTCAGACTCACTCCCTTCAGAATGCTTGCTTGCTCGATACACAAGTTAAAGGGGACTTTAATTTGTCAGGTTATTTCAATATAGAAGTGCTCATTAACTGAATTTCCTCTTATTTATTGTAGTTTTCATTCTTATCATTTCTTGCTTATCACACTAGGTACAGATGGAATACCTCTCAATTAGTTCAACACCAATCAATTCGTGACCCGGTGTATTGTTGCGAAAATCACACTAGATGTAATGGGAACACCCCGTTACGATACACTAATTGCGACCTGTAATTTCGAGTTACGAAATTAAGGCCCTGGTTCACTAATTCCTCCATTTGTCACTATGGAGGAGGTTCCCCATAGAGTCCTCTGTCCCCTTCGAAAAAGTGAGACCAGGCGCTTTGCGCAAACATGGAGTCAATGTACGATTCATAGGGTTAATGGCTCAATCATTCTGACACATCGCCGTTCGTAAGTCAGACAGCACGCATACACTATTGGGTTAATCTTGGTCTCTCGCCAATGCACCCTTACCTCTCCGTCGGTACTCCTGTCAGCCTGCCGGGCTGTTTGGGGAGGTACCGTGGCTCGAGCAGGGTACTTCCTTATCGTTTTTTGCACGATCGTGATTGGGCAACCAAGTTCTGATTAGACTACCGCGACTCATGGGAAATGTAGTCTATAGTATGTCATTCACTCTTATATGCAGATTCTTCTAATGAATATGCCTTCATCAATGTAAATGGTGTTGACGTGTTCATACATATCATATTAGTCACCAGCTCGGTCATAAACGGGTAAGGTACTACCTTATTAATTTTCACGCAATCGTGATAGATTTATAAGACTTCTAATTGCACTACCGCGATATATATTAAGTTCTGAAGTCTCTAGCACGGGTAAAACGTAGATTATGGGATCTCTAATCCACAGTATTTTATAAGAGGCATTACAGTGCATTGTGGGATATGTAGTCCACAGTTAGTTCTGAGCGAAATCATTTTCATATTCCAGGGTCTCCCTGCGTGCATAGTTCAATACACTATCATTGATAAACAACCACGTATTCATATATTGTTTAGATCGATAGATCGTCAGTATGCTAGCAGGTGGCCAAAGATTTCACCGCCATATCAGTGCACACACAACATTCTTTGTAAACAGAAAAGATGATTTATATGTTGTTTACTCATGAGATATTAGAGCAATCTGCCTCATTCGTAACAGATAGGACACATAGTGAGATGGCGAGTCTATAATGCCATCCAAGGGATGTCTTCATTTAGCCCGGCTTTATCACAGTTAAGTTTGTACACCCATTTTTGTTCCATTTTGAAGAGGTATTTGGAAACATCGGTGATGTGCGCTGGGATATTGGGTTGTTCAAGTACTGTCCATTCGAAATCTGTAGGTTTGTGGCCCACTTGGATGTAGTGGTTCGTCAGACGGGTCGCTTGCTTTTTACACCTTATTGTGCTCTTATGCTCGGAAATCCGTGTTCTGATTTTTCGAGTAGTCATTCCGACATACCTAAGTGAGCACGGACAGGTGATGAGGTAAATCAAATTGCTACTATTGCAATTTGTAAATCGCTTTTGTTCCAAACGGCGGTTGGTCCCTATATAGATAGATGTCGTATGTGTAGTCGGCGGGCATGCAGCACAGTTTCCGCACGGATGGTGCCCTGTCACTCGTGGCATGTTCCATAGTGTACCGACTTGGTGAACATCTCTTGCTGGGGGTCTGGTGTGTATCAACTGGTCTCTTAAGCTGGTTGCTCGTTTAAAAGCAAACAGTGGTTGTTCCAAAAAGTCTTACCCAGTGTTCAGGATCTTCCAATGCTTTCGAACTATGCGTTGAATCGCATTCGACCTTGTGCTGAAAGTATTGACACATGTCAGTCTTTCGATCTTCTCTTTGGGGACAGGTGGGTCTAGTAGGGCTTCCCGATTATTATTCGCCGCTCTCTTCTTTGAGCGCTTGATGAGTCTCTTCGGGTAACTCCTGTCACCAAGTTGTTGGGCTAGGTCTTCAGAGTGTTTCTCGAAGTCTTCTCTTGTTGAGCAGTTACGTTGTACACGTAGAAACTGCCCATATGGTAAATTGTCACGCAAGGACTTCGGGTGACAACTGGTGTACTGTAGTAATGAGTTGCGGGCCATGGGCTTCCTATACAGTTCTGATTTAAGACCCTGTGGTGTCGCTGTGATCAATAGATCTAAAAATGACAAAGAATGTTGATTACTTTCCAGTGTGAAACGTAAGAACCTGTTGCGGTTATTCAGACAACTATGGAAAGACTGGAGAGAGATTTCATCCCCACGCCAGATCACCAGGATATCATCAATGTATCTCCTCCATGTACGTATTGATGTTATATATGGGTTGTCAGTGTTTAGAACGTGATACTGTTTGAATTTGTGCATGTATAGGTTAGCCAGGCTCGGCGCAAAAACGCTGCCCATGCTCGTCCCCGATGTTTGTAGGTAGCACTGGCCTTCAAACTCGAAAAAGTTCTCTTTCATGGCCATGAAACTCGAAAAAGTTCTCTTTCATGGCCATGAAAGATAACTTTTTCGAGTTTGAAGGCCAGTGCTACCTACAAACATCGGGGACGAGCATGGGCAGCGTTTTTGCGCCGAGCCTGGCTAACCTATACATGCACAAATTCGAACAGGATCACGTTCTAAACACTGACAACCCATATATAACATCAATACGTACATGGAGGAGATACATTGATGATATCCTGGTGATCTGGCGTGGGGCTGAAATCTCTCTCCAGTCTTTCCATAGTTGGCTGAATAACCGCAACAGGTTCTTACGTTTCACACTGGAAAGTAATCAACATTCTTTGTCATTTTTAGATCTATTGATCACAGCGACACAACAGGGTCTTAAATCAGAACTGTATAGGAAGCCCATGGCCCGCAACTCATTACTACAGTACACCAGTTGTCACCCGAAGTCCTTGCGTGACAATTTACCATATGGGCAGTTTCTACGTGTACAACGTAACTGCTCAACAAGAGAAGACTTCGAGAAACACTCTGAAGACCTAGCCCAACAACTTGGTGACAGGAGTTACCCGAAGAGACTCATCAAGCGCTCAAAGAAGAGAGCGGCGAATAATAATCGGGAAGCCCTACTAAAACCACCTGTCCCCAAAGAGAAGATCGAAAGACTGACATGTGTCAATACTTTCAGCACAAGGTCGAATGCGATTCAACGCATAGTTCGAAAGCATTGGAAGATCCTGAACACTGGGAAAGACTTTTTGGAACAACCACTGTTTGCTTTTAAACGAGCAACCAGCTTAAGAGACCAGTTGATACACACCAGACCCCCAGCAAGAGATGTTCACCCAGTCGGTACACTATGGAACATGCCACCAGTGACAGGGCACCATCCGTGCGGAAACTGTGCTGCATGCCCGCAGACTAAACATACGACATCTATCGATATAGGGACCAACCGCCGTTGGGAACAAAAGCGATTTACAAATTGCAATAGTAGCAATTTGATTTACCTCATCACCTGTCCGTGCTCAATTAGGTATGTCGGAATGACTACTCGAAAAATCAGAACAAGGATTTCCGAGCACAATAAGGTGTAAAAAGCAAGCAACCCGTCTGACGAACCACTACATCCAAGTGGGCCACAAACCTACAGATTTCGAATGGACAGTACTTGAACAACCCAATATCCCAGCGCACATCACCGATGTTTCCAAATACCTCTTCAAAATGGAACAAAAATGGGTGTACAAACTTAACTGTGATAAAGCCGGGCTAAATGAAGACATCCCTTGGATGACATTATAGACTCGCCATCTCACTATGTGTCCTATCTGTTACGAATGAGGCAGATTGCTCTAATATCTCATGAGTAAACAACATATAAATCATCTTTTCTGTTTACAAAGAATGTGCTGTGTGCACTGATTTGGCGGTGAAATCTTTGGCCACCTGCTAGCATACTGACGATCTATCGATCTAAACAATATATGAATACGTGGTTGTTTATCAATGATAGTGTAGTGAACTATGCACGCAGGGAGACCCTGGAATATGAAAATAATTTCGCTCAGAACTAACTGTGAACTACATATCCCACAATGCACTATAATGCCTCTTATAAAATACTGTGGATTAGAGATCCCATAATCTACGTTTTACCCGTGCTAGAGACTTCAGAACTTAATATATATCGCGGTAGTGCAATTAGAAGTCTTATAAATCTATCACGATTGCGTGAAAATTAATAAGGTAGTACCTTACCCGTTTATGACCAAGCTGGTGACTAATATGATATGTATGAACACGTCAACACCATTTACATCGATGAAGGCATATTCATTAGAAGAATCTGCATATAAGAGTGAATGACATACTATAGACTACATTTCCCATGAGTCGCGGTAGTCTAATCAGAACTTGGTTGCCCAATCACGATCGTGCAAAAAACGATAAGGACGTACCCTGCTCGAGCCGCGGTACCTCCCCAAACAGCCCGGCAGGCTGACAGGAGTACCGACGGAGAGGTAAGGGTGCATTGGCGAGAGACCAAGATTAACCCAATAGTGTATGCGTGCTGTCTGACTTACGAACGGCGATGTGTCAGAATGATTGAGCCATTAACCCTATGAATCGTACATTGACTCCATGTTTGCGCAAAGCTCCTGGTCTCACTTTTTCGAAGGGGACAGAGGACTCTATGGGGAACCTCCTCCATAGTGACAAATGGAGGAATTAGTGAACCAGGGCCTGAATTTCGTAACTCGAAATTTCAGGTCGCAATTAGTGTATCGTAACGGGGTGTTCCCATTACATCTAGTGTGATTTTCGCAACAATACACCGGGTCACGAATTGATTGGTGTTGAACTAATTGAGAGGTATTCCATCTGTACCTAGTGTGATAAGCAAGAAATGATAAGAATGAAAACTACAATAAATAAGAGGAAATTCAGTTAATGAGCACTTCTATATTGAAATAACCTGACAAATTAAAGTCCCCTTTAACTTGTGTATCGAGCAAGCAAGCATTCTGAAGGGAGTGAGTCTGACATTGCTAAGTGGTCAAATGTTTCGTAACAACTTTTAAAATATTTTCTGCACTACAGAGCGGTGCTTCAAATTCCTGAGCTGTTTGCCAGGTGAGGCGAGGCAGTTTCCCCTTACAAATTAAGGTGAGCCCTTGATAATTTGAACAATGGATTGCATACTAAGGTTATTGGACCAGATATGCTAAGAATTACAATTTAGCAATGTCTAATGATAGCCCTTACTAATGATCATGTTATCGTGTTTTATATTCTTTGTCTGTGTGGGCACGCTGGCGAATTCACAATTGGACTTTCTGACCCAAGAAGGAGGAAAACTAGAAGTGAACAGGTGACATTTAGCATTTTTGTTCACAGATGTCCTTTTGTATTTATTTATTCTTTTTCACGTAAGCAGTAGCAATCAAGTTAATGGGTCCTGAGGAAGCGGCAGGTACAAGTTTTGACCTTTAAATGTCAGCAGAAACATGTCGACCAGATTACCCAGTCAGAAGTTATTTGTTTGAACCATCTGACTTTTTTGCCCTCTATTGTTTTTAGTTTTGGAGGTGCATGACTCCAGAATAAAGTTATATTGTATGCATCATCCAATCTTATTATGAACACATTCACTTTGTTCACCAATGCACTGCTTTCAGTTACAAGTAAATAACATCTACCAGACATCCATCCTTAATTAACTATCTCCTTTTCATATCCATGGAGATAAACAATGGACTACCTACTGTGAAGTAGACCAAATGATGTACTGGGTGGGACAGAACGAGTAACTGATGGACATTTTTTCATAATGGGTAATTGTCCAATAGTTTGTCTTCAAATTAACTTCTGAAGCAGACACATAGCCAGCTTTACACACACATAGTTCTGATTTTGTTTGGAGACCCACAGTTATCTGTCGTTTTTCATAAGCTTACCAGGGGGATTCTAACTGTGCTCAGGTCGTTAAACTGTCCCTCGAACCATCCACTAATTGTATGTATGTTGTACGTGTTATCTGCACCTTCATCAGCAGGGGACTGGGGGAATTGTGCCTCCAACGTGTTTGTCTGTAGCCACTGGATGGTCCCATCAGGACCTGTAAGTCCTTCTAAGTGGTTACAGAAGGCGACAGGGGGGTGGGTGGGGGGGGGGGGGGGTAGTGGGGAATAAGTAGAGGATTCAACTGCCACAGGAGTGGCAAGGTGTTCTTTCCTTTAGGATGACTATCAGTGCTACAGGGACTTGACAAGTAAACTGGTGACAGTCTGCCAAAATAGTCAAACCTAACATTTGCTTCCTCCCAAGCGTGCTGTCTCCTCAATTGAGTCGCCTTCACAACACTTTGATTCCTTGAGCCATGTTGCATTAACCCTGGATAGCCACACTACGAAATTCAACAACACACTGCAAACCACCAAATCCACAACGGAAAGTTAAATCGGCTCAGTTCCCAAAAGTTTGGCCTATAGCATGCTGAACATAGGAAACTGGGTGAAAGGGTCAATGGTGCTCAGTTCTCTTTGGTATTCACATGTCCTACTATGATAGAAATGCAAACACAGGACGAAATCATGGCTTTAAAGTTTCGGGCCCAAGACACGAAAGTGAACTCACGCCGTAACAATGTGCAGATCTTAGGAATCCTGGAATGCAACAAGGGTCCCAATGTTGAGTTACTCATAGAGGAATGGCTGCCCAAAGTGGTACTGCAGGGCAAAATTCTTAAGTTCTTCTTAAAAGAAAGTGTTCATTGAGTCTCAGCCGTCTGCTAACACCAGGGAGGGCCCTCCAGCTCCATTGTGGCCAGAATATTTAATTTCAGAAAAAGGGATAGGATTCTGCAACTGGCACTTAAAAAGGGACCTTGGAACATGGGAGGGAACACGTTAGCATATGCCCCGCTTGTACTAATGAGGTCCAGCTGCAAAGTGCCTAGTTTGTAGGGAGTAAGAAGCAATTGCGGACTCTGGTACCCAAATACGCGCTCACGTATCCCGCCAAATTGAGAGTGACAGAGAAGGATACAAAAAATTTCTTAGCATCACCGAATGAGGAATTGGTAAGGCTTTAACCAAAAGGTGTCAGAATTCCAGCTGACAAAAGAGGAGAGACAGTGGGTTGGGTATTCCAAAGACCACAGAGAGGTCAACCTCAGAGATCACACAACAGATCAACGGAGAAACAGACGGAATGGGATAGGGCACAGGTTGTGGTGGAGTTGCCTTCACGAGAAACATCTCAGCCTTGATTCCATGACTCTGAGAATCGAAGGATGGATCACCTAGTCCTGACACGAGTGATTTGGACTCTTAACACAACATAAGTCATGCACTACCTCAGACAACAGCAGATAACATTGTCTAAAGTAGACGGTATGTGCGTCAGATTCAGTATCCTTGACAGGTTATTGTGAACTCAGGTGGGGGTAAAAAAAAGTGGGGTCTAGAATGGGGCAGTGTGCACATTGCGTGAGTTATGGTGATGGCCTCAGAAGGCTTTGAGAGGGTGCTACATCATGTTTCCCATATCCATGAGAAACACGGATAATCATATTGCTAGATTTGGTTTACCACATTAGTTGGAGGTAAGGGTGGCAAGGTCAAAGTAGAGTCTTCAGTCTGGATGAGGGAGTTGGGGTTGTTGCTTTTTTCCGTTATGGAAATCTATGGGGTGGTGGTGTGCATTGCAGATTCGGACCTAGTCGTCAGATGTGTCCTTCACATTGACATAGGGAGGTGTGGAGAGACTGAGCAGGATCTCTATGCCTTCTGGGACCCTGGTTAAATAGGATTACAGCCTACAACTTTCCCACATGGAATGCTCTGGGATGGCTACACTGATGAAGCGACATAGAATATTAGCATATCTAAAGACTCCGAACATACACATGGCATGCCTTCAGGAAATCAACCTCACAGGTCTGAAACCTCACAAGCTAGCTAAGCGGTGGAGAGGGCAGGTTTTAAGCACCATTTATTCAAATTTGCAAGGGGAATGTTGGTATGACTCGCTTTAAGGGTTTCATTTGTATCAACCCACCCCACCATTGACTCAAGGGAATGATTGATGATTGTGGAAGGATGGCGAGTCACTACTGATAATAGTACCTTATGTCCCAATGTTAATCTCATACCATTTTAAGCTATGTTGTTATTGGCACTTTTACAAGACTGTCATGGCACCAATTCTGTGGTGGGAGACTTCAACTGCATACATGACACTGCGCTTCTCCCAGGAGATGTATGCAACTTCAATCACATACATCTCCTGGGAGAAGCGCAGCGCCAGTATTCCCAAATGGAAACTGCAAACGGAGACGCTGAATGATGCCCCGTTTAGAGCACACTAGATACATTATGCAATACTTCACTGACAACATAGGGACTGCCTCGAATTGCACAGTGGAGTGAACGGCGTTCACGGTGGCCTTCTGGGGGCCCTGCACTACGACTACCTGGGCCTTAAACGTACATTGATCAGGAACCTTCTTGCTACAGAGCAGGACATTAGAAAGGCCGAAACCCAAACATATTCTCACCCAGAGGTGAGACCACATCTTGCCGTGCTTAGGCGGACATTTCTAGATAGCCTGTCCAAAATAGATTATGGAGAGTATGTGGCCAGACAAAACGCCAAAGAGGATAGACCAAGTAGGCTTCCATCTTTGCTTATTAATGTGGAGGCACCTAGAACGCTACTAGGGACGATCAGGGCTGAAGGCAGTGGGATTACCAATACTCAGCGCGCGACAAAAAATGTATTAGCAAACTTTAAAAAAACTCTTTACACGGCATTCCATGGCCCAACCACCTTTGAATTAAATACGTATGTAAATTAAATTTCACTCCCACGATATATCCATTATGATATCCTACTCTAGAGGTGCTGATCCAGATTGAGGAGGTATGTGCCGCCATTATACAGATGGCACGGAACAAAACCCTGGGCATGATGGCATGCCTATAGAGTTTTATGCCACCATCAGCATTTCCATAGCAGGGTGTCAGTTAATCAGAAGGCAAAACAACATTGTGTCAACCCAGACGCGATTGAGCGCGGCTACAATAGTGGTTTTGAATACAAAGGGCAGGGACCCAATCGACGTGTGTTTGTACAGGCTGCTGACATTAGTGAACCAGGATTATAAAATTCTGGCCAAAAGCTACCACCTGTGAAACAGACATAATCCACTGAGAAATCAATTAGAAGACTACCTTGTGATGAACAACTCGGGCAGGGTTCTCCCCATAACTCAACAGTAGCTCCCTTTCTAAACCGCCCTCCCATTGATGCCAAGAACAAATATACCAACATTGTTAGTGATATCGCAGCTATTGTAGATGTTCTCTGCACTACTAGTGTTACTTAAAAAGTCCTTTACCAAGGAAGCTACGAAAAATTCTATCTGACTTAATCCGGGGACAAGGACGGAAAAGAATGCTACTGCAAAATGTGCAACTCTCTAAGATGGAAGGTAGCCTGAGGGCTCAATTCAACAATATAGTATCCTGCCAAGGGTTATGGGGATTGTGGTGTATAGTACAGGAGACACGGACTGGGGGGTAGGTCACCCCATGTGGATATGCTAACTCCGCATGACATGTGCGGGGAAGGAAAAAATCCCTTGTTTATATATAACCCTCACACACACTAGCAGTGTCATGCTTCATCATAGGGTTTACCCTGACTCCTAAAGGTCAGGGAGGGCTCGATCGCATTTCAGAGAGCACTGAGGAATAGAGGGTGACCAGGGGGCTTAAATAGAGATTAAAAATCCCTCACCTTCTCCTAGGTATCCCTTTATTCGTGGAGAAGGCGGGGATAGCTAAAAATAAGGTAAGGGGTAATGTGGACTTTTATGGTCCTATGACCCTATATTTTTGGGTCCGACATGTTTCAGCCCTACTCTAAGGCCTAACAAGTTCTAGGGCTTTCATCAGGGTATCAAATAAATACCACCCTGGTAAATAAGTCACTGATGTAACTTGCAGAGTAATGTCATGCACTAATGCAAGGGCAGTGTTAGGCACCCTTTAGTCATACATTCGTCAAGGGTTGCCCTGGCTTCTTGCTTA
Source organism: Lissotriton helveticus (assembly GCF_964261635.1). Taxonomy (NCBI): domain Eukaryota; kingdom Metazoa; phylum Chordata; class Amphibia; order Caudata; family Salamandridae; genus Lissotriton; species Lissotriton helveticus. The sequence continues at coordinate 520,065,690 of NC_136059.1, read as the reverse complement.
AACTGCCCTCATTCGCTCCCGGCTTTCAGTAGCCTGAGGGCTCCTACATTGTAGGGTATTATGCAGCTGCTCAATTACAGTGGCTAATGCATTGACTGGGCGAAGGCCACTCCGAGGAGAGCACCAAGTTATCAAATTACTTGGGGGTAGATCTATTTTTGAGTGCCTGTTGTTTCTACTAAAGTCCTTACCAAGGTTTGATAGATTGCCCACAATGGCCAAGACTTTCTGGCATAAGTACCCCGAAGAATGCCTCAGCCATATGCCCCTCAGTTTCCTTTGTGGTCTATCTCTGCTATTAAGGAAATTTGGACATTGCATGATAAACTTCCCTGGACTGACGCAGTGATACTGGAACTGGGTGACTTGTACAACCAGGGTGAACTCTGGAAATTCCAGGAGCTAGTAGATGATTTTGGAATTTGTCTGGGAATTTTCCTTGCGCGCATTGCCTTGGCCAGTGGGATGAGACGGCTATGGAGGCCTATGGAACCCAGGACATCTACTCTCATGCAACACATAATGATACACGGGACAGGAAGGTGAACTGTATCGCTCCTGTATGTAGAGTTGGGTTTACAACTCTAACACAAATTCTCAGATGTTAGGGACAAAAGGTCCCCCGATCTTGGCATTATTCTGTCTTAAAAGTAGGGGTCACCACCATGGAACATGTCAATAAGGTTTTCAGAAACCCTAAGCTGAAATTAACAGAGTTTAATTTTTTGCACCAGGCATACCTTATTCCAAACCTTTTCGCAAGCATGTTGCCAGGCGGCTCTTCAGTCTGTCCCAATGATGTGGGCAAGCAGAAGTGCACGTCTATTACATGGTATGGGACTATGAGATCCTCACACAGGCATGGTTGGAAGTGGGGAAGGAAATGTCTGAAGTGATAAGTAGGTAGGTAGGGACGTGATTCTGGAGCCTCACATGCGCTTGGTGGGCCTAATGTCCAGGGCAAAGACATATTAGGTATGGGTGTCGCTTCGTGGACCTGGCACTTATATTATTGAAACAACAGATGTCAATGTCATGGAAGTCACCCATGGCACTGCACATTAGTTGTTGGATGCGGGACTTGCGGAAGAAGGCAGATGCAATAAGCTTGCAGTGCAGGCAGTTGGGCAGATTGCCGGTGTGATTTTCCTGGGACATGTGTATTATTAAACTGGAAGCGAAATAAGATGACAGCTTTCATAAACGAAGTGGTTTTATATTCCGTCCGTATCTGGCACATTATCTCTTATCACGAATGACACAGGTCTAACACACACCGTTATCCTGGATGGGACTGACGTCCGGAGCCGGTGCCGCGCCACTGATGGATTTCCTTTCAATCTGTAGTGAGCTGTTGTGTTTTTCATTATATCTCTTTGCTGTCGTTTTTATTGTGAAATTGGCATGTGGCATGACACGATGCCCCCCCAATGACTGAAATCCTTCCACTACAGTTGAATGATGTACCGACTAAGACTGTTGGAAGTTGCATTTTTTAAATTTAAAGCATTGTACAATGAAGATGTACAGATAAACCATCACTAGAAATAGGAAATTCAGGCCCAAAAGAAAAGGTTCTAGCGCAAGTACCATAATTCAAATCTAGCCCACCTCTTCACCAATTACAACCACCACCATCTCGTCTTTCAGCTCTCATCTCCATAACTTTTGCCTAGCAGTCCCTAGAAATTGCAGCCCTAATAACTGCTATGAGCTCGACCTGTTGTTCTTAAAAAACACATGGCTCTGTAACACGTCTAATCTGTATTGAGCCTTCTTATCCCCTCCATCAAACACAAACAAAAAGCTAGGAGATAGTGTCGCTATCATTCACAAAGACACAGTCTCCTGTTTGTCACTGAAACAGGAACAATTCTCCAAGTATATGTCTTCGGAATTGAAAACGACAAACTTTAATCACATAAAATGCCACATCATCAACAACCATCCGAGCTGTAATCTTAAATTCACAGGACAATTCATGGAGCTCCTCCTGGGAAACGTGAATAATATCCTGCAACATACGTTTCCTGGGAGACTTCAACTTTAGTTTGGTTGATCTCTGTCTCAGTATCCTCTGAACTGTCAATCTTCCTGCAAAACAAAGGTCTTTTACAATTTTGCTGCTATCCCATACACAAAGGGTGCCATGCTCGATCTAGTTAAGGAAAAGGATGAAGTTCTGGAACAAAACTCCAATTCTGGTGGGTTGGTCTTAACACCTTTCTCCCTCATCATCTCAAAAACAAAAAACTCTGGTCAAGCACAGGAGAACTAAATTTATTTATTTATTTTTGAAACTTGTAAAGCGCGAACAAATGCCCTTGGGCGTCTCGGCGCTATAGATTCCTTGCAAGATCAGGACTGAATATTTTACTGATTAAAAGCCATGTTTTTATCTTTTTGCGAAACTGGAACAAGGATTGACATGAGCGAATCTGCGGTGGTAAGGTATTCCAAAGTTTGGCTGCTGTCACCACGAAACGTCTACCTCCCCAAGATACAGTCTTGGTGCGTGGTACCACTAGTTGATGAGCCATTGCCGATCTGAGATGTCTGGTGGGGCAGTAGGCAACAAGCTGTTTTATGAGAAACTGAGGGCCCTGTTTGTGAATAGCCTTGTAGGAAAAGCAAAGGGTTTTGAATTTTATGCGATTCATGTTCGCCAGCCAGTGGTAGTTTCGGATCACCTGCGAGATAGGTTTAAATTTGGGGGTCCTGGAAAGCAGTCTTGCCGCCGCATTTTGGACTGTCTGCATTTTATTGATGACCCTACATTGTGCGTTGGCGAACAGTCTGTTGCAGTAGTCCACTGATGACATTACCAGTGTGCTGACCAGTGATTTTCCTGCACTTTCTGGTAAGTATGGGAGAATTTTCTTAATAAGTCTGAGCTTGTAAAAGGCTGTTGATGCGACTTTGTTAGCATGGGAGGCGAATTTCAAGTTGTCGTCAAAGACAATTGCCAAATCCCTAACTTTCGAGACCGGGATGGGCAAAGGTCCCAGTGATGGTGGCCACCAGGAACTTGACCAAACCGGGGATAGTTTCCCAAAGATGACAACCTCAGTCTTCTCGGAGTGAAGTTTGAGGTAATTACAGGCCATCCAGTCCCTGATGGCCAGCATGCCTTCAGTATATTTTTGAGTACCAAGTCATTAATATACCCATTTTGCTTCAAACAAACCTTCCCAGCTGAACGTGATCTATATACATTCACGAGCTAACACTCTACCATGACTAAGATCAACGACGCCCATGCATCCCTCCTACTAGGAACACAAATAACTACTAAAAAAACAAAACCTAATGGCACTCAAGGACCTAAATGAGGAAAAAATCTATGACAGAAAAAACTTCAAAGACTGAGGTACTCATAAATAATATGTGTAGCAGGTCTCTTAAATTAAAGCAACCTTCCTTTGAAAAAGACTAAATCAAAAACACCCAAGACATCTATTTGAGATTGTGAAACGGCACACAAATCCACGTATCCAAACGCATTTTTAAGATTTACATGAAAACTGGAACAACTTAGCCCAATTATATGTGAGAAAAATGTAATCTACCTCTCTCAACAGAAAAAAAACTTGGACCCGAGACTACTCTCTTAAAATCATCCTCTAAGTGGTATGCTTCAAGGAAACCACTGAATCTGACCCAACAGACAAGGTTTCAAAGATAAAATCCTCTTCCCATTTCCTAAACTCCATCCGCATGAATCACCTGAAAGCCCCTAACAGCGTCATACCACCCTTAGGACTATAGTTATCAATGCCTTCTTTGTGTTTGGAGAATTTCTTGAATGCTTGTAAATTGGTCAGGCCATACCACTGCTAAAACATCCGGATGCTGACCCAGTGGATGTAAATAACTTCTGCTTCATATCCATACTTACCAAAGTCCTACAAAGCTGTTTTGAAGCGCAATATGGAATATGACCCTCTGAATTAATTCCAATTTGGTTTCATAGCCAGCTGTAGCATAGAGTATCCTATCCTTGTAAGTTGCTGAAGATACAATCTGCCATCCTGGACAAAGGAGACTTCAGCCTTTTAAATGTGCTGGACCTGTCAGCTGCCTTTGACAAAGTCAATGATTCCATACTCCTACTTTAAGCAACACTTCGAGCTAAAAGAAACACCCACCTCTCTCCCCCCCCCACTATTATTCTACAAAGAGTCCTGCAAGGTTCTATTCACACAACCCACTCACTGCTCCACTCTATTTAACTGTGAAGAACAAGTTACTTACGTTAGGGCGAGGCGCCACGGCGGACACGCCCACCTCAGCTGGCCACGCCCCCTCCCCGACACTATAAAGTGCGCGCGACTGGAAGCGCGTCACTTTAATTTGGGAGTCTCCTGAGGCGGAAAGCCGGGAGTGAATTATATATTTTAAAAACATTTCTGTGTGATACTCTGCATTTTTAACTTCACTTACCTGTGCACCTAAACAGCGCTCCCAGCGCTGCAACGAACTCTACCTGCCGCCATTACTGAGGGCGAGGCGCCACGGCGGACACGCCCACCTCAGCTGGCCACGCCCCCTCCCCGACACTATAAAGTGCGCGCGACTGGAAGCGCGTCACTTTAATTTGGGAGTCTCCTGAGGCGGAAAGCCGGGAGTGAATTATATATTTTAAAAACATTTCTGTGTGATACTCTGCATTTTTAACTTCACTTACCTGTGCACCTAAACAGCGCTCCCAGCGCTGCAACGAACTCTACCTGCCGCCATTACTGAGGGCGAGGCGCCACGGCGGACACGCCCACCTCAGCTGGCCACGCCCCCCTCCCCGACACTATAAAGTGCGCGCGACTGGAAGCGCGTCACTTTAATTTGGGAGTCTCCTGAGGCGGAAAGCCGGGAGTGAATTATATATTTTAAAAACATTTCTGTGTGATACTCTGCATTTTTAACTTCACTTACCTGTGCACCTAAACAGCGCTCCCAGCGCTGCAACGAACTCTACCTGCCGCCATTACTGAGGGCGAGGCGCCACGGCGGACACGCCCACCTCAGCTGGCCACGCCCCCTCCCCGACACTATAAAGTGCGCGCGACTGGAAGCGCGTCACTTTAATTTGGGAGTCTCCTGAGGCGGAAAGCCGGGAGTGAATTATATATTTTAAAAACATTTCTGTGTGATACTCTGCATTTTTAACTTCACTTACCTGTGCACCTAAACAGCGCTCCCAGCGCTGCAACGAACTCTACCTGCCGCCATTACTGAGGGCGAGGCGCCACGGCGGACACGCCCACCTCAGCTGGCCACGCCCCCTCCCCGACACTATAAAGTGCGCGCGACTGGAAGCGCGTCACTTTAATTTGGGAGTCTCCTGAGGCGGAAAGCCGGGAGTGAATTATATATTTTAAAAACATTTCTGTGTGATACTCTGCATTTTTAACTTCACTTACCTGTGCACCTAAACAGCGCTCCCAGCGCTGCAACGAACTCTACCTGCCGCCATTACTGAGGGCGAGGCGCCACGGCGGACACGCCCACCTCAGCTGGCCACGCCCCCTCCCCGACACTATAAAGTGCGCGCGACTGGAAGCGCGTCACTTTAATTTGGGAGTCTCCTGAGGCGGAAAGCCGGGAGTGAATTATATATTTTAAAAACATTTCTGTGTGATACTCTGCATTTTTAACTTCACTTACCTGTGCACCTAAACAGCGCTCCCAGCGCTGCAACGAACTCTACCTGCCGCCATTACTGAGGGCGAGGCGCCACGGCGGACACGCCCACCTCAGCTGGCCACGCCCCCTCCCCGACACTATAAAGTGCGCGCGACTGGAAGCGCGTCACTTTAATTTGGGAGTCTCCTGAGGCGGAAAGCCGGGAGTGAATTATATATTTTAAAAACATTTCTGTGTGATACTCTGCATTTTTAACTTCACTTACCTGTGCACCTAAACAGCGCTCCCAGCGCTGCAACGAACTCTACCTGCCGCCATTACTGAGGGCGAGGCGCCACGGCGGACACGCCCACCTCAGCTGGCCACGCCCCCTCCCCGACACTATAAAGTGCGCGCGACTGGAAGCGCGTCACTTTAATTTGGGAGTCTCCTGAGGCGGAAAGCCGGGAGTGAATTATATATTTTAAAAACATTTCTGTGTGATACTCTGCATTTTTAACTTCACTTACCTGTGCACCTAAACAGCGCTCCCAGCACTGCAACGAACTCTACCTGCCGCCATTACTGAGGGCGAGGCGCCACGGCGGACACGCCCACCTCAGCTGGCCACGCCCCCTCCCCGACACTATAAAGTGCGCGCGACTGGAAGCACGTCACTTTAATTTGGGAGTCTCCTGAGGCGGAAAGCCGGGAGTGAATTATATATTTTAAAAACATTTCTGTGTGATACTCTGCATTTTTAACTTCACTTACCTGTGCACCTAAACAGCGCTCCCAGCGCTGCAACGAACTCTACCTGCCGCCATTACTGAGGGCGAGGCGCCACGGCGGACACGCCCACCTCAGCTGGCCACGCCCCCTCCCCGACACTATAAAGTGCGCGCGACTGGAAGCGCGTCACTTTAATTTGGGAGTCTCCTGAGGCGGAAAGCCGGGAGTGAATTATATATTTTAAAAACATTTCTGTGTGATACTCTGCATTTTTAACTTCACTTACCTGTGCACCTAAACAGCGCTCCCAGCGCTGCAACGAACTCTACCTGCCGCCATTACTGAGGGCGAGGCGCCACGGCGGACACGCCCACCTCAGCTGGCCACACCCCCCTGCTCCCTCTCACACGGACAGAAAAGATGTGCCTTGCCAGGAAGCGCAGCGGACGGGCGCAGCGGGCGCGCCGTCAGCGCGCCGAAGGCGCGCCAAAGGCAAGCCCGTCTGGGCCCGTCCGGGCCTGGACCGGGCCCAGGGCCAGTCCCCCTGCCTCTTCCTCTAAGCCCACCCGCATCTGCTGGACTCCTGCCCAACTATACCTACTTAATACGCGCTCCTGCTCGACCTGCCCTCGCTGCATCCCCAATCTCCTGGAAACCGCTCATTATCTTTGCCCGCTATGCAACTTTACACTCCCGTCCTGCCAACCTCGTCTCTCCCCTTGTTCACCTTCACAGCCATCCTCCTTTAATCAGTTTACCTTACGAGCAGGTCTGATCAACTGCCGATCCCTTCCCCGTCACGCCAATAACATCTGGATGTCCATCTCGTCTGATGAATGGGATATTCTTTTCCTAACTGAGTCTTGGATTACAGACTCTTCCTCGCCGGATATTTATCTGGCTACCCCCCCAGGATATGACATCAAATGCCTGAATCGGGCCGGAGGTAAGTCTGGTGGTGGTCTAGCTGTCATACTTAAATCCTCTTTCCAGCTGACTTTCACTAAACTTACTGAAATAGGTACAATCGAAGCTATGTACTTCTCAATTTCCGACTCCGCGTCAGCAATCCTAGCTGGCACTCTAGTTTACTGTCCCCCTCCCGTCACTGCCCCCTCCCTCACTGCCCTTGTCCATTTATTAGCCGATCTATCTATTAAACATCAAAATTTCATTGTCCTGGGCGATTTTAATCTCCACATCGACAACCCGCTTTGCGTCAAGGCTACTAACCTGGTGGACACCATGGACAGCCTCAATCTTAAACAACTGGTTGTAGGTCCCACTCATGTGGCTGGCCACACCCTGGACCTCATATTCGCCAACTTCCCGTCCATCACTGTCCTTCAGCCTCTCCCTCTGTCCTGGACCGATCACTACTTCGTCCCATTTTCTTTTACTTTAGGACGCAAACCTGCCCCAATGGCCCATAGGAAGGAATTGGGAAGAAAGTGGCATAAGGTCACTTGCGCTACCCTGGATCCACTATTTCACTATCAGTCGGAGCACCTCTCCCGAGACATTGATGAAAATGTCTCCAGATTGAACTCTACTCTCATCAAAGCAATTGATTCTATTGCCCCCCAGATAACCATTTCCTCCACCAGGTCGCGACCCTCGGCTCCCTGGTTCTCCACCCCCCTTCGGGAGGAGAAAAGCAGATGTAAGGCTCTAGAACGCAAGTGGAGACTTAATTACGATCCTGAAGCCAAACATCTCTACAGAACGGCCCTAAAGCAATTTCTTAAACTTAAAAAATGCGCGATGAAAGACCACTTTGCCGCTCAAATTAATAAAGCCAAAAATTCATCCAAAACGCTTTTTAACATCGTCAAAGACTTTATTAACCCTCCGGCTAGGGCCCCCCAGAATACCGCCTGTCAGGTTCTTTGCGAGGGACTCTCAGATTTCTTTCTGGATAAAATTAACAAACTCTGTGTTTCCTTTCCCACAGAGTCTGTTACTCCATCTTCCCCTATCAGCCCCCCTGAGTCTCCATCCTTCCTTGCGTTCAATAAACTCAACCAGGACGAGGCTATCAGACTACTCATTGGCTGTAAATCTGGTGCCCCCTCCGATCCGATCCCCGCTAAAATCATGGGAGAACTGGCGCCCTCACTGGCCTGCCCTTTCCTTTCCGTCTGGAATGCTTCCCTTCACCATGGCTTCTTCCCAACCTCCTGGAAGGAGGCATTGGTGATTCCCATTTTGAAAAAGGCAGACGCAGACCCCGCTGTCTTTTCCAACTACCGTCCCATTTCCCTTCTTCCTAAACCCGCCAAGGTCCTGGAGAAAGCCGTACAGCTCCAACTTATGGACTATCTAGAACACCACTCTCTGCTTCATGGATCCCAATCCGGTTTCAGAGCAGGATTCAGTACCGAGACGGCCCTGCTGGAGGTGTCTGAGACCATCCGGGAGTGCGTGGACAGGGGCGAGGAGGCCATGTTGGTTCTCCTCGACCTGTCCGCGGCATTCGACACGGTTTCGCACCCCATCCTCCTGGATCGTCTCAAGCAGATAGGCATTGGTGGCACTGCCCTCGGCTGGATCGAGTCCTTTCTCTCATCCAGAAGTCAAAGGGTACTGCTACGCCCTTTTAAGTCAGAGAAAAAACCTCTGTCTTGCGGGGTGCCGCAGGGCTCCGCCCTAAGCCCCCTGTTCTTCAACGTCTATCTGGCCCCCTTGGCGGACGTGGTGGAATCTTACGGAGTCAGGGTGGTCTCTTACGCTGACGACACACAGCTGGTGTTTTCCTTTCGGGACCACTCGGACTCCGCATTTCTCAACTTCCGCCAATGCCTTCTTAACATCAGTGGCTGGATGACTATGAACCACCTTAGATTGAACGCAGACAAAACAGAGGTTCTGTTTTTCAATCAGAAAACCTCTATCCCCTCCTCTTGGTGGTGGCCTACGGCTCTTGATCCTGCCCCTTCCCCGGTTCACTCGGCACGGAACCTTGGTTTCCAATTTGATGACTCCTTGTCATGCAAAACTCAGATCAACAAAGTTACTTCCGCCTGCTTCATGAAACTACGCATGATAAGAAAGATCCTTCCGTACCTCCCCATGGATTCCCGCCGCACAGTTACCCAGGCCCTTATCACGTCCCACCTGGACTATGCCAATAGCCTCTATGCAGGGGCCCCCCAGTACCTGATTGGTCGGCTGCAGATCGTCCAGAATGCTGCAGCCAGACTGATCGGTAACATTCCGTACCGTCAATCTGTCTCTGCATATCGGAGGAAACTCCACTGGCTCCCTGTGGCTAGCCGCATCCAGTTTAAGGTCCTCACTCTTACTTATCGAGCCGTCAACAACCTCGGTCCTACTTACCTGCAAAATCGGGTCTCGATATCTCGCTCCATCAGATCCCTGAGATCCAATGACCTACGCCTCCTGATCTCGCCCCGTTTCAGACTGTCCAGAACCGGTGGCAGAGGTTTCGGTGTCATTGCTGCCAGACTCTGGAACTCCCTTCCGCTTGAGCTGAGGTTTTGTCCCTCTGAAACCATCTTCCGAGCCAAACTTAAAACCTGGCTCTTCTCTGGACTCTAGTTTCCCCTTCATCTCCTTTTTTTCTTTTTCACTTCCTTTTTTTCACTTGGGTACCCCTGGATTTTTAGCGCCGGGACACCCCCTAGGGGGTAGCTGCGCGCTCTACAAACTCCATAAAATAAAATAAAATAAAATAGGTAACGCTTTATCTGGTAGAAACTACCTAGCTGTAGATTCCTTGCCTTAGAATTTTCCCCAGGCGTCATACTGGATCTGGACATTTTTCATGAGCAGTACCCCTACACACCTGTAGGAAGTGTCATTAGGCATCACGTGACTTCAGCGTCCTGACGCCACTTCTTTCCAAGCCAGAAGTGCGGAGCCACAAACAGTACTGACCACTGGTGTGCAAAATGAGGGCCCACAAAGGTGAAATCCCTGAATCTAAAAATGTTTGGAAAGCGGGGAGAGTGGGCGGGTCGGTAAGGAATCTGTGACTAGATAGAGTCTCTACCAGATAGGGCGTTATCAAAGGTAAGTAACTTGTCTATCCGATAAAGTCTTCTAGCCGCAATTTTTTTAATCTCAGAATTAGTGTTTAATTTGAGCCGGTGGTTTCTGGTGCTCAGCACGGGCACTTAAATGTGAACACAGACACTTGTGATAGTCTGCCACCAGGTGGCGTAGTCTGGCTTATTTAGAGATGAGCAGAACAACAATTAATTCAATGTACATAAAAATGACTATTACTTGCCCCCCAAGCCATTCTTATAGTTTTGGGGGGCAGAAATAGTCCGAACTATCACACTTGTAGGAGTATGATGGTTAGAAGTTCTGTTGTTACTATCATTGGCAGATGGCAGAGGCAATGTGTGGTGCAAGCTGCAGTAGCCTCCCGATGAGAGCCCTGCCACTATTTTTTTTTTTTTTACAAATTATGCACTGGGTAGAACAGATACTAAGCAATACCTCCCCAGAGGTGGGTCTCCAAAAAGATATCACACTAAAAAGTCGAGAAGGACCGAACAGGCAAAATGCCTGTCCCTACGGACCCGACTGTCCAGGCAGTAGTATTTGGTAAACGTGTACAGAGACACCCACATTGCTGCCTGGCAGATGTCCAGGACCGGGACTCCGCATGCTAATGCAGTGGTCGCAGCTTTTGCACCGGTGGAATTATCACGTAGGCCCTCAGGTGTTGCTTCTTGGACAATGCTTATCAGATTTTGATACAGAGCATGACCCATCAAGCAATGGTCTGTTTCTGCACTGCCTTCTCTTCTGGGCTTTGACATACCCCACGAACTCCCCCCACACACACCTGGAAATCGTTTGTGCGGTCAAGGTCAGAACGACAATGCTCTTTTTGGGTCCAGCTGGGGGAGTCACTCTTGTTGTTTAGAGGGAGGAGGCGGAGCGTAAAAGGAAGTGGTGGCTGACTGGCCTACATAGAACAGGGTCACCACCTTCGGTAAGAAAGACCCTCAAGTGTGAAGCACCAGCCTGTCCAGGTAGAATGAAACATAAGGAGGGCAGGCTGATTGCGCCTTCTACTCGCTAACCCTCCTGGCTGATGTTATTGCCACAAGAAAGGCAGTCTCGGTGGTAAGTAGTCTGATAGGACAGTTAGGGAGCCGGTCAAAGGGAGTGCACATCAGATAGTTAAAACCCAGGTTGAGATCCCACAGAGGAATAATGAATGGTGAATGTGGGAACATGTGTTGGGAGACCTTTCAAAAACCTATGTGTACATAGGTTTTTGAAAGGTGATTTAAAGAAGGATGGCTGATCTGGCAACCGCAGAAACGATGAGATGGAAAAGAGATGGCATTTTAATGAGCTCAAAGCAGGACCTTGCTGTGTCAGGGTGAGAATAACCAAGAAAACTTGTGAAAGAGAAGCAGACAGGGGGTCAAACTCGCTCTAACATTACAGACCTCGGCAGAAAGTCAAAAGCTGTCAACTGTCACAGCTCAATCTCCATAGATGAAGGCAGAGCATTGACAGGTTTGGGTGCAGGACCCTTCCCTGCTAATGCAACAGAAGATCCTCCCAAAGAGGCAGCCTGATCAGAGGTCCTATGGACTTACTCAACAGCTTAGGATACCAAACTCCCCATTCCCAATCCAGAGCAACAAGAATGACCTGAGTCCAGTTGTTCCTGATCTACTTGAGAACTCTGGGCAGGAGTGGCATTGGCAGTAAGGCGTACAGGAGGACTAGCTCCAGCCGAGACTAAAAGTGCCTCCAAGCGAGAGCCGCCTTGGAAACTCCAGCTCACAGAACAGCGGACGTTGTGCGTTCTCGGTGGTGGCAAACAGATCTAACCAAGGCTCTCCGCACTCTTGGAAGAGACCTTGCGCCACCTCCAGTTGGAGATGCTATTTGTGATCCACTAAACATTAATGGCTGAGTTTGTCTGCTCTGGTGTTCTGAGAGCACACCACATGTTGAATCACCAGGGAATGGCATGATGTTTCAGCCAAGTACAGAGGCATAGAGCTTCTTGACAAAAAGTCCACAACCCCACCCCACCCTTTTGTTGCAGTACCACATGGCGATGGTGTTGTCCATAAACAACTGCCCTAGTCTTCCCTTGATGGAGGGTAGAAAGGCTTTCAATGCCAACCGGATCACTCGGAGCACCAACAGGTTAATATGGATTCCTGATTCCGACGGAGCCCAGAGTCCTCTGATTTTCACCTCTCCCAGATGACCGTCCCTGCCCTGGAGCAATGCATCTGTCACTGCTGTCAGATCTGGTTGGGGAAAGGAGAAAAGTCTAGCGCTGACCCAATACCGGTTCGTCAACCACCACTGCTCATCTTTTGCAATGTCCTCCAGTGGATGGCATGGGTGGAGGGGTAATCACAAAGGATAGGAGTAGCCCCTTTGGACAATCTGGGGAACCCAGCAGTCAGAGGTTTTGACCTCCAGTGGTGCAGGCAATTGCGTATCCAGCTCCCCACAGGATGCCAATGATGGCCGAAGGTCAAACTAAATGTGCTTGGAGGCTGCAGAGAGGCAGGGTCGGGTGGAGTGGGGGTTTGTGGACTGGCCCGACCTCTGGCTACCTGGCGCACGAGGCCTGTGGGTGGCACGTCCTCAGCCATGCAAGGACTGAGAAGACCCAGAAAGCCAGTTGTCTTCAGCTATGAGTGGCCCCATAAGGCAACCGACAAAGAAACCGCTCTGCCTAGTGAGTCGGCCATAACCAGTCGACATTGGATGGTGAACTTAGCTGTGTCCCTCCCATTGGCAACAGCCTGAGAGAGTATGTCCTGGGCCTCCTCCGGGACCACAAGCAACACCTGCCTAACTGAGTCCCAAAGCAAGTGGGAGTATTGGCACAAAAGGCATGTGGTGGTCATCAACCGCAGTGTCAGGTTGGCGGAAGAGAACATCTTCCCCCAAGATATCCAGTCTCTTGGACTCCCTGTCTTGCCGGGTGAGGGGGTGGGAGGGTGGTTTAAAGAAATGCACCAGGATTTTACTTTGGAAGTGGATGCCTGGACCAGAAAGCTCCCTGTGGTGGAGTGTGATATGAGCAAACTGGGGTCCCCTAGAGGGGGCCGATGGTGGAGGCAATCATCCTTTTCACAGGAGCTCCTCTGCAGGGATTAGACAAGGCCTCGAGCAGGACATCCGGGAGGACTTCATTAAATGGGATAAGTGGTTCAAAAGTGGTGACTCCTGGTCCTCAGGCACCTAAAGCACCTCAGTCAAGACATTCGTCTTGACAGCCACAGTGGGTCGTTGAAGGTCCAGGACCTCAGCCGCCCTCCTCAGCACCATAACAAATGAGGCTCCTTTTTCCACAGCCACAGTAGGAGAAACCAAACCAGCATCTGGGAAGGTATCCAGTCCGTTGCATCTGCCAGATCCTCACACCTGGTGTCCTCTGTGACATCTAGGGGCTGGTATTCATCGGGGTACAGAGGCCCCTCGCAGTCATCCCCAAGTCCTAGCCCAAAGGAATAGGGCACAGACTCCGTCCTGGTTGGGCAGCGCCGAGTCGGCTCTAGAATCGAAAAGCGCAGAATTTAAAACTAATGGAAAAAAAAATTGTGGTGAAAATATTAAAACACAAAAAAAAGGTACAGCCCAAGGCAATCTAGTGTGGTTTATCAAGATTGAATACAATTAATCATCTCTTGGGCAGTGCAAAAAAATGTTGAGTCGATAAAAAATACAAATAAACAAGTAGCTACAGGTGGTCAAAGAAAGACCATAGAACAAGCATTTACAATGCAATAGGTCTCCCAGCATAAAAGTTTGAGCTATTGGCATTGTATATTACAATGTGTTACATTAATTTGTTATCAAACTCTGAATTGTTGTATAAAGATGATTTGCAAACTGTCAAATGTTGCTGAATAGTAAGCAACGTTGTGAATAATATTGTTTGCTAGTCATCCCTGGGTACCAGAGTACTTCACTTGAGTCAGCTCACTACTCTGCACTCACTACTCTGCACTCACTACTCTGCACTCACTACTCTGCACTCACTACTTTGCACTGACTACTCACTACTTTGCACTGACTACTCACTACTCTGCACTCACTACTCTGCACTCACTACTCTGCACTCACTACTCTGCACTCACTACTCTGCACTCACTACTCTGCACTCACTACTCTGCACTCACTACTCTGCACTCACTACTCAGCACACTACAGGGAGACAGCACACTACAGGGAGACAGCACACTAGAGACAGCACACTACAGAGAGACAGCACACTAGAGACAGCACACTACAGGAAGACAGCACACTACAGAGAGACAGCACACTACAGGGAGACAGCACACTACAGGGAGACAGCACACTACAGGGAGACAGCACACTACAGAGAGACAGCACACTACAGGGAGACAGCACACTAGCGACAGCACACTACAGGGAGACAGCACACTACAGGGAGACAGCACACTACAGGGAGACAGCACACTACAGGGAGACAGCACACTACAGGGAGACAGCACACTACAGGGAGACAGCACACTAGATACAGCACACTACAGGGAGACAGCACACTAGAGACAGCACACAACAGGGAGACAGCACACTACAGGGAGACAGCACACTACAGAGAGACAGCACACTACAGAGAGACAGCACACTACAGGGAGACAGCACACTACAGGGAGACAGCACACTACAGGGAGACAGCACACTACAGGGAGACAGCACACTAGAGACAGCACACTATAGGGAGACAGCACACTATAGGGAGACAGCACACTAGAGACAGCACACTACAGGGAGACAGCACACTACAGGGAGACAGCACACTACATGGAGACAGCACACTACAGGGAGACAGCACACTACAGGGAGACAGCACACTACAGGGAGACAGCACACTAGAGACAGCACACTACAGGGAGACAGCACACTACAGGGAGACAGCACACTACAGGGAGACAGCACACTAGAGACAGCACACTACAGGGAGACAGCACACTATAGGGAGACAGCACACTACAGGGAGACAGCACACTAGAGACAGCACACTACAGGGAGACAGCACACTACAGGGAGACAGCACACTAGAGACAGCACACTACAGGGAGACATCACACTACAGGGAGACAGCACACTAGAGACAGCACACTAGAGACAGCACACTACAGGGAGACAGCACACTACAGGGAGACAGCACACTAGAGACAGCACACTACAGGGAGACAGCACACTACAGGGAGACAGCACACTACAGGGAGACAGCACACTACAGGGAGACAGCACACTAGAGACAGCACACTACAGGGAGACAGCACACTACAGGGAGACAGCACACTACAGGGAGACAGCACACTACAGGGAGACAGCACACTAGAGACAGCACACTAGAGACAGCACACTACAGGGAGACAGCACACTAGAGACAGCACACTATAGGGAGACAGCACACTAGAGACAGCACACTATAGGGAGACAGCACACTAGAGACAGCACACTACAGGGAGACAGCACACTACAGGGAGACAGCACACTAGAGACAGCACACTACAGGGAGACAGCACACTAGAGACAGCACACTACAGGGAGACAGCACACTAGAGACAGCACACTACAGGGAGACAGCACACTAGAGACAGCACACTACAGGGAGACAGCACACTACAGGGAGACTGCACACTACAGGGAGACAGCACACTACAGGGAGACAGCACACTACAGGGAGACAGCACACTACAGGGAGACAGCACACTAGAGACAGCACACTACAGGGAGACAGCACACTACAGAGAGACAGCACACTACAGAGAGACAGCACACTACAGGGAGACAGCACACTACAGGGAGACAGCACACTACAGGGAGACAGCACACTACAGGGAGACAGCACACTAGAGACAGCACACTACAGGGAGACAGCACACTACAGGGAGACAGCACACTAGAGACAGCACACTACAGGGAGACAGCACACTAGAGACAGCACACTAGAGACAGCACACTACAGGGAGACAGCACACTACAGGGAGACAGCACACTAGAGACAGCACACTACAGGGAGACAGCACACTACAGGGAGACAGCACACTAGAGACAGCACACTACAGGGAGACAGCACACTAGAGACAGCACACTAGAGGGAGACAGCACACTAGAGGGAGACAGCACACTAGAGACAGCACACTACAGGGAGACAGCACACTACAGGGAGACAGCACACTAGAGACAGCACACTACAGGGAGACAGCACACTACAGGGAGACAGCACACTACAGGGAGACAGCACACTAGAGACAGCACACTACAGGGAGACAGCACACTACAGGGAGACAGCACACTACAGGGAGACAGCACACTACAGGGAGACAGCACACTAGAGACAGCACACTACAGGGAGACAGCACACTACAGGGAGACAGCACACTAGATACAGCACACTACAGGGAGACAGCACACTAGAGACAGCACACTACAGGGAGACAGCACACTACAGGGAGACAGCACACTACAGAGAGACAGCACACTACAGGGAGACAGCACACTACAGGGAGACAGCACACTACAGGGAGACAGCACACTAGAGACAGCACACTAGAGACAGCACACTATAGGGAGATAGCACACTATAGGGAGACAGCACACTATAGGGAGACAGCACACTACAGGGAGACAGCACACTAGAGACAGCACACTACAGGGAGACAGCACACTACAGGGAGACAGCACACTAGAGACAGCACACTACAGGGAGACAGCACACTACAGGGAGACAGCACACTAGAGACAGCACACTACAGGGAGACAGCACACTACAGGGAGACAGCACACTAGAGACAGCACACTACAGGGAGACAGCACACTAGAGACAGCACACTAGAGACAGCACACTAGAGGGAGACAGCACACTAGAGACAGCCTACTACAGGGAGACAGCACACTAGAGACAGCACACTACAGGGAGACAGCACACTACAGGGAGACAGCACACTACAGGGAGACAGCACACTAGAGACAGCACACTACAGGGAGACAGCACACTAGAGACAGCACACTAGAGACAGCACACTACAGGGAGACAGCACACTAGAGACAGCACACTACAGGGAGACAGCACACTAGAGACAGCACACTACAGGGAGACAGCACACTACAGGGAGACAGCACACTACAGGGAGACAGCACACTACAGGGAGACAGCACACTACAGGGAGACAGCACACTAGAGACAGCACACTACAGGGAGACAGCACACTACAGGGAGACAGCACACTACAGGGAGACAGCACACTAGAGACAGCACACTACAGGGAGACAGCACACTACAGGGAGACAGCACACTACAGGGAGACAGCACACTACAGGGAGACAGCACACTACAGGGAGACAGCACACTAGAGACAGCACACTACAGGGAGACAGCACACTACAGGGAGACAGCACACTACAGGGAGACAGCACACTACAGGGAGACAGCACACTAGAGACAGCACACTACAGGGAGACAGCACACTAGAGACAGCACACTACAGGGAGACAGCACACTACAGGGAGACAGCACACTAGAGACAGCACACTACAGGGAGACAGCACACTACAGGGAGACAGCACACTACAGGGAGACAGCACACTAGATACAGCACACTACAGGGAGACAGCACACTAGAGACAGCACACTACAGGGAGACAGCACACTACAGGGAGACAGCACACTACAGAGAGACAGCACACTACAGAGAGACAGCACACTACAGGGAGACAGCACACTACAGGGAGACAGCACACTACAGGGAGACAGCACACTACAGGGAGACAGCACACTACAGGGAGACAGCACACTAGAGACAGCACACTAGAGACAGCACACTATAGGGAGACAGCACACTACAGGGAGACAGCACACTAGAGACAGCACACTACAGGGAGACAGCACACTACAGGGAGACAGCACACTACAGGGAGACAGCACACTACAGGGAGACAGCACACTACAGGGAGACAGCACACTAGAGACAGCACACTACAGGGAGACAGCACACTAGAGACAGCACACTACAGGGAGACAGCACACTAGAGACAGCACACTACAGGGAGACAGCACACTACAGGGAGACAGCACACTAGAGACAGCACACTACAGGGAGACAGCACACTACAGGGAGACAGCACACTACAGGGAGACAGCACACTAGAGACAGCACACTACAGGGAGACAGCACACTAGAGACAGCACACTAGAGACAGCACACTACAGGGAGACAGCACACTAGAGACAGCACACTACAGGGAGACAGCACACTAGAGACAGCACACTACAGGGAGACAGCACACTACAGGGAGACAGCACACTACAGGGAGACAGCACACTACAGGGAGACAGCACACTACAGGGAGACAGCACACTAGAGACAGCACACTACAGGGAGACAGCACACTACAGGGAGACAGCACACTACAGGGAGACAGCACACTAGAGACAGCACACTACAGGGAGACAGCACACTACAGGGAGACAGCACACTACAGGGAGACAGCACACTACAGGGAGACAGCACACTACAGGGAGACAGCACACTAGAGACAGCACACTACAGGGAGACAGCACACTACAGGGAGACAGCACACTACAGGGAGACAGCACACTACAGGGAGACAGCACACTAGAGACAGCACACTACAGGGAGACAGCACACTAGAGACAGCACACTACAGGGAGACAGCACACTACAGGGAGACAGCACACTAGAGACAGCACACTACAGGGAGACAGCACACTACAGGGAGACAGCACACTACAGGGAGACAGCACACTAGATACAGCACACTACAGGGAGACAGCACACTAGAGACAGCACACTACAGGGAGACAGCACACTACAGGGAGACAGCACACTACAGAGAGACAGCACACTACAGAGAGACAGCACACTACAGGGAGACAGCACACTACAGGGAGACAGCACACTACAGGGAGACAGCACACTACAGGGAGACAGCACACTAGAGACAGCACACTAGAGACAGCACACTATAGGGAGACAGCACACTATAGGGAGACAGCACACTACAGGGAGACAGCACACTAGAGACAGCACACTACAGGGAGACAGCACACTACAGGGAGACAGCACACTACAGGGAGACAGCACACTACAGGGAGACAGCACACTACAGGGAGACAGCACACTAGAGACAGCACACTACAGGGAGACAGCACACTAGAGACAGCACACTACAGGGAGACAGCACACTAGAGACAGCACACTACAGGGAGACAGCACACTACAGGGAGACAGCACACTAGAGACAGCACACTAGAGACAGCACACTAGAGACAGCACACTACAGGGAGACAGCACACTACAGGGAGACAGCACACTAGAGACAGCACACTACAGGAGACAGCACACTACAGGGAGACAGCACACTAGAGACAGCACACTAGAGACAGCACACTAGAGACAGCACACTACAGGGAGACAGCACACTACAGGGAGACAGCACACTAGAGACAGCACACTACAGGGAGACAGCACACTACAGGGAGACAGCACACTACAGGGAGACAGCACACTACAGGGAGACAGCACACTAGAGACAGCACACTAGAGACAGCACACTAGAGACAGCACACTACAGGGAGACAGCACACTACAGGGAGACAGCACACTACAGGGAGACAGCACACTACAGGGAGACAGCACACTAGAGACAGCACACTACAGGAGACAGCACACTACAGGGAGACAGCACACTAGAGACAGCACACTAGAGACAGCACACTAGAGACAGCACACTACAGGGAGACAGCACACTAGAGACAGAACACTACAGGGAGACAGCACACTAGAGACAGCACACTACAGGGAGACAGCACACTACAGGGAGACAGCACACTAGAGACAGCACACTACAGGGAGACAGCACACTACAGGAGACAGCACACTACAGGGAGACAGCACACTAGAGACAGCACACTACAGGGAGACAGCACACTAGAGACAGCACACTACAGGGAGACAGCACCCTACAGGGAGACAGCACACTACAGGGAGACAGCACACTACAGGGAGACAGCACACTACAGGGAGACAGCACACTAGAGACAGCACACTACAGGGAGACAGCACACTACAGGGAGACAGCACACTACAGGGAGACAGCACACTAGAGACAGCACACTACAGGGAGACAGCACACTACAGGGAGACAGCACACTACAGGGAGACAGCACACTAGAGACAGCACACTACAGGGAGACAGCACACTACAGGGAGACAGCACACTAGAGACAGCACACTAGAGACAGCACACTAGAGACAGCACACTAGAGACAGCACACTACAGGGAGACAGCACACTACAGGGAGACAGCACACTAGAGACAGCACACTACAGGGAGACAGCACACTACAGGAGACAGCACACACTAGAGACAGCACACACTAGAGACAGCACACTACAGGGAGACAGCACACTAGAGACAGCACACTACAGGGAGACAGCACACTACAGGGAGACAGCACACTACAGGGAGACAGCACACTAGAGACAGCACACTACAGGGAGACAGCACACTAGAGACAGCACACTACAGGGAGACAGCACACTACAGGGAGACAGCACACTACTGGAAGACAGCACACTACAGGGAGACAGCACACTACAGGGAGACAGCACACTACAGGGAGACAGCACACTACAGGGAGACAGCACACTACAGGGAGACAGCACACTAGAGACAGCACACTACAGGGAGACAGCACACTACAGGGAGACAGCACACTAGAGACAGCACACTACAGGGAGACAGCACACTACAGGGAGACAGCACACTACAGGGAGACAGCACACTAGAGACAGCACACTAGAGGGAGACAGCACACTAGAGACAGCACACTACAGGGAGACAGCACACTAGAGACAGCACACTACAGGGAGACAGCACACTACAGGGAGACAGCACACTACAGGGAGACAGCACACTACAGGGAGACAGCACACTAGAGACAGCACACTACAGGGAGACAGCACACAAGAGACAGCACACTACAGGGAGACAGCACACTACAGGGAGACAGCACACTACAGGGAGACAGCACACTACAGGGAGACAGCACACTAGAGACAGCACACTACAGGGAGACAGCACACTACAGGGAGACAGCACACTAGAGACAGCACACTACAGGGAGACAGCACACTACAGGGAGACAGCACACTAGAGACAGCACACTACAGGGAAACAGCACACTACAGAGAGACAGCACACTAGAGACAGCACACTAGAGACAGCACACTAGAGACAGCACACTAGAGACAGCACACTACAGGGAGACAGCACACTACAGGGAGACAGCACACTAGAGACAGCACACTACAGGGAGACAGCACACTACAGGGAGACAGCACACTAGAGACAGCACACTACAGGGAGACAGCACACTAGAGACAGCACACTACAGGGAGACAGCACACTACAGGGAGACAGCACACTACAGGGAGACAGCACACTACAGGGAGACAGCACACTACAGGGAGACAGCACACTACAGGGAGACAGCACACTAGAGACAGCACACTACAGGAGACAGCACACTACAGGGAGACAGCACACTAGAGACAGCACACTACAGGGAGACAGCACACTAGAGACAGCACACTACAGGGAGACAGCACACTAGAGACAGCACACTACAGGGAGACAGCACACTAGAGACAGCACACTACAGGGACACAGCACACTACAGGGAGACAGCACACTACAGGAGACAGCACACTACAGGGAGACAGCACACTAGAGACAGCACACTACAGGGAGACAGCACACTAGAGACAGCACACTACAGGGAGACAGCACACTAGAGACAGCACACTACAGGGAGACAGCACACTACAGGGAGACAGCACACTACAGGGAGACAGCACACTAGAGACAGCACACTACAGGGAGACAGCACACTACAGGGAGACAGCACACTAGAGACAGCACACTACAGGGAGACAGCACACTACAGGGAGACAGCACACTAGAGACAGCACACTACAGGGAGACAGCACACTAGAGACAGCACACTACAGGGAGACAGCACACTACAGGGAGACAGCACACTATAGGGAGACAGCACACTACAGGGAGACAGCACACTAGAGCCAGCACACTACAGGGAGACAGCACACTACAGGGAGACAGCACACTACAGGGAGACAGCACACTAGAGACAGCACACTAGAGACAGCACACTACAGGGAGACAGCACACTACAGGGAGACAGCACACTACAGGGAGACAGCACACTAGAGACAGCACACTACAGGGAGACAGCACACTACAGGGAGACAGCACACTAGAGACAGCACACTAGAGACAGCACACTACTGGGAGACAGCACACTAGAGACAGCACACTACAGGGAGACAGCACACTACAGGGAGACAGCACACTACAGGGAGACAGCACACTAGAGACAGCACACTACAGGGAGACAGCACACTAGAGACAGCACACTACAGGGAGAGAGCACACTAGAGACAGCACACTACAGGGAGACAGCACACTACAGGGAGACAGCACACTAGAGACAGCACACTACAGGGAGACAGCACACTAGAGACAGCACACTACAGGGAGACAGCACACTAGAGACAGCACACTACAGGGAGACAGCACACTACAGGGAGACAGCACACTAGAGACAGCACACTACAGGGAGACAGCACACTGCAGGGAGACAGCACACTAGAGACAGCACACTACAGGGAGACAGCACACTACAGGGAGACAGCACACTAGAGACAGCACACTACAGGGAGACAGCACACTACAGAGAGACAGCACACTAGAGACAGCACACTAGAGACAGCACACTAGAGACAGCACACTAGAGACAGCACACTACAGGGAGACAGCACACTACAGGGAGACAGCACACTACAGGGAGACAGCACACTACAGGGAGACAGCACACTACAGGGAGACAGCACACTACAGGGAGACAGCACACTACAGGGAGACAGCACACTACAGGGAGACAGCACACTACAGGGAGACAGCACACTACAGGGAGACAGCACACTACAGGGAGACAGCACACTAGAGACAGCACACTACAGGGAGACAGCACACTAGAGACAGCACACTACAGGGAGACAGCACACTACAGGGAGACAGCACACTAGAGGCAGCACCCTACAGGGAGACAGCACACTAGAGGGAGACAGCACACTACAGGGAGACAGCACACTACAGGGAGACAGCACACTAGAGACAGCACACTACAGGGAGACAGCACACTACAGGGAGACAGCACACTAGAGACAGCACACTAGAGACAGCACACTACATGGAGACAGCACACTACAGGGAGACAGCACACTAGAGACAGCACACTACAGGGAGACAGCACACTAGAGGGAGACAGCACACTAGAGGGAGACAGCACACTACAGGGAGACAGCACACTAGAGACAGCACACTACAGGGAGACAGCACACTACAGGGAGACAGCACACTACAGGGAGACAGCACACTGGAGACAGCACACTACAGGGAGACAGCACACTACAGGAGACAGCACACTAGAGACAGCACACTACAGGGAGACAGCACACTACAGGGAGACAGCACACTACAGGGAGACAGCACACTACAGGGAGACAGCACACTACAGGGAGACAGCACACTACAGGGAGACAGCACACTAGAGACAGCACACTAGAGGGAGACAGCACACTAGAGACAGCACACTACAGGGAGACAGCACACTAGAGACAGCACACTACAGGGAGACAGCACACTACAGGGAGACAGCACACTACAGGGAGACAGCACACTACAGGGAGACAGCACACTAGAGACAGCACACTAGAGACAGCACACTACAGGGAGACAGCACACTACAGGGAGACAGCACACTAGAGACAGCACACTAGAGACAGCACACTACAGGGAGACAGCACACTAGAGACAGCACACTACAGGGAGACAGCACACTAGAGACAGCACACTACAGGGAGACAGCACACTACAGGGAGACAGCACACTACAGGGAGACAGCACACTACAGGGAGACAGCACACTACAGGGAGACAGCACACTACAGGGAGACAGCACACTAGAGACAGCACACTACAGGGAGACAGCACACTACAGCGAGACAGCACACTAGAGACAGCACACTACAGGGAGACAGCACACTACAGGGAGACAGCACACTAGAGACAGCACACTAGAGACAGCACACTACAAGGAGACAGCACACTACAGGGAGACAGCACACTACAGGGAGACAGCACACTAGAGACAGCACACTACAGGGAGACAGCACACTACAGGGAGACAGCACACTACAGGGAGACAGCACACTACAGGGAGACAGCACACTACAGGGAGACAGCACACTACAGGAGACAGCACACTAGAGACAGCACACTACAGGGAGACAGCACACTAGAGACAGCACACTACAGGGAGACAGCACACTAGAGACAGCACACTACAGGGAGACAGCACACTAGAGACAGCACACTACAGGGAGACAGCACACTACAGGGAGACAGCACACTACAGGGAGACAGCACACTACAGAGAGACAGCACACTACAGGGAGACAGCACACTAGAGACAGCACACTACAGGGAGACAGCACACTAGAGACAGCACACTACAGGGAGACAGCACACTACAGGGAGACAGCACACTACAGGGAGACAGCACACTACAGGGAGACAGCACACTAGAGACAGCACACTACAGGAGACAGCACACTACAGGGAGACAGCACACTACAGGGAGACAGCACACTACAGGGAGACAGCACACTACAGGAGACAGCACACTACAGGGAGACAGCACACTAGAGACAGCACACTACAGGGAGACAGCACACTAGAGACAGCACACTACAGGGAGACAGCACACTATAGGGAGACAGCACACTACAGGGAGACAGCACACTAGAGCCAGCACACTACAGGGAGACAGCACACTAGAGACAGCACACTACAGGGAGACAGCACACTACAGGGAGACAGCACACTACAGGGAGACAGCACACTACAGGGAGACAGCACACTAGAGACAGCACACTACAGGGAGACAGCACACTACAGGGAGACAGCACACTACAGGGAGACAGCACACTACAGGGAGACAGCACACTACAGGGAGACAGCACACTACAGGGAGACAGCACACTACAGGAGACAGCACACTACAGGGAGACAGCACACTAGAGACCGCACACTACAGGGAGACAGCACACTACAGGGAGACAGCACACTATAGGGAGACAGCACACTAGAGACAGCACACTACAGGGAGACAGCACACTAGAGACAGCACACTACAGGGAGACAGCACACTACAGGGAGACAGCACACTAGAGACAGCACACTACAGGGAGACAGCACACTACAGGGAGACAGCACACTAGAGACATCACACTACAGGGAGACAGCACACTAGAGACAGCACACTACAGGGAGACAGCACACTACAGGGAGACAGCACACTACAGGGAGACAGCACACTAGAGACAGCACACTAGAGACAGCACACTAGAGACAGCACACTACAGGGAGACAGCACACTACAGGAGACAGCACACTACAGGGAGACAGCACACTACAGGGAGACAGCACACTACAGGGAGACAGCACACTACAGGGAGACAGCACACTACAGGGAGACAGCACACTAGAGACAGCACACTAGAGACAGCACACTACAGGGAGACAGCACACTAGAGACAGCACACTACAGGGAGACAGCACACTACAGGGAGACAGCACA
Source organism: Lissotriton helveticus (assembly GCF_964261635.1). Lineage (NCBI taxonomy): Eukaryota > Metazoa > Chordata > Amphibia > Caudata > Salamandridae > Lissotriton > Lissotriton helveticus. The sequence continues at coordinate 520,039,581 of NC_136059.1, read as the reverse complement.
CTAGAGACAGCACACTACAGGAGACAGCACACTACAGGGAGACAGCACACTACAGGGAGACAGCACACTACAGGGAGACAGCACACTAGAGACAGCACACTACAGGGAGACAGCACACTACAGAGAGACAGCACACTAGAGACAGCACACTACAGGGAGACAGCACACTACAGGGAGACAGCACACTAGAGACAGCACACTACAGGGAGACAGCACACTACAGGGAGACAGCACACTACAGGGAGACAGCACACTACAGGGAGACAGCACACTAGAGACAGCACACTACAGGGAGACAGCACACTACAGGGAGACAGCACACTACAGGGAGACAGCACACTACAGGGAGACAGCACACTACAGGGAGACAGCACACTACAGGGAGACAGCACACTAGAGACAGCACACTACAGGGAGACAGCACACTACAGGAGACAGCACACTACAGGAGACAGCACACTACAGGGAGACAGCACACTACAGGGAGACAGCACACTAGAGACAGCACACTACAGGGAGACAGCACACTACAGGGAGACAGCACACTACAGGGAGACAGCACACTACAGGGAGACAGCACACTACAGGGAGACAGCACACTACAGGGAGACAGCACACTAGAGACAGCACACTACAGGGAGACAGCACACTACAGGAGACAGCACACTACAGGAGACAGCACACTACAGGAGACAGCACACTACAGGGAGACAGCACACTAGAGACAGCACACTACAGGGAGACAGCACACTAGAGACAGCACACTACAGGGAGACAGCACACTACAGGGAGACAGCACACTACAGGGAGACAGCACACTACAGGGAGACAGCACACTACAGGGAGACAGCACACTACAGGGAGACAGCACACTAGAGACAGCACACTACAGGGAGACAGCACACTACAGGAGACAGCACACTACAGGAGACAGCACACTACAGGAGACAGCACACTACAGGGAGACAGCACACTAGAGACAGCACACTACAGGGACAGCGCACACTAGAGACAGCACACTACAGGGAGACAGCACACTACAGGGAGACAGCACACTACAGGGAGACAGCACACTAGAGACAGCACACTACAGGGAGACAGCACACTACAGGGAGACAGCACACTACAGGGAGACAGCACACTACAGGGAGACAGCACACTACAGGGAGACAGCACACTACAGAGAGACAGCACACTAGAGACAGCACACTACAGGGAGACAGCACACTACAGGGAGACAGCACACTACAGGGAGACAGCACACTACAGGGAGACAGCACACTACAGGGAGACAGCACACTACAGGGAGACAGCACACTACAGGGAGACAGCACACTACAGGGAGACAGCACACTACAGGAGACAGCACACTACAGGAGACAGCACACTACAGGGAGACAGCACACTAGAGACAGCACACTACAGGGAGACAGCACACTACAGGGAGACAGCACACTAGAGACAGCACACTACAGGGAGACAGCACACTACAGGGAGACAGCACACTACAGGGAGACAGCACACTAGAGACAGCACACTACAGGGAGACAGCACACTACAGGGAGACAGCACACTACAGGGAGACAGCACACTACAGGGAGACAGCACACTACAGGGAGACAGCACACTACAGGGAGACAGCACACTAGAGACAGCACACTACAGGGAGACAGCACACTACAGGGAGACAGCACACTAGAGACAGCACACTACAGGGAGACAGCACACTACAGGAGACAGCACACTACAGGAGACAGCACACTACAGGGAGACAGCACACTAGAGACAGCACACTACAGAGAGACAGCACACTAGAGACAGCACACTACAGGGAGACAGCACACTACAAGGAGACAGCACACTAGAGACAGCACACTACAGGGAGACAGCACACTACAGGGAGACAGCACACTACAGGGAGACAGCACGCTAGAGACAGCACACTACAGGGAGACAGCACACTACAGGGAGACAGCACACTACAGGGAGACAGCACACTAGAGACAGCACACTACAGGGAGACAGCACACTAGAGACAGCACACTACAGGGAGACAGCACACTACAGGAGACAGCACACTAGAGACAGCACACTACAGGGAGACAGCACACTAGAGACAGCACACTACAGGGTGACAGCACACTACAGCACCTATTGCATTGTAAATGCTTGTTATAGTTTGTTTTTCATGCAACATATGATCCTTGCTTTGCTTGTACTGCAAACTGAGTCACCTACAGGTATCTGGGTGAGTTCAGGGTGTGGATGGGTGTTCATTGCAGAACAATTAGGAGCTTTAGAGTTGAGGCTGACGGCAGTGTGTTTTTTCCACAGTGCCATAAGGGTGTTCATACCTTATCTAGTGTAAATAATCTGCATTCCCCCACTCAGTTGTTCTTGTAAAGTGTTTATGGCTTGGGATAAATAAATATCTTGCTTCTTCCTAATTTCAGCTATTCTTTGTTGAGTAAAACGTTATGAATTTGTCACGCATAAATATGTCACCTATTTTAGACAAAACCATTTTAGACGCGGCCATCCTTTCTACCCCACTTAAAGCACTGGGTATGGTTTTACAAGACCAGGCTCAGGCACCTAGTCTAACCAATGAAAATGCGCCTATAGACGGAAACCAACACGTGCTTGAATACTAATACCCTGCAGTGGTATTCAGTATTTATTATACACGAAAAAAACAACACTACGTGGTTTGAAATTGATCAGGAGAACTAATTGGCACCTATTTAATGTTTTTCACAAACAACGGGATATAACATGCATGTTTTTGTGCATACCCCACCAGAATGTTCGGCCGGGGTGGCGGCAGCATTCCAGAGAGCCATGCAGGGAGTGTGTGTGCTGAGGGAGCTGCTGTACAGCGGGAGTCTCGGGCTGGCTCGCCGGATCTCTGGGCTGCTGGAAGGGGGCTCTGCCGCGCAGTGAATCACGGACCTGGCGCTGATACACGGTCGCGGCCCCTCCGTCCAAGAGCATGGTACCGCCCGGCTGCTGCTGCTGATCCCGGATCTGAGTTGGAGCCGCAGGGACGCTTACCGGAGTACATGAGGTGCTCTGTACTGGCCAGACCACCTGCCCACGATGGAAGATGAGAGGTATGTGTGTGCCTGCTGTGGGTGACTGAAAAACAAACACAAGTAGACAAAGGGCACGCTGAATCAAAGCAGCAGCCTGCAGGTGAGCGGCTGAGATGAGATCCAGCTGGGAGCGCGAGCACACCTGGGCAGACAGGTTGCCGCGTGGCTACAGGAACAGGGTGATGAGCACCAGCTGCTGTCATTCTGGGTCTGAGTTGCAAAAGGGAGGCAGAGCCCCTGACTTGCAGGAGCTGCATGATTGGGGTGACAGGAAAGCAAGAGCAGGCAACCTGCTGCATGAGTGACAGGAGGCGAAGCAGGCAGCAGGCTGCAGGAGCAGGGGTCACGGTAGGCGCTAGCCTTCTGTCAGGGTCCTGAGACCGTTACGCGAGAGCATCTTTGCACTGCAGATGTTTGGCTGTGGCCGCGGTCAGCTGGCTTGCTAGAGGCAGGCGGCTAGACTCGTAGTGATTTAGTAGGGTGAGCATGGTCAGACGGGGACGGAAGATAGGCCCGGTCACCAAAATAAGTGGCCCCTATTCTGGCGAATCAGAAATATTGGCCGATATTTTCAAATCGAGACAGTTTCCAACTTGGAATGATATGTTGTGCAAGTGTTTTGCATGGTATGGGAGAATGCATGGATTTGAGCTTCTTGCAGGCAATATAACATGCATGTTTTTGTGCATACCCCACCAGAATGTGCATGTTCTGTTAAATACCTATCAGTTGTCCCTCGCTAAAATTCAGGAAGTCTTATCTCCTCTAGTAAAATTTAAGAGTGCAGATTTTATCAGCCCAAGTAATTATTGGCCGCAGTAAAGTCGAGGTTGTGTGTTGAGCTTAGAGCAACCGACCTTCGAACTGAGAAATAGGTTTGCGCCTGATGTCCAGACTCCCGGGCCTGCGAGCCTCCGATCGTGGTCCGAGGTAAACAGCGTGGCAAGCGAAAAATCACCATTAGGGCGCCATGGACGTGGCCGCCCGCTTCTCATCCGAACTTCCAGTTGCCGCAGGATAATGGCCGAGCACAGCAGGCAAGCGGTATTAAATTATAATTAACCCCGTGGGGGCAGAGCCGCTACATGTGTGCCACCCTGCGCGTCTCATCGCCTCCCTAGAGTCTGCCAGGAGCCTCAATGTCCACTGGCAATCAGCCGTAACTGCAGTGTCACTACCTGAGTGTGAGCCATGCCTCCTCACAGCCCACCGATAGAAGCGTGACCTGCAGCGCTAGAAAGCCGGCCTCTGTTGTGGTTCCGTGGTTTCCTGTTGCGAGGAGGACGCTACTGCGCGCGCACTAAAAACGAAACCTATGGTGGGGGCGGGACTTCCGTTTTGTGAAGCACGCGCCCACGGAGTGCCTGGAGCCGAGGAGCAGTTGTGACGCGGGGCTCCCATGCCCAAGGGAGAGCCCCGCGGTCGGAGGCTGCACAAGTCCTGAGTGCCGGTGAGCAGGGAAGGGGGGGGATGCCTGTATGTGTGTGTGTGCGTGTGTCTGTGTGTGTGACGGCGGAGGGGTGGGGGGGGGATGTCTCTCCGTGCGTGTATGTGTGCTTGTGTATGTGTGTGCGCATGCGTGCAGGGGGAGGTGTGCCTGTGTATGTTTGCGCTTCCCAGGAGACAGCCACGGCGAGCGCGTTCGCGCGCGCGTGGCCTGCGGCGATCGCCTTTTGCGAAATGCGCGCGGCCAGGTGCTGTCTCCTGGGAAGCAGAGTCAGTAACAAAAGATCTCCTGGCGGACACAGCGCTGACGCGCTGTTAAACGCCAGGAGACCTAAAAAAGACTTACCAGTCTAGTCTTTTCTTAGTCTTTATAAGGAAGACTGTGCCAAGGAGTAAGTGAAATAAGGCATGGACATAAAGGAAAAACTCAAAGGTAAAAACAGGGATTCATTAACCGTAAGAAAAAGAGGAAGATTGTGCCACAACACAAGTAATAACAGGGCAACAGGTTAAATACAATATTGGGGTTGAAAAATGGTGCACCCTGGAAAAGTGGTACCGAGAGGAGTAGCTCCTCAAAAATGAGGAATATGAGTCTGGTGAATTCTGACATGGTGGAACTCGGGTGTGCCACGGAAAAAGCACTAATAGTAATTTCAAAGGAAATTCTAATTTATTTAACAAAGCATGTATCATGACTCACTTGCTTCTTGATCATTTGAGATCGATCACATCTATTTCGTAAGTGTTAATGAAGTTCAGGCATATTGTGCTTGAGTATCAACCTTATTAGAAAGAGAAATGTTAAACCGAGATCATGACTCAAATTAGTTTAACTGTGCTTAATACCTGCAAAATATATTTACACATTGTACCTTGTGGCTTCTTTTAAAGTGTACCTTGTTGCTTCTTTTAACCCGTTGGCTGCTTCCGCTTTTTTGCGGCAGTGCGGCCATTCTAAAAACGGGCGCGGTTGCGTCGGCCATTGGCCGACGGCAGCACCACCGAGGTGGTGCTGCCGTCAGCCAATGGCCGACGGCAGCAGCCAACGGGTTAAAGTGAAGAGCACTATCTTTGATGCAAAGTAGATGAAAACATAAATAAAGGCATTCGGCACTAAGGTGAAAAGTTTGAAATTTGCTCTGATAGTTTTACTCCTATAATTGGAACATCTCACGGGATTCCCAAAGAATTTAAGGAGCATGAATGCAAATCTGTGCCAGGTTAACACTGAGAAATGCCCACGTGTACAATTTCAAAAGTGGATGGTTCTGGATTAGGAAATGTGTATTTGTGCACTTCAAACGTTTTTCTCCACAGGGAGATCTTTTTTGCTGTGGAAAAATCCACATTCTCAACCTACCCTGGAAGCACATTTATTTAGTCCCTTGACAGAAGTAAATGTGCAAACACAGCCATGGTAAAGTACCTACAGGGGATAGATATGTGGATGCCCAAAAACGAAACCTTTATGTAGTCCTATCGTTATCACTGAGACCACACAAGAATATACACAAAGCCACCAAACACCCTACATCTGAGATTGCAGAAATACATCACACTGGTAATTTCTGTATTCACATAGGCACTTGCACACACACAAAAAACACTAGTCCTGATTTTCTGAATCATGTTTGTTAATTACATATGCAAAATCAATATTTAGTGCAGACAAGTTCAACTTAGGTGACCAAAATACTTTGGGAATCAGGCCCATTGTTTGTCTTTTCTGAGAAGGATCAAATGATTCATGAACAACTGCATGGTCCTATACTTGAGTCCCCAGAAGAGAAGCAGAGTTAAGGTATGCACACCTGTCCAAAAATGCTAGGTTATCGACTGGACATTAGTGATACACATGTTCTGTGAAAAAACAGAGGTCTATTGGGAATTAGCTGGACAGAATTACATCTATATCAATATCACCTACCCTAAAACAAGCATTTACAATGCAATGGTCTTGGCATTGTTAAAGTTAGAGCTATTGGCATTGCTCATGACATTATTTTTATTTATGTTTTTGTTTTTAATACATATAAATAAATGGCATTGTCATTTACAATGCCAATAGCTTAATCTCTTGCAAATGCGAGACCTATTGCATTTGCACCCACACACAGAGCCCCCCCACACACAGAGAGCCACACACACACACAGCAACACAGAGATCCACACACACACAGAGCCACACACAGAGCCCCCCCACACACACACAGAGAGCCCCCCCCACACACACAGAGAGCCCCCCCCACACACAGAGAGCCCCCCCCACACACAGAGAGAGCCCCCACACACACAGACACAGAGAACCCCACACACCCAGAGAGAGCCCCACCCACCCACACAGAGCCCCCCCCACACACACACACACACACACAGAGAGCCCCCCCCCACACACACACACAGAGAGCCCCACACACACAGAGAGCCCCCCCCACACACACACGCAGAGAGCCGCACACACACGCAGAACCGCACACACACGCAGAGAGCCGCACACACACGCAGAGAGCCGCACACACACGCAGAGAGCCGCACACACACGCAGAGAGCCGCACACACACACACAGAGAGCCACACACACACAGAGCCCCACACACACACAGAGCCCCATACGCACACAGAGCCCCCACACACACAGAGCCCCCCACACACACAGAGCCCCCCACACACACACACAGAGCCCCACACACACAGAGCCCCCCCCACACACAGAGCCCCCCACACACACAGGGAGCCTCACACACACACACAGAGCCCCCCCCCCACACACACACACACAGATCCCCCCACACACACAGACACAGAGAACCCCACACACCCAGAGAGAGCCCCACACCCACACAGAGAGCCCCACACCCACACAGAGAGCCCCACACACACACACACACACAGAGCCCCACACACACACACACAGAGCCCCACACACCCACACAGAGAGCCTCACACACACACACAGAGCCCCACACACACACAGAGCCCCACCCACACACACAGAGCCCCGTACACACACAGAGAGCCCCCCCACACACACAGAGCCACACACAGGGAACAGAGGCCAGAAAAAATTATCACAACGAGGGAACAGGGGGCAGGAAAGCAAGCACAACGAGGGAACAGGGGGCAGGAAAGCAAGTACAAAGAGGGAACAGGGGGCAGGAAAGCAAGCACAAAGAGGGAACAGGGGGCAGGAAAGCAAGCACAACTAGGGAACAGAGGCGCTAAAAACGATCACAACCACACCTTCTTAGGTAAAATTATTTCAGCAAACCTAAGTGAGAAGCCCCACATTGAACATAACTCACGCAAAGCATTGGCCCATGGCATGGGGTTATGCTCCTTGTACAATGCTACAGGGAAGAGACACTTTTCACTATTTTTGGATGTATTTAGAGCAAAGATACCTGCAACTCTACTATATGGAATTGAATTAGTGGAGTTAAAACAATGGGGATTCTTGCAAAAAATGGAAGGAAAGGTACTAAGAAAAATTTCTTCCATTAATACAGCGTGCTCTGTATCTTCATGCAGGCTGGAATTCGGACTCCGAAGTTGTTGGGTACAGGGGTTGGTATCCCTCGTAAGATGGGTAGCCTGTCTGGCCAGAGGTAAATCGGGTTCCTTACGGGAAGCCATAAAAAGGGAACTTTTGGGCAACTTTAACGAGTTTTCTTTGCTAGTAAAAAACTTTAGAAAAGCAGTATTTCTGTTAGAATTAGATGAAAGCACTTTATTCTTACTTACTCCCCTCGAGCTAAAGTCTAAATTAAAATGTGCATCTTGGGAACTCTGTTATAAATTGGATATGCTTGCCCAACCAAGACAACAAGAAAGGAAATTACTGTTAAATACTTATATACCAAAGCTGGCCCAACAATACCTTATTTGGAATATTCCTCATAGAGTCCGTAGGTTATGGTACCTTTTAAGGCATGATTTGCTTCCACTAAATCTCCTCTTAGCAAAGTGGTATGGTGTATCGCCAATATGTAATCTCTGTAATAATGCTGTACAGGATCGTAATCATGTCTTGTTCATTTGTCCTGCACTGCGCCCTTTGCGCTATACATGGTTAAAACCAATTTGTCTCCAACTAGGAATTTTAAATGTAAAAACCTTTTTCCATGCACTTTACTGTCCCCCAAATGAAATGTTTTGTTTCAGAATTTTTAAGTTTTTTAAAGGGTTTTTAGATATTTATTAATGATATACAGGGAGATGTTTGATGATTGCTTGACCGGTAGATAAGAAGTGTTTCCTTCTGTCTCGTTTTGTGACTTAATTGTAATTTTTGTTGTATAATTGTGTGTTTATTTTTTATGTGGCCCTCATCGAGAGCCAAAACATAATAAACTTTTTGACTTTGACTTTGATCACAACCACACACAGTTACACACACACACACACACACACACACAAACACACGTCGTTTTACAGGGATATATTTTGACTGAGGTCGGAAAAGCAGATTCAACGTAACTAAGGGTAAATTCATCGTTACTTCAGAAAATGAATTATATTTACATGAATGAATGATATTTACATGATATACTATGGGCCGATTTCCAGGCTGCGATTCCTGTGTACTTCCGGACCGAGTGGAAGATACCCACCAGCACGTGTGCGAGCGAACAGACCAAGAAGCAAACAGACAACACACCCTCACAAAAGATCACCCTCTCACTATTTTGCGCCCCGCGGATCCTCTAGGTTGGTCGCCATCTGGTATCTGCCCCTTTTATCGGCCCTGTGCGGTCTAAGATGGCGGCGGCCCCTTGCTGTTATTTCCTCTCGAGGCCCGAGGACAGCTCTCCTCCTCGCTCGCGCGGGGGCACGCGCTGATCTGGTCTCTCCTGACAACGACGGGAAGCCGGGCACAAAACTTTGGAACCTTCTATTGTTCTTGGAACAGCCAAGACTAGAGACTTCTGTATACCACTCTGCATAAGATGGTGACTCTGAAAGTAAGACGTAGATGTGACGTACGCGACCCGCTGACATTGGCTATAGACAAAGGACTCAACTGTTCTGCTTACGTAACGTGAGTCTCAGCGACTGGGGAGGGATGTAGCGACGCAGAAAGAGCGCTAGTCAAGATGGCAGATGTTTTGCTTCTGGCTGAGCTAAAAATTCTCCCTCGCATTGTATTATTTACTTTACCTTACTCATTGTGAGAGTTGGTTGTATAAGACCTCACTTCATGCAAAGTAGATGAAAGGGCTAGCCGCTATTTACATTTTCTGCGCCCTTACTACCCAGTTTGTTGACAATCGGTTTCCTAGGGTACCAGAGACTGAGGGGTTGCTGCTTATATCAGCTGTTCTCGTGTGCCACGTGTATTAAAAGCAAGCCGTCAGGAGGGCAGAGGAGGCGGCTAAACTGAAGATTCACACGATGCCATGAGCACAAGAGTCTAACACAACTATGTTTCTCCGAGGTCATGCAGAAATGCCTCGGAGAAACGCACATCATTTTCTGGATTGAGGGGAGTGTTTTTCGTTCTCTCCTCTTCCCATTGGCTGGAATGTAAAATTCCAGCCAATGGGAAGAGGAGAGAAAGAACCTAAAAAAACACGCCCCTCAATCCCAAAAACACGGGGCTTAAATGGACAGATGCCCCTCTCCTCCAATGGCTGGCCTCCGTTTAGGAAGCCAGCCAATGGAGACGAGGGGCGGGTTCAAGCCCCACACTGAAAAACATAAGATCTTGCCGGCGAGACAGCACAAGCGCAGCCTACGCAGGCCGAGACCTAAAAAAGCCTATGGAAATCAGGAGAACACTTGTAACTTCAAATCTGAAAGAGTTCCTTGAAACTCACAGAGAACATTTACAAAATGAATTTCAGTGACCGGCAGGCACTTCTAAAAATCACATTTCACGACACCTCAGGCACACTCCAAAATGCTTCTCCAACGAGTAGCTTGTGAGCTACTGGTAGCTCTCTAGCTATCTGTAAGTAGCTCTCCTGTGTGCAGCCAACCCTACTAAATTGGAAACTTTTGTTTGGTTGAATTAATATACATATACCAAAACTGATGAGCAATGAAAAGGAGTTTATTACAGTACTCATTAACTGATATTTGAAGGAAAACGGTTGAATTTCCAAAATATATTTAAAGCTGATATTTGAGTGATAAATCATGTGTTCAAGAGGTGATTTTTTACAAATGTTATCACCTTAGTACCAGAGGCATTGCTGCTATGGCTGTTATCCATGTAGAGGCATTTCATATTGCAAAAGCCTTTTTAAATAACATTGCTGCTAGCAACCATGCCTGATGCACTGAGGTGATCGCTGGTAGAAACCTCGCAAATGGTAGCCACTGATGTAACATTGTCTGATGTGGACACTGTTACAATACCAGTAACATTTGTAACTCCCGATGAGTTTCATTGAACATAGGTAGCTCGTATTACAGAAAAGGTTGGGGAACCCCTGCTCCAAATCAACAGTCAGTTAGGCAGAAGGAAGGGCCAGACATAACAACAGGCAGCTGACTGATAACACTCTCCATCAGATGACTACAACTTTTCCAGTAGTCTGCTGAGCCCACATTAGCCATCAGTAGCCATAGGAGGAGTTTTCTGTGGGTTAATTGACAGCAGCCTATATGAGTGTGATTCCCTCTAGCTAGGCAGGAACAACCGATCAGAGTAGAAACCTTGCTTTAGGAATATACAAAGAACACTAATAGAATCCTACAATCGGAAAGGCATAAAAGTGTTCATATACGTCAAGAGACATAATATACAAACCACCTCCACATGGATGACATAACATACTCAACCAAAAGATGAACAACTGTTACATTCAGTCACCCCCTGTTTATAGTGTTCTGTTGAACTAGTCTACCGTAACAAACAATAGTCATCTATTACTTCTAGGTAATTCCTGCTTAGCTCACTTTCAAAGATGAACTTATATATGGAACAGTCAAGTGACAACTGCGGTAGGGAGATTAGACCACAAAGGTCCAACTAATTTAAAGAAACGTGGAGCAGAAACCAAATACAGACCACCAAAACCTCTTATCCACGGCAATGGCAGTACAAAGGAAAATGATTAAAATTAAATAATATAAAGATTGGCTACATTAATGCATGTAATTCCGCTACAGTATGGGCAACAGAAAGGGGGCGCGTCGCTATCAGGGGTTCATTCTAATCAGAAAAGAGAAAAACAATCTAAGGACAGTATCGGGAAAACCGGTGAAGTCACATGAGGCCATTTTGGACGTAATTAATGTAATCTGAGCACTGGTAATGCACACAACATGTCTTAAATATGTGTACAAACAACTTTGCATTCATACAATTCGCACAGTCAAACAGTGCAAAGGCAAAATTAACATTTTTACCTTAGAATAGCATGACGTAGACATTAGTGCTTCGTCAACTATCATTTTTCTGTGATTTTTGGTACTTGGCAGCTCCTCATGATGCTGTCGGTGCTCTGATGCCATTCAATCTTGTTGTTGATAACGGGATGCTGCCAGAGCACTCCTGCAGCATATATGGCTCCATGACCATACACAATATATTAATGTGTTGAGGTGTTTGTTGCAGTACCAGCAGTATGAATATTTTCACAACACTGTTAGTGACAATGGCAGGCTGCGCAGATAGTGAACTAAGCTGCAATCTGCAACAAGATAGTGTGTGTGTCATCATATGAGATAAACCTAAGCTTTACTGCATTATGTATAAGGAGATCACACCTCCTGACCCTGCTTTATGGATTTATTTTGAGTAGATGGTTTACAGTATTACACTGTAAGAAGGATGTAATCTAATAATCCTTGCAACAAACCAATACACTGCTGGTAAAAAATCATCGCATGAAGTAAAAGAAAAGCAAAGCTGTGTAGAATAAATCACGTGAGAGCAGAGTCTGAATATGGAGAAAGCTAATTAATCACGGATACCATTTTCAATTAATAATAGAGGAGAATCAGACAATTTTTTCTCTCTATAGTATGCCACCATGAACAACAAACCTGGAGCACTGCATGAAATACTAAGGCTCCACCCATGTGCGGCAAGCTCATAAGCTCTATTGGGGTAAGTTTGTAAATTCCACCTAACATTGCTACACTATATGGTTGTGGGATGCATTTTTCCAATGAATTAAAAAGCTAAAAATAAGAATATTTAAACTGTGCCAGAGGTGAAGGGAAGGAGGATGTTAAAAATAAGGAACGAGCCTATGGACCAGGAGTTACAGTCACCTGGAGGTGAATGTATCTAGTACTTACTCACCAGGCGTCTCCTATCCCGAACTTGTGGATAGATTCCAAAACAAGAGAAAAGCTAAAAAGCTAAAGAGAGGAGGAAAAACTGCATGACAGGGCAGGAGCATAAAGCTAGCAGATCCTGTAAGACGCCACAGCAAATGGCGAGAGTGCAGCGTGTGGGATGGCTCCCTTAACTGCCCTACGATTGACTGATAGGTGAGTGGAAAATGCCATACAATTCTTTTGGCGTTGGCAGAAAGTACTCATACATGCAGCTCCCTGTAGTGTTCTCCCTGTAGTGTTGTGTGATGAGATATGAGATGCCTTCTCAGGCTGTGAGATGCAGAACCTATGCGAAGAGCAGAACTATGAGAAATTAGGCTACGGAAAAGGCCTGTTACCACCAACATGCTGCCAGGCAGCCACGTTACAGATAATAAGTTCCTCTTAGTTTCCTGATGTAGGAAAGGGCTATAGGGATGTCTGTGTTCACCATCATTCCATTGGCACTAAACATAGGGTGGAGTGACCATAGAAGCAGAGCAACTGCGTTAATTCCAGTACAAGTGCATGTGTTGGGACAAACCGGATGTGTCCATCAGGACAGAGAGCAGCAGGTAACCACAATCTATCCCAATTCTCAAACAGAGGAGCTTCTTATGACATTGACTAGCTATGGCTGCAGGCAGAAACGAGACTCAACCGAGAGGTTGAGGCACTGGGCTCATCATCGTAGGGTTAGAAGGCGATAAGTAGACAAGGATGGGCTTGTACGGTCTGTCCAGTAGCTGATGCCTATGTTCTGTCACATAAAGTGCCAGGAATTGTGCGCTGTTTTAAGTAGGGACACAGCACCGCTGGAACCATTAGGATATCATAAGAAACAATCCAGAAACTGATCCAAAATCTCATTGATGAAAGTCACATTCTTGGGAACTAGAACTTTCTAACATCATTGTGCAGAAAGAACTCAATTAACTGAACTCATCTGTATAGCGCCAGAGAGGTTTGAGCAGTTCACTGAGAACTCAAGTGCCCAACCTTACAAGACGGTCATCTAAATGGGGGCAAAAGTCGAACTTTTGCAGTCACAGAAAGGCTCTAACTGTAGTTAGTATTTTATCAAATATTTATGGGGATGCACTGAGTGCAAAGGGCAACATGTTTAAGTAGTAGTGCTTGTCCACAACAGTAAACCTGACAAATTATTTCTCAGCCTGCTAAAAGTATGTACTGCTGGTTTACAGAGTGCAACAAGTTGTTTGTCTGAACTGCTAACATCTGGGCAATGATCAGTACTTTACTGAGTGTATAACCTTTTTTACATGTTGTTTAAAGCTGTATTAATGGTATTCTGCTTGAATGAAGCCTATGTTGAAATGGTTTCCAAGTTCTGAATCCTGTTCCTTTTGTACGCCTTGCACTTCCATCTTGTTGCTGAAAAGGCCAGAGGCCTTTTTGCTTGCAGTGGTCTATACTATCTACATCCAAACGAAATGCTTTGTGACAGGAGTTTAAAACATTTCTGATGTACTTTTTAATCCTGGATAAATGTAATTGTATTTTTAGCATTTTGATTTTATACTGTGTTGGCTTTAATGTTCTCCACGGAACCAATTGCACATATGTTTAGTCTATCCATGTTTCTTTGAAAATATGTATTTTGGCTAAAGTTTTATGTGGATCTCTTCGGAGTTCCGTGACATAAATAAAATAAACTTGAAACTTAAACTCCTCTGGTGCGAACAACTGTTTTAGTTGAAGTAAATTCAGTGCAGGAAAATAGTGGGTGTATTAGCCCTTTCCCATTTTGGAAGGTTTAACAGCCTTTACGGCCTTGGAGAACGGCTACATCAAATCCCCACTTTTTGCCATAGCTTTTTGTTAATCATCTGAGGCAGAGAAGGCGTTAATGGAAACTTGGAGATGTGTCTAACATAGCTGTTGAGAACCATTACAACAAATAAATGTGTGGTGTTTTCGGTCTAATGTAGGTAGTGGATGGAAGGACGAGGCTAGGGTGCCACTGAAAAGTCACTGCAAGTCCTCAGATGTGAGTGAAGGAATGGACCTTGATCATTGTACCATTATGTCTCCTCTTAAACTTTGAGGGAGAGAGAGTACTGCATAGCACCCAGGGATGAATGAAGGCAAAAGCCTTAAACTAGAAAAGTGGATAGAAGGTGTTTTGTGGTTTGGCCAGTACTGACTGGATGCAACTTCGTGATTTTACTATGGCCATTCTCTGTCTTGTATTGCTATAGCACCTCCTCTGTTAAAGGGATAAATTAAGTTCTTTCATTTGAAGGGCAAATCAATAATTGTGCTTTCTATATTATGTCTGAAGATATTGCCACTCATCAGCAGGTGGCTAGTGTAAAGTTCATGGTGAACTGGTAATTTTTTCAGTACGTGTCTGTCGGACATCAGCAGGTTTCTGCGACACCCATTGGTCAAAGTGCTGACATCAGGGAGGGAAATCAGGGTAGAGTGACAGACCATAGCAAGCCAAAACTGAATATGTATTAGCTTGTCTCTGGTAAGACACCGCCATATTAATATACTATCTTTCCATAGCACTTGAGAGATTCAGACTCCTAGTCTCTGTGGAAGTTATCAAAAGCTTGCCTTTCAGAGTCTGCCATCACCACTATTATTTGCCAAGGAGAATTGTGTTATCCCTAGAGACACTGTACTTGTTGTCAAACGACATGGAGACTGCAAGGCTACAATGAGATTTCTTACACAGATCTCAAGCCTGCTTGAAGATTTAGGGCTTCATCTACATAAAACATTTTGATGTAGGACTTGAGGCAGGTATCAACGCATAAATGTTCTCATTCTCAAGCAACAAAGCTGTTATCTCTTGCATTGTATTTCAAGCATTTTTGCCAGACTCATACTTTTGATGGTGCTACATGTTAAAACTAATCTGACATCTCTTGTAGAGTCAGCCTTCCATGAGAGAGCAACAATCAATGGCAATCCCTAAACTGATGAAGTCCAGGAGAGGTCACTGATACTAAAGGGGAGCCAAGTAGATTGCAGAGTTGATTCAAGGCACGGTCTTCAATGTCTACATTCCTGAAAGAGTGGAACCATGGGTGAAAAAGAAGAGCCAGCAGAACGACAAGTTGACCAACAGAATGGTCTTCAATCGCTAAGATTATGTAAGGGAGTGGTAGATTTGTTGTGCCCGAATCCAGGCACATGGGTCAGAGACGTAAGTAAAAGCACACTTGGACTGGTGTAGCTGGCAGGCAAGAGTGGTGCTGCAAGCAGGTGCCACATTCTGTTACCTTCTGTTCAAAGGATAACTGAAGGATAGCGCTTGTTGCTTGGGATCTGGAAAACACTGGCTCCCTTTCACACTTGAACTTAGGCTGCAGATATTTCTTCATCAACCTGGTAGGCTTCTTCCCCTCATCTACCCCATGGAAGTAGAAGGAGCGGAATTTGATCACAAGGGAGAAGAAGAGTCAAACAGACCTTGTTTTGATTCAGCAGGTCCATGATAACATGAGAAGGTTGGTGCAAAATTCTGATACAACCATTAGGCATCACTGGGGGAGACAAAGTCTTGGTCATGACAAAACATACCCAGGAAGGGTGGTGCATGTAGATCAATCTTTGAGTTTGACAACTGTACAGCATTTCCTTGACCAGATGGAGAAAGGGACGCATCTTGATACGTCAACGACATCTGAGAAGCTGAGGAAGGTATTCTTCTCCTCCTCTGGACCTCAATCTCTGGAGCCAGTCATCAGGTACCAAAGAAAATTGGTGGTACAAATCTGTTATTTCACCATTACAGCACATACCAGCAGATAAGTTGCTCAGCAATGAAGATGTCCTTTAAATAGTGTGGCCTTTCAGTAATGTGCTTCATTTGCCTGCTAGAATAAGCTGTGCTCAGTGCTTTGAATGTTTTCTGACCACTTGTACATAATTCAGAACTCCTCGTCTTAAAAATAAAGTTGAAGCTCATCTGAGGGAGGATTGATGGTGGACGTCTTCTCTAGATACACAAACGTTCCTTCGGAAAGCTCTTAGTCAAATAGCTGCACTCTGAGTAGAGGCGCCAAGTGACTCTACCAAAGACAGGACTGATAGGAGTGATGCCAGTTGCTGTTGCAAACTGCTTATGTACATTGTGTGAAACCAGAGTGAGAAACGTGCAGTACTGGCCTCTTTATATCAACCTGTGTTAAACAGGTTGTCGTAGCAGTTTCTGTGTTCTGTCCCATATTGGAAAATAATGCTCTCCAGATGTAGATTTTAAAGCACGCATACTTTAGGCAAATAAATAGATGTGTACATTTCTCCAGCCATTACCATCTGAAAGTGTTGGTGAGTGGAAATATTTCCTACAGGCTACTCCCACTAAGAATCAAAAGGTGAAACGTGCATTTTAGATTTCCCATATCTTTCCTCACCATCAAACAATTTGAGTAGACAAACCACCAACATGGTATGGTTCTCTATGCGTTCTCCCTTACAGCTTGGACAGGGAGGTACGACAAAGCCAACTCATAGGGTTGGATGTCAACATTCTCCTTCTACTGTTGTTATGCAATTTCCCTTTAGTACTGACATTTCCAAAATGAATACCAACATTTTCTGTTTGAGTGTTTCCACCTACAAAGGTCTCCTCTTTATTGATCAAGTTATGTAATTTATTGTGCTTTTTAAAAATAATTATGGACCAGGCCAGGTTGTGCTACTGTTTCCTTGTCAGAGTGCTTACCTTCCATGGGTGGGACACTGTCTGGGAAATAGGAAACATTTCCTAAACAGTTAAATACACTTCCCTTGCCCAGGAGACATTTACAAGCGACTTCTCAGACATTTTGTGTCTGCTTTCCAATTTTCCTTTCATCTTAGTAACAAGTGCATGCAATTATTGTAATGTGAGACCAAAGTTGTGCCTATCTCGGTTTTTTGCTTTCTCTTGATTTCTATATAGGCAAAGATGGGTCTTGCTAAAGTGTGTTGATATACTTAATGCTTGGTGTAAGGTGCATAGAACAAGCGATACTTCCACATGAAGACCTCATTTAGATGGAGATAATATTCCTACAGTACTACTAAATCAAAGTGAGAAAGGAGAGAGTATGTTTGTTATGAATTTCTCTAATACTAAGGACAAAACAATCACCATGCCCATCTAAAGTCAGAGCTGAGGAAATCGAACCAGACCATAGCCGGTGTGTAACGTCACTAACTATGAGCCCAATTACTCTAATGTAGGTGAGTGATTCCAGAGGTTTTGAAACATATCTGCTATATTACTACTCATGATGAAAAGGTAGGACTTTGGTTACCCTTCCAACCCAAGACTCTCCCAAACTGATTTCCAAGAGGTTTATTCAGAACTCACAATCTCTGTACAAGCACACTACAATCTTAAAAATAACGAGGGTGCAGAGGTGTTATCACGTCTCTTCACAATAAGGTAAATAATGCTAACTTTCTCAATTATCCGATGGGAACGAGTTAGCAAGGTATTGATTTCCATCACATATTTGGTATAAAATATTCAAACTGCAGGCAATCTGAAAATTAAAAGTCACTCATGCCTTCTTGACCAAATATTAGTCCGAAACCTATGGGAAGAGTACCTTTATAATACCACCAAAATTCCTAGTGACATACGGTAGGTGAAAATATAATCCTTAAAAGAAACTGTGCCCGGCATATCACATCCAAAAACATACACCGAATTATGTCCCCGTCCAAATTAAAACAAACTTCTGGAGCCTTGAATGATGAACAGCTGGTCATAATGTATGATGCAATGTCACTTTTAAACAATAATATTCTTAAACATACTGTAATGGCTTAGCATAGGAAAGTTGAGATGTCAAACATAGTCAGAAACAAAGCATCACTTACAGATTTTTACATAGGTAACAATGTCAATTGAGATATTTTACAAGTTAAATCCAACACTGAATACAAATTCAAAATCTATTTGGATAGTTGCTGAAAAATGAAGGATTCGTATAGTTCAGGGTTCGCCAGTCTTTTCTGTAATGAGAGCCACTTTTGATCAACGAAAATCATCCTGAGCTACTAATTTTAACAGTGTTGTATCAGTGACCATACCAGACAAGTCTACATTAGTGGCCATCACATGCAACATTACTAGCAGTGATCCCCTAAGTACATTAGGCAGGGTTGCCAGCAGTAATGTAGAAAAAGCTTTGTCAATTTGAAATGCCTTTCTCATTTTCCCATACCATGAATCCCAAAATAAACTGCAATCCAACCTCACGCTCATAACTCCAAGCTTATCAATGCCAACAGACTATGCCCTGGTGCACCCACCGCATTAACTATATGCAAAAAACAAATAATCAAAAAAGTTTCCGCAAAACTCCTGTAGTTGCTCCACTGGTTACCTATAGCTAGAAGGGAAATGCTCAATGCACTCTGCATTGTCCACAGAGACTCCCAATGAAAAAACTGCTATACCTAAAAGTTAAATTCAAGAAATATAAACCAAACAGAACACTGCGCTCCAGGCTTGAACAACTTATCATCCCACCTTACCGTAACTGCTAACTCAGTATAAGCTGCCAAGCTCTGGAACTCACTACCAGCTGGCATTAAAAGCATCCAGAAGCATATACACTTCCAAAGACAGTTGGAAACTTGGATGTTTTTCAACAGTTCCACTTGCATCCAGGCAACAGAGCCCAAAAAACAGTAATAGCCTCAAGCGCAATACTCAGCTTACAACCAACAAACAGCAAACATCTCCACAAGCAAACTGCTTTCATTATGAAGGTACCAAAAAGGGCTGACCTGTGGTTTGCCAAGTCATTATTTATTATGTACTTCCACAATAGAACTAACACCAAAATACGTAGAGGCCAGTAAACGGTTTTATCTTATACTTATTAAATTCACATGTGCATATCTGCTATGAGGGTTTGTCCATCACCAGGACCTTACAGTTAAAAAAACTACCAACTGAATAGGCATGGAATAACTGAAGAGATCTGTTATACATTAGAGGACAATTAGAGGACAATTCTGGAGGACTTTAATATAGTCCATTCACTGCGGGCCCCAAATATCTATACAATCTGACTGCTTCTTTACATCTCACTTAGACACTCATATATGGGATGATTAATATGCCCAACCTACAGATATTTTCACTTCTATCTCCCTCCAACCATACCACCTAAGGACCACAACTATTACAAAATCTCAGATTGGACAACCCAATGCAGTAACAAGCCATGCAGATTATACCATGTGTAATACCACAAAGGGACCTGCAGAGCTATTCAAAGCCAACAGCATACTGAAAACCATAATACTGTGCATCTGTCGCTTACACTTCATCATCCAACACACTGCTACGCAATGCGTCCCTTAACATGATAACCTCACATTGGTGGTCATCACACACAACATGGAAACAATATCCTTCCAACCACACATGGTGTAGCATACTTCCCAAAGTAGCCAAGCGCTTCAGTGCCCCACATAGAATTATTAAGGGTTATATAAATGCTGCAATACAATACATGGACAATTCATAACAGTCATAACTGCAATACCCATGGGACCAAGACAATAAGATTAGTAGTAAGTCGACCAACCATCATATGATTTATGACTCAAATATAAGATTTAAATATATTTTTGAAATGCATCCATTTTTCTCCACCATCAGCGTATGAGGCTTTAAAAAAAATTACATTCTCATCTCAAATGCACTCTCAATTCTGAGATATACATACACATTACCTATATATCTATATCCATATATATATTCAAGCGAAATCTTCTGATTCAGTAGTCTGGGCGGCACACATGAGAGATACTTAGAGGTAGCTGGAGAGCTACTCGTTGGAAACGCCTGGTATAGCTATTACTCAATTGGAAATAATTTTACTGAAAGACGGACCAGATACCGAAGCTCTTGAATTAGATAATTAACACAGCAATTGGACATACACTATGTTCTATCAATTCTCCTACAGCTTGCAAACCACAGACTGCAAACTTGCTGCAGCCTTATGCAATCTTTTAAGTGCCTCTAAAGTCCAAGAATCAACACTTAAGAAACGTTGAAGTAAAAAATGTATTTTGCTGAGCAACGTGGAATATGGAACTGTATTTCTTACATGTTTATTTCCATTTAACCAATACAAAGATCAAGAGGTCCATATTTAAAATATTATTTGAATATCAACTTACCTGCCAAAGTTTGCTGGCAAGAATTCAAGAAATGCATCATTCAGGTACAACTGGGTTAAATTTAAAAGTTGAGAGAATCCATCTGGAAGCCTAGATTATGGAAAAAACAGTTTACAGTAAGTCTTTTCATTACATGTACATTGCATTAAATGGGACTGACATATACACCGAAAACCTTTAATTTAGAATCTTAATAAAATATTTCAAGCATGGTGAAGGGAATATTACTTTGAAAGTTAGAAGAAAAAGTACATTTAGGAGCTCTACCATGTACTATACTTTACTGAAGGCATCACAATGTTAGAAAGTTTCAAAAGCAGAGAGGATAGAAGGAAAAAAACGGATTGAATTGAATGCATCCTCATCCCATTTCTCAGACAGCAAGAACATTTGAAGTGTAAAGATAACATTATTAAGTTTGCAATTTTGTATCAATGGCCTTGGGTTTGCAGCACCAATGTTGGTGTAGTGATCATACTCTGGCAACAAATTGTAAGACTGCAGCATTTCAAAGTGATTATTTCTTTAAAGTATCTGCAAACTTCGTAAATGCTGTCGTGACACTATATATTTCGCAGAAATAACTGCTACAAGGACCACGGGGAAATGCCCATGAAATGGGTGGGCTCAATTCCATGCCCATAGATACTCCTGAGTCACAGGCAGCACTTCTCAGCAAGCTTGAGGAACCATCTCTTTAGGCTGTTCTGATGTTTTGACTTCCAAAAGTACATATCTTCACTTCACAGCAGAAACTTGACCAGGTGAGGTCCCCTTAGAAAATCAGGTCCTTCTGGCATGGGCAGTGACTTTTACCAGGCAGTGATTTTGTGTCCAACTGCCAGGGTTCTGAGTACCCTGCCGATTTGGTGCCTCTTCGGGAATGCCAGCCCCTCAAAGGCGGAAATGGGAACTTTCGCCTAGATCAGTAGGAGCCACAACCATTCTGTAAAAGCTTTTGCAACCCCGGAAAGTCACAAAGGAGAAAGCCAAGGAGATTGTTGCTAGCTGAACTCTCTACCTGGCGGATCCTAAATCGGGATGCTTCTTTTGTATGCTTCTCTCGCTGAACATATCTGATGCGGACTGAATGTGTAGGTTACATTAATAACTGAAAAAGTCCTATTGCATTCTTGCATTTATTGTAGTAAAGAACGTGTTTATTCAAAAATAAGTTTGCCCAAGGACTTCTCTTGATCAATTGATAGTAAGTCAGGTCAACACATGTCCATTGGGCCAGTCTGTTCATTTACACATATCAATTAGTAAAATGTTATTTCTCACTGTGTTACTCCCCAAAAAATAATGCACTAAATACTGTAGGAAAGCCTCAGCACCCGACTAGTATATTAGAAAAAAAAGATTAGCGCTAGATGACACCCACTTGGATGTCCAGACACAAGACGCTAAATTGAGGTCTTACTACTTGATCGAGGGTCACAGCAGATTCTGCATTCTCTCATTTGGCTTTCACTCTAGCGTGACAATGTACATATTTGTTATGGCTGGCATGAGACCCTGGCAAAAACTCTTATTCCAGCTCCACACTACAGCAAACAAGGTTGACTGCCTAAAGTGACATTCTGTGAGTTCCCCCTCCTGCCACCCACAAACATTTAGATATAATGAAGGGAAACAATGGATTTACTAAATATTTTTTCAAACAGTGCCTAAAAAGCAATTTTTCTATGCCAAGCAAATCATGTATGTGCAGATCAGAAAAAGCGTGTGCCCAATACAGAGCACTGGATTCACAGCTGGCAATGGCTCTGTGTCACTGGAGAACCTGCGTCTATCTGAAGCAGCGTGTTCAACTGCAGAAAATGGAAATAGTAAATAGTATAGCAGAAGCAATAACATCAGTGGCATGAAATTGTCGATTTACAAGATGTCTGAGAATAGACGTGCTTTACAGGTTAGTGTCAAGAACATGCACAACTACACAAATAAAATGACTAATGAACTATGCTTTTTGGCTCTTGCATAAAAAAGGATGGCTCCAGCTTGATATCACTGGAAGTCCAACTCTGATTCGTCATATTGTGTAATATAGAATACCACTAAAAGGAAATACTTCGTAATAAAACTAGAAGCACAACTTAATAGAAAGAAGACTAAACCAAATGTCCAATTTCTTAAAAACATTTACTTGAACTGAGCTGGCTTCAGCGCTATCTCAGCTGTATTAACCAGTCACACAGCTTACAGACGATCCATTACTGTATAGGGCTCTTCCTTGTCACATGAGGTTTGTCTTTTTTGCCACAGGATTGGTTTACCTATTAATAATGCTAGCATTGGGACAGAAACATAGCGCCAACCCAACATGGCTCTTTTCTTCTGATTTGGCACAGATTTTCAGATTTGACATAGACTCAGCACCAGGCAAACTTCAATAATTTGAGGCTGCACATACAAAACAGGTGCCTCAAGGGATGAGCAGGACTTGCTGTCTTTCTGATTTTGTTGTCAATAACCCCTGTAGGCAGCACTGCAGGGCTTTGCAATCAACCCATGATGCCTCCGAATCCTGGAGGAAACTGCCGTGTGCCCAGATGGCCAACCCGGGAACGGTATTTACCATCATGAAACACCACATCATCTCTGGCAACACAACTGATTCCAGCCTTTGATGAAGCAATTGTAGAATCACGGCTTAACTATTCAAAAATGTGAGTGTGTCGGATTATGAAGTTCCAACATAGTCACAATTAAGCAGCTCGAAAGTAATCACATCTGAAAACTTTGCAGGTTTCAGTGGCTGTCTGTGGCAAAGGGGGGGGGGGTCTAGAAGTGGTTATGTAAGAACTACAAAATACCTGCTGGTCTGCAGAATTCTAGGCGAAGTTCTTCAAAGCAGTCAACACAGGTTTTATATTACCTTTCTCTGTTTTAACCCTTTGCCGGCAGGCCGGCCAGCCAGCAGCCTGGTGCTTCCAGGCACGCACAATAGACAGGGAGGATAATTCGGGGAAACTGAGCCCAAAATGGGACACTGTTTTTAGGCCTAAAGAAATGTACAAAGTTGTGCCAAGACTACACATTTCTCTTCAAGAAATGTAAATGTTACACAACTGCTTATATAGGATTATGGCCTGTGAGGTACATACAGTTAATGTACTTAAAAGTCTATCTGGTTGTTTTGCTGGTCTAGAGAAATAGAACACAATGTACATCATGCAAACACCCACCTAGCAAATAAATCTATCTAGTCTTATAACTCTGGCTTTCCCGACTTCATGTTAAAAATAAACATGGTTTCAGGTTCCAGGAAGTCTCTCCCCAAAGGTCTGCTGCTTGTCATCTGTTCCAACCACACAATGAGTGCTCAAGTCCAAAGTGAGCTTACCAGGCAGAATGAAATCAATCAAAAATAAACCACAATATCAGACACATGACCTCACTGTGCAATACGTTTTCTAAACAAAAATGCCAATCAAACATGTTTTCTTAGTATAAATTATAGCCAACTGTGACAAGCGAGTAGCGTTTCAGCCTAGAGTGAAATATATCTCTATCCTTGTACGACACATTGGGCACGTTTAAAATAAAAAAAAGAGATGACAAAGAAAATAAGGAATGGTGACGTCAATAAGTCAAGTGTTTGTGTGCAACGAATGAGGACATTTGTGTATGTTTTTGTTTGTATGTGCTATTATATTAAAGCCAAACCTCTTTGCAGAGGCTCGCATCTTTCATGGGCCATTGCGCCGGCAAGCTTGCGCACGAATCTGAAGAGAAGCGGCTTCTGGCAGAAAGTTCCACCGTCTGCCAATGCGTCATAGGCTGCGGTGCGCGTGCCAATGGAGTTCGGGCATTCGCACTGACGTCTGTATTTTAATCACCCCATTTTCCAAATGTACGACAATAGTCACTAACGAGAACTTTACCCAGGGCACGAATCGGGGGTACACGCAGGTACACGGTGCCCACCCACTATTTTCACTGGGTGGTCGCCGTCCCCTCTGCCAGGAAGTTGGGTCCCACAGAAATATGTTGAACTTGTCCCAGTGTAAGACACCGGGAAGGGTTCAGCAGCGCCTGCACGTTGTCAGCTTTTCCATTCCAGCAGCAGCGTGCAGGCAGAGAGGGGGCTTCTTTTCCACCTCCAGACAGGCCGAAGTTAAAAGGCCATCCGCCCTCCTTTTGTTGAATATCCTGACTGTAGGCGGCCTAGAACCTCACACTTAAATGTAAAAGCACCGGACGGGAAACAAAGCTAGCTATCTCTTCACAGGTACTTATGAGATGCATGCTTTTGCCTTTGTTCTGTCCCTGTATATAAATGCAAACACTGTAAGACTGTCAGATGGGGTGGTCTGTCCCAGTATTTACACAAATAATTTAAATAGCATTATTTTATTTATTTTAAAGCGTTACGTCCTGACGTCATGGCATGCGTCATGATGTCACTAGCTTAGTGTCTGACTTGTCGTTTCAAATAACGGGGTAACACAAAAGTCAATCCGACCTGGGTGCAATACGGGAATAAAAGAATGGTCCGTAACCAATATCTTAAACAACAAGCATTGGAAATGCAATAGGTCTCGCAGCATTAGAGTTTGTGCTTTTAGAATTGTTTATGGTTTTTTTTTTTTATCTTTAGCATTTTTGTTTCCTGTAGGCAATGCTAAAGAATTACAAAGAAAAAAAGCCATAAACAAATCTAAAAGCTCTAACTCAAATGCTCCGAGACCTATTGCATGCACCCATTCAGTTGTTGGCCTCTCAGCTGAGTCTGCCAACTAGACAACAAAGTGGAGGTGGGGCGGGGCTGCTGGGAGTAGAGCTGTGGACTTGGAAGAGGCGGGGCTGCTGGGAGTAGAGCTGTGGACTGGGAGGAGGGTGGGGCTGCTGGGACTGCTGGGAGTGGAGCTGTGGGCTGGGAAGAGAAGGGAGCGCTGCTGGAAGTGGAGCTGTGAACTGGGAATAGGGCGGGTGCTGCTGGGAGTGGAACTGTGGACTGGGAAAAGAAGGGAGCGCTGCTGGTAGTGGAGCTGTGAACTGGGAATAGGGCGGGTGCTGCTGGGAGTGGAGCTGTGGACTGGGAATAGGGTTAGGCGCTGCTGGTAGTGGAGCTGTGGAACCGGAGAAGATCGAGTTTCTAGCTGCTGAAACTGGAGCTGAGGGTCAGGGTGAGGTGCTGCTGAGGGTCAGGGTGAGGTGCTGCTGAGGGTCACGGTGGGGTGCTCTTGACCCGGATCCGGACCAGGTTGAGACGATGTTGGGAGAAGGGTGATGTGCTGCTGAGGCTGGAGGTGTGGCTCGGGGGAGGGGAGTGCTGCTATCCAGTTGCTGTGGCTCAGTAGGGTGGCGAGGTGCTGCTGAAACTGGAGCTGTGGTTTGGGGGAGCTGCTGCTAAAATTGGAGAGCTGTGGGTCGGTGCTGAACTGGAGCTGTGACTCCTGATGAGGGCGAGGTGCTGCTAAATCTGGAGCTGTAGCCTGGGGGTCGATGAGGTGCTACCAAATTTAGAGCTGTGGCTAGGTGGTGCTGAAACTGCAGCTGTGGGGTCGGGGCGACGGCAAATGCTTCTGAAGTCGAGCAGTGGGTTAGCAAGCGAATGGGGTGCCGCTGAAAGTTGAGACGATGGCTGGTAAGAGGATGAGATGATGCTGAAATTGGAGCTGTGGCTGTGAAGAGAACAAGGTTCTCCTGAAATTGGAGCTGTGAAGAGACCAAGGTTCTGCTGAAATTGGAGCTGTGGCTGTGAAGAGAGTGAGGTGCTGCTGAAAGAGGAGCTGTGCCTCTGAAGAGGACGAGGAGCTGTGCCTCTGAAGAGGACGAGGAGCTGCTGGGAGCTGTGGCTGTGAAGAGGACGAGGCGCTGCTGAGAGCTGTTGCTGTGAAGAGGACGAGGCGCTGCTGAGAGCTGTGTCCCGGAGCTGTGTCAGTCAGTCAGTGGAGGCGGGGGCTGTGTCTCTGAAGAGGACGAGGCGCTGCTGAGAGCTGTGGCTGTGAAGAGGACGAGGCGCTGCTGAGAGCTGTTGCTGTGAAGAGGACGAGGCGCTGCTGAGAGCTGTGGCAGGCAGTTAGTGGAGGCGGGGAGCTGTGCCTCTGAAGAGGACGAGGCGCTGCTGAGAGCTGTGGCTGTGAAGAGGACGAGGTGCTGCTGAAAGAAGAGCTGTGCCTCTGAAGAGGACGAGGCGCTGCTGAAAGCTGTGTCCCGGAGCTGTGTCAGTCAGTCAGTGGAGGCGGGGGCTGTCCGTCAGTCAGGTGAGCAGTGCGCTCAGTGTCACAGCGGAGCCCGGGGGCTGTGCAGGGGCGGGAGGGGGCACGCCACCGAGGCTGCAGCCCTGTCCGAGCTGTGCCAGTCGAGCCCGGCGGAGAGTCCCAGGCAGGGAGCGAGTGCCGACCCCAGGAGCCTGAGCCGGGCACAGGGCGAGGTAAGCACCGGCCCCTCTCTGCGGAGGACCCGAAATCAAGCAAAGGTGTTACTTTTGGGGGGGGCTGGAGGGGGGGGGGGGGGGTTGGCTCAGGGTCTGAACCCTCAGTGAAACAGCTTGCTGGGGGAGGGGGCACTTAGCTGCGTGTTTGCGGCTCTCAGGGTCTGAACAACACGCGTTTCTTGTTTGTTGAGGGAGAGACCCCGTGAGACATGCCCAGGAGGTCTCGGGGTCTGAACAATTTAGGGACCTGCTTCTTGGGAGGGTGGGAGGAGGGGAGACTCCCGTAGCGTGTCCGGGGCATTCAGGGTCTGAAGCACACGTGTCCCAGCTCGTCGGGGCAGAGACAGCCCGAGGCGCGTGACCTCGGAGTTTAACCCGATGCTCAGAGAAGTAAGTTTCATTCCAGCAGCGTCCTCAGGCTCATAGCCACACACATTTTCGCTCTCCGGGTCCGGCCCTGCGACCCAGGAAGTCGGTTTATATATCCGTACGGTTGGCATTTCGTTCAGGGACACTAACCCACCGGGCACTGTACTTCCTGGGGATTTACCTGCCCATGTAAGTATGACATATAGAGATTATAATATAATATTAAAATAACGTTGCAATCTGAAAAAACATGTTTGCATGCATCCGTTGTAAACTAGGGGGAGGGGGCGGGAGGCGGAGAGTTGAGGCAGGCAGGCATGGGAGGAGAGGAGGAGGGGGGAGGAGAGTAGGGGAGGCACGGCCTAGCGGCCGTGCAGGGGGAGGGGGCGGGAGGCGGAGAGTTGAGGCAGGCAGGCATGGGAGGAGAGGAGGAGGGGGGAGGAGAGTAGGGGAGGCACGGCCTAGCGGCCGTGCAATCAAGTAGTGAGGGGGCGGAGTTGTGGGAAGGCTGAGAGAGAGAGTAGGCGGCTGGGTGCATGTGCACGCGCTTTTAAGCTCAATGCACATGCGCATTGAGCTTAAAAGTCACGGGCACTGCAAGGAATCGCCACGATTCCTTGCAAGTTAGATAAAGTCTGGATGAGCCCCTATAGTCTCGCTTGCTCGATGCGCATGCGCATCGACAGGCGAGACCTAATAAATCAATTACAAAAATGGAAGAAGTCTGACTTGGTCAGTCCCCCCACTTCTTTTTATAGGACTTGTGCCTTGACTTTACCCAATTATCAGAGGACTGTTAGAGTAGTAAATCATCCCCTCCTTAAATAGGAGTTTCAGGGGAACCATAGAAACACAGGGCACTTCCGGGAGCATGGACAGACGGGGTGCGTTGGATAGTTAGAACATGTGTCTCAGTCTTGTCTTTCTCCTTCACTCTGCTTTACCAGTGTCTCAGCAGTTTGCACTCCTACCCCTGTCCAGCCAGCAGGTCCTGTCCTCTAATCACTGCATCCGTGTTCTGGGCCTGACTTAGAGGCTGTAAGTTATGACCCTGCATGCACTGCATCTGATAAGTAGACTGGTGACCATGATTTAGAGCATGTGATATCTTTCACAGATATGGGTGGCTGCTGAGGAGGTAGGAAGTCAGGCGCTCCTTTGTGCAGCCACTATTGCCTGAGCAGATGAACTTCACATAAAGCACTCCGAGGGATTGAAGGGTGACACAGCGTGTTCTAAAACTACTTAATAACCAACCAACCAACCAAACACCAGAGGCAATCTGGGAGGTGACCGTGGATACGAAATCCGGTGGGAAAACAATAAAGACATTTGTTTTGATAAAAGATAGGGAAATGCTACATTTAGGAAGCGAAACCACTGTACTTCAAACACTGACACAAAAGTGGAAGTTCAAGAGATAAATCAATTAGTCAAATGTTACAGATAGGATAAGAAACAAAACTTACTTTGAAATTGGATTTACACTGGCTTCAACAATGGTCAAAACTTTACAGTTTTTGATATTTTCTGGGAACTCCTGAATCCCTGCAAGATATTAAAGAAAAGAAGCATATTCATTAGTTCAAAACTTTGTTAGTCATATGAAAGGAAAAATTACTTAGTTGTATAGTATGTTCTTTACTACAAATTTGTCTGTAATCCTCATAAAAAGGACATAATCACGTGGACTGTACTGCATAGTTGCGTTGAAGCAACATGTAGTGAAACCGAACACATGCTCCTTGCTTTCAGATCTGTGCTTGCCACATTCTGTGTGTGCCTGAACCATGCCCCTCAACAAAAGCTGACCACTGCGATACTAACCACATCCCTCTGCTCTCATCATGGAACTAGAGCGTTGGAGTAACTTCCCCATTATAACTCCTACCGCTCAAAACAGGTTCATTGGTAGGGCTGGCATCTGCAGTTTTAGTGCCCTTACCACGTCTGATCTATTGACTTCTTTTCGCACAGTCAACTATATTATCCTGTCTAGGTGCCTTAGGGCTTCTGGGTTCTTTGACTTTGTACTGGAATGGTTCATCTATTTCTTCTATAATCTAACTGAAAGAGGCTGGACATTCTGGGCTCCTTTTTCTTTAGCCTTTTCACTAAACCAGTTCAATGTTGCGGTCTCTCACCAATCTCATCTGCTGCTGTGACTAATACCTTTGTACGCACGTCAGTGAAACACAGCCTACAATACATCTGTCATCAGATGTCTCGTTTAAGGACTGTTTAGGGCGGGCTGTGGAGTGGAAGGGCGACAGTTCGCTTAAACTGACCCACAACAAGGCCAACATCATTCCCCACGGATCTAAAAACATTGGCCTGAAAAAGGGCTCATGCCCTAAACCGGAAGCTAAAACTCAAAATCTGGGAATCATAGTTTAGGAAGGACTGCTAGGTATCGGTAGGGACTTCAATCTTCTCCCTCCATCTGCGTGGTCTTGGAAAGCCTATGCCCGTTGCCAGTAAGGCTTGCAAAAGTTCAACAGAAAAGCTACTAATGCCTCCCTCCTAATTATTCAAATACCTTGTACGTCCGACGCAAGTCTTCCAGATGTTGTCTTCTAGCATGGGGACAGGCTCTTCTCAGTTCAGCCATGCTAACCTCTCTTGAGAAGACTTCACTGCTTATCGAGAACAGAGATCTCTTTGAAGTATTCACGGTTGCGATTCCACTAATTGAGATCAATTCCTGGCTTTTATCAAGGGCAGGCTTCATCAAAACTAGTCTCAGCCACATCAACAGTAAATTTAGGAAACCCCAGCCCAAAGGCCGAAGCTTTCCCATTATGGCCCCCCAACTACAGAATGTCATTCATTGAGCTATTATGTTTATTACTCCTCCTGCTGATTTCAGACATACTACCAAAATCTAGTTGCTTAAACAGAAATCTGTCTTTTAAAGGGTGCTTTCTGTACACAAAGGTATAGCGGAACTGTTGTCTCACACCCAGCAACAAGAAAAGGTACAACTGCACTTTATCAAGAATAGCTTAGCATCTCCTTAAGCAGCTATCCACAGAAGTCCTATTCAAGGCTCCTAAAAATCGTTACTATCCTCAATCTCGGCTTGTCGCAACAACCAGAATCTGTTGAATTCTCCACCATCCTCAGCATCCCGGATTGCCAGCGCTTATAAAAGTAACCGCTTTACCTCCTGCTTTCTTTAGCCCTTGAGCTAATGGTAAGTGCCCTACTCACTCTTATTTCCTTGCTGGCATGCATAGGTCCATGCATTTGGTCACTCAATAACAAGTGAAAAAGCAATATACCTCCCGATTCAGACGTATATTCCCTGAAAATATGTATGGCGAGTCGCTCAGTGGACTTATGATCCCACTACAGGAATCAATGTTTGACTTCATGGCCACAGATTAGAATCTCAGCAGATCCATTAAGACCTTCTTCCTTCCAAGGTCGATAAAATGAGTGCCACTGAGTTGGCCAACAATAAACCATTATTATTTCAGCACTAAGAGACCCAAGGGTAAATGTGCACAGCAAGAGGCATGGTTAGATAAAACATGATTAAAACTAGTAGCCTCATCTAATCCAATATGAATTAAACTCCCATCGCTTCTTTCGCTCTGGAATACATAGGGATGAGGAGGGTATTACAAAGCAACATTTTAAAAGTCTTAACGTTAAATTTAGGATTATAATTTCCTGGTATTGCCCTACTTGGATGCAGTGCTGATCAAGATACAAAAGGGGCCAATAAAGTTGAACAGGATAAATCTACAACATTCAAGCCCCACACCTAGAGTGAGGACAGGCCAAGTGTATTCTACTGAGTGGACTATGGAATGGTGTAAGAGGAAGGGCTGTCCACATCTGCCCATTGTCAGAAATGGGGTTTCTGGTTGGCTAGGGTGTATGCCTAAGCCAGGCAGAACCCACCACTCTAGTCAGGGTAAGGGAGTAACACACCAAAGATAACCCCTGCTCACCCCCTTTGCAGCTTGGAAGATGAGTCAGGCTTATCCCAGAGGCAATGTGTAAAGCGTTTGTGCAACACACACACATACATAACAGTGACACACTAGGCACACCATAAAAGAGACTCTACACAAGGTTATATAAAAATATCCTTTGTATTACACATAAAAACATATTCGCCCACAATTACATAAATCACTGTGCCACTAGGCACTTGTCATGACGTCACATAGATCATAAATTACATCAATCATCACTTTGCCAACTAGGCAATCGTCAAAATAATGAGTAGATCATGAATCCCTTTGCCATAAGACAATCGTCATAAAAACAATTAGTACACTAAAGACACTACTTTCCGGTTGCACATGTCCTTAAAACATTGGAGAAACATCATGCATAACATCACAGTTATGTTGCATTACATCAGGGTCTCACATTAGGGCATAGAACTGCACGTGACTTTCATAAATCTCCTGAATCACCACTCATTACTGCTTCTGAGCCGGTCCATGAACTACCAGGTAGCGCCATGAACCTGTTGGAGGAAGCTTCTCTGCACTCTTAACACCCTTTCCATGATGGGATACCTGGACCCCCGTAGGAGCGAAATGCTGTGCTGTAAAAGTGAGAGCCCAAAGTGTGTCAACTGACTCCCTGCGAGACCTTGGAGCCCGGCGCTCCGGTGAGGCGGAACCTACTGGATTTGCGGGACATACCCGCCTGTGGCCAACTTCCCTCGGGACGCCTCCGTTGAGCCCTTATAAGGAATGCCACAGCTATGCAAACGCAGCCCAGCGGGAGTGGGAACCCACCCACCAGCCCGTTCACCAAAAGACCCCAAAAGCACCTGGAGTCTCCGTCTGCTGCGGTGCATGGGAACTGCAAGGATTCCTTCCTCTCGTCGGCTCCCCTCTCTTCCTTGTTGCTGTGGCCGTGGATGGTAGGAGCAGCAGTACTCGCCGACCCGACCCACAGCAGGGTAGCAGCGGAGGACCTCCTCTTGCTCTCCGTAACACAGTCCGAGCTGGCCACGCCCAGGCTCGACCCTGCGGCCAAGAACCTCTGCCGGGTTTCTGGCTGCTTCCTGGTCGTCTGGAGAGCATCCTCGCTGCTTTTGGGCTCATCGCGGCATTCTGCTGGGCTGCAACAAGCAGCTGCTTCTCTTGTTCTGGGTAATTGCGGGGCAGAGGCAGTGCTAAACAGAGGGATCTGCTCCGTCCTTGACCCTCCCATGCAGAGCCTCCCCGCCAGAGCTTATCACACATTGATTTTCTCCGGCCACGGCCACATAGGGAAAGTGCAGGCATGCAAACACTCAGGTGAGCCAGCACCAGGACTGGAAAATAACGCTCGCACTGCGCTGTATTGCAATTACCAGAGCTCAACATGCGCTTTGCTTAACATTTTAAGTAGTGAATAACCCAACACTCACCATGCGCTGAACTTGTGACAAGAAGCTCACCACATGCTCCAAAGGAGCAACAATGAAGCGCTCAGTACACCTTTTCCTCAAAAAGGGTGAAGAAC
Source organism: Lissotriton helveticus (assembly GCF_964261635.1). Taxonomy (NCBI): domain Eukaryota; kingdom Metazoa; phylum Chordata; class Amphibia; order Caudata; family Salamandridae; genus Lissotriton; species Lissotriton helveticus. The sequence goes on along the minus strand of NC_136059.1, from coordinate 520,006,347 downwards.
AGTCCAATCCTTTGCCTGCTCTGGCCAGGAACAGCAACTGCAGGTCGTCCCACCCTACACATCAGGGGCAGCACTCTTCACACAATTTTTCCATTAAATCTTTTGAATCGCTGAAACTTTCAACAGGACGCCAGCACACACAAACCCTTGGAGATTCTTCACAAGCAGGATACCACAACAGGGCAAAAAGAGTCAGTCCTTTTCCTCCCCCACATCCAGAAGCAGCAACTGCAGGACCCACCCCTCACTAAGAAAATGAAGCGCTCCTCACGCAGTCCTTCCGCTCTACTTTTTGGCAGGGTCCTCTTGTTCCTTGAAGTAATCTAATGTCCTGAGGTTTTAGGTGTAATACTTATAACCCGAAATGTAATTGTTCTCTTTGTGATAAAGGTCTCTGAACCCAGTCCAAACCAGTCCTGTCCTCCCTGGTGCAGCATGTGCAGCATGACCACAGGGGGTGGACACAGCATTGTGCAAAAGGAGACACAGCCTATTCAGGTGCCATCAAAACTCCTCCAACCACTCTAAATGCAGACCAGCTCTATTCAGCCCTGAAATGAGTCATTCAGGCAATGCAGGGCACATCTCAAACTCCCCCAGCAACTGTTTAGAGTAAATGCACATCTCAGCTCCTGTCACTCACACACCAGCCGCTGAACACACAAACAGCCAGAGGCACACAGAAAGGTAAAGTAAGAAAATGCCCACTCTCTAAAAGCGACATTTTCAAACACAGGATTTGAAAAACTCCTTTACCAAAAGGTGTGTTAATAAATTCTGAGTTTAGAGAGTCCAAACTCCATTTTCCTATCTTATCCCTATTGTAAATTACACTGGTAAAAATGTGACAGTACAACCCCAATGATAATCGGGACAGATAGCCTTTCAACAATGAAAAACAAATTACACAGTATTTCCCTATCATCAGGCCATGTCACACACACCAGTACACGTCCTACCTTTCACATACACTGCACCCTGCCCATTGGGGTATCTTGGGGCTATCATGAGGTGCCTTACATGTAAGGATAGGGAAGGTTTGGGCCTGGCAAGTGGGTGCACTTGCCTGGGTAACATGGCAGTTCACAACTGTGCGCGGAGACACTACAGTGGTAGATCTGAGACACATTTACAGGGCTACTCATGAGGGTGGCACAACCAGTACTGCAAGCCCACTAGTGGCATTTGATTTACAGGCCATGGCACACAGCGTACAATTTACTAGGGACTTACCAGTAAATCAAATATGCCAATCATCAATAACCACAATTTATATAGAGAGCATATGCACTTTAGCACTGATCAGCAGTAGTAAAGTGCCCAGAATTCCACAGCCAACAAAAACAGGGTCAGAAAAATAGGAGGCAAAAGGCAGAGGTGGGTCAGCTACGTGCCTCCCAGTTTTAATTTTGCTAGTCGCTCGGGGTGCAGTACCAAGAGTGGGTCACCTTTATCAGTGTCTCTTTGCCTGCTGCGCTAGCGGAGGCGATCCTGGTTCTTTGCAGGATGGTTACCCAGTCTTTAGTCATAAAGGATCCCTCTAGTTCTGCCTGCCATCTCTTCTGTGCTGGGCATTTTTGAGTGGTATCAAGTCTACTCAGAAAGTAGTATATTTGGGAGAGGAGATGTTTATTATCAGCTTTGGTAATGAGCCATTTTTCAAACTTCATTAGCCATCTGCTGGCCATGTGACGAATATGGAGTTGTGTGACCCAATGGCGTATTGTGTAGCGCCAGTGTTCCTCCTCTGGGAGTTTGTGGAAGTTGTGTAGGCGAGAAAAGTCCAGGAGGCCTGTGTGGTCAAAAATGTTACAATTTCTTTTGCAGTTGGACTCCTACCAGGTTTGGAAGGCCTTACCACTCAGTGCAGGTGGGGGGGGGGGGTGGTGGGGGGGGTTGTGCTATGTTGCCAATGATGCCAAAGCGCTGGAATGCCTCGGGGTAGCTATGCGCTCAATAAGTGCTACTACATTCATTCATTCATGATGGGCATGAGAGGAGACCCCCTTCGAGATTTGAACTTTGTCTCAGGCAGCGACCGCAGCCCTCATTACCGGGGAAATATAGACTGACTCAATAGGGCCCTGTGTCATTTAAAGAGGCAGGGGATCTTCCAAATGTGAAGTCCAGCTATGGCTCGGTCCATAAAGCGCCTGTTTCGTTCCACTATGTAGCACAGTTGGGCAGATATGTAGTAGTGGGTGAGATGGGAGGTGCCCAGTCCTTCCTTTCTGATGAGGAGTTACGCAAGTCTACCCAGCCAGTAAAGACCCATCTCTGGTACACTGTTGTAGGTCAGCATGTGCAGTGTCTAAAAGGTCTGTAAGGTTGCGTTCTACTGTCTTCCACAGCGAGGGGCACGCCTTCAGGCCTAAATAAGGGATACAGTGTTTTGCCTAGGATACAGGGAAGGAAGCACTGTTCCAGTGTGAGGCGGTCATGATGTGGCACTGTAAGATTGAGGGCATGTGACTTTGGGATATTGACCTTAAAGCCAGAGATTGTCCAAAGACCTCAAGCTTTTGTAACAGAGTTGGCAGGGACATGAGTGGTTGCATAATTGCTAGTATCACGTCATCTTCAAAGAAGGTGATTTGGGGTTATTGGTGGCCAACAGTGATGCCTGAGATGCATGTTTCCCTTTGGATTCTCCCAGCTGATGGCTCCATATAGAGCGCAAAAAGAAGCGGAGAAAGTGGACTTCCCTGTCCAGGGCCTTTAACTTTGGGGAATGTCGGCGATGTGTAGTTGTTCACCTTGTTTGTGTGACTACATTGCACCCAGGTGAGAAATCTAGGGCCAAGACTTGGTGGTAGGAAGGGCATCTTGTTAATTCTGTCCAGAGTTTGGGGCTAACGGTGATTAGCGCCTCCCTAATGCAATCCGTACACCTGTCTCCCCAAAAGAGTTTTATAAGGGGGCTAGCTGGGTGCTGAAATGTTTGTAGAAATCTGCAGTGAACCCATCTGCCCCAGGCGTCTTACCCGGATGAAGTCGGGCAATGGCAGCAAGCACCTCGTCCATCCCGATATTCACCTCTAAGAAGTGTGCTTCCGCATTGCGGAAGCGTGCTGTGTACGTGGAGGAGAGGTAGGTGTCCGTATCTAATGGATCTGTCACTTTCGCAGTATAGAGGTCTGTGTAGAAGTGTTCAACTGCTTGTGATTTGTCATGGTCAGTGCTGGCTACAAAGCCTGTTTGGGGGTGTCTTGCCTGTACTCAGTGTTTGAGTGCCTGGGCTTGGAGTTTATATGCCAAGAGTTGCCCCTCTTTGTTACCCTCGCATAAAATATGTTTGGTGGAGAGGCGGGCTAGTTCAGCTCGGTCCATGTCCAGAGTTTTAAGCGGTTTACAGGACAGGGGGGGGGTTTAACATACTCAATGGGAGCTGGTCTACTAGTATGCCTCCTCGAGTTCCCTCACTTTATTCCTCAGGGAAGTGCGATTGTCTCTCCTAATCCCATTCAGCCTAGCCAATATGACTATGAAGGTGCCTTGCACCATCGCCTTTAAGGCATCCCACAGTAATGCGACCGGAGTGTTGGGGGAGTCATTAACAGATCACTTTGTTCACCTCGGTTACTGTGGATGCGTATGAGAGTAGTGTGTGTTTGAGACGCCATGTCTTACAGGGGTTGTAATCCAGGGAAAGGGTGCTGTAAGCATAATGGAGGTATGCTCGAACAGGGCAGGGACCCCAATATCAGCGGTGGTGTTAGCTCACGCCAGGTGGGAGGTCTATGCAGGCATAAGTCTGGTGGGAGCCCAAGAAGAAAGAGTACTCTCTCCTGGTGGTGTTTGGGGGCCCATCAAATATCTATTAGGCCCAGCCCCAACCCTCCTCAATCTAAGATCCTTTCTGTTCCAAACTTTGGGTTGATCTATCAAGGCTGGCATTAAGGACCAAATTGAAGTTTTCCCCTACTATGATGTCTGCAGCTGAGGATGAAGTGACCAAGCTGAGGAACTGTAGGAGAATGCATTTTTGTTGTTCATTAGGCGCCTACATCGTGGCAAGTGTAAAGGTGTATGTTAGGAGGGAGAATCTCAAAGCTAGCAGTCTACCTGTGACTTCCACATGGGTCTGCATCACCCACCCCTGGAATTTAGTGGTAAGGCGTATCACCACAACCGCTTTTTTATTGGGACCAGAGGAAAAATATTGTCTATCAAAAAAGCGTGCATTTAGCCACCCCGTCTTTCTTTAGGAGGTGTGTTTATTGCAAGAGGCATATGTATAGCCAAATTCTCTAGGCACCGACAACAGTGCTTGCCGTTTAAATATAGTGTTTTGATCATAGGGAGTGGAGGCCAGCTGTGGCGGGTGTATACGGATACCAACCTGGTGTGTGGAGGCAAGTGGCTAGCACAACAGATGCCCATCAGATATTAAGGGAGACCACCATAGGGGTTAGTCGGGGAAAGGCGTAACTAGGGGTGAGTAACTGAGCAGTACCCATCATGTGGCTTGTTGTGTCTGAAGAAGTGATGGTGGAAATGAATAGGCCATACTCGGAGTTCCCCCCAACCCGTTCGTATGGTATGCAGAGGGGGTTGTGGTCCAGGTCGTGATTCTTCAGTCAAATTATCTGTAGTTTGCTGCACCAGAGAGGGGGCCAGACAAGGCAGAACGAATTCTGAGGGCCCATGGAGTATCAGATGAAGGACTCAGTCGGATTGTTGTTCCTGGGTATCATCATGGAGCTGGAAATGGTGAAGAAGTGCTGAACGTTCATGGCAGCTTTTAGCGGCCGATGGTTTGTGTGGCCCAGTGCTGGGGTGTCTGCCGTCTTGTCTAGTGCCTCACAGGTGCCCAGGTGAGCCAGGGCCAGGCACAGCTTGCTGTGAGATGTCAGGGATGTCATCCAGGCCCAGTATGGAGCTTGACTACTCCATCGTTTTAACAATACTTGCTTTTTTCCTTCTCCCAGACAAAGATCAGATGAAATGAGTGGCCCCAGCGATATTTAAGTCCTGTCTTGGAGGAAGTTCGTGGCAGCTTTATGGGGGTGCTGGTGTCGGAGGGTGGTGAAGACAGGTCCTGGTATAGCCAGATAATTGTGCCTTCAAAACAGATAGGATCTCAGTCATGCAACGCTGACATGATGGCCTTCTTTTTTTTTGTGTGCGTGGGGGGTAGTTTTGTATAGCGCGAACTAGACCCAAAGGTATCAGAGCGCTTTACAGGAGCACCAGTTGCGCTACAGACAAACATTCATTTTTGTTAGGCACAGGGAGATTAAGTAATTTGCCCAGAATTACAGGATGTTGCGCAGCCCTGCCGAGACTCGAACCCGGTTCAACCGCTCTAACCGTTAGGCCACATCCTACCCCCTGCCAATATTGGTGAATTTATGTTAGGATGTCCTTGTGGGTTGAACTGTCTACCCGCTCTGTGAGTCCGGTCCGGCACAATGTCTTTGCCAACCAGGTCTGCTAGTATTTTTCAAAACGGGGGTAGAACATATCCTCCCAGGTCACCAGAATCTGCCGCCATGTTTACACTTTCAGATACGAATATTGCAGCGGTGGGACACATTTTCCAGGTCCTCCAGGTGTAGTTGTACAATGATGTTTCGCTTGCGGAGCTCCTGCAGTTTGTGGCCGTGGGACTTGAGTTCCTCCTTTCGTTGCTGCATTCCAACGAGTCCACCTACTGGCTGACTTCCACCAGGTCTCTCCTTAAGATCAGTTGCCATCTCCGCTCGTAGTGCTGCGATGTCTTCCCTCAGCCCGCCAAACAGCGCTTCCAAATATGTGCAAATGATGGGGCATCTGATTCTTGGTGATCTGAGGTTCCTGGCTGGGAGTCAGAGGTCCCCTGGCTAGTCGGTGAAGGGTCTTGTGAGAGCCGCTTTCTTGGCCTGTGATTTCGTCAGCAGGTCTTTCAGATTTTAATCTGTTTTGCCCCTATGGGTTGCCATTGCAGTGGGGAGTTTGATGCTTGGAAGTCCAGCCAAAGTTTTAGGAGGGAGGATGGAGATTTGCAGTGTGGGCCAGTTAGGCCTGTTGCCCAGGTGCGGGTTGCAGCTGTGTCGTGATACATGAGGGACCGTCCATGGGCATCAGCTGAGACGGGCACGTCTGCCTGGCAGCCTCTCTTGTGGAGCAGTGGAAAGGGTTCCCCCTGCGTATGCTGTGCACTCGCGAGCGCTGTGCTGTTGCCCCCAGCTCACCTCTGTTCCCTGTATCATCTAAGTGGGTCTTCCAGCTTCAGCTGTTTGCGTCTGCTTGCACGTGGGGCTTGCCTCTTCGATGACCCGTCCCTGGAGTCTCTGTGGATGAGGGATGTCTCCCTCTACTTAGGCAAGCCCTGCTGGGGCCTCCTTTCCTTATGGGATGTGGGGCTGCTGTCGATGCTGCAAATGGGTAGTCAGAAATGGAGATCCCTCATCTTCTAGGAACGTGGAGGTTCCAGGCCTATGGCAGGATTGTGTTCAGGTCTGGCCTCCCCAATTCTTCTGGGCCCTGCTTCTGCGATGAGGACAGCACCACTTCTGCTGCGCTCTGCTTTGCAGGGCATGCCAGTATTGCCTACCGGAGAGGGGGCCATCCACACCTCTATATCTGCCTGGCCACAAGCCCTGGGGCCCTGCTCTCCCTCGAATTCGGGAGTGGTGCGTGGCTCTCTGTAGGCGGCAGCCTGCTGATCCCTATCTGCTCCTGCAATTGCAGCACCGGGAGCCGCTGAACCTCCCAGCCACGTTAGCAAAAAAACAGGGTCAAACCCATATAGTCTTCGGGACCTGGGTAGTACGTTATTATGAAGAAAGGGGGGTCCCAGACAGCCAGACAATTATTCATACGTTGATTGCACCAACAGTATTCAGAAAAGAAAATTTCAACATATAAATCAGTGGTTACGTTGAATTTATTTCACAATGTAACCCGGTAAACCGATAAATGGTTCAAGCAAATAGTAAAAGTTCATTTGCAATTCATAAGCATATTCGTGCCCACATAGAAAAGGGGTAGGAAGTGAAGTGAGGGATTGGAAGTGAAAAAAGTGACAAAATACATCAATACTCAATTATACATCATTGAATAAAGATTCTTCACATATATATACACCGGTCTCCTGAATTCGGAGCCACGTACAAAGGAGCGTATCACAATCCAAAGTCAAAAAAGACAGTATCTCCTATATAGGGCTGTGTAAATCATATATAACCAAAGGAGTACATATCAAGAAAAACGTCTACGTTTCGACCCTAAGCGGTAGGTTGAATAGCCCTTACAGGCGGGTCTTCATCAGGACAATGGAGAGGTGGGCAGACCTCCTAGGGTGAAAAGAAAAATGAAAATACTCCTTATTAGGGTGGTGATTCCCGGAATACCTCTGCGTGTGAGGTTCGCAGGGCAAAACATTAAAATCACAGTGATCATGAGAGGACTATCATATTTACAAGAGCTATTACCTTGGAAGGGGAGGTGCGAAGCAGTAGCCTTCGAAATGGGTCGTTACCACAGCCAGATATTCTAAACGAAAAAATGCGAACCCCAGGATTTATTACCAAGCATTACAAGAAAAATCAGTCAAGACATGTTGTGCCACAAAACGGGAGAGGGATAGTAAAAAATACCTTCAGTCCCTTGTAAATCGTCACGTGCGATGTCAAACAGACTCAATCTGCATCACTAGGGAATAAGTAAAAACGTGGCCTCAGTAGGCATTCACATAGGTTGGTATTACCCAAATGACATTAAGTTTAAAAACGCCCGGGGCAGAGGGGTTCGTTTACCTTGTCAAGCAAATTGCTGGCGTAGTCTCTGGGCAGTCAATGCGACGGACTCGCGTAACCAAACTTATTCCGCATCACTAGAAAGAATAAGTGAAAGCGTGGCCTCAGTGGGCATTCACATAGATAGGTAACATCCAAGTTTCATTTAGTTTTGAAAGATCCGGGGTAGAAGGGTTCGTTTACCTTGTCAAGCAAAATGCTGGCGTGGTCTCGAGGCAGTCAATGCAAACGACTCGCGTAACCAGGAAGTGGCGGTGAGGGGGCGTGGTTACGTTTATAACGTCGAGTGCAGACACAGTAAACTGACTGTGCTGGTTGCTAGGCAGTGGAGGACGCTTTGGAAAAGGGTATCGCGCTGCCTCGATCTCAGAGTTCTAACCCAGTATCAGTTGAGAGCAAGAAATGACTAAAAAATGAATGAAAAAATGAGCCTGGGCTCGCCGGTTGCTTCTGAAATGGGGAACGCTCATCAGATTGTATACATGAAGTTATCCCAGACGTGGGCTTCTAACATATGATTACATATTATTACATTTGTGTGCCTGTACCTACCCACAAGGCGGTAAAAAACACACTCCACATACATGTATACATACGACACCGTTTAGGAAAAAATGTAAGCAGACAGGGTGAAATTCACTTGGTCGCTCTCAAAACTGTTACAGACGGGAGCTGATAACATATGATTACATCTTGTTACAATTGGGTGCCTGTGTCTGCCCGTTAGGTGGTAGAGGGCACACTCTACATATATGCATGCATATGATACAATTTAGGAAACGATGAATGAAAACATGCAAGGTAACCATAGATGCGTGCATGTACCTACCATGCAGGGTGGTAAAATGCAACTGCATTTGGATATTTAGACTGTTCTCAATTACATATGGGGGGCAATGTTCAAGGGGTATTTACAGGGTACTCATAGGATCGCTAGTTGCGCAAAACTGCTATCAGATTCGTTCAGGCCATTACGTACTGAATCAAAAATGTGCATCCATTTTAGTTCTCTCAAGTTTAGGATTGGAGCAATATTGCCACCCCTAGGGCCCAATTTCACCTGTTCCAAGATGATCCATCTCAGGCTTTCAGGTAAGTGATTGTTTTTGAGACAATGTTCCACAAGTGGAGCCCCTTCCACCGCGCATCGTATTCTGCTGCAATGTTGCAAAAAGCGCGATTTCATGCGCTGTTGTGTTTGGCCCACGTATATCAAATTGCATGGACAAATGATGCAATATATTACATCCTCCGTGTTGCAATTGGTATGTGATTTGAGTTTCACACGGTGATGTTGGAAAGTAAACTCCTTGGTTCGGATAGTTGATGGGCAGGCCTTGCAATTACCACACTTAAAATGTCCCAAGATCGGAGGAAGGTTCCAGAGGGACGTGATGGATGGATTGGGGGTGGTACCCAGAAGTGAACATACCACATGGTCACGTATATTCTTGCCTTTCCTGAAGGAATGTAGGGGTAGATCTTCGCACCCCAAATCATTCGATATCATTGGCCAATGACTGTTGACCACTTTTTTAATCTCATTGCTCTTCGTGGAAAACGTGGTAACGCAAATGAGTTTGTGATCATTGCTGTTCGTACGTTCATTGGATTGTAGTAGCATCTCTCGTGGGTTAAACCATGCTCTCTTACGAGCCTTCTTGGTAAGTCTTTTAGGGTAACCTCGTTCGATTAAACGGTCCATCAATTTCTGTGACTCCTCCATGTAATCTTCCTTCCTACTACAGTTGCGTCGAATTCTGAGAAATTGCCCAAAGGGTAAGTTATCCCTCAGGCTCCTCGGGTGGTGGCTGGTATATTGCAGCAAAGAGTTTCGTTCTGTTGGTTTTCGGAACAAGTTGGTATGTAGTGCCCCATCTTCTGCAATTATTGCCAGGTCTAGAAAGTTGATCTTGTATTTATCAAATTCGATCGTGAATTGTATGTCACGTGATCTGTTGTTGAGCCAGCTGAAGAAATGGTTTAGGTCGTCATCATTGCCAGACCAAATCAGGAGGATGTCGTCTATGTATCTCATCCATAATTTAATTCCTGACCGGAAGGGATTGATATCATTCAGGACGAAAGCCGTTTCAAAAGCGGACATGAAGATAATCGCCAGGTCCGGAGCGTAGGCAGGACCCATCGCCACACCCTTGGTCTGTAGGTAGAACGAATTTTGGAAGATAAAGAAATTGCGCATCATCGCAATCTTGAGTAATAGGACAATGAATCTGGTAGGAACCCGTACAGGAGCTGCCCGTTTATCCAGTGCTAGAGCAGCCACAGCAAGTGCTTCGTCCTGAGGGATACTCGTGTACAAGGACACGATATCACACGTCGCCAATAGTTCCTTACTGTGGTCAAAAGGGCGTCCGTCAACAATGTTAATAGTATGTGTAGTGTCCCGCAGGTAAGTTTCCGTCTGTTCAGCCAGTGGTTTTAAAAAGAAGTCTATGTACCGACACAATGGTTCCAATATTGATCCACACCCTGACACTATAGGTCGGCCTGGTGGATTTTGTAGGTCTTTGTGGACTTTGGGCAAAGTGTAGATAGTTGGTATCCTAGGGTTGCTTTGATTGAGATACTGGTACTCTTGTTCCGACAGGAAACCCTCATCTCTCCCTTCCTTGGTAACTCTTTGTATTTCGGCAGCCAAGTCCTTTGAAGGGTCACCAGGTAGTTTCCTGTAGCTGACCCCGTCTGATAATTGTCTCATGATTTCATCTCTGTAGTTACTTACATTCTGGACAATGATGGCCCCGCCCTTGTCTGCTGGTTTAACTATGATATCCATATTGTCCCTGATGGATGATAAAGCCATGCGCTCAGCTTTGCTGATGTTAAATTTGATATACCTGGGCTCTTTCAGGATTCGATTCACATCCCGGAGGACCAGGCTCTCATATGCCAAGATAGTGCTGGTCATTGCTTAGGTAGGAGGCACGAAAGTAGATGGTATTCGAAGGCCAGTTGTTGTTCCTGTAATCATATGTGGTTTGTCCTTAAAGAAATATCTGAGTCGGATTTTTCTGAAGAAATTGTGGAGTTCCCTGATGGTATTGAACACATTAGGTGGAGAAGTTGGCACGAAAGACAAACCCCGACTCAGTACTTTGACCTCTTCATCGCTGAGATTCCGTGATGAAATATTTATAACAGGGTTACTGGGCTGCCTTACCACCTGTAGTTCTTCCGGCGGGTGGATCTCTCTCCATGTTCCTCCTGTTGGAAATGGACCTGTTTGGTGCCCCGCCCTCTGTCGTTGTTCCAGGTGGGGTCCACCATTTGTTGGCCTCTGCCGGTGCCCCTGGCCCAGTTGTTGCCCCGTCCTCGTGGGGGTCTCCATCCTCCCCGTCCTAAAAAAGGTTGGGGGTATGTAGGGCCGTATGTATCCTGGTAACCGTAGCTACCACTCGGGTCAGCCTGAGCGGAGTCTTCACCTGAGCTATAGGAGGAATCCGAAAAGGTCGAATAATTTCGTCTACCCCTATAGCCACCACGACCACGATTGGCGAAACGTCCTTGGGGGTCTTGGCGATAGTAGTCCTCTTGGAGGTACGGGTATGTCTTCTTTTTGTCGTATAGGCGAACGTCCCTGGCCAGCTTTTCTAGCTTCTTTTTAATAGTTACGGTCTCAAAATCTTGGAGTGTTGCAACCAATTTGGATAAGGCGTCTTTGGAGTTCGTGAGTGTCGTATCCCCACTAATTTCGGCTTTAAGCTCAAGAATCTCTTTGGTTAATGCTTGAATTTGTTCCGCAGCCGTCTCTATACCTAGCACCATCCAATGTCTGGAGCAATTATTGGCAACACAGCTGAACCCTTCTCGAAACTTGGGGACGTCCACGAAAATTGCCGGTTCTACCCTCACTTGTAGACCTGTTGGAATGATGTTAGACTGTAGACATTGAGCCAAGAAATGTCCGTGTAATTTAGTTCTGATTAGCTTTTTTTCAAGACGTTCCAATTTACTAATTTTGTCATTCAAAGAAAAATCAATCGGCGGTATACTGGGTGATAGAAAGGTATTAGCTGGATCACTGAGAAGCTGTTGTATATAGTCCTCAGAAAAAGACAAAATGTCCTTGTCTACCATTCTGTGTTAGCATAAAAAATAGCCAAAATATTTACAGTGATATAGTTAAAGAAAAAGGGGAAGGGGGACCTCGCAAGCACCGCTTGCATGAAGTACGTTAGCAAAAAAACAGGGTCAAACCCATATAGTCTTCGGGACCTGGGTAGTACGTTATTATGAAGAAAGGGGGGTCCCAGACAGCCAGACAATTATTCATACGTTGATTGCACCAACAGTATTCAGAAAAGAAAATTTCAACATATAAATCAGTGGTTACGTTGAATTTATTTCACAATGTAACCCGGTAAACCGATAAATGGTTCAAGCAAATAGTAAAAGTTCATTTGCAATTCATAAGCATATTCGTGCCCACATAGAAAAGGGGTAGGAAGTGAAGTGAGGGATTGGAAGTGAAAAAAGTGACAAAATACATCAATACTCAATTATACATCATTGAATAAAGATTCTTCACATATATATACACCGGTCTCCTGAATTCGGAGCCACGTACAAAGGAGCGTATCACAATCCAAAGTCAAAAAAGACAGTATCTCCTATATAGGGCTGTGTAAATCATATATAACCAAAGGAGTACATATCAAGAAAAACGTCTACGTTTCGACCCTAAGCGGTAGGTTGAATAGCCCTTACAGGCGGGTCTTCATCAGGACAATGGAGAGGTGGGCAGACCTCCTAGGGTGAAAAGAAAAATGAAAATACTCCTTATTAGGGTGGTGATTCCCGGAATACCTCTGCGTGTGAGGTTCGCAGGGCAAAACATTAAAATCACAGTGATCATGAGGACTATCATATTTACAAGAGCTATTACCTTGGAAGGGGAGGTGCGAAGCAGTAGCCTTCGAAATGGGTCGTTACCACAGCCAGATATTCTAAACGAAAAAATGCGAACCCCAGGATTTATTACCAAGCATTACAAGAAAAATCAGTCAAGACATGTTGTGCCACAAAACGGGAGAGGGATAGTAAAAAATACCTTCAGTCCCTTGTAAATCGTCACGTGCGATGTCAAACAGACTCAATCTGCATCACTAGGGAATAAGTAAAAACGTGGCCTCAGTAGGCATTCACATAGGTTGGTATTACCCAAATGACATTAAGTTTAAAAACGCCCGGGGCAGAGGGGTTCGTTTACCTTGTCAAGCAAATTGCTGGCGTAGTCTCTGGGCAGTCAATGCGACGGACTCGCGTAACCAAACTTATTCCGCATCACTAGAAAGAATAAGTGAAAGCGTGGCCTCAGTGGGCATTCACATAGATAGGTAACATCCAAGTTTCATTTAGTTTTGAAAGATCCGGGGTAGAAGGGTTCGTTTACCTTGTCAAGCAAAATGCTGGCGTGGTCTCGAGGCAGTCAATGCAAACGACTCGCGTAACCAGGAAGTGGCGGTGAAGGGGCGTGGTTACGTTTATAACGTCGAGTGCAGACACAGTAAACGGACTGTGCTGGTTGCTAGGCAGTGGAGGACGCTTTGGAAAAGGGTATCGCGCTGCCTCGATCTCAGAGTTCTAACCCAGTATCAGTTGAGAGCAAGAAATGACTAAAAAATGAATGAAAAAATGAGCCTGGGCTCGCCGGTTGCTTCTGAAATGGGGAACGCTCATCAGATTGTATACATGAAGTTATCCCAGACGTGGGCTTCTAACATATGATTACATATTACATTTGTGTGCCTGTACCTACCCACAAGGCGGTAAAAAACACACTCCACATACATGTATACATACGACACCATTTAGGAAAAAATGTAAGCAGACAGGGTGAAATTCACTTGGTCGCTCTCAAAACTGTTACAGACGGGAGCTGATAACATATGATTACATCTTGTTACAATTGGGTGCCTGTGTCTGCCCGTTAGGTGGTAGAGGGCACACTCTACATATATGCATGCATATGATACAATTTAGGAAACGATGAATGAAAACATGCAAGGTAACCATAGATGCGTGCATGTACCTACCATGCAGGGTGGTAAAATGCAACTGCATTTGGATATTTAGACTGTTCTCAATTACATATGGGGGGCAATGTTCAAGGGGTATTTACAGGGTACTCATAGGATCGCTAGTTGCGCAAAACTGCTATCAGATTCGTTCAGGCCATTACGTACTGAATCAAAAATGTGCATCCATTTTAGTTCTCTCAAGTTTAGGATTGGAGCAATATTGCCACCCCTAGGGCCCAATTTCACCTGTTCCAAGATGATCCATCTCAGGCTTTCAGGTAAGTGATTGTTTTTGAGACAATGTTCCACAAGTGGAGCCCCTTCCACCGCGCATCGTATTCTGCTGCAATGTTGCAAAAAGCGCGATTTCATGCGCTGTTGTGTTTGGCCCACGTATATCAAATTGCATGGACAAATGATGCAATATATTACATCCTCCGTGTTGCAATTGGTATGTGATTTGAGTTTCACACGGTGATGTTGGAAAGTAAACTCCTTGGTTTGGATAGTTGATGGGCAGGCCTTGCAATTACCACACTTAAAATGTCCCAAGATCGGAGGAAGGTTCCAGAGGGACGTGATGGATGGATTGGGGGTGGTACCCAGAAGTGAACATACCACATGGTCACGTATATTCTTGCCTTTCCTGAAGGAATGTAGGGGTAGATCTTCGCACCCCAAATCATTCGATATCATTGGCCAATGACTGTTGACCACTTTTTTAATCTCATTGCTCTTCGTGGAAAACGTGGTAACGCAAATGAGTTTGTGATCATTGCTGTTCGTACGTTCATTGGATTGTAGTAGCATCTCTCGTGGGTTAAACCATGCTCTCTTACGAGCCTTCTTGGTAAGTCTTTTAGGGTAACCTCGTTCGATTAAACGGTCCATCAATTTCTGTGACTCCTCCATGTAATCTTCCTTCCTACTACAGTTGCGTCGAATTCTGAGAAATTGCCCAAAGGGTAAGTTATCCCTCAGGCTCCTCGGGTGGTGGCTGGTATATTGCAGCAAAGAGTTTCGTTCTGTTGGTTTTCGGAACAAGTTGGTATGTAGTGCCCCATCTTCTGCAATTATTGCCAGGTCTAGAAAGTTGATCTTGTATTTATCAAATTCGATCGTGAATTGTATGTCACGTGATCTGTTGTTGAGCCAGCTGAAGAAATGGTTTAGGTCGTCATCATTGCCAGACCAAATCAGGAGGATGTCGTCTATGTATCTCATCCATAATTTAATTCCTGACCGGAAGGGATTGATATCATTCAGGACGAAAGCCGTTTCAAAAGCGGACATGAAGATAATCGCCAGGTCCGGAGCGTAGGCAGCACCCATCGCCACACCCTTGGTCTGTAGGTAGAACGAATTTTGGAAGATAAAGAAATTGCGCATCATCGCAATCTTGAGTAATAGGACAATGAATCTGGTAGGAACCCGTACAGGAGCTGCCCGTTTATCCAGTGCTAGAGCAGCCACAGCAAGTGCTTCGTCCTGAGGGATACTCGTGTACAAGGACACGATATCACACGTCGCCAATAGTTCCTTACTGTGGTCAAAAGGGCGTCCGTCAACAATGTTAATAGTATGTGTAGTGTCCCGCAGGTAAGTTTCCGTCTGTTCAGCCAGTGGTTTTAAAAAGAAGTCTATGTACCGACACAATGGTTCCAATATTGATCCACACCCTGACACTATAGGTCGGCCTGGTGGATTTTGTAGGTCTTTGTGGACTTTGGGCAAAGTGTAGATAGTTGGTATCCTAGGGTTGCTTTGATTGAGATACTGGTACTCTTGTTCCGACAGGAAACCCTCATCTCTCCCTTCCTTGGTAACTCTTTGTATTTCGGCAGCCAAGTCCTTTGAAGGGTCACCCGGTAGTTTCCTGTAGCTGACCCCGTCTGATAATTGTCTCATGATTTCATCTCTGTAGTTACTTACATTCTGGACAATGATGGCCCCGCCCTTGTCTGCTGGTTTAACTATGATATCCATATTGTCCCTGATGGATGATAAAGCCATGCGCTCAGCTTTGCTGATGTTAAATTTGATATACCTGGGCTCTTTCAGGATTCGATTCACATCCCGGAGGACCAGGCTCTCATATGCCAAGATAGTGCTGGTCATTGCATAGGTAGGAGGCACGAAAGTAGATGGTATTCGAAGGCCAGTTGTTGTTCCTGTAATCATATGTGGTTTGTCCTTAAAGAAATATCTGAGTCGGATTTTTCTGAAGAAATTGTGGAGTTCCCTGATGGTATTGAACACATTAGGTGGAGAAGTTGGCACGAAAGACAAACCCCGACTGAGTACTTTGACCTCTTCATCGCTGAGATTCCGTGATGAAATATTTATAACAGGGTTACTGGGCTGCCTTACCACCTGTAGTTCTTCCGGCGGGTGGATCTCTCACCACTGGCTGAACAGACGGAAACTTACCTGCGGGACACTACACATACTATTAACATTGTTGACGGACGCCCTTTTGACCACAGTAAGGAACTATTGGCGACGTGTGATATCGTGTCCTTGTACACGAGTATCCCTCAGGACGAAGCACTTGCTGTGGCTGCTCTAGCACTGGATAAACGGGCAACTCCTGTACGGGTTCCTACCAGATTCATTGTCCTATTACTCAAGATTGCGATGATGCGCAATTTCTTTATCTTCCAAAATTCGTTCTACCTACAGACCAAGGGTGTGGCGATGGGTGCTGCCTACGCTCCGGACCTGGCGATTATCTTCATGTCCGCTTTTGAAACGGCTTTCGTCCTGAATGATATCAATCCCTTCCGGTCAGGAATTAAATTATGGATGAGATACATAGACGACATCCTCCTGATTTGGTCTGGCAATGATGACGACCTAAACCATTTCTTCAGCTGGCTCAACAACAGATCACGTGACATACAATTCACGATCGAATTTGATAAATACAAGATCAACTTTCTAGACCTGGCAATAATTGCAGAAGATGGGGCACTACATACCAACTTGTTCCGAAAACCAACAGAACGAAACTCTTTGCTGCAATATACCAGCCACCACCCGAGGAGCCTGAGGGATAACTTACCCTTTGGGCAATTTCTCAGAATTCGACGCAACTGTAGTAGGAAGGAAGATTACATGGAGGAGTCACAGAAATTGATGGACCGTTTAATCGAACGAGGTTACCCTAAAAGACTTACCAAGAAGGCTCGTAAGAGAGCATGGGTTAACCCACGAGAGATGCTACTACAATCCAATGAACGTACGAACAGCAATGATCACAAACTCATTTGCGTTACCACGTTTTCCACGAAGAGCAATGAGATTAAAAAAGTGGTCAACAGTCATTGGCCAATGATATCGAATGATTTGGGGTGCGAAGATCTACCCCTACATTCCTTCAGGAAAGGCAAGAATATACGTGACCATGTGGTATGTTCACTTCTGGGTACCACCCCCAATCCATCCATCACGTCCCTCTGGAACCTTCCTCCGATCTTGGGACATTTTAAGTGTGGTAATTGCAAGGCCTGCCCATCAACTATCCAAACCAAGGAGTTTACTTTCCAACATCACCGTGTGAAACTCAAATCACATACCAATTGCAACACGGAGGATGTAATATATTGCATCATTTGTCCATGCAATTTGATATACGTGGGCCAAACACAACAGCGCATGAAATCGCGCTTTTTGCAACATTGCAGCAGAATACGATGCGCGGTGGAAGGGGCTCCACTTGTGGAACATTGTCTCAAAAACAATCACTTACCTGAAAGCCTGAGATGGATCATCTTGGAACAGGTGAAATTGGGCCCTAGGGGTGGCAATATTGCTCCAATCCTAAACTTGAGAGAACTAAAATGGATGCACATTTTTGATTCAGTACGTAATGGCCTGAACGAATCTGATAGCAGTTTTGCGCAACTAGCGATCCTATGAGTACCCTGTAAATACCCCTTGAACATTGCCCCCCATATGTAATTGAGAACAGTCTAAATATCCAAATGCAGTTGCATTTTACCACCCTGCATGGTAGGTACATGCACGCATCTATGGTTACCTTGCATGTTTTCATTCATCGTTTCCTAAATTGTATCATATGCATGCATATATGTAGAGTGTGCCCTCTACCACCTAACGGGCAGACACAGGCACCCAATTGTAACAAGATGTAATCATATGTTATCAGCTCCCGTCTGTAACAGTTTTGAGAGCGACCAAGTGAATTTCACCCTGTCTGCTTACATTTTTTCCTAAATGGTGTCGTATGTATACATGTATGTGGAGTGTGTTTTTTACCGCCTTGTGGGTAGGTACAGGCACACAAATGTAATAATATGTAATCATATGTTAGAAGCCCACGTCTGGGATAACTTCATGTATACAATCTGATGAGCGTTCCCCATTTCAGAAGCAACCGGCGAGCCCAGGCTCATTTTTTCATTAATTTTTTAGTCATTTCTTGCTCTCAACTGATACTGGGTTAGAACTCTGAGATCGAGGCAGCGCGATACCCTTTTCCAAAGCGTCCTCCACTGCCTAGCAACCAGCACAGTCCGTTTACTGTGTCTGCACTCGACGTTATAAACGTAACCACGCCCCTTCACCGCCACTTCCTGGTTACGCGAGTCGTTTGCATTGACTGCCTCGAGACCACGCCAGCATTTTGCTTGACAAGGTAAACGAACCCTTCTACCCCGGATCTTTCAAAACTAAATGAAACTTGGATGTTACCTATCTATGTGAATGCCCACTGAGGCCACGCTTTCACTTATTCTTTCTAGTGATGCGGAATAAGTTTGGTTACGCGAGTCCGTCGCATTGACTGCCCAGAGACTACGCCAGCAATTTGCTTGACAAGGTAAACGAACCCCTCTGCCCCGGGCGTTTTTAAACTTAATGTCATTTGGGTAATACCAACCTATGTGAATGCCTACTGAGGCCACGTTTTTACTTATTCCCTAGTGATGCAGATTGAGTCTGTTTGACATCGCACGTGACGATTTACACGGGACTGAAGGTATTTTTTACTATCCCTCTCCCGTTTTGTGGCACAACATGTCTTGACTGATTTTTCTTGTAATGCTTGGTAATAAATCCTGGGGTTCGCATTTTTTCGTTTAGAATATCTGGCTGTGGTAACGACCCATTTCGAAGGCTACTGCTTCGCACCTCCCCTTCCAAGGTAATAGCTCTTGTAAATATGATAGTCCTCTCATGATCACTGTGATTTTAATGTTTTGCCCTGCGAACCTCACACGCAGAGGTATTCCGGGAATCACCACCCTAATAAGGAGTATTTTCATTTTTCTTTTCACCCTAGGAGGTCTGCCCACCTCTCCATTGTCCTGATGAAGACCCGCCTGTAAGGGCTATTCAACCTACCGCTTAGGGTCGAAACGTAGACGTTTTTCTTGATATGTACTCCTTTGGTTATATATGATTTACACAGCCCTATATAGGAGATACTGTCTTTTTTGACTTTGGATTGTGATACGCTCCTTTGTACGTGGCTCCGAATTCAGGAGACCGGTGTATATATATGTGAAGAATCTTTATTCAATGATGTATAATTGAGTATTGATGTATTTTGTCACTTTTTTCACTTCCAATCCCTCACTTCACTTCCTACCCCTTTTCTATGTGGGCACGAATATGCTTATGAATTGCAAATGAACTTTTACTATTTGCTTGAACCATTTATCGGTTTACCGGGTTACATTGTGAAATAAATTCAACGTAACCACTGATTTATATGTTGAAATTTTCTTTTCTGAATACTGTTGGTGCAATCAACGTATGAATAATTGTCTGGCTTTCTTCATAATGAACCTCCCAGCCAGGCCAAAGCTGCCTCCTATGAGGGTCACCCATGGATTTTTCCCAATCGACCAATTGGGACTGCAGGTCTCGTTGGACGGGCAGAGGAGATCCTTGGCGCTGCTCCTATACACCCGCAATCTTGGATATGCTCCAATAGGGTTTTTTATGACCCGAAATGTAGTCAGTAGTTACATTTGGGCAGGAAAATCCCCCTGCATTGCTAAGCTTAAACTGTGCACCTACCTTGGAGACGGAGGATGGACACTGCCTTGAATCGAACAGTATGTGGCAGCAGCCGTTTCAGCTTGAAATGTGCAATTTTCCATTATCTAAATGGCAAGTTGTCATTAGTTTGTTTCGAAAATGTGAGGAGATTAAAGACTATGATCTTCTGTTTGTTTCATTCACTAAAATATCACAATTATAAGCCAAGCTTTTTAATGGCGGATCAAGTGAAAACTTGGATTCGAGGCTGCAAAAGCTCCATCCTCAAAGATGATATTTATTCTATCACTCTTTGGAGAAATTCCCATGTTCCACAAAATCTGTCACAATGCACTGGTGAATGAGAATAGAAGGAAATCAAGTTAATTGGTTAATTATTTTCTAGGAGACAATCGAATCATTCAAGACTTCTATTATTCAAACTTTTGTGGCAACTTTATAAATAGCTACAATGGAGGAGCTTTTGTAAGGCCTTGATATGGGAAAACCATCACAGATTTATGAAGCCGCTTTTCGTGAAATGCCCAGGAAAGGTTATTATTGGTTGCTCTATTTGTTGATAACCCCTGTTCACTCCAAGGTTCTCAAACCATGGGATGAAGAAACATGGGTTGATTTTACTAATAAGGTATAGTGTCAAAATAACTGACTCATTTTATCCCAGTAAACTCCACCATAGAAGAATACAATTCATATATCAGCTCTACTACAGTTCATATATCAGCTCTACTACACCCCGCCGGGCCCCCTTCTTAACTTTTCAGGTAAATATTCCGATGGATGTGTTAGGTGCTTGGTGGAACTGAAGACTGTGTGCATACACTGACTATAGTCATGTCCGAATATAGAATATGTCTGAAGATTTATACTTTATCAACTAAGCAAAAACCACCAAAAAGAAACTTCTCCTGTCCCCTGTATGACCTTTTTGGGGTATTACACAAAATGCAGCAGGCAAATGAAAACACATACCAATGTACTCCAGATGATTTATCACGTGTACTTTAACACAACTGGCAATCTACAGAGGTTCCCTCACTGATAGCAAGGTTGCACAATCTCACATTTCTGATGGTTGACGAGGAAACTTCTTATGAAAGTAGTCAACATTAAGATTTGAAAAATGGGGATTCATTGAAACAATTGTATCAAGCATACTAAGAAATAAGAGTTTGAATTATGCTTCTTTCATAGTGGTATTAGTGTATAACGTGTAAGGAATTACGATGCTGATTTTGCTTATTGTTTTGTAAATTAACTTGGATTATATAGAACTGTATGACTTTGCCTCAATAAACAAGTTTGATGTACACAGTGGATTAGTTGAACAGTGCATAGATGCCATTCTACCTGCTTATTGCTCATCAAATTCAGAAACCTCCTGTTGCATATAACAACCTGTCTGCCTGAATTACTTATGTGCTCCCCAAGGACTCATTCATATTATCAAAACATTCACAAGGTAGTTATCTATAATAATCCACATTTGTAAAGCGCACAATCACCCGTAAGGGTCTCTAGGCGCTGGGGGCCGTCGGGAAGATTAAGCGAGCTATTGCCCAGAGTCACATGGTGCTGGGCTAACCTGCCGCCGGAGCCGGGGATCGAACCCTGATCCCCAGATTCCAGCGTCAGTCGCCCTGGCCGCGGCGCCACACCTCTCCCACAAATCTATGAAATCCAGTTTCTTATACAGCAGTAATGTGTGTTCCTTATTCAGAGAGCTTGGGTATATACCAATAGAATACAACCACATATATCCATACTAAAAATGTCATAAGATTGAATTCATATAGTACGTGAGATACGTGTTTGGAATTCCGCTCACATTTATTGTAATGTCCCAAAGAAACATTGAAGGCTTATGTGATTGGAGCACTCTCAATATTTCCCATATTTGATGTGGAACAGATGTCGATATTTCGGTCTTCAGGGTGCTAAGAACACGAGATCATAATTAGGACACTGTGTCATGGGGCACACAGGTAAATCCAAATATTTAAGACTCCAAGCCAATCAGAGGTTACTGAAGAGAAATACATGTAAATCAAACAAATAAATAGTCCTTTTTCAGTAAGCACAAAGAAAGTTTTTCTTTTTTGACCGCTAACAAGGTGAATCCCAATTTAGCCACAAAGATGTGCCCTGAAAATATCTTCATAACACAGTCACTTCCGAGCTGAAAATAATCTAGCAACACAGTCCACACCAGTACTGGCAGTGAATTATTTGAATATTATGAATGAATGATTCCTTGACAAGCTTTTTTATGTTCATAGTTATATACTGATCTCCATTTGGGAAAATTTGGTTGCCATAATGGTATATGATTCTTGGATTACCTAAGTGCCTGTCATATGTAGCCCGGCTTAAACCAAGAAGGGACTAGTGCTTTCGGACCATCAATTATGATCTCCCTCTCAGTAAAAAAGCAACTCTGAACATAATAGAGAAACTAAGAGGCAGGCGTGGGGGAAATAATACCTTTTATTAATAAAATAATTCAATACACACAATAAGTGTATTTATATGATTAAGGAGACAGATAATTGAAAATAATTTTTCAATTTTGCTGGGGATGGTTTGAGCCAAAACAAGGAAGCTAACGTTTCTTACTGCGGACAGAAGAGGACACATAAAAAGATATTTTGTTCACTTGTTGATTTATGAAGCTTGCAACTGATTCTGTAAACTCCAAGCCTGTTCTCAGCATTATTTTTCAGGTTAGAGACCACTTATGTCACCGAAGTTGCAATCAATCACTGTCCTTACATCAGTATTTTATCGTACCCGGATACAGAAAAACATGCAGAGTAAGAGTGCGAGAGTCGGCGAGAGTCGACAAGGTCTGGCCAGACTGCATTAGTTCATGTAAGATCAGGAAAGCAGCGACACTTCATATTGTTCCATTGCTTCTAGAATCGTGTGGAATGTAAAATGTTGGGGGACCATCACTCGTGAGAGGAGAAATCAGAGCAAAGGCGAGAGGAGGTGGTTGAAGGTGCCGGTCCCTACATTAAAAAATAACTTTTTTTTTTCTAACTTTCCATTTTGGTACTTTTTATTGGCGATGAGGAGAACTCATGCACAGGGACTGGACCTGAGTGACATGTCTCATCATCTGCCGATTGAACTGGACACACAGAGAGGTGTTGACGATAGCAACAGAAACAGAAGGCTCGTAATGTGAAGAAAATCACTGGTGGGAGCCTTGTTGTGCAGAGTTTATATAGCTCTTCTTGACAGCTCCCGTCAGCTGATTTTTGGGTGTGGACATGTTGATATCCAGTGAGATGGCCCAGTTGCAGACAAAGCATCGACGCAGTGATGAGCTCACAGTTAGAGGAAAATCCTTTAGCGAAGGTCAGTCAACAGCGTGGAACACACAAATATAAAAGTAAAGTTATCAGCCATCCTCTGAACTGTCACACACACTATTATCAAAAGTATTTGCATTTATATATACAGATTTTTTAGTATAACTGATAAGTAAACTACAAAGAAAAAATATATTTAAAACATGGATGGGCTATCAGACCCACAATCATTTTTTAAGTCACCCAGTCAACTTGTTTTAGAATGGAGAAAATGGAAGGAAGGATTTCTAGCTTATGTTGAAGCAATAGGTGGTGACATTTTCAGGGGTAAAAGTAAGTTAGCCCTTCTTAAACACTGTATGGGTGTGAAGGGTAGAGAGTTATTTAAACAACTTCCAACACCTATTGAGGAGGAAGAGGATACAGATGAATATAAAGGACCATAACGAAACTGGATATAAAATAAGAAACAATCGAAATCAAAGTAGTAGAGAAATCTAGGATTTTGATGTGAGGACAGTTGCAAGGAGAATCTGTGAATGATTTTGCTGTAGCTTTAAGAAGTTTAGCTGCAGCTTGCCACTGTAAGGCATTCCATTAAGAAAACCTGCAAGATCAATTTGTACTTATGAAAAAACTCAAGAAAAGTTATGGATGCCAGAGTAACTCATGTTTGAGAAGGCAGTGGAAATTAATTGTGAGTTAATGCCAGAGGACATAAAGCTGCTGGAATCTAATACGAAGGGTGGAACAACTATGCAATTAATAAAAAACCAAGGAGAACAAGTTGGAATGGACAGTTTGAAAAAAGTATTAAAAGTGATGGCGAGGTCAAGATAACATAAGGATCAACACCTGTACTCGATGTGGCATAAAAGGGCATAGAGCCAATGACAAAATGTGTCTAGCGATGGGCCAAACATGTAGGATATGTAGACAAAGAGGACACTTTGCACCAATGTGCAGGGGGTTTACTCATCTAAAACTACTACGTTGAGGCATGTAAATGCAGTTGGGTTAAATGCACAAATAACAGGAACAGAGAGTGAAGCGTATACTGTCCAAGTGTGTAATGTGAATGGGGACTGGGTTGCACTGTTGTGTGAAGTGATAGTGAATAGTAAGCCTGGGAGGATAACAGATTCAGAGGCAAGATATACTTTGGTAGGGGAGGAATTAACATCTGTACAAGGATAATGTTTTAGTGCTGTTAGATGTGCGGTTGATGGCTAGTGGTAGGAAGAAAATTTAAGTTATTGGATGTTTGAGGCCAACATTAATTTTAAGGATCGCAACACTCAATCTAAAATATGTGGCCAAGATGGTTGATGTTTGCTTGGGTGACATCAACAAAGGGAATTAGGAACTGCATTAGATCCCAATCATCCCAATCAAGTATTAAGTGTGGAAACAAATGTGGTGGAGGGCAAACAAGAGCAAGTAAAGATATCCTGAGGTAATTAGTGACAGACTTGGATTATCGAAGGGATTTACACACAAAATAAGGTTGAGTTACGGTGGTAAAGTGACTCTGCACAAAGTGTGATCAGTGCCATTGTCAGTGAGAGAATTAAGAAAGGAGCTAATCAAATTGTGTGATCCGGGAATTTTGGAACCCACTGAGGTGTCTGAGTGGTTGGCACCAATAGTTATAGCTCAGAAGGCTGGTGGAGGATTAAGGATTTGTGTAGATTTGAATTAAATGTTATGGATTGATCGCCATCCTCTTCACAATATAAATGAAATGCTGGGCACACTAGAAGGGGCTGAAGTGTTTCAGTCTCAGGATTTGACTTCAACCTATGATCATATACCTCTTGATGAGAATCCAAACATTTGACCTCATTAGGGACACCAGAAGGGGCATATATATTGTGCTGTGTGCCCTATTGGGCTTACCTCAGCTTTGGCTATGTTCCTAAGGGCTATGCACCAGTTGTTGGAGATTGTGATATATTTCCACAATGGCACACTGTTCGGTGGGAGGAATTTGGAGGTACACAATAAGACCTTGAACACAGTTTTGGACATTCTTGAAGCAAATAGTTTAACCATTAAAGCAGACATGTGTTACACTGGGATGAATGGGGTTGATTACGAAGGTCATCACTTTGATTGTAATGGCAAGAGGTCGAAAGAAAGTCTGGTAAAGGCTAATCAATAAACTCCAAGCCCTGAAAATAAAGGAACAACTTTACTCATTTTTAGGAATGGCAGAGTACGATGCAAAATGTATTGCCAAGTTTTCCAATAAAACGAACAACATGCATAAGCACTGAATCACAACGTCAACTTCATGTAGTGTGTTATGTGTGAAGACGAATTTGAGAGACTGAAATATGAAGCTTCCACTGATGCATGTCTATAACCTTTTGATACCAAGTTACCTACAGATGTGAGTAATTATGGTATGGGAGCCATGCTGATACAAATGAATAAGGGCAAAGATGTTGTCACAGCATATGCGTCAAGAGCATTAAGGCACGCTGAATATATTTACTCAGTAATCGAGAAAGAAGCACTAGTGTGTTACTGGGGACTTATTAATTTTAGGCAGAATATATGGGGAAGCAAGTTTTCAGTCCAATGGGACTAAAAAGCCCTGAATAAATGTTTTCACAACAAAAGAGACAGGTAGTTGTTCAGTATGCTAGAATTTTTTTTTGATGTGGAGTATGTGATACACATCAAAGAATACCATAGCGAATGGTTTGTCACGTCATCCTTTGCAAGATAAGAATGATACTGAAGTTGAAGAAGATTGTGTGCTTGCTAGTGTGGCTGATGTGGCAGGGGTAAGCATTGCACAAGAAACGTGGATGGTGGAAACTGAGGATGATGATACCCTTAAGAAGGTCTCAAAGCATGTAAAAGAAGGGAGACCCCATAGAAGGAAATTTGGGTTATAAGCTAAAGATGTGAGAATATCAAACAATAGTTGTTTTGGCATAGTGGAGTGCTCAAAAGGGGCAATGTGTTGGTGGCACCAACCAAAGGTTTGGGAGGGAGGTGATGAGACTTGTGTGGGCATACAGAACAACACCTAACAGTAAGTCAGGAGAAACCCCATATAAGCTGATGAGGGGTAGAGAATTTTGTTCTGAATTCAGAGAGACCTTGGGCCCTATTACACATAGGGCACACTTTCCCTGTTTCTGCCATGCCGCACCTTAAAACAGGTGCGCCGGGCGTTAACAAGGAAAGTGTGCTCTATAACATTGAATGCGCTGCCCCCAGGGCAGCTCCGAAATCGTGCCCCCAAGTGAAAAACGGAGCGGCTCTGTAGCAGCAGCTCTGTGTTTCACTGTGCAGGCAGAAACCTGCCTGCACTTTTACGAGGGGAGAGAGACACCCTAGCAGGCAGGTTCAGTAAGTGATTGCACCTATTTGTAAGGTGATGTCTGGGTTCATAGGACCCCTTTCTCCCCTCCAGAGGGCTGTCATCAGGGGGCGCATGGACAGTGGGTCACCTTTCAGATGCACGGGCTGCGCCTCCTGACTGCTTATTTGCCTCTGTGCCCTCACCTATAATACAGCACGGGTGCAGAAGGAAAGGGATTCCCTCATTTACATGGGGCAAGAGGACGCACATGCCTGAGGCGCCCCCGGGGCACTCAACATAATACTGCCACTGGATGGATGTTGAGGTTGAAGTCTAATATGAGTAATAAATAATCTAAATAAAAGAGTAAGGGGTCTTTTAGATATTGTTTTCAGGAAGATGACTGAGTCAGAGTTAAGTCGGAAGGTTTTGTAAGGAATGTCATGCCACAGTTTTCTAACCCCTTGCAAATCAAGTGAGTTTGGTGTTGAATTGTCAGAAGGTAATGTGTGGAACATTAAGAAAGTTGTGAAGGTGTCTGAATATTTTTTGATGCCAGAACATGAAAAGAGACTAAGGGAGAGAGATATGCATTTGGAGGTGAATGCACCTAAGAAATCCACAAGGAAGATTAACAAGCAACAAACGGGTATGAAATTGTCAAAAAGAGTTAAATATGTCTAGAGTAGGTGAGACGCTATGATTGTATGTAAAAAAAAATGTATATACATATTTGTTTTTATGCAATTTTTTTCTTTTGGACATGCATATTGTTTTTGTGTAATGTTTTACTGTAGATGGGAATGCAAGAATGCTGGGGGAACATTACTAACGAGAGGAGAGAGCGAAGACGAGAGGAGGCGGTTACAGGGACATACATTAATAACTAAATAATCTTGTTGTTTTTTTAATTACCATTTTGGTACGTGTCGGTTATACTGCAGTAACCAAGAGCTATTTATGTGCAAATCTGCATACGCATTTGTATGCGTCTCAGCATGCTTTTTTAAGACAATCCTCCCTCGTTGATTAATATATCCATGAGAGAAACAAACCTGGGGGGATAGATATGTATTGAGGAAATGAATGGACACATACATTTAGAAGCATTTAGTGCAGCAGTAAAAATAACAAATATGATTCTTAATAATCCATTTTTAGCTTGACTATAAAAGGGAAATTCGTTTTTTCCCCAGCCCACATCATACATGGCTGCTTTGTTATGTATACTCCTGAAAAATATTTTTTTAAGGCATCCACAAAAACTGGGCTATGATAACACAGCTGGAGATAAGTCTACCATCAAAACAGATCCATTTGTGGTTGTAACAAATGAGAGAATTTAAAATAAAGTGACCCAAAATTTAAGCTTGGGCTCCTCACAAAAAAAGGCACTAAGTTTACTAAATGCAGATAAGTTCCTTTCTGAACACAGCGGGACAGTCAAAAGATGCAATCTATAATTGGGATCTGCAACACTGGGTAATTTAAAGCCCATCTAATCCCTTCTTTACCTATCTCACAATTTTCATGTTGCTACCACTCTCATTCAGATGTGCAGCATGGCTGATCTTCCTGTCCCCACAGCCTTAAACTCTGTGCCCTGTTTCAGTGTCCCCTGCACTTTGAACTTGGCTGTTTAGGTAGGTTACTTTTATTCCCCCCAATAAAAACTGGATGTATCCTCTGGCATTTTAACCATATATATCTCTCCTTGTGGTTCAACCAGTAAGGAACTGTCTATAGCAAGGGTCTCCAACCTTTTCTGTAATACAACGTACTTATCCTTTTCTGTAATACAACATACTTATGCCCCATGAACATCAACCCCAGGCTACTCACAACTAGCATTCGTGTTGTAATAGGGATCGCATTAAACAGAATGACATTATGGTCACCATGTACAGGAACCAGCAACGATCACCTCAGTACATTAGGAAGGGACACCACCAGTAATGTCAAAAAACATCATCAAGTCGGAATGTTTCTACATAGGAAACACATGACCACTGTAGCTGAAATGTCCATGGCACCAAGGTGATAATATTGTTAATAAGTCTTTCCAACGCAGCATGATTTATCACTCAAATTTCTGATCTAAATATATTTTGGAAATTCTTCCACGTTTTCCCAAATATCAGTTTATG
This sequence comes from Lissotriton helveticus, assembly GCF_964261635.1. Lineage (NCBI taxonomy): Eukaryota > Metazoa > Chordata > Amphibia > Caudata > Salamandridae > Lissotriton > Lissotriton helveticus. The sequence continues at coordinate 519,977,745 of NC_136059.1, read as the reverse complement.
ATTTCAGGCTGTCGATAAATTTTAGCTTTGGAGGCATGCTTTGTAATTTTGGCATACATAATATACCTTCAACCAAGTGCAAAAGCTTTTAATTTAGTAGGCTGGACTGCACGCAGGAGAGCTACTTACAGATAGTAGGCGAGTTACCAGTAGCTCCCAATCTACTCGTTGGAGAGGCCTGTTTTAGACGCTTTCCTGGCTTGTCGGATAAGACTGGTACCTCACTTGGATGGGTGTCAATACACAAAGGCTTGGCACCCACTCTGACTAATGTGTAATGGCTCCAAAAACATTGTATTCTGTTGGTAGCAGTCAAGATATTGTCAAGTTAGCTCATTGGTCCTGCAACTCCATCTCTAAGTTCAGATCTATTGAATGTGTAGATGTGAATTATATTGCCAGGGCCCTGTACTGCCGTAATATTAGCTTCTACAGCGTGTATCAAATTGTAGATTTCCCACTGACTAGGTTAGAAAATCTAAAAAGACAAAGAAGCTAATATTATCACTCCCTTCACATATTTACCTTGTGCTCTCTTCTCATTCGCTAGACTAATATATATGTTTCTGTGTGGTTTTGCAGTCATGTGTTTACCGGGTTCTTCTTTCAGCAACTTCACATCTTTTTCCTGCATCCCTCACAGCAAGCAAGAATGCAGTCACTCAAAATGTGTCTGTTTCTATTCTTTTACTACTGTACGGCGACATCCCTGTTGCGGATATTTTTCGTGTTATTTTTATTGCCACTGTGTTGTATTGTGCTATTATCTTGTAGCGTGGCACGGAGCGAGGCTTAGAATGCACTTTGTGTTCTATTGTGGATTCCAGTTCAGGAGATCAGTTACTGCTGGTGTCCTGGAGAGGAAGCCGTGCTGCCTGGCTCTTACCTGTTTTACCTATCAGCTATTAATAAAGTTCTTGGAAGAAACACCTGCGTGGATCCTTCATTACAATTGGATACGATTTGGATTCAAGCCAACGTGGACAGTGGATCGGAAAAATTGAATTTTTTTAAAAATATTTTTTTTCTTCGTCTGGAAACTCGTTTTAGAAGAGGGCATTATTTGAATTACACTCCACCGTGATTTTACAAAGAAGAGGATCCCTTTACCCTCATTGTGATTTCTACCTTGTTTAAATACTAACTGGACAGGCGATCGTTTCTTGTGAGGGTAGGAATTCCCTACTTTGTTTAGTAGCCGTTGGGAAGAACAGCCATCTGCCGCATTTTTCGAGCAGCGGCAGAGTTCTTTCTTTGCGCGTTCCTCCTCTCTCAGTGAATTCCTTATGTCTGAGTGGGTTGAGCCTGCGCAATACGTGCGAGTGAGACGACTGACATCACCCAGGGTCATGCTGCCTGACATTGCGTAGCGGGCATCTTAAAAACATTTCTCCCTTATTGGGAACTGTATCAGTAGAAATTCTGAGCTGTTTATGTCGTCGGGTCAATTTTGGACGACTAAGTTGAGTGATGTTAATGGATTTAAGAGCTGATAATCCTTGAAACGGGTGAGATAGTCGGGAGACGGCAGTTGGATTTGTTTATTAGTGACATCTTCATTATTTTTTTTTCTTCTCCAACATTTACATCTACTATGCTACGTTTATTATTGCATAGATATTTGGAAATGAACTTCTTTCTACAAGTTTTGAAGATCGTTCAGGGCATTATCATTCACCTTACTCATCATATTTAAGAAAATATTTGACTTTTGTACCATGTTTCTGAATATTACGGGGCATAATATTGTTCTCCCCTAATAACTACATAGCATATATAAATTAAAATCCAGTTACTTAGGTTGTGCATGGAACAAGGAGATCAAGAAGTGCAAGAAGTTCACAAAGTAGAGCAAGTCATAGCACAGCAAAATTTCACCATTAGTCCGCCACATCCATTTTGGGCTTCAGGATCTCAACCGAGTATTAAGTGGCTAGAATGGAAGGACTATTTTGTAAATTACATTAAAGCTGTGAACGAGGCTGGTAAAATGAAACCTCATCAAATGAAAAGACTCTTACTACACTCCCTAGGACCAGTTGGATTAAAAACTTACACTTGTATGCCTAAGATCACAACTGGTGAACAGGTTAATGTATTTGAAGCAGCCTTAAAAGACTTGGACAAATATTTTGCCCCAAAAGTATGCATTGGTGTGGTACGTTCCAAGTTTTTCCAAAGGACACAGAACAAAGAAGAGCTTGTAGACGAGTGGGTGGGTGATCTTAAAAGATTAGCCATTGACTGTAAATTTGGAGATCTACATGATGACCTTATACGTGATCAATTAGTCATGCATAATAATAATTCAGGGATTCAAGACCGTTTATAGGTTAATGGAGATGCACCATTAGAAGATGTTTAGCTGTTATGAGGATAAATGAAATGTCTGGAAGATGCGCTACTGTAGTTAAAGAATCTGCCAAAGATCCTGAGGGAGTCTTCAAAGTACAGAATATGAACAGAAATCAATTTCAACAGACCACAGGCTGAGGTCAAAGTCAATTTCAACAGACCATAGGCCCTGGTCAAAGTCAATCACAGAGGAACATGTGGAGAGAGAGGAAACCAGAGGAAAGGAGGTGCTATCGTTGTGATAGCAAGGAACATTTGGCATTTAGCAAATATTGCCTTGTGGCAAAGAAGAAATTTGGCATTTGTGGGTTAATTGGCCATTTCAGCAAAATGTGCAAAAGGAGAAAATACTTAGTTAAATACATGTGAGATGAAGAGAACTGTAATGGTGGAGTAATGGAAGATGACAGTACTATGTGGGACTGTGTTAAGAGTTTGCAGGGAAAGTTTGTTTTGAATGTTTCAGATGACTATGTAAAAGGGAAACCTGTGTGTGCTAGATATCTATAGGTGGGGTTTCCGTCAAAATGTTTGCAGAATCTGGATCGCCTTATACGATCATAAGTGAAGACATGTGGAAAGAAAAGTTTATAAAGAAAATTGGGCACCAGTTGTACCCTACAGATGTCAACCCCGTAAGTTTCACTGATGAAAAAATTGACACGTTAGGTTTTAGATGGCTGACATTTTTATTCAAAGGCAGGTCACCAAGAGGTAAGCTGTATGTAGCTAAACTTGGTCCATCAGTGCTGGGTTGGATGGACCAAAAGAATTTACACATCATTTTAGACCCAAATAGTGAAGTATTGGTAGTTGATGAAGCCAGTAACTTGGAAAATGTTTTGTTCAGTAGATTTCCTACAGTTTTTGGAAAACTCTTAGGGCATTCAAAGGGTTTGAACACACCATTGTACTTAAAAAGGATGCTGAACCCAACGTCCACAAGGCAAGGGCGATTCCTATGATGATAAGAAAGAATTCGAAGGTTTAATTGATAAAGGCGTGATTGAGGAGGTGGAGAGTTCTGAGTGGATTTCTCCGTTGCTGACTGTGCGCAAAAGCAATAGAAAAATCAGTTTGTGCATTGACTTACGTCATTTAAATAATAATATTGTCATTGAAAAGTTTCCCATACCTAAAATCAACTAAATGGTTTCATCTCTTAATGGAGTAACTTGGTTTTCCACCATTGATTTGTCTGCAGCTTACCATCAAGTCATACTTACTCCTGAGTCTAAGAAACTCACTGCTTTCATAACGCTGTTTGGATGTTACCAATTCAGGCGTATGCCTTCCGGTCTGGCCTCGGCCGCCGCAGTATTTCAGCGGTTGATGCATATGCTGTTTGGCAAAATGAGAGGTGTATGTTTCTTTCAAGATGACATTTTGCTAGTTGCAAAGAAGAACATGATCTTATTCTGAATTATGTTTTGGAGGTGTTACAAAGTGTTGGTTTGACTGTGGAATTTAGCAAGTGTAAATTTGCACAAAGGAATGTGTCGTACTTAGGACATATTATAAGTGAAGAAGGTGTGAGATCCAAACCGTCTTTAGTTAATACAATTGTGGGTTCACCACCTCCCTCAACTAAAGATGAGGTAAGATAATTTTTGGGCCTGGCCGAGTATTGTGCCAAATTCATTGCTAATTTTGCCAGCAAAGTATACAATATATGCGCACTTTTGAAGAAGAATGCCAAATTAGAATGGACTGCAGAATTCAAAGGAGAATTTTCTCAAGTCAAATTTATTTAGAGAAAATTAGTGCATTGAGTAGTGTTGACCCAAACTCTGAATGTTATTTAACAACTGATGCAAGTGATAAAGGTCTGGGTGCAGTTTTATCACAAAAGAGAGTTGATGGTTGTGAAGAAATAATCTTATTTGTGTCCAGATCCTTATCTCCAACTGAGAGCAAATATCCTATTATAGAGAGGGAAGCACTAGCTTGCGCTTGGGCTTCAGAGTATTCTTGTGCTTTTGTTTGGGGCAAACCTGTCACTATTTGCACAGATCACAGACCTTTAGTGAGAATTTTAACTACAGAGGGGAGTGTAGGAGTGTCTGCCAGATTAGCCAGGATTTCAATGAGAATGAAAGAATATGTGTACACACTCATTTATGTGCTTGGAAGGAGAATGTTGTGGCCGATTGTTTATCAAGGTTGCCAATTCCAATGGAAGCATGTATGGATGACCCTTGGGGAAATTTTAGTATTGCATTGATTCAGGATTCTGGAGTACCAACTATTACCAAGGTGGAATGGATGGATGAACAGTGTAAAGATAAGGATTTACAGGCAGTGTATGAACACATTTGTAAAGGTTGGCCTAGAAACGATAGCATTTCTGAAGAATTGAGACCTTTTTGGGAGGTGAGAATGGAACAGAGGACAAAGATTTAATCATGAGAGGTGACAGAGTAATACCACCTAAAAATCTGAGAACTAAAGTTTTGCAGCTGTGTCATGAAGGTCATTTTGGTGTTGTGAGGACCAAATTGGTGGTCAACTGTATCTTTTGGTGGATAGGAGTAGATAAGGAAGTTGAAAGATTTGTAAGATAGTGTTCGGTTTGTTGCTCAGCGGATAAATGTTGACAAACTTTGAGGCCTCCTATTGAGTGAGGGTTTAATCCCTAGCCTACCCTGGAAAGTGGTGGCTGTGGATATTTTTGGACCAGTTGGTGGATTCAGAGATTGTGGATTAGTTGCCATCAATTTATTTTCTAAATGGCCTGTAGTGGATATTGTGGAAAAAGTTGACACAAACATACTTCTTGAATTTTGGGATAAATTATTTGTAATGGAAGGCTTACCTGTTAATATTTTAAGTGACAATGGCGTGCAATTTACATCCAGAAATGCTAAAGAGTATTTTGACAGAGTTGGTATCAAACACAAGACTACTGCCCTTTACAATCCACGTTGAAATGGCACTGTGGAACGGTTCAACCATGTGTTGGAAGGTGTGATTTAAGCGGCATGAACAAACAAATGGATTGGAAGTTTGAAATACAGAAAGCTGTTTGGGCATATAGAGTTACTACTTACTGTGCCACTGGTGTATCTTCTTTTGTTGTGATGAGGGGTAGGAAACCTAGATGCAAGTTTAGTGCCAGCTGGCTTTTGGAAGGTAAGGTGGAACAATGATCTCCCATCAGTGTCAACAAGCATTTACAATGCAACGGTCTCGCCTTTGCAAAAGTTAGAGCTATTGGCATTGTAAATGACAACATTTTTATTTAAGTGTTGGTTTTGACAACAGATAACTAAATGGCATTGTCATTTACAATGCCAACAGCTTAATCTCTCGCAAATGCGACACCTATTGCATTTGCACCTACACACACACACACACACACACACAGCCACACACACACACACAGAACCCCACACACAGAACCACACACACACACACACAGAGCCCCACGCACACAGAGCCCCACACACAAACAGAGCCACACACACACACCGAGCCACACACACACATAGAGCCACACACACACAGAGCTACACAAAACCAGAGGGAAGAGGCAAGAAAAGCGAGCACAACCAGGGAACAGACGCAAGACACAAGAAAAAAATGAGCACAACCAGAAAATGCGAGACCTATTGCATTTGCACCCACACACACACACAGAGCCACACACACAGAAACACACACACACAGAGCCACACACAGAGTTACTAGTTTCAATTACAAAAGCATAAATTACTGGCACTATCAAAAAAGTGTCACCCTTGCAGGGGCGTAGCATCCATCGGTGCAGGTGGTGCAGTGGCACCAGGAGACAGAGGCCTGAAGGTTAGTGGCCTCTTGGTGCACCCAGGCCCACCAGTTATACCCAGTTTTACAGGCTGGACTTGTTGCTAGAGCGGATGTATGTCGTTACAACGCATACTTTTACAACGCATACCTTTGCAGCGCATTTTTTACACCGCAACATCCATTAAAACGCATTCCATTAAAACACATGCCATTACAACGAATTCTTTGAAACTACCTTTACAACGCATTCCACTACAACGCATACTACATTTACAACGCATACCATTACAACGCATACCATTACATTGCATGTATGGTAAGTATTGGATAGTGTAGGGGTAAAAATTACTATTCTAACTCCAGGGGGTGCAACAGTAGGGTAAGTGTTGGATAGTGTAGGTATGCTTTGTAATGGTATGCGTTGTAATGACTGCGTTGTAATGACTGCGTTGTAATGACATGCGTTGTAATGACATGCGTTGTAGTGGTATGCGTTGTAGTGGTATGCGTTGTAGTGACATGCGTTGTAATGGTTGCGTTGTAATGGCATGCGTTGTAATGGATGTTGCGTTGTAATGGATGTTGCGTTGTAAAAGTTTCATTGTAAAGGTAGTGCGTTGTAAAAGTTACGTTGTAAGTGTTGTTTCCCGCTAGGGCTGCATGCGTTTTGTAAGCTCACATATCATTGGCTACAAAGAGGTGTGCGGAGGCTGGGAATGTACCGGAAGATAATCGGCTCAGACTCTCAGAGCGTTAGTGGCACAGCCTGGAAGCAGTTCTTCGGAGCAGCCCTGCCTACATTCATTCATTCAATCATTCTTGATATGCTGGAGCATTTCATGTGTAAAGGGTGGCTTCAAAGCGCTTCCGTCATGGAAGCTCACTAGTCAAGATCTAGTGCACCACAACCCCACCCTCAACTATTAGCCGTCCTCTAGTGCACTGAAAGGCCACATGAATCTCAATAATGCCATGCAGTGCGCATCGTCTGCGTGTAGGGAGTGGGCCACTGTACATCAGCGCTGAGAAGCAGAGTCAATGCACCTTGCTCCCAACAGGTAATGTACTAGAAGCGTCACCTGCAATCAACCCCAACTGGAACGTGCTGTATGCGTCTTCTCAGCACAGTGAAGTGTCACAACCTAACACCGTGCATGGAGACACCGTGAGTGTAGTGGAATGCTGCTAGGCACCTCCAGTGCACCTCGAACATGACATGCAGAATACTACCTCACAGAAGAGGGAACAAACACAATTTAACTCCATTCATGCAGACACTGAGTGTAGTGGAAGGCTCCTAGGCGCCTCCAGTGCACCACATCCAGGCATCCAAACACCGTGATTGTAGTGAAATGCTGCTAGGCGCAACCAATGCACCTCAGCCAGGCATGCAGACACAGTGAGTGTAGACTTGTTTAAATGCCTCTACATTAATTATTCTCTTCAGACAGTACGCGTGGAACAGCGAGTTCCGCTTAAAGATGAAAGCTGCTCGATGCAAATGAACGCATAATAATGCTGCTCTGCGGGAGGCAGCGCCCACATTCCTGGGGTGGACCGGGGTAAACAGGCTCATCCCAGGCAGCCCCGTTCTCCACCTCCACTTCCTTTTATGGGGAAAGTAGGTTTCCGTTGAAAAAATTATTGTGAGAGATCTGTGGCTGCTGGGAGCGCAGGGGTGTAAGAAACTAATCTCAAGGTGAGGTGCCCCTACACGTTGACTCACAAGCACTTCCACTCCCATCACACAGATACACGGAAGCACTTCATTTTAATGAGACTGGGGCGCGCGCGGCAATCTCTACCTACGCGTAGTTCATGTGAAGGCAAGTGCATGCGGGCTTCCGTCGCTTTGTGTATGCAGCTCCAGCTTTAACTAAAGCAAGGAATCCCAGAACATACACAGACCAAAAAGGGGCGTGACCTGACAAATCTTTATCTCCGCCCACTGCTTTATTCTTTAAGGAACTCCAAAGTTACCATCTACAACTATGCGGATGATCTCCAACTTGTCTTTCCTCTCAACACTGCTGACTCTGTGACAGAATTCCAGAACACCATGACACATATACAGAGGTGGATGAACCTTAACCATCTAAAACTTAACCCAGGCAAGACAGAGCTGATCCTGCCTGGGAAAAGTGAATTGAGTTGGGGCCCATGTTTTTGGCCATCTGACATGGGAGCCCCTCCCTTAAAATCCACCTCTGTTAAAAGTCTGGGGGTCACGTTGAGCGCAGATCTCTCTTTGAAAGGACAAGTTGGAACAGTAGTCTCCGCTAGTTTTTTCCAACTTAAAAAAATAAAAAAAATAGCCCAGTTCCTGACACAATCTGCTCTTATTCAGGTAGTCATCGCTCTTGTTCTTTCCAGGCTGAATTTTTCCAACAGTCTCTATCTGGGACTCCCGGTAGGCCAGCTGAAAAGACTCCAGCTTGTTCAAAATCAAGCAGCTAGGCTGATTTGCTGACAATCTAAATGGCAGTCCATCAGGCCTGGCCTGGAAAGACTACATTGGCTACCTGTAAAACAAAGGGTTGAGTTTAAGACTGGATGTATCATTTTTAAAGCTTTGCAGGACCAGGGCCCAAAATTCATCAGGAAACTTGTCTCTAGGTACAACCCTTCATTAAATCTCCGCTCGGCGCACAAAAGCTTTTTGGTTGTCCCTTCCTTTAAGAAAAAACGTCTGGGGGGCAACTGTTTTGACCATCTTGCAGCTACTTTTTGGAATTCTCTCCCCCTGCCTATTAGGCAGAGTCCTGATCTTCTTACTTTTAGACACCTTCTTAAGACTTGGCTTTTTAAACAGGCTTACTGTTAGAGTACTGATTGTGTTGTGTCTCTCTCCGATAGCGCCATGAAGCCTATGGGCATACGTGCGCTTAATAAATGAATTTTAACATAACATAACAAACACGCACACAGCGTTCTCTCCCTCAACAATATACCTCTTACAGCACAAGCTCGCTGCTTCTGCTGCACGGCAGCCAACGAGGGGCTTGTTGTTTGGCCTTTAATAGAAGCAGCTAGTTACAGGGCTGATTTATTGTGGCGATTCATGTAGCGCCAACATGCCATGGTTTAAAATCAGCTTCAAGTTGCTTTGACGTGTAAATCTTTTCTCATCTGCCTTGCGAGGAATGCTGGAGGCAACAACGTGATGGAAAGAGAAGAGGAAACGACTGAATGGGGGAATGAAGCCGACAGCAGGCAGCTTCTGTTATTTGGAATAAAACATAAGGTATGGGGCAGCCGCTACCAGCTCCTGAACTCCTCCGGCTCGCAGGGCACACCGACCACCCACGAGCTGCTGTCCTCAGAAACAATGTGCGGACACCACAAAAACCCCGCTGCGAGGTCGATGCAAATCTTTCAGTATGCAGCTCAGTAGTGCTTCCGCACCAACAGCCTGTCTGTAATGTACTGTTCTGTGTAGAGATAGGGGGTACGGGGTGGAGAGAAAGGGGCACCAACGTGATGGGGAACGGCCAGCTAACCATTTTGTTTTTATGACGGCTTCTCAAACAAGAAACCGAATTCTACATTTCTTCGAAATAATTAAAGAACTACAGAAAGCGAGTTTTTTTGCACACGAGAGCACATAAAATACAGGCCACAAACTTCTGGTTTTGCCACGGGTGCAGCCGTCGCCATTGGCAGGACCCAGCCACCCTCTGCGCCATGGGGTCACACTATGTCCATTCCGCGAGAATTAATAACATGCTTCTTACTTGTAAACAGAGACCCTGACAGCGCGGGGGTGGGGGGCGGGGGCGGAACAAAGACAGGGACAGCGGGAGGGGGGACGGACAGTTTTCAGTGCAGCGCAACATTGTGAAGTTCACCCATGCATGCATTCTCTACTGGTATACGTGAAAAGGTAGGAGTCGAGTAGTTAGAACGTTACCATAAGAACATACTTTACCGAGGGCGTTTATTGTGCGTGTTAATTGGGTGTACGCTCACGCTGTTAATGGAGCGACGACGGTTAGAGGGACTCTCTGGCAGGAATGAAGGATGCTGCAACACTAGTTCCTGGTGCCAAACATCTAACCGTTACTGGTTAATATAACGCGCGAGGTGTTGTGTTTAAATGATTGCTTCTTTTTAACCAATAGAGCCGTTTATTTTAACGACGTTTACCTTTACAATTGCCTAACTCAATTTGGTAAATAAGTTACCTTTCGAAGCTTGGTAATGATAGGTCTAAAAGAAAGTGTTCACGTTGGGGCTAAAGACACGAGCAAACCAACAAAAGCGCACTGATGACGTTTGGGCGGATTCCTCGGCCCCTCTCAAATATGTGGTTGTCACCAAGGATGCGAAAGGTGCAGTGGCACCGGAGCCCATGTAGTTCTCACGGAGTATTGCACTTAGCAAAATGATGCAATCAAAAGCACGTTTTCGCTTGCTCCAAGGCTCATTTCACGCTCACCACGTCACTAACTGTCGCGGGCAATTCCGTGGGAGAGAAAGGAGCTCAAATAGGTCTGAGGGAGTCCCCCGCAGCAGCTGCGAACAATAGATTGTACAAAGCCTCGCACAACAATAATACAAGGTCAGGTTGATAGGACAGCGACGGGCGGCCTAGAACACAGTTTAGCATGGGAATAAAGTTAAAATAAACCAAAATAAGCTCACGGGTTAGTTTAGAGCGGCAACCAGGTGGGCCATCCTATGGTTGTTGAATGCAGGTGTGCATGAGAGTAATATTATTCATAAAGCGCAGCACCAATGCCGAACTCTGTTCTGGCCATTTCTGTTTTCCGGGATCCTGTTTCCAATATAACAGATGGATTGGAAGTGCGGAGCTCTGTGCAGTAGGCCCATCTGCCGTTGAGTGAGCACGTTTTCATAAAACCCACTTTGATATTGATGCATAGGGGCGCTGGTTACACGTGTACAGCCAGTCGCTCGCGGACAAACTGACAGCACGGTACGGGCGTCGTGAGAGGGAGAGAAGTACTGGTAGCAGGCGTAGGATACACTGTTGCTTAAGAGTGATAATTTACGGTGCTCGTTATTTACTGTTAATGTGTGTTCCTATGAAAAGGATGAGATGACGATCTTTATTGTCTGTAGAAAAAAATCAAGTATCCACCGTAGTATCCTGCATCCCAAGTACGGTAATGAATGGAATGGGGGACAACAGATGAAAAAGTTATCATAAACACACACGTTAACCAGATCATAAAGCATCGCCCGCGGGTGGCCTAGTGTTGTTTTCTTAAATATGCAAATTCAAAACTCATCGCATAGGTTTTGGGCTTGGCCAGTCCCCGTTTGTTTCACCAACCACCCTTCACAAATTATAGAGTGCAATTCAGAAAGTGACCTCAAAGCAAGCGTTTCTTCCTAATTAAGGACCGAGTCACACATTGCTGACATTCCTCAGCCGCCCAGGTGTACATGCTGCGTCAAAGGTGGGTTAATAAAGTGAGCTTGCACTACGGTCCCCCGTTAGTTTAGTCCTTCGAGTAACATCACTATCGTAACTGTTGCTTTGAAGTTTTCAGTCAAGTACAGTTGCCCATCTTTCTAAAGAGGGGGTATACGGACTACATTTTAACATCCAATGTCCTAGCAGCCTAAGGTCACATTTTCAAAACAAATAGTTTCAATGTGTGCCATCCGCCCCGCCCATTACATTCTTAAAGACACACACGACAAAGCGCCACTCGACTATGGAGGGTTTAAACTTCCGTTACTTAGTATCTCGGACTCTGCAACAACGAAATAGCATGTCTTTACAGGAACCGCCTTTGCAAGTTTACCAGCGTGAGAAACATAAGTTCTTTCAAATAAAAATAAAACAGGGTCAGGAGTAATTTTATTCTTTATTATATTTTCTTAAATATAACTGGACCTGTCCGGAATTTTCTCAGACGCAAACATAAACAAGCACTCACCCGACGATTTCTGGATGATTTCTTCCGGCGGGCGGCGGTCGGGGGAAATAAGTAAACGCCTACCTCCGAATGACTGAGAGAAAAGGGGCGGGACTTTAAAAAAGACCCAGAAACGCCCACGAATCGCGTAGTGACGGGGGAAAGAGTGATTGACAACCATCTCTTCCAAAGGCTAGCCTCCATTTATGGAGCTAGCCAATGGAAGAGAGAGGCGGGTTAAAGCCCCATACTGTAGATCAAAAGATTTCGCCTGCGCGAGCACTGCTGCGCAGTGCTACGGCCAGGCGAAACCTAAACAGTTTGGAGTTGGTGCACGATAAGAGTAAAGAGTATTACAATAAAAGTCATGGCACTAAGGTTGTACCAGTTAAAATTGGTGATTGGGTTCGCAATAAAAAGACCTTCTAAAATTCCCATGGGTGAGAACCAATTTGAAGCTCCTTAAGAGGTGGTAGAGGTCCTTCGCAATGCTGTAAGACAGAGATGGTAGAGTGTGGAATCTCAAAAGCATTGCTTTTTACTTGGGACATCGCTCAAAAGTGGCGCTTGATATAGCCCTGTGTGCTAAAGACTGGTCAGATTGTGAATGGATTGAAGACTACTTTGATCACAGTGCTGTCCAATCTAGGTTGGCTTCTGACGGGATTCATAATAATGAACTAGTCGAGGGTAACCAAGACACTTTTGGTGCTAGGCAAGAAAACTTGAAAGACACTGTTGCTCCAGAGGGAGCATGTTTTGGGAAAAGTGAGCAGGTGCATTCTAGTATGACTGAACCTGTAAGAGGAAGTGGAGATGTTAGTAATGATGGGAAAAGGAGAAGGGTACTTTAGGGTTGATTGAAGGAATATGGAATGTAACTTTTATTGTTGTTTCTTTTCCTTTTCTCTAGGTGCTTAATTTTAATTGAAGGAATATGTAACTTAATTTTTATTGTTGTTTCTTTTTCTAACCTCTAGATGTTTAGTTTTGATTGAGTTTTTATGCATTGTTATCTAATTCTATTTTATGTAGTAAAGGTGGGGGTGTTGTATTGTGCTATTATCTTGTAGCAGAGCGAGGCATAGAATGCACTTTGTGTTCTATTGCGGATTCCAGTTCAGGAGATCAGTAACTGCTGGTGTCCTGGAGTGGAAGCCGTGCTGCCTGGCTCTTACCTGTTTTACCTATCCGCTACTAATAAAGTTCTTGGAAGAAACACCTGGTGGATCCTTCATTACACACTGGATTAACAACAATTAAATTACAATAAAGGTACATGGATAACCTATTTTTCTTTAATAAAATTTAAATTTCTCGTTCCCAGTCAAGGTGAAATCCATATTGACAACATAAAACCTACCAAGTTGTTTTTCACTGTGGCAAGACTGCCCCTCCTTTTAGAAAAAAACTGGGTTACATTATATCAATTTATGATGCGTAACTTCAGATGGGGGCAGCTAGAACCATGATTCAAAGACTCAGTTTAATAGTAATATAAAATCCAATGTAATGGTCAGATCTGATTTTATATTAGTATTTTTAGAAATGGTACTTTCAGAAAGTCATTTCTCTACAAATGTGCCTTTCTGCCAGTGTCACCAAACTATCAACCACTACGCCGCGGCGCACATTCTGCCGCGGTGCAGCACAATTTGACGCGTGTGCAGTTCGGACTGCCCCCGGCCGCCCGACGCACATGCCCACCGTCCCACGCATGAAAAAGGGTAATGCCTATGCTGTGTTGTGTGTACTGCTATTAGAGTCTAGCCCCTTCCTGAGCTGCTCAGTCACGGGCAGATGTAGCTCACAACTAAGCCTGCCTCTCTTTGTTTTATAGTCCACTTAACTCCAAACCCAGCGGAAGGGCTGAGCTGCCCCAGAACTGGTTGGAGTGATCACAAGGGAAGGTCTGCCCATTAACATTTCCACACCTGAGTGTGCACAGGGGCCTCTGATTGGGGGAAGAAGGGTTCTGCCATGGGGAATTTCGGTAGAGAAGGGCACTGTGGGATAGTTTACAGTAAAACACACTGGACATTCTACATAAAAGGGTAGGATGACTCCTGGGAACTTTTACCCCATTAGTTAGGGAGTGGCCAGAAGTTTCCCTCACCCACAGTCTGGCACTGAGCATAAAAATGGCATCCACAGTATCCATATCAGAACATCCCTGGCCCGTGAAGGATCAGAAAGAGGACTGTTCTGCTGTTTGAAGAACTTTAAGCTAGATTGGATGTCCTTGCCCTGAACCCAGTGCCCCAAAAGAGGCCCCCACTGTCAATTGGCTGACCTCCTATTTGAGCTACAGGGATTCTACAAGCTTTCTGAGGCCTTTCCTGCAACAGCTCAACGGACCAGTTCCAACTAGACCTGCCCTGGACTCTGCTGGAGTGAATCTTGACCCTAAAGTTCTGTCGCCAGGGTCCTGGACCCTTGGCTGGTGTCAAAATGTACTCCTACTAATGTTTCCTGAAACCTGGGACTTAGAAACTTTGGCACCTTTATGCTCTAAGACCCGAAGGGGACAACTTGCCAAGCCTATCCGACAAAGGTGCATAGTGGCTGGGCCAAAGATTCAGGTTACTCCCACCATGTTCTTCTCCGCTGCAACAAATTCAATCCAGAGGGACTTCACAGAGACAATGTCCGCCCTTGCGGAGCCCTCTTTGACTACAGCTTGCAGCCTTGCTCTGCTGGATGAATGCAAGCTTCAAAAATGTGACTGAGTCTTAAGGTAGAAATCTTCACCAGGCGAAGGTGCGAGAAGTATCTAGCAGACAAGCATAGCTGCCGAGGCTTCAGATTGCTGTGTGTAACATTTTTATAATGTCAGTGTAATTATGAGTGACATTTCAACAACTATGAGTGACACTTTCTCCTGAACAAAATCAAGCAATGAAGACAAGGGAAACGTATAAATATTAGAAATTACACCTGTTTGAGCAACAAGAAACTCTAAGAAGATGTTAAAATTGCAGGAAAGCACCAGAAATGGAAGGGCCCACACATAGCTAGGGGTCAAAATTCGGCCACAGGGTGTAATTTATTTTCAAAAAGACACATTGAGCAATTTAATAAAAATCAATTTGCTGATTACAGCATGGAGCCACCTGCTATTATTAACCTGTGGCTGAGAGAAAGTTGCATGGCTAGTCTAAGCACATAACATTACAATACAATGAGGCATGATTGGGGGCTAGAACAAGCCTCAGGAGAAGAGGCAGACGGAGGTACACATAGCCTACCTCTGTAGGCTGTATTATTAAAAAAGACACTTTCTGAGACACTGACTAGCAGTAATCATTCTAAAGCTCAGCGTCTGACCACCCTGGCCGGGGTCCGGTGTGTTGCCGGCGCTATGACCTAAGAGTTCTTGTACCAGTGTGTGTCATGCAGCACGCTGTAAGACTAGTCTAAAAAACACATATGGCACTGAATTGTTTCCTTTAAGATATTCCAGCTATTTAGCAGAAACACGTCTAACCGCCACTAGCTCGGCCCATGAACCGGCGCTACCAGCAAGAATAGCATCCTTAGATGACTCCCAGGGAGCTTCTATGCCTGAACCAGCTGCGGTGCCTACTGCTTTGCTAGAGAACATACTTTTGTCTTCAAACTGCTTGCTTCTGCCCACTGGATACCACGCCCTCCTAGCTGTCCTGCCTGCAGCTGCCTAGGACTCACACAGTTTGTGGGGCTCTTTGTGAACTTGCCTTGCCACCTTGCACCAACCCCTGGCTAGACTCGTAGACTTGCCCTGGTTGCACTGTAGTGCTGCTCTTCATCTCTCCCACGGAAGCACCAAAATTAAATATGCCTGCTATGATCCCCCAGCCAGACCCCGCTTCGCACCTGACTGGGAATAACCCCTGCAATCATGCTCTATGTCGCACCCCACTCCTGGCTGTGCACCACTGAACGCTACTGGTGCCTGTCCTGGGAGCCCCGGCGCCCGACTGCTGCTGTCCAAAGTTGTTCGGCCTCGTGGAAGCTATAATGAATGCACCGCTAGCTGCAACAGTATTAAAAAAAATTACGTTGGTCGTCTCTCCTAACATTTAATAAATTTGATTGAGTTATTGTGACTGACAACTAGTTTAAATTAATGTGATCGTGTAATTGTGACTGACAACTAGTGAGTGACTGGTTCACTTACAGTGTTTGTCTTCGCACTCTTCTCTTCCCCCAGGCTAAGGCAGCGTGACTCTGCACCGGTGACGACAGGCCCTCAGCCTCCTACCGTGCTCTCTTGACTACAACATGTTGCCTCGTGTTGGCCGGCCCGGCTGCCAGCGTTACCATTAAGCTCCTGAGCCTCCCCCACATTGCGGGCGGGCTGGTTGGGCAGGGCAGGTCTGAGTGACTGGTGCGAACAGCAGAGTGCTGTGGGGCCGAGCAGCACCATGATTCCTGGCCGCCCGCAAACAAGTGAGTGACACTAGGCATATGGGCCAGTGTGCAGCAGAGGGAGTCCTCACAACATTTAAAACCTCCCGGCTGCACTCTCTGGAAGGAGGAGGCAATGTCATGTCCTACTGTGAATCAAAAAAGATACATTGTAACAGCACTGGCTGTCACTCTCTGAGGCTGAGCCTAAGTTGCTAGGAGGGCGCGGCCCAAGCCTACATGGGCAGCCCGTGCAAGCACTGAAACGCGCCGCCAGCTGCAGCACACTGTTTACATTGCACGGTCTGTGAAAGCTCTGAGACTGTGCATTATGCATGACAATGCATTTCAGTGCAGTGATGCGGAGCACCACACTGAAATGCCTTAGTCTAACGCCTGATGCGTGATAATTGGCAGGACTGGACAAGGGACCTTCCTTGGGCACCAAATTTAAATGTCTCCCACTCCGAGCTTTCCCACTAAAACTCAACAGCTTCATCGAGACCTAGTCCAGTGTCTACCCGATGATAAGAAGAACCTTAAACTGTATAATTTCATTGCTCTGGTTATACTTATTACATTTTTTGCATTTTGGTGTAATGTTTTAAAGCAAAATTAGTTTTGGAATTTTCCTATGTTGTGGTTTCACTTTATTACTATTTGAATACTGCATAAATACTTTATACATTAAGTTAAGCCTGACTGCTTTGATTCTAAGTTACCAGAAGGTTAAGAACAGGTTTATTTAGTGACTTTTATGGTTCACCCTGACATGGATTGTGATTATTATTTGAGGTGGGTACGCTCCATCCCCCAACTAATACTCCAATTCCACACACTTGCCATGTAGGAAAATCCTATTTTTATATATTTATTAAGTCGCCCCCAAAATGTGCCTCACTAGGTAGGTCTTGCCAGACTTTAGTGTGAACAGACCCAGCTGTAGGTTGAAATCTTTACATCCCATCTCTGCATTGGGAAATACTAGATAAATGTATCAAAGGCATTGCATACTTCATTTTAAAAATCTGATTTAATTATGAAATCTGATATTTTTGTAATTTAAATAGAAAAATAACTTTCTAAAAATGTACTTTAGAGTGCATGAGCCAGAATTGGCATGAAATTAGTTCTACCATAGCTCACACTTTCAGGGCTGGAAAACACATCCTTGGCTGGGGGAATTAACGACTCTGGCTTGGAGGCCAATAGCCTACCTCTGAGCCACATAAGAGCAAATGGGAAGTGAAAGCTGACCGCTTATCAGGGTTTAGCCAACTAGGAATGGACAGCAACAGTTAGTTGAATGAAGGGCAGCTATAGCACTAACTCTTGACTTGGAAATGCCAAAGAGGGCTTCTCTTATTCATTCCCAGGACCCTCCCAGACAACCATGCTCCAGTCACGGTTGGAAACCAGAGACTCCTGGGTAAATTTACAGTAAGGTAAAGACAAAGTGCTGCACAAGGAGGTGGAGGTACTGCATGAAAATGGTTAGGATTGGGTGGTAGAATTTCTCTAATCACTGGCTACTGCATAGGATAAAGTTGGCACCTCAACCACCACCACCTCAGAAAACTCCTGTACCTGGGAAGCCTACACCTGAAGAAGAAAGCTCTGCTGGAAGACACCATATAGTGGAATAAGAGGTTTATCAAGTTGGTATGGGTACCCTCTGACAAAACAGAACTCCGTTCCCAACAACTACTTGCATAAATCTACGTAAAAATGTGCTCCAAATACAATCCTACATTGTTGAAGTCAGCTTGTGCAGTTGAAATCATGACATTTCAATTAACTTTATTAAACGCAAAAATATGCTCAATTTCGTTTGCAACTTTAAGAATCGAAGTGATTGACCACATTTCTCCTAAAAACCTATAATTGGAAACAAAACCGTGTTCAAGAGGCTGGGAGAAAAAAAACTAGTTTATTTGTGAGGTACAATTTTCTTTGCATCCAACATCATTTATTTGAGATTCCTAAGTGACCAGAAGAGGAAATAAGTGACCAACACTAGGCCTAATCAACACACAGCGCAGACAGTGCTCTCCACAGAGGGTGGCGGCTCTAAAACTTGGAGTTGCTTCCTGCCAAGAGCAGCGGGGGAGAGCGGTGCCAGCAGCCTCGGAGCTCAATGCTCGGCGCGCGCACTGCTCGCCTCAAGGAAACTACCAGAAGGACTTGTGTAAACGTTCCAACGAAGCTTGTTACGATCATCCATAAGACAAATAAATCACATATATAGTAACGTTTGCTATGAGGGAGCACACTTACTGTAAACGTGCTCCGAGGAGCAGTCCAGTAAAAAGGCCGGCACCCAAATATGGCAATGTTCATGCGCCGCGCCGCGCGTGCGCTCGAGACCCTCGGCGACCTTGACTGTCCCCGTGCCTGGCGCACAGAGCATCTTTGGCTGCAAATGAGTCCGCACGTGCCGACCACAGCTGTGCGGCGCATCTGAAGCGAGGCTACTCAGTTTAGCACCTTCAGGTTTAGACACTTTCCATGCCACAGCCTGTGATGTCACTGGGAATGTGTTGTTCTTGTCACATGAGTTGGAATCGCTTACATGTCATCTTCCAAACTTTTTTCCACGCCTGCAAGGCCCTCTCCCTGCACCTCCCTGACACTCCCTCTTTAAATAGGTTAAGCCCATGGCGTTCGCTTCTTTCCAATTCTGAAGTAATTTAAATATGGGTATGTTGTCGGACAAAATACCAGCGTAAATAAATTCCAGCAGAAATGGTAGGAACAGAGAAGCGAACTGGGAAGAGTAAATAATTGACAATCACGAGTCATTAATAAACTCATGCAGTCAAAAAAATTACAATTTCCAATGATGCGACTTTTTATATTAAAATGTCTGTTGGGGAAAAATGTTTGATTACCTTGAATTTGCTGTACAATAAATAAAATGACTCGTAGGGTGGGTTCAACATCCACCAGTACAAGGACACAACATATATATCCATCCTTGGCTGCTCTGCTGCTGAAAATATAAGTGAGGTCATCAGACATGAGGTCAGATCATGGAAACTATCCCCGAGTCTACTGGCACAGCGCAGGAGGCAAACATAGCAAGTGACACCAACAAAACCTGATCTGGGTGACGTTCAAGGAAGCCAATGGTATTACAGCACAGAAAACTCCCCTCGACTGTGCAATAACAAAACGAAATCCACTGAAATGGTGTGAAAACACTGAACGTCGAGGGATTTGGAGGGAAATGTCATTGGTGTGAGCCAGGGCTCACCCACAGACTAACGGGACAGCCATTAGGGCAAACAGATACGATAAAAGCAGAGTTTATGGCTTCCATGCCCAACTTTTTTTTTTTTACCATACCAAGAAAGTCAAGTGAGAGTTTGAGTGAAAGAAAAAACAGAAAAGGATGCTGAAATTGAGACGCATTGTAGGAAAGAACTGCTTTCCACTGCTATCAACAATAGGGGCATTTAGTAAAATATCTCCTGGACATTCTAAATCGAGTTCAGCGTGCTTTCTAATCTTTTCTGGATTTCCTGCTTCTCCTTTGCAGCAGTTAAAAGTTACGGGAGCGAAGAAAAGAACAAAGTTGCATTCAGCCACTCACAATCACAGTGCACAACAGCTGCACCCTGCACACTTCCATTCGGGAAATAGATGAAAGATGCTCTCTCCGAAGCCACGGAACCCTTTTTCCTTAAAGTGTGACGGACACTGCTCTCAACACTGCCCACTGCAGCTTTCCCTGCCAATCCATGCCAATAATAACAAAGCCTGAACGGCAGCCTATCAGAGACTCTGGAAGGATAATGCCAGCTATTAGCGAGCGATTATTAGCAATCAGTCATTCGCCGTTTCTTGTGACAGGACGTGCCTCTGCCACTTGTCTCACACAGCCACACTGGTGCTTCAGAACTGAAGGTCAAGGCTAATGAAGGGCGGGACTGAGCGCCCATTATTGGCTGAATGAATGAAGATTGCAGGCACTCTTTGGTGATTCCACTCACAGGCTGCAGAAGAGCACTCCCCAGACGCAATGAGAGCCGTGGCAGTAATGGACAGGCTCTAAGGCCGGACGGTGGGTGACCCGCCCGAGGGAGGCACTCACCGTTCTTGCTGATGTCTAGCTCCCTGAGGTTGATGAGGTTGGCGATGGACGCTGGCAGCGCGGTCAGGTCGTTGTCCGGCAGGCTCAGCTTATGCAGACACTGGCAGTTAAAGAGTTGCTGTTGAAGAACACAAAACAGGCTGTTAGCACGCGCTTCTCTGCACTGTCTTTATTCACGCACGCACGCACATGTATTAAAACAGTATTTTTTAGCACACCAGGCAGGTAGGTAGCAAATGATCTTCAGGGTCAGTGCATATACTTACAATACGGGAAAGGTTAAAACTACAGTTAATCTTGAGTTTTCATTGTGTATGTAAACATCTTTGAACTATAGCCAGGGTCACTGGGATTATGCGATGGTGCGGCTGTGGCGATTTTCACATAATTATACATTTGCCTCATAATTCATCATCTGCAGCATTATCTGGAGATTTTAACAAAAACCATTTATTTTTACTTCAAACGGTTCAAAAGTTACTAAAATGCAGCGCCACGTGTTGATGGGCAGTGGAAGGCCCTTTATCAAAGCTGCAATTGTCACATTTCTGTTGCTTATAGGCTACCTTTGGGTGTTAAACGAGTACTAATGAGGTGCAACTAATACCCAGTAGTGTTGGTAAGTTAAAAAAATGATGAAATAATGAAGTAATACTATTACAAAATATGCTGCGTTATGCCGTATAATTGTCCTTTTCTTGCCCTATGATTTTACTGAACCCTGCTGCATAATTTGGCCCTCTTCTGCCGCACAATTCCAGTGTCCCTGACTGTAACAAACAAGTATAGCTGAGTGGACAAATTACTAAATGAATATACATTTTCTTCTGCACATTTAAGGTATCAAACTATGCTGTTACCACTGTCACATTTCTTTTATATACATCCTCTACTTTTCTATCATCTTATAAGTGCCTATATTTCTTTTATTTCATCTATTGCACAGCATTTGTATATTTCAATATTTCACCCTTTTATTAATCATTTTATAACAATCAAGCTGTATTAAAACATGTCTTTATCCTTAACCCCTTCTATGCTGATGACGGCCCCTGTCCGTCATGCATCACGGTGGGCGTGTGCTGATGACGGCTGGGGCCCGTCATGATCCTGCCCACTCTTAAAAACGGCCGCAGATGCGCAGAATCACGGCCACGCCCAAGGGGTTAATGCATAAAGTCCTTGCATAATGTTCATAGCCCAACACCCTTGTTTTGGTGTTCATTAATCATAGGAAGTCACCAATAGAAAAATGAAAAGGTAAACGACTCATTTAAAGGAAATATGACGAAATGGAACGTGTTGCCTCTCCAGAACAATAATAATCTATTCTTAAGAAGAATTTGTTTATATTATGTTCTAAGCTCATGTTCTTAGAGGGTTAATGGGCACCCCTATATACTACTGCAGGCATTTAAACTCCCAGAAATGGACTTATGTGGCGATGGCGAAAATGCATGACACACCGCGCTTCACAATGGCCTCTACCACTGATGTGCTAGGCCCTGTTCACTTCAACAGGAGATAAAGGCTGAATCTTTATTTGGGGAAATTAAAATACCAACATGACAGCAAAATGGGTATAACATTATTAACCAAAGACATAGCAATATACAGGAATTTTGGAGAAAAAAAGTCTGAATCTCAAGTTTCAAGCCACAGAGTATACCATATGTACTTTGGGTCTTGCGTCAAACGCTGGTTGCGGGCAGTAACTGTAAGGTGCAATGCCATTTACCATTAATGAATTGGGGTCCCCGTTGACTTCCAAATACCAAGTTACTCCACTCCCTCTTTACACGCGTGTGCACTAGAGATGGCGAAGTCAAGCAGTTAGAAACTGCTGCCCAATTTACCACAGCAAAAGACACACAAAGGCAATGTTCAGTCAAAAAAATACATTTTGAAAGATTCAGATAGGCAAAATGCAGCACAAAAAATGTTACGCATCTGGAAAAAAAAGATGCTCAAGCCTTCTGGAGCTAAAGCACCAACACCAATAATTGCAGTATTGACTATGCACACAATAACATAATATATTTCAGTCGTGTACATTTATAACACACAATTTTTAGAGAAAGCCAAAGTCAACAAACAACAAGCCCAGTGTTTGATTCAGCGGTGATTTTGGGAAGATTTAATGATTCCACACCAGCCGACACGTGTTTCGTCGCGTGGGAACAATATCACCGCGACTCATCAGGGCTGTGTTAAAGGTAATATGGCCAATAGATCGCTCTACCGGTTATATTTCCGACCTGGCATGGCCCGTGACCTTGTAGATGATTATCTTGAATGCGCGTTATTCCGAATAATGAAAAAAGTCCTTTCAAAAGTCCCAGTCACTCTTCAATACCAAAGGACGTCTAGTTTTCTGAACGTGGAGAGTTAGCTCCGGTCAAGTAATTAGTGTGCTTGTATCCTGGGAGAGGATCAAGGTTAGGTCTCCATTATTGCGGGTAAGCACCTGATCGTCCCGATATAGGTTCGTTGGACGTAAAGCAGCCAGTACTCCCGGGTCACTGTGTTCCAAGTAGCGGAGTACTGGCTGCTTTACGTCCAACGAACCTATATCGTTATGTATACCCACTGTTCTCTCAATAATTTGGTGTCCAGTAAGGATTATGTTACTTACCCTGTAAGCATCTGTTCATGGCATGTAGTGCTGTAGAATCGCATGCTTTGCATACTTCTACATCTAGTGTTGGATCCGGATGTGTGCAAGTTGTTTTTCTCCAAAGAAATCTTTCAAGTTTCAAGATGGATTGACTCCTCCTCTTGGTGATAATTCACATAGGCATCGACTCCATTGTTAGATTGTCTTCCCGCAGGCAGGTGAGAATGGAGTGTAAGCATAGTGAAGAGATGTCCATACGTAGCAATAGAAGTAAAGGAACCTGCAACAGCCACATGTGTCCAGAGAGGAGGGTGGGCACATGTGAATCTACAGCACTACATGCACAAACAGATGTTTACAGGTTAAGAACATAAGCCATTAGAGGTATGTGTATCGGTAGATACATATGCTTTGCATAGACTATAAAGTAGTACTCCCCATAGTGGCGGCTAATCGCTGGGTGTTGCAGTTGTTTGAAAGAGTGTACGTAGCACTGCCTGTCCTACATTAGCTTGTTGGTGTGCTAGAACATACACACAATAATGCTTTGTGAAGGTGTGTGGTGTGGACCATGTAGCTGCTTTGCAAAGGTCAGCTAATGGAATATATTCCAGGAAGGCCATGGAGGTCCCTAGTTTAGAAGTTGAGTGTGCTCTAGGTGGTGTTGGTAAAGTTATGTTGGCTTTAATGTAACAAGTTTAAATGCATTAGAATATCCATCTGGTGGTTCCAGATTTGGATATAGGCTTTCTTTTTTGTGGTGGTGAGAAGGCTATAAAAAGGTGCTTTGCTTTCCTAAAAAGCTTTTGTTCTGCCAATGTAGTACATGATGGCTCTTTTGACATCTAATATATGTATAGCCCTTTCTGCAAATGAGTCTGGTTGTGGGGAAAATAAACTGGCAACTTAATTGACTGGCTGAGATAAAAATGTTAGGCGACCTCTGGGAGGAAATTTGGGTTGGTGCAAAGGACCACCCTATCTCTGTGGAGTTGGAAGAATGGTTCTGCTAAGGTTATTGACTGGAGCTCACTAACATGTCTAAGTGATGTGATGGCAATAAGAAATGCTAGCTTCCATGACATAAATTGGAGGGGGCAGTTATGTAAGGGTTTGGATGGAGGACCCATGAGTCTTGTGAGAACAATGTTAAGATTCCATGAGGGCGCAGATAGAAGCCGAGGTGGAATCGCTCTTTTAAGCTCTTCCACGAAGGCCTTAATAACAGGTAATTTGAATAATGTAAATGTGGGTGTACTTGTAAAGCGCACTGCGACTCCATGGAGTATCCTGGCGCTGAAGACCGCTGGGGAACCCGTCCTGGTTTTCCCTGTGAGATGGTCCCTTTCTGGGTATCTCCAAGGTGACACCAAGCATCCCCGGTGTCTGTGGGGGGCCGTTGTAGAGATGAGGCAAGCTTAATGCCCAGAGTTGCCAAGTGTGTTCCCTGGTTAGAGTAGGCACCGAGGCGAGAATTATCGAGTCCGTTTTGACCCTGGTCCACGACCCTGCCGCGTCGGGAATTGAACCCTGGTCCTGGGCCGTTCTCTGCTTACGGGCCTGCCGCCTATTACCAGTGAGCCACACCACTCCACTGAGAGGTGTTGTCTGTTTTGGAGATAGGCAGCTTTTGCTGCAAGGTGTAAGCATATGGATGTGAAAGCGAGACCAGAGAACTGTAAAGGCAGCAAGTAACAGATTATGTTTTGTATAGTGGCATTGAGTGGATTCATGTGTTTATTGTGGCAGTAACAGACATATCTTTTCCACTTGGTTGCGTACCAGGCCCTTGTCGTGGGCTTACATTTTCTTTGAAAATGACAATACATTCTGGTGGAAGATTGAGATATTGAATTCTATGACCTCAGGAGCCATATCACTGAGTTTGTTGTTTTTGGAATTGGGTGCCCGATTTCTCCATGTTTCTGAGTGAGAAGGTCCAGCCTGTTAGGTAGGTTCTGGTAGGGAACCACTGAGAGTTCTAGTAGTGTTGTGACTATGGCTGGCACGCCCATTTAGGGGCTACTAGTATGAGAGATGTTTACCCGAGTTTCTGAACCTGAAAGGGAAGGAGTGGGGGAAAAGCATAGGCAAATATCCCTGACCAATTCACTCATAGAGCATTGCCCTTGGATAGTGCATGTGGGAACCTGGAGGCAAAGTCTGGACATTTCGCGCTGTCTGTTGTTGCGAACAGATCTATTTATCAAAATCCCCATTTGTGGAAGTAAGGGAGGTGGACTCCTGTTGCATTGGGATATGATAATCCTATGTTTTTGTTTAGCATTTCCCACAGATAAGGTTGTACTTGCTGATGTTGAAGGTGAGATTTAGTGGGATTGACAGTGACTCCCAGTTGGTGAAGGAGATCTATGGTTGCTTGCGCGAAATGCTGGCATAGATGAAGAGCCAGTCGTCCACATAAGGGAAAACATGGATGTTTTGTCTTTGCGGATGTCTGCTACACCGGCTAAACAGTTAATGAATACCCGTGGTGCAGTAGTGATTACGAAGGGTAGGACTTTGAATTGGTACGGTTTACTGCTATTACAAACCTGAGGTATTTGCGATGAGCTGGGTGTACTGGAATATGGAAATAGGCGTCTTTTAGATAGAGGGCAGTGAGAAAGCTGCCTTGTTGAAGGAGTGGGATCACATCTTGGGAGTGTGACAATATGAAAGTGCTGACAGGAAGAAGTGGCTTTGAGGTCTTAGATCTAGAATAGGCCATAGAGTTTTGTTCTTTTTGGAGATAAGGAAGTATAGGGAGTATACGCCTGATCCTTGATGGTAAAGAGGGACAGGTTCTATTGCTCTTTTGAGGAGAAGAGCTTGAGCTTTCCCTTTGAGCAGTGTTTGATGTTCCGGTGATAAGCTGTGGGTGCGAGGTGGTATGATGGGACACGTGGTAATGAGCTCCAGACAATAGCCATGTTGGATAATGTCCAACACCCACTGTTCAGATGTTATTGATTGCTATGAGGGTAGAAACTGTTGGAGACGCCCCCGACAGGTGTTTACAGATGGTGGAGAAGGTGAGGGAAGTCACTGTTTGTTTGCGGGTGTTCCCCCGCGTGGGGAAGCACCTTTGCCTCTACCTTTAGTATTGTTGCCCCAATAGGAGCCCCTGTAGTAACCTCTGGGGGAGAAATAATGACTTAGGCCAAGATCCCTCTCTGCTTCAGCTGGGCTTGAGAAATGTCTCCTCGTGGCTGACTAGTAATGCCCTGAAGCTAAACGGCACTAAAACTGAGGTGCTCGTTCTGGGTAATAACCCTGAGCTTTCGGGAACTAAGCATTGGCTTGACACTGGGCCCTTTGCCTGTCTCTGTCTCCAAAGTCAAAAACCTGGGCTTCATTATTGATAAAAATCTTTTCCTCAAACCTCATGTGTCCAGGGTCACCTCATCCTGCTTTGCTGTTTTTATTCAATACGATGGAACGCAGTAGCCCTGCCTAATAACTCCTGGTATATGGTACAATGGTAGAATCATCCGGAGGTGAGGGGTGTGCTGGGTATAAATCAGGGTCAGTTTCCCCTGAAGGGTCTATGTAATATGCATTCCAGGGGTCATTTTGTGGATATGTACCAAGTGTGCCATCCACCATATTTTGTCCACCTGTGCGATCACCGGGGGATCCCTGAAGTGATATGTCTTGGGGATCCTCAACAGACTGTGGGGGAGATGATGAGTCAGGTGGTGGGGGTGGGGAGAGTGATGAAAGTGTGGAGAATGGGTTCGACCGGAACCTCAACATTTGTTTTCGGCTTGGAAGCGTTTGGTTTGGAGTTGTGTTTGCGTTTCGGCGCCGAAGTTCTGCTTGGAGCCGAACCAGAAGACATGAAAGGTCGGCTTGGTACTGGTGAGCGGATAGGTGCTGATGCCCAAAGCTTTGGCTAAGGCTAGTGTTTCTTAGCCGAGCAAGAGGGCAGGGCTTCAGAGACAGCCGCCCGGTGCCAACCATGGCCATAAGGCAGTGAGGTCCGATACCTCTTTTTCTAGGTGTTGGGTGTTTTTAATTGTGTTCCACCCTGAGCTGAGAGGGCAGGGGATACAGTACTCACAGCTTCAACCTCAGTTGTGGTTTTTTGTGATTTTGAAGTCCTGAACATGCTTTAATGGAGAATTCTTCCTTCTCCACTACGGAAGCCTGTGGGTGTTCTTCTCCGATGTCGTGGTGGCCGAAGAGGTCAGGAGTTTCGGCGGTGGCTTTCCGCTGCATTTTCGAGCCAGCGTGCTCATCGATCCCAGAGTCTTTTTAGAGCAGAAAGGTCAACATGCCTTGCAATCTGCTTCCCTGAGTTCCGGTGACCAACACAGGTTACAGACTTGATGGGAGTCGGTCCATGGCTACTTTGCATAGGAGCATGAGCTAAAAACGTACAGGCGTCCGTTCCACCACCAGGAGGACCGTTTGCTTAAGACCTAGTGGAGAGTAATTTTGAAGGCCCCAAAGGACGAGGCCCTATAGGGGCCGCAGTAGAAGCGCACCAATCCGACAGGCGATTGTCCCTCGTGCTCAGCATGGTAATGTGATCAAAAACAATAAAGGTGCGGGTTAGAGTGGATTGGAAATTGAAAAGAAATCCGTACAGTCTCTTCCAGGAGCGAAAGCACATACGCTCGAACCGGACGGCGGAAAGAAGAGAGAGGATGGGAAGAGGATGCAGCCTTACAGCTAGAGCGGTCCACCTCGAAGCTGGGGGAACTGGGTTCGAGTCTCGGCATTGACACTCAACATCCTGTGATTCTGGGCAAATCACTTAATCTCCAAGTGCCCAACAAAAAAATTAATGTGTCCATCTGTAACTATACTGGTGCTCATGTAAAGCGGTCCGATACCTGATATTTTTGGGTCTAGTTCGCACTATATAAAACTAACAAAAAACAATCTAACAATGGAGTCGATGTCCATGAGTATTATCAACAAGAGGCGTCACCTCACAGGGCAACCATAGCTGGTTCAAGGGATTCCCTTTTTAGGTCTCGCCTGAGCCAATTCGCTTGCGCATTGCTCCGGCGAGATTATAGTAAGCGGAAAAGAAAAGTCTACCAAAACGGCTGCGGATCGCATACAGTTCATGTGATCTATGCGCGTGCACACCATCGCCAGCCACATAACACACTACCATTTGTCTGTGCCTCGGCAACAGACTTCAAAGGAAGCCGCTCCCCCGCATCAGACTTCAAAGGAATGCGCTCCCGAACTTGCTGGCCTCGCTCTCGTGAGCCTTTATTTACTTGTTTTCATGGTCTGTTCTTCATCCAGCTCTCTCTCCTTACCTCTGTTTCTTCCCCTCTCTCTCGCTTTCCACCTTGTTGTTTCATATTGTTTGCCCTGGCTCTTCTCTTCCATACAGACTCACTTCTGTTGCTCGCTGCTTTTGCTCCTAGCTCGCTGCTTTTGCTCCTATGAATATTGGCCTATCTCCAACCTCCTCCCTCGCTGATCTTGGATCTCTGCCCCTCCTCCTCTTTCCTCTCTCCCTCGCCTCTCCCGCGCGTACTGTTCCTGTCTCCTATTCATTCATCTTCCTCATCCAATTTACCACCCTCTCTTCATCTCGCAGACATACTTCCATTCTTGGCTAAAAAAATCATTGTAGTATTGATCTGTGCCTACTCGTCTCTCTTCATAACACCTCCCATGCTTTGTTAATCAATGTTATATACATAACGAGGGTTATGTATACAGGTCTATTAAGAGGATACCGGTGCAAAAATAAATACATCTCATCACCACAGCCGACCTTCTGTGTCCTCTCACACCCTAATGTGCCTTGAGACCACCAGAGCCTGAAGTCACTCGTTTTTACTGTTGTAGTGCTTAGCTTAGCCTTCATCCTGTGATGTAACAATTCATTATATATGGCGTGCAGAGACAAGGTGCAAGTATCAATTTTTAGATTATACTTGATTTACCAATGCCAATAATATTCCTATTTCAAGGATAGCTGGGGGTTCAATCAATGATTTCCTTTTTCCCTTAAACATTTTAATATTCTCTATCAATGCCTGATAAATGTCCTGCTTACTTAACTGTACACACATACACCCACCACACACACCCCCACACACATACAACCCCCCAAACACAATCCCACAGACACAGAACCCCAGACACACACACAACCCACACACACAACCCCTCACACACAATCCCTCACACACACACCACACACACACCCACACCACACACACACACCCCACACACATGACCCCCCACACACACAACACCCCCACACACAACACCCCCACACACAACACCCCCACACACAACACCCCCACACACAATCCCACACTCACAAAACCCCACACACAACCACCCACACACAACCCCCCACACCCACAACACCAAATACACACACATCCCTCCACACCCACACACACACACACACCACACACACACACACCACCCACACGACTCCTCCCCCACACACACACAACCCACCCACACACAACCCCACACAAACAGAACCCCAGACACACACAACCCACCACACACAAGACCCCCCACACACACAACCCCCACACACAACCCACCACACACACAACCCACCACAAACACAACCCCACACACACACACAACCCCACACACACACACAACCCCACACACACACACACAACCCCACACACACACAACCACACACACATAGAAACCCCGACACACAAACTCCACACACACACAACCCCACACACATAAGCACACACACACAAGCACACACACAAGCACATTCAACCAACCATACACACAACCCCACAACCACATACACAACCACAAACACAACACACACAACCCCACACACAGCCCCACACACACACAACACACACACAAAACACACAACACACACACCACACAATCACTACCACACACACAACCACTACCACAACCACAACAACACACACAACCATCTTTCTATCTATCTATCGCCCTCACTCTATCTATCGCCCTCATTCTATCTATCGCCCTCATTCTATCTATCGCCCTCATTCTATCGCCCTCACTCTATCGGCCTCACTCTATCGCCCTAACTCTATCTATGCACTCTCACACACTCTGCACCCTCACACACTCTGCACCCTTACACACAATTACTGAATACAACATACACTCCACACAATACCACTCAGTGGTACATAATTATATGCTACATAATTACACTGCGCTCAAAGCAACTTACACTCCACATACCACTCAGTGCCACATAATTACACACCACATAATTACACTCTACTGAATGCAACACACACTCAACACCATACCACTCAGTGACACATAATTATATGCTACATAACTACATGCAACATACACTCCAAACAATGCCACTCAGTGACACATAATTAAACGCCACACAATTACACTCTACTGAATACAACATACACTCCTCATAATACCACTCAGTGCCACATAATTATATGCTACATATTTACACTGCGCTCAACACAACATACACTCCAAATACCACTCAGTGCCATATAATTACATGCCACATAATTACACTGCACTCAATGCAACATACACTCCAAATACCATTCAGTGCCACATAATTACACGCCACATAATTACACTGTACTCCATGCAACATTCACTGCAAATACCACTCAGTGCCACATAGTTAAACGCCACATAATAACACTGCCCTCAATGCAACATACATTCCAAATACCACTCAGTGCCACATAGTTACACACCACATAATTACACTCTACTGAATGCAACACACACTCCACACAATTCCACTCAGTGCCACATAATTAGATGCTACATAATTACAATGCACCCAATGCAACATACACTCCAAACAATACCACTCAGTGCCACATAATTACGTCACAAAATTACACTCTACTGAATATAACATACACGCCGCACAATATCACTCAGTGCAGACATAATTATATGCTACATAATTACACTGCGCTCAACGCAACATACACTCCAAATACCACTGAGTGTCACATAATTACACTGCGCTCAATGCAACATACACTCCAAATACCACACAGTGCTACATAAGTATATGCTACATACGTACACTGCGCTCAACGCAACATACACTCCAAATACCACTCAGTGCCACATAATTACACGCCACATAATTACACTGCACTCAATGCAACATACACTCCAAGTACCACTCAGTGCCGCATAGTTAAACGCCACATAGTTACACTCTATCTATCGCATCACCACAGCATCACTCAAGGGCACCACAACATCACTATGCGCTACCACAGCATCACTCATCGCAACCACAATATCACTCAGCGCCACCACAGCATCAATCTGTGAAACCATTCAACAACAACTGGTTCAAATATGTTCTCTCAATGTTTCAAGCTTTATTACAAATGTCACAAAAAGATGTTAATATTGCACTTCTGTTCTTGGATTTTCGTCACTATAAAATACACTGAACATAATCTTCACAAAAGTTGTTTACAAACGTTTAAGCTATTGCCATTATAAATTAAAATAACTTTTGAGTATTAATTATTTAAAAAAATTAAAAGCAATTGTTATTTGTAATATCAATACATTTAAGTCACGTAAATGCAACACATATTGCATTACAAATGCTATAGGTGTCACATTGGCGAAAGTTAAATGTATTGGCATTGTAAATGACAAAGCTATTAATTTCGCTATTTTCAAAACCAACACATAAATAAGAAATTTGTCATTTACAATACCAATAGCTCAAACTTTCCTAATGCGAGACCTATTGCATTGCAAATGCTTGTTGTAAATGGATTGGAAAACTCTCCTTTGAAAGCTATATGTAATATCCCTTTTATTTTATTCCTAAAAATCAAACGTATAATATTGAAGCTGCTATGGAAAGATTGCAGGTTTCAAATGCCGAAGAAGAGTGGGGGGAACCCACATATTCTGGAAACCTTGTTGTTTGCGTTTTTAAGAGGCAATGGCTGTGTTTGAGGAAAAATACTCTTCTACTGCTGCATTCCTGTATGTTTATGCTTTCCCCTTTTACCACTCGTTCTCAAGGACTCTCCTTGGTGAAAGATGGCTGCACAAAACACGTAAACATTTGAGGGCAAAAAGACTTCCTCTGTTGCAAAGGCTTACTAAATACCAGCAAAGGAGCAAACATCCTATTTGTCAGACGTAGACAACAGGTCCTTCAATTACACTCTGTGCAATGACACAGTGATAGGCTTCAATTACATATTGAGCTTACAAATCTAAGCCTCAATGAGTGATGTTGGGAGCATGTGCTGACCAGCAGGGTGAGTGATTAGACGCGGAGCTCTAAGACATATGGTTATATATGGGTCAGACGTTTGAATTCCGAAAAGCATGACTTAGCCTTAATTCAAAGTTGGTAAATTAGGTACCTTTAACCCCTTGAACACACGTGGAATTCCCCTGTGGTGCGGGCGAATTCCACGCATGCGCGATTCAGTCGTCCCCCGGCCGTCCGACGCATGGAAAGGGTTAAATAGGAGATTAACACCCGTTAATTAGGACCGTAATAAATCATACAGGTACAGTATGAAATGCATTACATATATTGTTGACTTAGGAGAGGTCATTTAAGTTCCATAAAAGAAGATTAAGCAGCATTGATACATTAAGCAAAGAGATTGACCTTTCAGAATTGGAGTGTCCTTCATAGTCCATGCATTTATATATACTTACACTCTTTTTGGGTCATTGTCACTGATAAAAGTTGAGAAAAGAGTTGCCTTTCTTTTCTTTGGAAATACAGTACCTACGGAGTCCAAAACAAAGGAAAGATCTGGAAACCTCTGGAAATATTTTCTGTGAAATCCTAGCCCGGAACGATTTCAGAACAACAAGGCTGGCATGCTATTTTAAACAATAATTTGTTTAAAGTATTATATAGCAGTTTAATATCTCCCCTCCTCCTCCAACAACAATAACAGAAGCTTGGTGTTTGAAGCTTTTTTCCCCACCTAGATCCAAAGGCATTAGTTCTATGTCCATTCATTCCACATTACAACCAGAATCCTTAAGACTTCGCCTCAGGCAAGCAGAAACCCAACAGGCAAGGAATGAGGTCTGGTCCAGCAACGAAGCAAGTTTAGGAAAACAATGATGTGAACTGCTCTCCAGTACTGAGGGATCACAACAGTGGTTGCAGTTTGACAACAGGAGAACTTTTTACTAATCCACTTACGGTGGCTACTCTGTGCGTCACACAATACTCTCAACAGGGTCAGGAAATAATTTCAAATGCCTTCTCTAGTTGAGCTATACCTCTGTATGATTTCATTATGTATGAATTTTTAATTTGATTGTTTCATGTCTTTATAAACTAGCCCTCCTTAGGAAAAAATAATTTCAGATTTACACAGAGTGTTGTGGATCATAGCTGGGATTATATCTTTCTGGATGATGGTCTTGTGCATGACGAGACGAGGAGAACATAAATAGATTTTATCCTGTAATTTTTGACATAATAACAAGACTGGTAACATCTTGAATAAATAATATTTTGAGACCACGAGTGAAGCTTAAAACAAATAGTAGTATCAATGCGTGTTTATCCTGTGTTGTGTGATATGTTTTGATGTCCTTTATAGATTTCAATCTATCATGTAATAAACTGGAGTATATTTTGGGTGGAAAGTAATACCGTAAGTATGATTTGTTTTACAATATCTTCCATGTCTCAATAGTTCATTTTGTCTACCGGTAGTCTAAATGTAAAAATAATATGTGAAAATCTAAATATTCAGTATAGGGATTGAAATAGATAAGATCCAGAAAACTGACAACAAAGAGAAACAAAGTTAAATAAATCCCTCAGAAATATTTAGCTGTTGATATCCTTTGGTTAAGAGGCACTGACCATGCCCAACCAGCTTAACTGCGAGACTCCTGGGGCCACAGTACTGTTTAGCATAGCTGCTTATGGCAGGACTCCTACTAGTGGAGATATCTGTGCCAACATGACCAGTGTTAACAGGCCAATGATGAGCAAATTGTTTGGTGGTGATACTCATGACCAACAGCCTTGAGGTGTTTTCCATACCTTTTTAAGTATCAAATTTGCTGGTCCATAAGTTTGAATTTTTGCCCTCTAAATTTTCCTTTGGCAGTAAAGACAGTTTGTGGTAAGCAGTAATGTCTTTTTCGCAGCAGCAGTATGGACACGCACTCTATAGGCAAAAATAAGATCCGGAGAGGCGGGTTTGGTCGTTGTTTTCTGACTCGCTCACTGCTGCTTGTAAATTTTAAAAATTATTATGAATTGAGTGCATTTGACCTTCAGTAATTGCTAATAATTGAAAGTGTTCTTGAATCTGACATGCACGGAGATATTTTTATTTACGTGTAGTCGACTGCTCACTCCCTTTTTAATTTGCACAAGGCACTTTAATTCATTGCACTGAAAAGGTTCTTTTAAATTGCGCCGCAATTTTTTAAAAGGGAATTCACTGTGAAGGGAATTCAGGTGGGTTCGGTCAGTGTTTTCCGACTAGCTCACACGTCTGCTTGTAATTTTTTTTTTAATAAGTTTTTATGAATTGAATCTATTTGACCTTTGTTAATTGCTGCTAATTGAATCTGTTCTTGAATCTGACTTGCACTAAAATATTTTAATTTAAGTGTATTCAACTACTCGCTCCCTTTTTAATTTGTACAAGGCACTTTAATTAATTTCACTGAAAAAGTTACCTTTAAATGGCGCCTTGATTTTCAAAATTGAATTAGTTGTGAAGGAAGCTCAGGCGTACAGAGGGCGGGGAACTCAGTAAGAACTGTGAACGACCACGGAAAGAGGGGAGGTATGGGGATATGGAGCGGCACCATTTTGGGGCAGGATATGCTCAGTGCCCAAAGCAACCTGAAGGATGAGCCTTCTCCTATTCTATCTTTATGCAGGCAGCAGGCGTGCCAAAGGAATACCTAAGGAAAGCCCGCCTGATCGTGGTCAGAGACAGCCACTGTGCCGGGCTATAAAGGACATACTTTCATGGCATCTGAACTGAGAGGTGTGAAGGAGGGGGATGTGTGCAGCCCTTTCCTTTTAGACTATGTAGATCCTATTTCCTGTGTTCAATGTAAACATAGTGTACACCCGCTTACCTTTAAGTTCAAGAGCTCGAAAGGCCGTACCAGGAACTTGGTGTGATTCAAGGCCACCCTGATCAACATACCCTTCCTACATAAACATGCCTTGCACATATACAACTTGCTACAGGATGCTTTTTTAGGTTTCGCCTCGTCGAAAGCTGCGCCGCGCAGCTTTTCGGCGCAGGCGAAAACCTTTTGTTTACCAGTTAGTAGGCTTGTCCCGCCTCTGTTTTCCATTGGCTAGCTCCATAAATGGAGGCTAGCTATTTGAAAACAGAGGCGTCCGTCCTTCTGTGAGGCGACTCGTGGGCGTTCCTGAGAATTTTTCTCATCCAGCCCCTTTTGACACGTCAGTGCGGCGGTGGGCGTGTTTTTTTTTTTTTCTTTCCGTGTTGTTTTCGTCTTTTCAGGAGTGCCTTCAGCCGGATTGGTGTTGTTTTTATTTGCGTTCAGGTAAGATGCATTTTGTTTATATTTTTAATTGTTTGTTTCTCGACTTTGTGTGTGTAGTTGCTGCCCCGTGTTGTGAATGTTTTGCTTTGCACGGTATGCGCCGGAAGAAGTCCAGGTGAGTGCCTTTCTTGCCGTTCCCGTCCCCCCCCTCCCGCTGTCCGTGCCTTTCCTGCCCCCCCTCCCACTGTCCGTGCCTTTCCTGCCCCCCTCCCGCTGTCGTGCCTTTCCCGCCCCCCCTCCCGCTGTCCGTGCCTTTCCTGCCCCCCCTCCCACTGTCCGTGCCTTTCCTTGTTAAATGTATGGGGCCAGGACTACAGCGGCAATGGAATGAGTGTGCATCTGGTCATTTTGGGAACAGATCGATTACTCAGTCGGCACCTCCGTGCCCAGTGGTGCTTACACGTGACCACCGCCCGCCTTTCCCGTGCTTCGGACTCCAAATGCTCTCACCCGACAGCCTTCAACAGCCCCAAATCTCCTGCATTACCAGCCATCTCCTGAGCCTCTCTTTCCCCGCAGTATTTATTTTACGCCGCCAATGATGCCCCGTACACCCCCAAGACCACAACCCGTCCCCATCCACCAGACCGTCAACCGCCTACCAATGCATAGTGTATGTATTTTTTGTCCTAGACCAAAATTAAATTGCTGGCCCTGTATAACAAAGGTCATTTTGAATATGGAGCCACACATAGCGTATTTAGAAAACAATGGTGTTAGCCTCTGTGGAGCGAAAACGTTCATTGTCTTGGTGCACCGTAAGAGGACTTCCTATTCTATTTGCAATACCAGCCATCCCGTAACCTCCTTCTCCCGCTACCTGCCGCAGCTCCCTGCCTCCCCCAGATCCCACCCCTCCGACCAAATTGGTGCCCGCCTCCTTCGGTCACTCTTTAGGAAACTTTTGTCACACTCACTTGCGAGGCCCCCCCCTAGCATAAGGCCGAAGCCAGCGTTGAAGCACCATGTGCAGCTCCTCGATGACCCGACAGCGCTTAACCCCCTGCAGCTGCCCGCCTATCTCCCCCCTGCACCTCGTCTGCCCCCACCCTCCTGGGAAAGCAATCCAAGGATACCCGCGCCCCCCCTCCCATCTTTTGAAGCCCCTTCCTGTCGTCGATATTCATGTTGCATGTAGTGACAAGCCATTTTTATTTCGCTTCAGCCGCAGCCCTGCTTCAGTGCTCGCTGTGCCACCCCACTCTTCCCATTGCTGTGCTATTGTCTTGAATTGCCCACTATACCCCGCACTCTCGCCCCCTCCCCCCCGCCTGCCGCCCAGTGCCTCTCCCCCACCCACTCTCTCCTTTGCCCACTATACTGCAGCCCACCCCTCCCCCACCTCACCTCACACTCTGTCGACGCCGCACCTTCTCATGTGTTTATTGAACATGCATACAAGTAAATATTTATGGCAGAGTAATGACAATACATGCGATTTTACCTTGGACACAGTGCAGCTGTTGTTGTTCAGAATATGGAATATGGTATTGGTATTTGCGTCCCAGTTTTTGCTTCTCAAAATCTGGCCACCATACTTAGCTGTGTTCCAAGTTTATACCACTGTGTTCACCCTCATTCTTTCTCTATTCACGTCTCCTCTTTTTATTCTTCCCTGACCCTTTCTTCCTTCCCTCGCTTCAATCTTCATCCTGCCATTTCCTCTCTTCCTTTCCTCTTCCATTACTTCCCAGGAAACTTTGCGCCTGTCTACCCTTCAGAGGACATTTATGAGTGCCTGTGAGCCATAAAGCACATTTCTTGTGCTTCATGCAAAACTGTCAACCACCAACCAGCCCTTTGATAAAGCTCTTGTTGAGCGTAGGTGCTTGTATTGCCCACATTTGGATAATTACTTTACATATATATATATATGGCTCTGGGTGTGTGTGTGTGTGGGGGGCTCTGGGTGTGTGTATGTGGCTCTGGGTGTGTGTGTGTGGCTCTGGGTGTGTGTGTGTGTGTGTGGTAGTAATTGCTGTCTGCTGAGCTCGTCCGTAGGGTACAATAGGTCTCACATTTGCGAGAGATTAAGCTAATGGCAATGTAAATGACAATGCCATTTATTTATCTGTTTTCAAAACCAACACATAAATACAAATTTTGTCATTTACAATGCCAATAGCTCTAACTTTTCCAAAGGCGAAACCATTGCATTGTAAATGCTTGTTCATGACTGAAACCTGGATGAGTGAGGGCTCATGTCCAGATTTGTAACTTGCCATTCCCGATAGCTCTGTTTGTGTTCATGCAGACATGGTGGGAAAGGGAGGGGGGAGGGGGGAGTCGTCATCATATATAAGAAGGCCTACAATTGCAAGATGTTTAAGCTAGAGGAGATGAAGGGAGCAGAATTCCTCTGCTTTAGCATCTGTCCCGGAGCGAGGCACTCCTTTCCAGGTGTTATTGTTATGGTCTACTGCCCCCAGGATACGCAGGACATGGCACAGCATCACTGGATCAGGCCGTAGCCCCTAAAAGTATTAGCTATGCAAAGTCTACCATATTAGGAAATTTCAATTTACACCTGGATAGGGCAGATGATCCGCAGTCCATTCGCTTTTTGGAAACTTTTGCCTCACTTAAAACTAGCACGAGCTGATACGGGCCCTATGTATAGGGTAGGTAGGGCATGGCATCGATAGCATCTCGTTTAACACAACAGGACACTGGGAGAACTCTTGTCCGGTGGCCTGGTCAGATCACTTTCTACTCCAGTTTTTCTGGCCTTTGGTATGCCCGAAGAAAATGAGATCACTCCAACAGAAACGCGGTAACAGATGCTGGAAGAAAGTTTCTGTTACGGATCTCAGAAGAATTATAACTAAGTCCAAACCAACAATCTTAGACTCGGTCATAGAGGGGGATTTTGCTATTAGGACCTGACCCACAAAGATAAGTGACTCTGTGGCCCCTATGATGGTCACTAGGAAAGGAGCTTTGGTCAGTTCAGTCCGATGGTTCTCTCAGGCGCTAGTCCTGGAGAGAGCATCAAACACAAAATTGGAAAGGGAAGTGATGTTGCCACTATCAGGAAACAGACAAAACCTTCTATAAACTGACCCTCAAGGTTTATCATAATATTATAACAAGCATTTACAATGCAATAGGTCTCGCAGCATTAAAGTTTGAGTTATTGGCATTGTGTATGACAATGCGTTGCATAAAATTTTTACCAAACTTTGAATTGGTGAGCAGTGAAAGTGTGTGCAAGAGTATGCTGTTGCTCACAGCTGTTATTATTCACACAGCTCTGATGATGCACCTCAGGCACGGGCTCACAGTTGTTATTATTCACACAGCTCTGATGATGCACCTCAGGCACGGGGCTCACAGCTGTTATTATTCACACAGCTCTGATGATGCACCTCACGCATGGGCTCACAGCTGTTATTATTCACACAGCTCTGATGATGCACCTCACGCACGGGGCTGACGCCTCCTGAAAGTGCCTGTATTTCTGAGCCTCCCTTGAAACTCACACAGCTCTGATGATGCACCTCACGCACGGGGCAGTAGAACTGACAGAAAAGAACAGAGAGAATCGAAGAAGAGGGAAAGCTGTGAGATGATGGAAGAAACTGGGAGCAGCCTGACAGATTTAAAGACGGTATATAATCTTCTTCTAACGATAACACTGTGGAATGTATTACGTTCTTTATTCTATCAACGTATCAATGTTTATTTATTTAAGCGTGCAAATTGATTTAAACCCAGGCATTTTCTGTTTCACTACTCCTCATGCAAAATTTGCTGTAGATTAGTTTAGTTTTGCAATATCGTCTTCAAAAACATTTCCCCGACACTACACGCTACCAAGTTGTGTTGTTTTAGGCAAGTTTGGGGTGTTGGAAACAGCTCAAACAATATATCCACAAAGCTGCCTAGTAAATACATGCCAGCCCGTGGATTCAAACCTCTATGTTGATTTAAAAATACATCAATCACGCTCGTGAAAAAGAGATTAGAGTTTACGATCCATACAATAACCCTACTGTAAAAAAGAAATAAAACGTAAAAGGCTGCCCATGAACAGGTACAAGAGCCCGCAGCCGACAAGAGCCGCAGCCAGCAGCGCGATGATAACGAAGATGCAGATGTCCAGGTTCCGGATCCGGCTGGCGGAGGAGGCCCCCACACTCTCGGGGATCTGGACGTGCGTGGGGCTCTCAGCAGTCATTGTCTGGCAGAGACACAGGTGCGCGCGTGACACCCAAGAGCACCTGGCGTAGTCACACGGAGATAAAACCCAGGCTGTTTGTTGACTATTAAACTTCGCCTTCTCTTCAGTCTCTCTGCGCTTCCGCCTTTTCCTCACCGTCTGGCTTTTATACTCCCTTGTTAGCTCGGCATCCTCCGCCTTCTGCTGCTATCCAACCTGCTCTTGCAATCTCCACAGCCTCCTCTTCGCAGATCCAAGCGCTGCAGAGGATTTTAAGCC
Organism: Lissotriton helveticus; assembly: GCF_964261635.1. Lineage (NCBI taxonomy): Eukaryota > Metazoa > Chordata > Amphibia > Caudata > Salamandridae > Lissotriton > Lissotriton helveticus. The sequence continues at coordinate 519,937,663 of NC_136059.1, read as the reverse complement.
TGCCCGTGCGGGGGAAGTTTTGTCACGAAAGCCGTTGTGGGATTTTCCAAAACTGTGGCAAGACTCGAAGAGAGACTCGGCGAATTGCAACTTTCCAACTTGTTACAGTTCAAAATTAGAAACAAAAACTGTCACAGGTGGAAAGGAATTAAAACATGGTACAAACATAGACGCTGAGAGACAGAGGAACAGGAATGAAAACCTAGTGTTAAGGAGGGCGGAAAGAGTCACTGAGGGGCATGGCAGCGTCAGATTCCGACACGCGCCTTGGGATTGGGTCGCGCGCGTGAGCTGTCTACGTTACAAGCTCACGCGCGCGACCCAATCCCAAGGCGCGGGTCGAAATCCGACGCTGCCATAGAGAATGCTGCGCGCGTGGCCAGGTCTTGTAGCCACATTCCAATCGTTGTCGGCTGAGCCGGTAGCTATAGTTCTCTGGCGAGAACGCGCTTCGCGCGTTTCTAGCCGAGACCTAAAAAGGGCTTTTTGCTTTCTGGCTGAAACAAGTTGTTACACCTGGCTCAGTCTGGCTTTAGATTACGTCACAGCACTGAGACGACGCTACAGGAGGTCTACGAATCCATTAAGACCAGGACTTAATGTTGCTCTAGTGCTGTTGGACCAATCATAAGCATTTAATACGTTGGACTAGAATATCTTGCTGCATAGGTTAGAACAACTGGGGGTGACGGGATCAGCCTTAGGCTGGCTGGACTCCTTTCTGGAGAGACAAGAGCAGGAAGTCTGGATGAAGCCTTTTGCCTCTGGAGCCAAATCGTTGAGATGGGAGTGCTTCAGGGCTCCTCCCTGAGTCCTACTCTTTTTAACATGTATATGACCCGACTGGCATTTCTGATCAAATCCTTTAAGGTAATATCATACATGGACGATATGCAGCTCCTGCTCACTTACAACAGGGATTCAGTGAACGCAAAAGAAGCATTTGCACTTTGTATGAAGGTACTGCTTGAATGGCTTAGAGCCAACATATGACAGTGCAACCCAGACAAAAAGGAGCTCCTACTGCTTGGATTGAACCCCCTCCCCGGGTGGACAGAAGGCTGGCAGAACAGCGCCCATCTCTTCCAATGGCAGAGACCAGAAATATGGGAGTTATTTTTGACTCTCAACCTTCCTTCAGTATCAGGTGTCAACAGTAGTTAAATCATGTTTCTGGATCTGTCGCATACCCGGGAAATTCCTCAACTTCCTGCCTAACGATGCACAAGTCACTGTGATCAGGGCGATGAGTCTTTCTAAGCTGGACTATGGTAACATTTTGTACCTAGATCTCCCAGAATATTTAGTTCAGTGTCTACAGGTGGTCCAGAACATGGCAGTCCGCCTGCTCTATAAACTATCCAAGCATGCTTCAGTATCTCTGCTTCGAGAAAAGCTACATTGGTTATTGGCCACAAGCATATCATGTTCCAAACTTTGACAATGACCCATCAAGCCCTCCACAACAATGGTCCCTCTTATTTGAAGGAGAGGATCATGGTATATAGACCAGGAAGGTCGCTGAACTCCAGCAACTCTGGCTTACTTCCAGTCCCCCCATTTTAAAAAACAAAGGATAAGGAGGTTCCTCTTTCACAGGCAGGGCAGCAAGCATGTGGAGTCAGATGCCTGTTCATCTAAGATCTATCATGGAGGAAACTAGATTCAAGAAAGAGCAAAGAACCTATTTATTCAAATTATAGGGATCAGTGGACACCTGACGAACTATGCCATCTCTGAATGGCAAGTGCCCGGACACTCGTTGCGTAGCCGAGCGCTACATAAGATCCATTCATTCATTCATTCTAATGCCTGTGAAATGCCCGATTCGTTCACCAAATGGAAAACCCTAGCATAGAACAAAAAATGTAACAGAAAAGCATTCCCCAAGAATGTATTTCAGCTGCACTGGAGCTGAAAAGGCTGCTTCCTTGGTGTAAACATCTGGATGTTAAAGTCAATGGTGAAATATAACTACAAACCATTACTCAAGCCAAATGTTATGGTTAATCTATGGCAATAGCAGATAATAGATTCATTAAAACTACTCTTTAATTAGAACGAGCATGGGCGAAGCCAATAGGACACACCTGACACTGTCGTTAATGAACTTTTTGGCTTTGCCAATACCTTAGGCGTATGCTATTCTACATCGGTAAAAAGAACGTTGCAACAGCACAATGGCATATCATATGCATATATCTGTCATATAACTGAAGATTTGTTATTAAACTTAATTTACCATTCGAAGATCGCGGGTGCCAAACAATGTATGCGTGAAAGTGCATTAGAGTGAAACGAGCAGCACAATACCAAAAGGCAGCTCTAGGACCCTCCGCCCCAAAATTATTATTTTTGTTTTTAAACCTAAACATTGGTAAGCCATATGTACTCAAACTCCAGCACACCGCATAGGTTTCTTCAAGCATTTATTGAGCTGAGATGCAAAGTACAAGACCATCAACCGGAAAGCAGGGCAGCCAGGTCGCAACTGATCTAGTTCACAAAGCATCACAGAAATTCTTCAGTAGAATCTATATTCCAATATGTGGAAACACACCTGCAAGCCACAACACACCATCCCAATAACAAAACGAGCAACCTATTTACAACAATAAATACTATAAACAAGAACAGGTCAAATTGGCGACACTATAAATACAAACATATACATCACAATTAATTCTCATCATAATCCTTTCACCACATAGGCCTTCTATAATTTCTCTTTGCACAACTACTTCCTTTACCAGAAAATTCTGCAGGTGAGAATTCATGTTTTCTATTTATATCACACAAGTCTCCAGGATCTGCATTGATCATGCGTGACATGCTCCACACATCTCCAGTGTCTAAAAACACAACATTCCTCAATATTTCTTTTATTTTTGATGGTCCTGGAAACTTAGACCTACCCTTCTTCACCAGTCCCGGTTTCCTGCCCAGTACCACATAAACCACACTCCAATTGCCCTTTTTCACACAGTTCTTTCTGTCATATCTGGCTTTGTAGCCCTTCTGATATTTCTCTTTTCTAGCCGCAACGTCTGCTTCATCCAATGCCCATTTCTCATGTCTCAACACATGACCAGCTCTCAACCATACAGGATTAAGGTTAGTACAAGGAAACCCTCCTTTTCAACATAAGGAAAAGAGACTTCCAATGCGATGCGCCAACCATATCTTTCTCAAAACCTCCTTGAGTGAAATCCCCATGTTCAGAGCCCTCTGAGAACATGACTTGACAACTAAGTTCATGCGCTCTGCAAAACCATTTGCTTATATGGAAAAAAGAACTATTCTCTGATGCTCAATCCACAGTTCCTTAGAAATTCCTTAATTTCTATTGAAAGATACTGCACTCTATTGTCCGTAACTAGGACTTTAGGAACAGCCCGGAATGCAAATTTGTCTTTCAAGAAATTAACTACTGTGGGTGTTCACTACATTCACACACTTGTTCACCACGCATTTGATCATGTTATCAACTTACAACAACATATCAGCTGTAACAATTCAAAAGGGGCCATTAAACCCAAACCCAGCTTCACCCATTACTCATTAGGGACAACCACAGGAGATAACTCTGCACTGCGGATTACTTTGCTCTGGTCACTCTTCACACATTGCCAACAAGATTTGACTACTCTCTCTAACCGATTATCTAGATTAGACTGCAAATATAATCTCCAAATGTTAGCTTTAGATTCCTTCCAAGATTCCCCTCATGACCCACATTTGCAATCTTTTCTCTTGAGTGCTTCAGAGAAATCACATGTGCAGCTCTGAATAAATCTCCAACAATCAGACTCAGCCTCCGGTATGTCCTTGATACTTGCCCATCCAATTACTAAATACTTAGACACTGTACTCAACTCATGACAACGTTTTGCATATTTCCAATCATCCCAGGCAATCACTTTTCCCTTCACTCGTGCTATGTGTAGTGTAGTAGGATCATCCTCCTCCCCACTACACTAAATGGGCAAACTAGAAAGGCAATCAGCCGCAAGATTCTCTTCCAGCTCCATGACAGAATAGCATTCCTTTGCTCCCCTTAAGGACACAAAGCAAAAGCTATGACTTTCCCCTAGCCATCAACCATCTGGGATAAAATAGCCTAAAACCCTTCAGACAAGCATCCGTGGTCAGAATAGTTCTTTTACAGGAGTCAAAATTAACAACGGTTGGTAATTTACCAATGGATGATTTAAACAAACAGAAAGCCTTCTTGCAATCCTTCGTCCAACTGAAAATTGTGCCCTTGTTACACTCATTTCCTAATGGTTTAATATAACTGGCAACATTGGCAATTAATTTTGAGCCAAACTCCGCCAATCGTGAAAATGCTCTCACTTGTTCACAGTCACTAGGAGTGGGGGCATCGGTAATACTCTTGGCTACTTCCAATTTTGGGCTTACACCTTCAACAGAGATAGTGTGTCCTAAATAAGTGACAGCAGTAACCCCAAATTTGCAACTTTGTTTGCTTTCCAAGTTAAACCATAGGATTGCAATGTCTTAAGTAGACATTCCAGAATTCTGTTATGATCTACCTTTTTCTTTTCAAACACATGCAGCAGGAGCTAGCCCAAACAGCATTCTCAAAAACCTGTAGGCACTTAAAGGTGTTACAAACTAGGTGAGACACATATTCAGCATAAATTGGTACTTGATGATGTGCTGAAGCGAAGGACATGCTCTCCCTTAAGTGTCGCTAGAGTTTCAGTGATGCTGGGGAGTGGTTGGCAATTAGCCTAAATATGTTGTTGAGGCCTCCAAGGTCTACACACATTCTTGTTCTTTTCCTATCACCCTGTAGCACTTGAATTGTCCCTCCTTATTATCACCATTCCCCAGTGAAAATGCTTTCCAATTTTTTTCCTTCCTAACAACCCACTACCTTCTGTGCCAGATTTCCTTTTCGCCCCTTACCGTGTGAGGAGTTTGACTGTCATGAAATTCCTGAAACCCACATGGACATGTTCTCCATAATTTCCACAATGGCAATTGCTTCCTCAAGCTAGGCGATCCTTAGCTAAGAGTTTTTCCTGCACATTTTAGTTGTTGGTGCACCTTACTAATTGGTCTCTGATGGGAACAACAGTGAGTACATAAATTTACAAGTGTAAACTAGAGTTTTTAAAGAAGCTACAGTTTTACCTTGGGTTCTAAAGAAAAATGTATGTAGTTCAAAAACAACATTTTCCTTGGTACTAAAATGTTTTTCAAGCATCAATACTGACAATTGATAAACATCCCTAGGTTCCCCATTTGATGAGCCTATGGTCATCAGTTCATCTAAACTTTTATATATGTTCCTTCCCTCCAAACCTTAATTAGGTAGCAAAACCTCTAGTTGCAGAAATCTTCTCACGCCCCATAGCCACTAAACATGAAACAAATAATTTTTTCCACCGTTTCCATGAAAGTGTAGGATCACCTTTTTCTGAGAGGAAAACAGATGGCGGAGATATATTTGCCATTGCCATTATGGATTGACAACAGAGATAATAATGTATGAAGAAGAACACAATAGATCAATTGAAAAACAAGTAAAATAGCTAAATTGCCACAAAGTTCAGTTGGTATGAATAATATTAATGGTGGTTGTCGTGACATAACAAGAACTGCAATGAGGAAGAAAAACAAGATAATAATACTAATTATTTCTTATCCAAAAAAGGTAGAAATTGGAACAGTACAATGAATATTCAACTGTAGAAGTCAATGCTCCTACCACCTTCAGCCACTGAGAGCAGTAGGTAATCTGAAAGAAATCCACGAAACAGACAGGAAAGGATTGTCAACAAAAGTTACATTTAGGATGGAGCTCAACGTCCTGACATATCACGTGATTCCATGATGACATTGACACTCAATGACACAGGATACCAGGATGTGCCAGGACTGGAGCTTTTTACTGGAACACAATGGAATGACTGGACGCCACCGAATGACCACCGCGGCTTCACCATTGGAGAATTCAAATGAATATAACTTTGTTTGCATTACCTGGTAAGCAAGTGCAACCCAAACATTCAGCATATGACAATCCAAATTATCAGATATTCCTACTTCGAAAAGTTTAAAAAAGCAATCAATGAGCGCTTCAAAAACTCCTTCCTTATAATGAAGTGAACCAAGAGAGATATTGTGAACAGCACCGTGTCTATGCAAAGCTATCAATCCTGGTAATTCTATCAATTCAGCTGCAGCACGCTTCAAAGTATATACAGTCCATACATTTCAAAATATGGTCACAATTAGTGCAAATATATCTGCAAGCCACAACAAACATCAAGACAGTGAGAGTAGGGGCTGAGGAGCAACGGAGGACTGGATTGGCGGAAAGTAAATGCCTAAGTAGCAACCATGAAAGGAGCTTGGGGAGAGGGGTTGAGGAAAATAAATAAATAAAAATTCTGGAGGTGTGGGCGTGGCAATGGATGATAAGGGGAGAAAGGGTGAAACACAACGTGTGGGGCAGGTATTTTAGGAGGGGAAGCAGCACACGAGGAACAGCAAGTAAACACATGCACTACCATGGAATATTGTAAGAAAAAGAGGTAGCTAGCTGAACGAGACCAGTAGAGGAATACTACTATCCATTCAAAAGGATAGTAAAGAAGCTATACTCCTGGGAATACACAAACAAAAGAAGAGGAAAGAAAGTCACTGAATAAGAAGTAGCTGAGCCTGAAAAGAAAGCCAGCAAACAGTAAGCATTAGGCTGGCCCAAAGCCCACTGTAAATATCAGTACTGCACACAGTAGGTCTTCAACAACAATCAGTAGGCAAGAAATAAGGAGGGCAACATGAATCACTGAAACGTGAACACATTAATAAAGCAGTTAAGAACTGAAGGAAAACATCACACCTCTTGAAAACCCCAACTGTGGGCAACTGAACAACAGTTGTAAAGCTGTACTCAGCAACTTTATTGATACAACAAACTAATGGAAACAACTGTAAAGAAAGGTAAATTCTGAAATCTGTTCACTTGCCCTTATCTTAGCAGTCACACCAGTCACGATTCAAATAGTGGCGATATGGATGGAATTCATCTAGAATAAAATGTGTGGGAAATGTGTGGAAAAGTGGTCATGAGTATTGGTGCCCTCTCTGGTCCTGGAGGACTCAGTTCAGGATCCAAAGTGAATATATTGTCCTGTACGCCAGTGAATGCCATTCACAGAAAGTAGTGCGAGGATGGCTAGCTTCTACGTATTGGCCAGGGAAGAGCAGAAAAGATGATGGGTCAGTGCCAAATGGAGGAGATGCCCTTTTTCCGGGTACCTGTAAATTATACTGAATGCTGTGTTGTATTATTTGATGGCTATGGCGGATGAAGACAATGCTTTCATCACTGAATGTAGAGTCCAGTTTGTTATAGAATTGAGAGAAAGAACTGACACAAATCACACCTACGCGTAGGCAGCCAATAACTATCTATACGCTCCTAGGACAGAGGCTGTACTGTACCAGGAAGAATGAAAAAGTGAAATGCAAACGAATTAAGTCAAGTTTTTGGAGGAACAGGCTAAAGGAGAAAAACAGAAAGAAAAAACGAGCCAGTAGAAAAAAATTGAACTGTGAGCTGGACATACCGCAGACCTAGAGGCGGTGGGCTAGTCTTGGAAGGGTCACACCAAGAGGCGGCAGGCTACACTTGAGCTATGTGGGCACGCATCATTCTGATTTACATCGGCTCTGCTACTTTTCACCAGTTGGTAATATTCACCCAAGCTAGGAAGAGAATACAGCAGAGTGCTTTCACTTTGTCATAGCATGCATTTTTTATGGCTCTGGTGGCAAAGGCTAACTTTCAAACACTTAAGAAAATTGTGAAGTGCTGTAATTTACACAGGAAAACGGAAACTGGATACAAGCCAAGTGGTTGCCAATGGTGCTCACGGTGCATTGACATTTCAATTTGTAAGCTACTGTATCACTTAAGTTTTTCATGACTATGTATTGGGAACAGAAATAAAATGGACTTCTATTGAGTTTATTGAGAAAGGAATATAGACAGATATTACAGGATGGCTCTTCTGATGCTGACAAAGAATATCTGTAGAGAAAATTATATGGCATAACAAATAAAATAGATCCCAGTTTAGAAACACTTACCTTAGGAAGCTCTTCAATCTGATTAGCATCTAAATAGAGTTCTTCCAAGGTCTTCTCAAAAGTAAAAATCTCCTTGGGCACTTGTTCCAAACTACAGTGAGAATAATCAAGTGTTGTAACCGTCTCTTCTTCCCCTCGCAAGCAGCGACATGGCACCAATCGCACAAACAAATTTCGTTTTGTTGTCATTTTCAGGCACTACAAAGAAAACAAAACCATACATACATTAATATCAATGCAACAGCATGAAGTAGGCATGCAGAAGGTAAAACAGGTATGCTTCTTGAGGATTAAGGTTTTAGGGCTACCCTCTTGTCTTTATGGTGATGCTGCCATGAAAGAACAGCACGCTGCATCAAGGTCTACCAGATAATCAATTCAAAAGTTCTAGAGGATGGGAAAGGGCCACCTGACTTTTTAGAATCTCTTGGAAAACCATTCAGAACATATACTCAAGAAAAGGGTTGCAATCATAAAGCAACTTTCATCAAGAACACACTTATTTTTGTAGGGCGTGCAGGTTTATATAGACAAAATAGGGCCAACTCTTGTGTACTATGAGCAAGACACAGAATGTGAGTTTAAACCTTCTGGTGTAGCAAAGTGGTTAGATAAAAAAATTGCAATAATTTCCAGTAATAATGTGGTTTCCCCCTGGTACGACTCAATTCGATGCAACTTTGAGACTGCTTTGAATTCTGCAGCACTCTTGACACTGCACTAGTAGATCAAACAGATTTGAAAGAGGTCACAAGGCAGTTTTAAAGCATATTTTTGCAAATATATTGGCTGGATATGTTTATGTAGAGTGGTACTATTAGGAACAATTGAACTAATGCAATACTTCTAAGGAGCCATAGTCATCAATAGAATTACTGCTTTACAAAAGAAAATGAATGTATATATACAAATCTGAGGCTGTCTGCGAAAGGTGTAAACAATGGGGCACAAATAGGTCACTTTCGTCTCAAACAGAGGAAACAGGATACTCAGAAAAATGATGCCGCCACACAAACAGTGCCCATCTTAACCGATGCGTCACGGTGCAGACAGAAGGCACCCATCATGAATTCACAGAATATAGAATTAAACGAATGTGCCAGCGAAACGGACAGAAAACGGCCTTCCACAAAATATTTGATTCTGAAATATTTTGCCACTATTATGACCATTAAATTCACAATGCCCTACGGACAGGCTCATGAGTTACCTTGAACAGACAATCGACATTTAACTTGCTACAAATGCTACCTTGTAGCCTACTGGGTACTGAATCCTTGCTCATCAGTTGTATGCACATCATTCTGGCTTCTTAGTTACTGTGCACAGAATCCCAGCTCATCAATTACGCCCATAGACACGCCACTTGATACCCACAAAATCCCTGCCAAGGAGTTCCGAGCTAGCTCGTTAAACTTCATCTAAACCCGACTCCAGCTTCAACTTGACCTGGGAGAAGGCCCATCTGGAAGCAACCTGAGGTTGTTACAGGGTGACCGCAGGAAAGGGTTGCAAACATCATGGTGCCTACAGCTTTAGGGAATTGTAAAGACGGGAACAGGACATGCTAACAAGAGCATAAGGCTCACACTTGCGAATATGGCTTTCCCTAACTCGCTCCTCTGGAATTGATTCAAGGGGCTTGTTTTTTACATGAAATTTACCTTTTAAGAAGGAAGATTCTCTTTCTCTGCACTCTATGAGGTCTTTTTGCAGTCATCTGATACTTGTTAAGGAAAATACGAATTTCTGGAGATTTACAACAAAGACGAAAAAATGTTGTCCGCTGTGCACTGACGTTATGCCATTGTTTCATCACCTGTGGCGACATTCAGCTCCCATACACTTTTCTGGCATGTATAAGCTATGTGATGGGGAGAATACGCAAACGGTCATGTGTTTTCATGCAGAGGAAGCACAGGGAAGATGAATGCTCCAGCAAATAGTAAACACATATTACAATAGAAGCAGGTAACACATGATTCTATTCTCCTGATACTTCCTTATTAATGTTCTTGACCACCCTCATCGCCTTGACAAAATGAGAATAAGTTTGAAGGGAGGCACGCAAATGATGATGATTTAGACTTCACTTCCGATAGAACCGGGCATAGATGATGCACCATGTGATATATAGTAAAGCTTCAGCTTGGACATGTTTCTATGTGACATTGTAATCAGATGTGTCCCAAAAAATGGGAGAGAACAGTTTATTGGCTTCCAGTACCGGGTTACTGGGACGTTCGCCCAATCACGCTACATAGCGCAAACATGCACCAGGACATCGAGCACAGGACGATACTTGGCTGTTAATGTTATTTTCTTGCATCTTAGTCAACGTCTTTCTTCCTCTTCTAGTGTTTGCCCTTTTTCGGTAGCATAACATCTTTACCATCCTTTTGCATGGATGGCTTACATTTTTCCCACATCCGGGAATTACTTTTTTTCAGCACTCCATTGGACTGCATGTGCTTTCTAGGCCTCAACTGTGTACTGCTTCCCCTCACATCCCTGCCCCCCATGTTCTCCTTGTAAATCCCCACACTCTCCAAGCTCATCTTTGCTTCGACTGCTCCTCGCAGTCCCACACCTTTTTTCCCCTAATACGCCTGCTTATATGTTGCCTCCCTGCCCGTCCTTCCTCCAATAACCCTCCTGATCCACTGTTGCACCCCCACCCTCCCCATTGTGTTTTTATGTTTAAATTTATGTTTAATGTGATAGCGCATGTGATGTGAAGACAATGTCCTTACTGACTGAACCCCGTATAAGAGTCTCTACTTTACCGCCTCGTGAGCCCATGGTCTACTGTGTAACCCGTTAGACTACACACAGACATACACAACACTACAAAACCAATTGGAGGACGCCACAAAAGGATTTGCTACAATTCTAAACCCAAGTGGGAAAGTAAATGCTTGAAACCGGTACTTTCTCTTTTTGAGCCAGGATTGAAGCAATATGTTTATAGCTTGGAGCTGCTCTCGCCGGTTTGAGGAAGAGGTTCATGCGTGAACTTCTGTATGCAGGTGTTGAATGAGGAACATAGGTCGATGTCTCAATGAGATGATGGAGGAGTGTTTTAGCTGGTATTGCAGCCTTTCCCAACTAAAGGTAATTAGAGGAAAAATAGAAGAGCTCTGTATTTATCTACACAGTGTGAGTTCCAAAATGTGCTAATCTGACTTACAGGATACGGATTTTAATATTGTTTTGCAACAAGTTACTAGCTATTTTTTTAGGTGTTTAATTTCACACTAGATTCAGCTTTATTCTTCACATCAGCAACTATACTAACTAATTTGTATAAAAAACGCAATACACCAAGGATATAAGCGGTGTGAGGGAAGGGAGATGGTGTGGCTATGTATAAAACGCCTAATAACTCGCAGGTGGAAGGACCCGAGCTCCCGTTTACCTAAGGCTTGGAAGCAGTTGCTCCTGGTGTTGGCTCAAGCGGAAAGCACAGCATTGCACAGAGAGGACATGTGGGTTACAAAAATAGCCAATTGCGCAAAACTGGGAAGCTATACTTAGATAATTTCAAATCATAACGCAAACCCCTGTAGAGGAAACGCATACTGGAGACTAAGCTCGTAACTATGGAGTCATATACACACAATCAGCCAAACATGAGTACACTGGGAGAACGAGTAAGGTGGCGGCAACACTTGTGTAGGCAAGATCTACAAACGAAGCAAAGGTCTAAGGGGACGGGGGAGAGGGGGCAAACCTAGGGCAAGTCACCATGATAGTCTCAAACTCAGCACAGTACAATGTTGTAGATTTGTTTCAATTGTTAACTGTTAAGAATCTAGTGTTTGTATTAATCAAGCAGTGGGTGATGAAATCTACATTATAAATAAATGAAATGATAAGCCGTCCTGGGCACCAAACGTGCAAAAGCCCTCAAAGACATTAGCTATGCACAATACGGGTCATCTGTAAATCCTATTTTTTTCTTTTCTTCATGAAGGAAACATGTGCACAGTTGTAATGGAACAGATGACTGCTAATTATGAGTATTGTTATGTGAGCTGGAAATGTATGAAAAGAAGATAAAATCAAATAAAGAGGTTATAAAAACATGGTGTGGCTACGTATATTAGGAATACAAAAGACACCTCATTTCATGACCTTCCAAAGGAACTTCGCCATTGGCCTCGTTCCTCTACATGGTGACGAAACTCCTCGATGACTTTCAATATTCTTATAATATACCAGAAGAAGTACCTTATTCCCATATATAATGTTTATAAGAGGTGGTGGTTCAATAAATTAAAACTACATTTTATTTTAACTATTGTCCATTTCACCATTTACACATTGTTTAAATTACAAAGGCATTATGGCACATATGGATGTCATGAGTAAAAAGGAGCAAGCTGAAATTAAGATCACCCTCCTTGCCTATAACCCAAGTGCTTTAACTCCAAAGGTGCAGAAATAAATTTACAGTGGGAGCAGGATATGCCCGAAAAATTGGAGCATGCCATCACCAGAATCTGTTAGAAGGATTCAGACTGTCCTGCCAAAAAACTCACTTATCTCTCTGTGCTCAAAGCATATAAGCAAGGCATCCTCGACGCCAAGACCCTGTTTTATTCAAACAGGATACTGGCAGCAGAATCTCAAACTAAAGAGATCTTTGCTACGGTATATGAGCTTGCCTCATCTAATAGAGTTACGGCCTCGATCCCCCCTTCCCAATTGCTCTGCGACTCACTCAACGATTTTTTCGTTGACAAGGTCGCAAAGATCAAGGCCAACATCCCCCTCCCTTCGCTTACCTTCACCAATCCCTCCCCACCCGCTGTCACTTCCAAACTTACTCTCATTCCCCCCCTCACCGAGGTCACGCTTCCTCCCCTGCTTCACAAGATAAAGTCAGGCTCCCCCCTAGACTTTGCCCCGGCTCATATCTTGAGTGAAATCTTCCTAAACTGCCCTACCCCCCCCCCTTACTCTCCTGAATGATTCACTTAGCAATGGTGTGGTCCCCACCGCTCACAAATTTGCAGCTGTCATCCCCATCCTTAAAAAGCCCGGTGCTGACCCCTCATCACCTTCTAATTACCGTCCTATCTCCCTTCTGCCCTACTTGGGCAAGGTTCTAGAAACCCATGTCACCAGCACCCTGAGCACCTACGTGGAAGCTAATCACTGCCTCTCCCCTCGGCAGGCGGGTTTTCGCCCCCTCCATTCTACGGAGAAGGTGGTGACCTCAGTGATGGACTGCCTACGCGAGGGCATTGATACCAACCTTCCGCAGGCCCTCATTCTTTTAGACCTGTCCGCCGCTTTTGACACGGTGGACCACTCCATCCTCCTTACCCGTGTCAGGGCGGCGGGCATAGAGGGCCTGGCCCTCGCCTGGCTTGAGTCCTTCCTGAGTGATAGGGCTCAGGCGGTCCACCTAGCTGGTTTCACTGCCCCCCCTCGTGGGGTCGTATGTGGAGTCCCCCAAGGTTCCTCACTTTCTCCCCTGTTGTTTAATTTATACATCTACCCCCTTATTTTTTTGTTACAGCAGCTGGAGGTCACGGTGTTTAATTACGCCGATGACCTCCAGCTTATCTTTAACCTTTCCCATTCTTCTTCCTCATCCCTGAATGTCCAATCCATCATGTTGTTTATTCAGGATTGGATGAGCTGCAACCACCTCAAACTCAATCCGGACAAAACGGAACTAGTCCTAACTGGAGGTGGTTGCAGTCCCTGGTCCTCCTCTTACTGGCCTCCCTCACTTGGTGTCCCCCCGATCCCGGTTCCTAAGGTCAAAACCCTTGGTATTTTTCTGAACTCCTCACTTTCTGTTCACTCCCAGGTCAATTCAGTTGTTTCCTCTAGTTTTTTTTCCCTTAGAACTATTAGGAAGATCTCTCGCTTCTTCTCTCTGCCCGCTCTAAAGATCATAGTGATGGCTATGGTGCTTTCGCGCCTGGATTATGGCAACATCATCTACAACGGCGCCCCAGCCTATGCCATTCGCCGTCTGCAGCTAGTGCAGAATCAGGCTGCCCGCCTGATTCATGGCCTGCCTAAATTCCATCGCGTCACTCCTTTGTTGCAGGCCTTGCACTGGCTGCCGGTGAAAGAACGAGCCTTGTTTAAGCTTGGCTGCACCACCTTTCAGGCTAGAATGGGCACCGCTCCGGAGTTCATCTGCTCCGCCATCATGCCTTACACGCCGGGCAGAGAGCTTCGCTCTTCTCATCAGGCCTTGTTAACCATCCCTCGTTTCAGAAAGAAAAAGGCAGGCGGAACAAAATTCGCAGTTCTTGCTCCTGCGTTCTGGAACTCCCTCCCGACGGAACTCCGCGGGACACCCTCCTACACTGAGTTCCGGAAAGGTTTAAAAACCCTGCTCTTCTCTCGAGCATACAACGCTTAGTCTCCCCTCTGCTCCCGTTGGCCTTCCTACTGTTCAAAAGCGCCAAGAAACCGCGTGGTAAAAGTGCGCTATAGAAATATTTTTAAATTCAAATTCAAAAATTTAAATTCAAATTCAAATTATTTGTAAAGCAGTTTAAACATAACGTGGAAATGCGGAACATAAGATGGGTTTCTGAAATTGAAAGCATTGATTCCCAATGAATGAAGGATATCCGTCAGACTATCATGCCGCAATATTGTCCCACGTAAATATTGTGCCTAAATATTTTTACGACCATTTCACATTTGGGGTGGATTTTTTATTAACGGCATTGATAATAACCTCATGCAGTGATATACACAAGATTGTAAGCTGGTAAATGTCACTCTTTTTACAGCATTGGGCTAGACATTGGATGCAGGCATTCATTAAACACCATCCTTGCGTTCTATCACAGGATTATAAGGTCAACTGATTCATCAAAAGTCATGCTTTGCCAGTAATTCACGACTGGAAAAGTTCCACTTCTAGATAATGGCCGCCAATAACCTCATGCTTCGCTTCTGAATTATTCAACTAGCTTCCAGCAGCGTTAATAATCTGCCTTCAGCAAACTAAAGAATGGACAGTTTAAAGAGGCAAATTAGCTGAAGATAGCAGAAAAACAAAATGATGTACGGAAAAGCTTTATTCACCACAACATAGATGTTCGAAGGAAACCAAATGCAAAGCACTGATCAGATAATCACACCAGTCTCCGGAAGAGCGGGCTCATCCTGGCGTAACCAGAAACATAGATATTTTCTGATGAAAGCAGATCACCTGCCACAAAAGCAGGTTTCAATTCTTCAATTTACATTGAATCAATACCGCAGCCTTTCATCTGGAAAGAACAGCCTATAATGAAAGGGCCTTGTAATAAAAGATGAGAGCTCCCAAACAAGAAGTAATAGAGCATCACCAAACAAGATCTGTCTTCTGCAGAATAGCCCTGCTCTTGATGGAGCGAGATAGAAAACAAAATTTTGTTTAAACTCGCAAAGTCACATTTCCATAACATGAATAAAATTATTAATGATTTGTGATATGTCGTGCTAATATAACCTAGATTAAACTTTACACGTGGGGGGACTAACATGTGTGCTCATAAACGTGCATAAATGTTGCATCTTTTTGTTCGTGCTAAATAATAAAATAATTTATTGTTTTCGTTTTTGTCATTACTAACTGCTGCATATTTAAAATAAGCATGTGCTTGTTTTGCTTTTTCTTGTCTGTGTGATGTCATTTCTACTATTCTAGGTGCATATGGGTCTCATTGAAAAACGGAGACTGGTAAATATAAACGCTGCTTTATTTGTTTGCAATGGCTAGGTAACATTTGATTAATCGGGTGGGTTAATTAATTAGTAAACCATGGGGTGGATACAGAAAATACTTTATTTCTTACATTAATACTTTTCTTGTGTTTGTTTTATACTAGAAATCATAAGTTGCCTGCTTTTGAGGCCTAGCTATTTGAGTCGCAAAATAAAAGCTGATCTGAATTTCTGCAGAAAGTCACGAGACGCCCATTCTGAATTAAAACGTTTATTGAAGCTGCATTCACAAAGCAAAAACTGATGAGCTGACATCATTCTGTCGGACATGGCCAAGGTCGAAAGTGAACTTTTTGTCAGTCCTTAACTTGGCATCCGCGGAAGTTGCACTGTAAGACTATGGAAGCTGCGAGGATGACTTAAAACAAAGTTGCAATCGCAGGAAGCCTCTGGCTTCACGTGGAAGAGACAATGGTCTTTGTAAGACATGATTTTGTGGAACTTTTTAAGAATCGGGTGACATGTCACTTGTCACTCTCAGCCAATGGGACGTCGAGTATTTCTGAAAATTTTCCTTCGCTAGTTTAGTTAGCGTAGAAAGGTATAAAAAGTCATGCCCTTAGGGTTGGGCTGGCTGCTGCTTTCTGACTTTCCGATGAGGGTGATGTGCTGCTGGACTTTGCGTGGAGCACGTAAGAATCCTCAAAGATCTTTACTTTAATTTCTGTCTATTTAGCTCAGTTAGGGAAATAGGTTTTAGAAATGTTAAACTTTATATAATTTCTTTAAATTGATTCAATTGCTTAAATTGTAATTTTCTTATTTCTTATCATCATGCTTGCTTTATTGCTAATAAATTTCATTTATAAAACTTACAACTTATATACCATAATTTAGAAAATAAATCTTACTTTTGACAAACAAGCTGGTCTTGGTTATTTAGAAGTATAGGTTACCATTAGCTAGATCACGTCGCCTATAGTGGTCATTTAAATGGTTGGGTTTTATTCTAATGACAATATTCTTTCTGCAAATGTATAAAATGTTTATAGTTTGTAAATAATGTGTATATAGATTTATTTGACCACCTGATTCAGTAGGCCCAAAAATATATCAGGTTCATAAATGGGTCCATGTATAGTTTAGAATTTTGTTTATAGGTTATGAAATTGGGTAGCGTAGTTTATGATATATTTTCTATAGCCCGCTGGATCAATTATCTGGTAGCAGAAATTGATGGTTGCTAAACGGTAACCAAGGTAACATGTTGGTTGCTAAGGATTGCGTCATGGTATGCAAATAGGATTAATGTTTTAACACTTGTTAAGTTCGTTTTTCGTGCCTATCTGTAAGCTATACCGGTATAGATTGTGTGGCGAGAAATTAGTCACGCAAGCCATCTGTTCGTTTGTAGTGATATCGCCGAGTATCACAAGAGGTATCGCCGTGTACCATAGTGTTGTCGCCGAGCAGCACAGTTTTAGGGCTAGGTCTGAATCTTGTATAGTGAGGATTTTCTAAGAAATCAAAGCAGCATGAGAATAGGGACAAAGCGCCTTCCATAAAACTCACTGTGATGAGAGTATTAGTTATATCCAAGCTTGAGTGAAGGGTAAAATTTAACGTCGGTGCATGATTATCTATAAACAGGTTAGAGTCCTGTACGGGTACATGTTTCATATCTATAAACAGGTGAGAGCCCTGTACGGATAACGTCGTTATTTTGCTAACGGTGCATGATTTCTATAAACAGGTGAGAGTCCTGTACGGATTTCGTGTGTGTTTGAATTTAGGGAATTTTCCGTGTAAAAGTGCGAGTTTGAATTGTATTTTATGTTCAAGTGGAACTCTTAGAACTTTCACTTCGCGGTGAGTTCAGAGCAAAGCGAGTTCATAATTATACTTGCTTGAAGGGTGGGGTAAGGTTACTCTACTGACAATTGAATATTATCCTTAGTGTGAATAGCGCCGTCTATTCCGAAGTGTGGATACTTGAATGTATGTAAACTATCCTAATTAGTGAAACGAACAGATGTTGTCTTTATAAGTCATTGTTAAGAATTAATTTACACTGAAAAGTGTTCTTAAAATGGCGCTGTGAAAAGATTTTGTGAAGGAGGGGTAAGCGCCAGGAGTGAGAAACGAGAAACCGCAGCTGCTGTATACGTCACAGAGCCGCGCTGGGATTGGGTGACCTACGTCACAAGCTGTATTCTGATTGGCTCCTGAGTCTCTGACGGCCTGTGAGCTGATTGGTCCTTAGGAAAATCTCCAAAATTATTGGTCGAGCTGAAAAGTGACGCAGCTCAACTGCCATTGGCTTGTTGGTGTGTTTCGCGCACGGATTGGTTGTTTTGCGGAACATCCCGGAAATATTTTACGAACGATTTTGTGAATTAAATTTAACTTTTAAAAATGAGTTATCATTTTAAACATGTTGAGAAAAAGACAACATTATTTCAGAAATTTAAGAATTTATTTTCACCTGACAAGAAAATCGAAACGCGAGGTGGTAAACTACTTCATAAGTATAAAACACCTGCAGCGTACATGGAAGGTGAATATGGATATCATACTGTCTTATGGTTCGACAGTTGGAAACGTTATACTAAAAACGATGGTGTTTTGGCTTGGCCTGATGATGGTTCATTTAATGTAAGAGTTTTAAGAAACTTACGAGAAAAAATGAATGCTCTTGTTCCAAAGCCGAGACCAACTCAATTTGAAGCTTTAGTTGAGTGGGAAGATGAAATGTATCAGTTACAAAGAGAAGCTAGTGGAATTAAAAGACCTTCTAAAAATCCATCATGGAAAAGAGAAACTCATGAAGATAGATTACGAATGTGGAGACAGGGAAACATGAGTGAAGGATTGTATTTAATTCATGAAATGGTAATGGGTTCTCCTACAGGAAAATCTATGGAAAGTGAATCTGAGGATGCAATTATGGAAGAAATATATACAACTGCTAAAAATAAACAGCCTAATCAGCCTTTGAGACCTCCTAGATCATGGTCTACTCCGGTGGTTTCTACTGAAACTTCACCGAGTGCACCTCCAATTAGTGAAGCTCCTAAACTTTATCCAAATAATTGTGAAATCACTGAAACTCCTAGAAGATCAGAATTTGAGAATGCTCGAAATGAGGGTAGACATTTTTCAATGACTCCAAGAGCAAGGGAACCTCCAAAAGATTATACAAGAGAGACAAGAAATGTTGAGGATGATGATTATAATGAATACTTAAGGTCTAAAGAAGAATTAATCAAAAGAATGACAAAAGGCATGGAAGCTGTCACAGTTCCAGTAACAATAGGTCCTGTTCAGCCTGTATTTGATCAAAGAAATACAAACAAAACTGGGTTAACTATTCCTTTAAATACAGAAATTCAAAAGCCTGCTGAAAAATTTTATTCAGACTTGACAGAATTAAACACTACTAGATCGAGAATGCCTGATTTAACTTTCAATGAGGATTTATCTCCAAAAACACCAATGGGTGCTATGTCAGATGTAGGAAGTCCTGAAGTCAGGGTAACCACACCAAAGCTTGATGTGGCCAAATTAAAAGCAAATATTGAAGAATTAATAATTGGAACAATTGGCCCAGATAGTTTAAATTACTATCGGGATGATGAACTATTATTCATTTGCAAAAGTATTCAATGGAAAACGAAAAATAAATATGATCAATTAGAGGATCTAGCTGCAGAACTTGAAATCGATGTGAGTAAACAAAAGAATTTTGCAAAACATTACAGATTAGATTTCTCAAAAAGCGACATTGAGAGTTTGAACTCAATGGGAAGAATAGTTCACATTAAAGATTTAATTGTCTATATCAAAAAGCTAGGAGAACTGAACAAATGGAGAGTGAAATGGACTAAAAGGAAGGAAGATGAAAGGTTAGAAAAATTGTCAAAACAATTTCCAATGAGAGAAGTTGCAGGTGGAGGATATGTTCATGTCCCATGGTCGAGACAGGACATTCTGTTATTCACAAATGACTTTCCGAAATTAAGAGAGAAACCTGTTGAGTGGTACAGGCAAGTCGATAGATTTATCAAAGTGTCAAAAGTTCTGTGGATTGATTTGGATGGATTTTTTGACATTGTTGTTCCATCTGATCTTTGGACAGAATGTAAAATATCTATTAGTTGGCCAAAAACAGAACCTGAGCGAATCAAAGAAACAGGTGCCCCAAATCCACTCGTAATGGATTTTTACGAGAAAGTAATTGTTTGGATGAAAAACAAAATTCCACCCAAAGAAGTTGATTGGGTTAAAATAGAAAGAACAGAGCAGGAAACAAAAGAATCAGTTCATTCTTTTTATGAAAGACTACTGTTAATCTTTAAACAATACAGTGGTTATGAAAAATTAGATGAGAAAGACATGAGTCATTTTATCTATAGATTTGTTTATGGACTAAAGCCTGAAATTGGAGAAATGATCAGAACTAGTATTGTCGGATGGCAAGCACTATCTATTGATGATATTCTGAGAAAGGCAAAATATTGTAGCGATGAATTAGAAGTAAAACAGAAGAAGCTAAAAGAGAAAGCCATGTGGGCACAGGTAAAAGTGGCTGAGCAACAGATTGCCAGCATGGGAAATAAGAACACTAATTTTGTTCAAACTGGAAATACGAACCAGATACAAGGAAAGTTTAAAGGTAATAATTTCCAAAAGAAATTTAGCCCAAAGATAGAAGAGCTGAAACAAAGATTACCTTGTTTTAATTGTGGCGAAATTGGACATTGGAGGGACGAGTGTCCTCATCCTCCTAGAAACTTAAAGAATCCCTTATTGAATCCACAGATGCAGAATGGTGTTAACGTGCAGCAACAGCTACAGATGCAACAGGGGTTAAATGAATTTAATATTCAGCGACAATTACAACAACAGCAACAACAACAGGTGAATAATCGTCAGGACCAGTTGCCACAACCACCTTTTCCGAATTGTGGGGGAGTTCAAAAATATAATCCAAACGTGGGATTTCAGGGATGTGAACAGGTAATAAAACCACAAAAACAGCAAAAGCAGCAAAGGGTTCAAATGCAAAATGCTTCACAACAGTTTTTATTGACAGAAAGCCAAGACAGTGATTCTGATGATTATTGCTGACGGTGCCCGAGAGAGGAGGAAGAGTGTGTTGTTGGAGCCACTCTTGAGGTTGACCAGTCTGGTCCTTATGTAAACGGGAAAGTTAATGATGTAGACATCACTTTTCTAGTGGACACTGGTGCTACCCGTTCTACTGTTAGATCAGTGGAAATTGAAAACCTACCTCTCTCTGGGGATACCATCCAAGTTGTCGGAGTAAGTAATCAGCAAATTAAAACAGACTTAACTGATCCAGTACCAGTTGAAATTGGAAATTACAGAGACAAACACAGATTTGTGGTTTGTAATAGTAGTCCAGTAAATCTATTAGGTAGGGACATCCTATGTAAAATGAATTGCAGAATATATTGTTCTCCTGAAGGAGTTGAATTACAAACAATGGAGGAAGATGGTTTGTACAGAATGACAATGATGATGATGGAAGCAGAAGAAACAAAATTGTTTCCTGCATTTGAAGAAAAAGATTTACCTGAAGAGCTAAAGGAAACAGTGAAATCTGAAATATGGGATTTTACTGGGAATGAGATGGGTCTGATGAAAAACGTAGATCCTGTTAAAATTGCATTGAAGCAGGGAATAGAATTTCCAAACACTCCACAATATAAAATGAAAACAGAGACAATTGAAGGTATTACACCTGTAATTGAAAAATTAATCAAGCAAGGTGTATTGGAAGAAATGAAGAGTAGCTCTTGTAATTCACCAATTATGGGAGTTAAAAAGGCTAACGGAACATTTAGGATCGTACAAGATTTGAGAAAGGTTAATCAAATTGTTATTCCATGTTGTCCTGTGGTTCCAAATCCAGCAGTAATTCTATTTCAGATTCCATATGATGCTGAATGGTACACAGTCATTGACCTTTGCAATGCATTCTTTACTGTTCCTCTACACCCAGACAGTTATGAAATCTTTGCTTTCAGATTCCAAGGTAAGACCCTTGGATGGACAAGAATCCCTCAGGGCTATACAGAAAGTCCTTCAATCTTTAACGAACTGTTAAAAAGATCATTAGAAGATTTAGACTTACCAGGTAGGTCTACGTTGGTGCAGTATATTGATGATTTGTTAATAGCTGCAAAGACAAGAGAAAATTGTGTAACAGACACAATAATTCTGTTAAATCGCCTTGCAGAAGAAGGACATAAAGTGTCCCCAGCAAAACTACAGTTTTGCAAACAGGAAGTGAAATATCTTGGTCACAGAATTGCAAAAGGAAAAAGACAAGTAACAATAGAGAGAATAAAAATGATTCAAGCAATGTTACCGCCAAGAACACAAAGACAGGTCAGAATGTTCCTGGGAATGGTAGGTTACTGTCGACAATGGATAAGTGGATTTTCAGTAATTGCGAAACCACTACAAAGACTGACCAAATCAGATGTAAAAGATCCAATTATTCTCAGTGATGTTGAGATGGAATCTTTTGAAAACTTGAAAAAGAGCTTATGCCAAGCTCCTGCTTTGGGTATGCCAAATTATGAGAAAGATTTTGAACTGTATTGCAGTGAGAGAGAAGGATGTGCATTATCTGTGTTAATTCAGAGACATGGAAACCTAAAGAAACCTATTGCATATTTCTCTGCAGTTCTTGATCCAATTGCAAAAGCATTACCAGGTTGTTTGAAAGCAGTTGCAGCTACTAGTATCAGTCTTGAACAAAGTGAAGGAATCATTATGGGATTTCCTGTGAAAGTTTTTGTGCCTCATTCAGTTGAAATATTACTGACAAGAGGTAAGACTCAACATTTAACAAGTAGCAGATTGACAAAGTATGAGAAAATCATACTGGGAGCAGATAATGTTTCGATTTCAAGATGTTTGAATCTAAATCCTTCTACATTACTGCCTGATTCAGAAATCGTTAATGACATTGAGACAGAACATGAATGTTTAGATGTCATGGAATTCTGCACAAAACCAAGAAAAGACATCAAAGACAGACCTTTGCCTGAATCGGATTTTGTCTACTTTGTAGATGGCTCATGCTTAAGATCCGAAGGTGGTGTCTTGAAAGCTTCATACTCAGTTTGTACAGTTGAAAACATTAAAGAAGCATCATGTCTTGAAGGAGTTCGTTCAGCTCAAGTAGCTGAATTGATTGCTTTAATTCGTGCATGTGAAGTATCAAAGGATATAAGAGTTACCATCATTACTGATAGTCAGTATGGGTACGGAGTTGTGCATGATTATGGACAACTCTGGTCACAGAGAGGATACATGACATCAACAGGATCACCAATTAAAAATGCGGTTTTCATTAGAAGATTAATTGAAGCAATACAATTGCCAAAAGAAATTGCCATAGTCAAGTGTGCAGCGCACACTAGAGGAACTGATTATATTTCCAAAGGAAATGCCTTCGCAGATGAAACAGCAAAGTACTGCGCAAGGAAAAATTATTCTTACAATCGGAATAGAAGTACAGAAACTGATTCAAATTCATTAATGCTAACAACTATTGTAGAAACATGGAATGAGATTAGAGATTTACAAAACGAAGCAGATGATGAAGAAAAAGACCAGTGGTTAAGATCAGATTGTAGACAACGTGATGAAGATGGAGTGTGGGTTTACAAAGATGGCAGAGTAGTTTTACCAAATTGCATGATTTCTGACATGGCCAGATTATATCATGGTCCTGCACATTTAGGAAGAGATTCTATGGTCAGACTGTTTAAAGAAACATGGTTCAATACCAAATTTAGAACCATTGCAGAATCTTTTTGTCAAAGGTGTTTGTCATGCCAACAAATGAATCCAAACAGAAAATCAGTGGTGGGGACAGGAATAATTGGTCGAGAGGGTGGTCCCTTCACCAGGTTACAAATAGATTTCATTGAAATGCCCTTACACAACTGTTTGAAATATGTACTTGTAATTGTATGCTTGTTCTCAAGGTGGGTAGAGGCTTTTCCTACACGACATTGTGATTCAATTACAGTAGCAAAACTAATGCTCAGAGAAATCATCCCAAGGTACGGTTTTCCAGTCACTATTGAGAGTGATGGAGGAAGTCATTTTGATAACAAACTGTTGAAATTAATTTGCGAAGCTATGAGTATTGAGCAGAAAATACACTGTGCATACAGACCAGAGGCATCAGGTGTAGTTGAACAAATAAATGGAACTATCAAAAACAGAATTGGAAAAATGTGTCTAGAGACAGGAGTTAAGTGGACTGATGCTCTTCCACTTGTTTTGATGTCAATAAGAAGTACACCAGATAAAAAGACAGGTTTGAGTCCTCATGAAATTTTGATGGGAAGAGTTATGAGGCAAGCTTTTGTACCTGTAGGTAAACTGTTGAGCATAAATGACAGTGCAATTTTGGATTACTGTAAAAGGTTATCTGATATGGTAACTTCTGTGTCTAATCAGGTGGGAACTGAAGCACAATCAAATGACAAAGTTTTGACACATGATCTGAGACCTGGAGACTGGGTCAGAACGAAAGTACATCGGAGGAGGAATTGTCTATCTCCTAGATGGCAGAAACCTAGGCAGGTAATCTTGATCACTACTAATGCTGTAAAGTGCAGAGGATTGAAGCGCTGGATTCATCCAAGTCATACTATTCCAATACCAACTCCTGAGAATTCTGATGTTGAAAGTGATACCACAGATGACTCTGATTCTGAAGCAGAAGACAGAACAGAAGGTGAAGTAATTCCAGATTCTGAAGATCGACAAGAAAGTCGACATCTGGAAACTGTGCCAGTGAATGGAAATCTGACAAGAAAAGACTTAGAAATAATTGAAATAGATTCTGAAGGTGAAGAGAATCTGTTAAAAGGAAAGATAACTGAGGATTCGGTTGTCTATATTGAAGACAGAGAAGCTGAACCAAAAGAAGTTTCAGACCAGGAGAGTATCGAAAGGCAGAGAACAAGCTCTGAAGTAAGGAACAAAAATCCGAAATCTGGGAAGCTAGAGGTAATTGAGGAAGAGGAGGAGAACGAATTACCGAGTACCAGTGATGGAAGACAAAGTGAAGTTCCTGAAGGAGTGAAATTGCCATATAGAGAAGTTCCTGAGTCAATTGAAATTTCAGACTACGAAACTGAGGAAAGTGACGTGGAAGGTGGAAGTGAAAACAGAAAGAAAAGGACTTGGAAATCAGAATCGAATAATTCTGAACCAAAGAAAAAGTACGTGAGAAAAGCAGACTACTGGCCTGGTGGAAGATTGAGAGTCAGATTGATTAAAAAGCCAATAGAACAAGTTGAAGAAATCAGTAGTCAAAAGAGTCCTGGAAAAGAGGTTGGAGTTGGAAGGAAAATAGAAGTGATATCGAGAAAAGGGAAGAGAATAATTAGACCAAACCAGAAATACAAGTCTCCTGAGTGGACTTACTTAGTAATTCCACCTGTTATAGACATATATGATAGTAGTGAAGAAGAAAACGAAATCCAAGAAATTAGTGACAATGATTGAAGTACAAATTTATTAAATTGGCATAAGGCTGAAGAAATCCTGTTAGTTGACACAAGGTCGAAGAAAACTGTCTAATAGAAGAAAAACTTATGTATGACATAAGGTCGAAGAAATCTTGTTTAGGGTTATAAAAAGAAAAATATTTTAAAAGGGGGGTGTATATAAATTTTAAAATTTATTTTTATTTTTTATTTTATTTTTGAGGCTAAAACTAACCTAAAAATGCCTTACATTAAGGAGAGCACTTCAAAATGCTCTGTTTTTAAAAGATGCTGTAAGATGACTCTGGTGTGTCTGCTCATTTTAGTTCTGCTCTGGTTGGTACTAGCTGTGATTATACCTTTAGAAATGAATAGAGAATTACACAAAGTTAACATAACAAGCAAAGCTCTGGTTAGCCAAACTAAACATAGTGCATCTGCAAAAGTAATTGATCATCAGCCTAACATTCATCAAGATAAATCAATAGGTGATTTTTCAAGCAATACATTCACAAAGCTTTTGAGTGAATATGTAAAGGTAATGGATGCAAAGGATTGTTATGTATGCGTTAAGTTACCCGCTTCTGTTTCTGAGGGAGTAACATATAATATGCTTCCTCTCACTTATGCTGTTACATGTAGTGTATTAACTAGTTTATTTTATCAAACTGGTCGTTTAGAATATTACTATTCAAATTATGATGAGATTTTTGCTAATGTCAAGATTGATAATGCTTTAAATAAGCATAAGAAAGCTAAACAAATGAGAGAATATTTCCTTGTTACTAACGAACTCACTTATGAGTATGCTTACAAGAATAATTTAACATGTAAATTAAGTGCTGAAGGGAAGAAATTTCTGAATATGGTTGAGGAGAGAAGAGCAATTTATAAGAGAAATGAATTAGTCAAGCAGACTAAGTCATCATTCTGGCAAAAAGAGGATGAGAAACTAAATGGCAAAATGCTTGAAAATATTGCAATTCATATAGACAAACCTGTTAGTGGAAAGCTTTGCATTAGAAGAGATAACACACTTTTTGATAATTATTTTGTAGGTGCAAGCAACTGTGAAGATACTTATCAGATTTTGGGAGGTTGGGGATTTAAAGGTGGAAAAGATCCTATCTTTCCTGGAATTTATTTTGTTTGTGGTGACAAAGCCTACTACAACCTTCCAGACCATTGGTATGGAACTTGTTATGTGGGAATCGTTTTTCCTAAAGTGTTTCATGTTGACAGAGATTCAGAAGGATTATTTAAAATTCATAATTATGTAAATAGAGCTAAAAGAGAAACTTTTACTGAAGTTCTGGGAGATATTTTCCAAGCTGTAATACCTTTTGTTGGTATAACCCTAAATGCAGGGAGAATCAGAAAATTGTCCACTATAGTTGATAGATTATCAACTGACACTGCTGATGGGTTTCAATTAGTGAATGTTGAAGTTATTGCAATTAGATCCATGGTAATTCAAGACCGTCTTGCTTTAGACATACTCCTAGCAAAGGAGGGAGGAGTCTGTGGCATTTTACATGTCCAACATTGCTGTACATATATACCGGATGAAAGTAAAAATATTGAAATGTATATTAAGAATATTACACAAATGCATTCTGAAATAATTCCTTTAGAAGAAGAAGATTTTACTGGGAAACTTTCAAATAGGTTTCAAGCAATTAAAAACTGGTTTCATAATATCGGAAGTTCAATTCTTGGCAAGATTCTGGCACCTTTGATTATAATTATATTCATTTTTATTTTGACTAAAATAGGTTGTTTGTTGCATAAAAGAAAGAAGCATTTGAAAGAAAAGAAGAGAATTTATAAACTCAGAAAAGAAGAGGAAAGGGAGATTGAGTTGCAGGAGTTACATAGAGAGCGTCATGTTAATTGCAAGGATTATGCTGAAACAGACTTTTAGGTTTACTAATACAATGAATTTGAATCGATTTCTTATAAAATAAATTTACCAAAATTTTGAGTGCTGGTGTGGTGATTTGTTAATCACCAGATGAGGGAGTTGATGGAGCGAGATAGAAAACAAAATTTTGTTTAAACTCGCAAAGTCACATTTCCATAACATGAATAAAATTATTAATGATTTGTGATATGTCGTGCTAATATAACCTAGATTAAACTTTACACGTGGGGGGACTAACATGTGTGCTCATAAACGTGCATAAATGTTGCATCTTTTTGTTCGTGCTAAATAATAAAATAATTTATTGTTTTCGTTTTTGTCATTACTAACTGCTGCATATTTAAAATAAGCATGTGCTTGTTTTGCTTTTTCTTGTCTGTGTGATGTCATTTCTACTATTCTAGGTGCATATGGGTCTCATTGAAAAACGGAGACTGGTAAATATAAACGCTGCTTTATTTGTTTGCAATGGCTAGGTAACATTTGATTAATCGGGTGGGTTAATTAATTAGTAAACCATGGGGTGGATACAGAAAATACTTTATTTCTTACATTAATACTTTTCTTGTGTTTGTTTTATACTAGAAATCATAAGTTGCCTGCTTTTGAGGCCTAGCTATTTGAGTCGCAAAATAAAAGCTGATCTGAATTTCTGCAGAAAGTCACGAGACGCCCATTCTGAATTAAAACGTTTATTGAAGCTGCATTCACAAAGCAAAAACTGATGAGCTGACATCATTCTGTCGGACATGGCCAAGGTCGAAAGTGAACTTTTTGTCAGTCCTTAACTTGGCATCCGCGGAAGTTGCACTGTAAGACTATGGAAGCTGCGAGGATGACTTAAAACAAAGTTGCAATCGCAGGAAGCCTCTGGCTTCACGTGGAAGAGACAATGGTCTTTGTAAGACATGATTTTGTGGAACTTTTTAAGAATCGGGTGACATGTCACTTGTCACTCTCAGCCAATGGGACGTCGAGTATTTCTGAAAATTTTCCTTCGCTAGTTTAGTTAGCGTAGAAAGGTATAAAAAGTCATGCCCTTAGGGTTGGGCTGGCTGCTGCTTTCTGACTTTCCGATGAGGGTGATGTGCTGCTGGACTTTGCGTGGAGCACGTAAGAATCCTCAAAGATCTTTACTTTAATTTCTGTCTATTTAGCTCAGTTAGGGAAATAGGTTTTAGAAATGTTAAACTTTATATAATTTCTTTAAATTGATTCAATTGCTTAAATTGTAATTTTCTTATTTCTTATCATCATGCTTGCTTTATTGCTAATAAATTTCATTTATAAAACTTACAACTTATATACCATAATTTAGAAAATAAATCTTACTTTTGACAAACAAGCTGGTCTTGGTTATTTAGAAGTATAGGTTACCATTAGCTAGATCACGTCGCCTATAGTGGTCATTTAAATGGTTGGGTTTTATTCTAATGACAATATTCTTTCTGCAAATGTATAAAATGTTTATAGTTTGTAAATAATGTGTATATAGATTTATTTGACCACCTGATTCAGTAGGCCCAAAAATATATCAGGTTCATAAATGGGTCCATGTATAGTTTAGAATTTTGTTTATAGGTTATGAAATTGGGTAGCGTAGTTTATGATATATTTTCTATAGCCCGCTGGATCACTCTCCAATACAGCACTGTCTGCA
This sequence comes from Lissotriton helveticus, assembly GCF_964261635.1. Classification (NCBI taxonomy): domain Eukaryota; kingdom Metazoa; phylum Chordata; class Amphibia; order Caudata; family Salamandridae; genus Lissotriton; species Lissotriton helveticus. The sequence continues at coordinate 519,908,703 of NC_136059.1, read as the reverse complement.
CAGCCTTGGGAAATAATGACTATCGCACATTTCGTGAACCCATGGGAGCATTGAAATGATAGTCTTCTGCCTGCATGCACTGTTACATGAAATATCATGTTTCAGCAACACTGTGCTATCAGTGCGTATCGCTTAAAACATGTAAGGCTCAACTTTGAAGAGGACCTGTGTTCGAGTACCAGTGGTGCTCTAAGGAAACAGCGAAAGGATCCGGAGATCATTCAGGAATCTTCATCGATTAGTGTCTTGTGCGTAGTTCTTGTAAACAAATATAACACTGCAAAGGGAAAAACTAGAAAAGCAAATTTCCAGACCATATCCTAGGACTTCAGGGATCAAAAAGCTCTTATCTGGATATCCCAGCCATTGTGTATAGGTGGAAAGCACATTTGTATGTCCTTAGTCTCCAAGTGGTCACCCCTCATATGTTTGAAAGCACATTACCATTCTGTAGGAGCGTCAAATCATGTAAGATAAAATATGGCTGAAGAACACACCTACGGAATGAAAAGGTGTCTTACCTCCTACATTAATGCACAGAAGATGAAGGAATTGAAAACCTTTGCAGTCGCTCATGTCAACAGTCTTTTTCAAAACGAGTGGCAAGCCTTTGGAATAAAGAAGACGTGGATAATTGAAGGCCCTAGGGTGATTTTCTTATGGTCTGCAAACAATGTGAGCGGTAGTCATTGCAGCTTTTACCACACTACTTGCGCTCTAAAGCTGGAAGATTCAAAATCACTATTTTAAACAACCCTTCCTTTAGTATACCAAAGCTCTAGGATAGCCACTAGGCCTATTTGCAACTGTGGCATACGTTTCCACTTCCAGGAGGACCTAAATGCTTTCTTCAGCAACATGGAGTATGTGGAGCAAGACCCAGCAGGAGCGGAGTTCCAAAGTTTTAAATCATTTGTCAAAAGGCACTCAAAATGTCTAAACCCCTCCCACGCTCATGACGAGCTAAGCTCGTCATGAACCACGGTTCTCGTGTGCTCATGACGAGCTGAGCTCGTCATGACCGTTAAAACGCTCACATGCGGGGCTGATTACCCTGCTGTGCTGGGCGTTCTAAGGAACGGGCGTGGTCATGACGAGCTCAGCTCATCATGAGCACAAGAGAAACGTGGCTCATGACGAGCTGAGCTCGTCATGAGCACCGGGGCGCTGTGCGCGCCCCCCCTTCCCCCAGCACAGCGAGGGAATCGGCCCCACAGTGAAGGGGTTAAGAAGAAACTATGTTCAGTGTCCATAACTAGCCAAGCTCAGTACAACCCTTCTATATTGAAGCTCACCCTAGTTGCTGTTTGATCTACCAGGCTCTTGGGATCCTTTTGGATATTACTTACTGATGTGACAACACTTTCTAATGCACATCTCAGTGATTTAATTCAATCACTGCGTACGATGAAATGTGTTTACGTGTTGCAATCTGTCTGCAAGCAAAGGTAAACAATGCACAACTTCATTCGGATGAAATATCTATTGCTCCAACAACGGAGCGTCTTCAGAAAATAGCCTTGATCATGTCCCCACATTGAAAAAGAAGAAAGCAACTCGGAGAATTTCTGGGAACCAGCATGTGTTTAGGATAATGGAATTGATTTCCTTCAGAGCAGTGTTAACTCTCAATTCATTTTTTAATATTTTAGGAATGCACTTTGCAAAAAAGGTTCATTGCATAATTTATTTTGGATGAACGGACCTATTAAACATAAAAGCAAATCAAAATACAAAAATGTATTTAATATAAATTTAAATATATAATCATGCAATTGATCAATCATGCCTCAGTTAAAATGAGCCACCGAATATGATTATTTATTCTTGCACATTGCTGTATATGTTCAAAGGCCATTGCTTTCAGTTTATAGATTCTGGTGCCAAAATATCGCAGCCCACATGGGCACTAATTATATGTTCATCACCATTTTGGTTTTGCAAGTAATTAAATCCTTTATAGACTTTTTAGGTTTCGCTGGAGGGCGGAGCTCTTAGCTCCGCCTCCAGAGAAATCTCTTGATTTCAGTAAGGACTCTGGAATACGCCCCCCTGTCCCATTGGCTAGCTCCATAAATGGAGGCTAGCCATTGGAACAGAGATTTGTCTGTCAAGGCCGGACCAGATTCGGGGGCGTTCCCGAGATTTTTTCCCTGGGCGTTCCCAGGTGAGTGCTCTGCCTTTTGATTACCCTTTCCCGCCCCCTCCCGTTGTCTGTGCGCCGTTCCCGCCCCTGTAAACACGCCCCCAATCTGAAAAATTCAGGAGTTGCTGGCCGCCATTTTTTTTGGGTCCCACGACGGAAGATTAGTCACCCGGCTCACGGCAGACAATGGAGTTGCTCGGCCTGCCCTGCTCCCTCCACCCCCCCTCCCTCTCCTCACACTGGCTCTCCTAACCCGGGCTGCTGCAGGCACACATTTTTCAGAGCCATTCAGTAGAGACAGCCGATCCTAAGCTCTAAAGTACTGTAAGCCGCGACCCGAGCCGCCCTGCCAGCGAGGCTCGCATCGCCCTTGCCCAGCTGCAGCCACCCCCATGAGTCCCGCAGCGTGTGAGCACAGCCGCGGTGCGAGCCGCGTTTCCAGCGAGGCTCGCACCGCTCTTTGTCCCCTGGGCGCCCCTGGTACTCTCCGTAGCCTGCGCTCCCTCCTGACGTCCACACCGGACCCAGAGACCAGACCGCTGTCCGTTCCCCCCCCCCCTGTGCTGCATGTTTTTCGAGCGCACATCCCCCTCCCGCTGTCCGTTCCCGCCCCCCCTGTGCTTCATGTTTCCCCCTCCCGCTGTCCGTTCCCGCCCCCCCCCTGTGCTTCATGTTTCCCCCTCCCGCTGTCCGTTCCCGCCCCCCCCCGTGCTTCATGTTTTTCGAGCGCACATGGCCGTGGGTGGGGTTGCCGAAATGCCCGCTCCGTGCTGGGCCTCCGTTGTTCCCCAGGTGAGTGCTTGTTTTACGACTTGTGCCCTGGTTGTACATGCCTTGTACTGGCCAGCCACCTGGTATGGACCCGTTTTCCTTACTTAGCAGTCAGCCCACGAGCTCTTGTTGCCCTCTTGTGGCTAGTTGTCTGCTTCTCATCCATGGAAGGAAATGGGAGGGTGTGGACAGGATTAACACTAGCTTCCGCTTCCTGGGGTCATACTCTGGATGCATGGGCTGCTCAGTGCCCCACCTCACCACCCTCATTCGTCGTCACGCCTGTCTAATATATTTTCCAGAGAGAATGGAGAGGATGTGGCCTAACGGCTAGAGCGGCCGACCTCGAAGCTGCGGAACAGCGTTCGAGTTAGGTCAGTGACGCTCAGCATTCTGTGATTCTGGCCAAATTTGGGCAAATCAATTAAGCTCCCCGTGCCTAACAAAATGTATGTGTCCGTCGGTAACGCAACTGGTGCTCATGTAAAGCGCTCTGATAACTTCGGGTCTAGTTGGCGCTATATAAAATACCCCACCCCACAAGTAATGCCTTAATGCCGCCCAAATTTGAATCTCATATTAATCGAATTCCACGGAAGTAGTACTCTATATTTCTCTACGGTTTTATCATTGAGACTAACAGGTGCAACTTTAATATGGGGTTTTATGTGGTGAATCATACCGCACTTCTGTTGCCATTACCAGATTACACTAATTTTACAGACCATAGAAAGATGAGAGGCTGAGTTGGCCCTGCGAGGATTTAAACTTGTTAACTCATTGAGCCATCATGCAGGTTATTATATGTCCTGTTCCGCAGCCCTCTAGAGCTGTATCTTTCCAAAAGTATTGCATAAAAATGTTATTTCTGTGCCCCAAAATACAGTAGATATGGCTCCAAAATTACCTCCCTTCTCCCAAACAGCCCGAAGGCATTCTAAAAGCTTTACATCCTATTCCAAACTGCTGTGAATTTAGTCCAAACGAGTCGTCTGGTCTGGTTCTGTACAAACTGCTCTAAAATCAGGGTTGGAAATCAAATCTTGTACAAAATGGAAGCAAGCCAAAAAAGGCATGTACGGCAGCAACATCTGGCCCCAGATGGATGGATGGATGAATGAATGTCCAGCCCGAAACACGGTGACTTGCATACTGGTAGGAAAGCTTGGAGCCTTTCACTCAGTAGTGTATCTACCGCCCTGCCGCTCCTGCTCTGCCGCCTCTTCCAATGGCCCGACCTCAGGCATTCCTGCGAGCTGAAGCGGCTCAGCGGCTGCGAGAGCCACGGCAAGGCTGAGCCCGAGCTGGTGTGCTGCAACCCGCACCACCTCAGCCGGCTCTGTGAGCTAGGTAAGGAAGGGGCTGCGCCGCCTGAACACTCGCCTCCTGCACACCTCAGCCACCCCTGCACATTGCCACAAGTCCTGCGAGCTAGGTGAGGAAGGGACTGCGCCGCCTGCACACTACCGCCTCAGCCGCCCCTGCACACAAGTCCTGCGCGTGGCGTGTGCACCACTCTCCTCCTGCACACTAACACCAGTGGCGTGCACCACCTCAGCCGCCGCCTGTACACTCTGCACCATGCCACTAATCCTGCGAGCTAGGCGAGGGGCTGCGTGTGGCGGGTACATCACACTCTCCTCTTGCATACTGGGCACTTACCTTAGCGGCATACGCCGCCCCTCTGCAAATTGCCACAAGTCCTGCGAGCTCGGTAAGGTGCTGCGCCGCCTGCACACTCACCTCCTGCACACTGGGTACAAACACCAGTGGCGTGCACCACTCCAGCCGCCCCTGCACACACTACACCCCTGCCACAAATCGTGCGAACTAGGCATGGGGCTGCTCCGTCTGCACACAGGGCACTACCACCTTAGTTGTCCATTGCATACACTGCACATTGCCACTAGTCCTTCGACCTAGGTATGGGACAGCGCGCGGCGCATGCAGCACACTCGGCTTCTGCACACTGGGTTTCTCTCAGCAGTTTCTCTCAGCTCTGTTCAGAGGGTGCAGCTGACTGTACATTCAGTACTGTGCCTGTTGTTGTGTGAGTATGTGTATGTTTGAATATGTGTGCCTCTGTGTTGTATACATGCTTAGCTCTGCTTGTGAAAAAGTGGGTCAGTGCCTGTGTGTTTGTGGTGTACTGTCTGTGTGTCAGTGCCTGCATACCTGCAAGGGTTTTTATATGTCTCTGTGTGTTTACATGCATATCAGTATTCACATGTTCATTTAATGTGATATTTATGTAACATGTTGTGTGTTCTTAGGATGGAATCAGATCGGACTCTACAACTAAGCACAAGTGAGTGTGTGTGCTAGGCTGGTGTGTCTTGCCTTCCTCTCTCTGGACTCTGCTTTTTTGTGAGGGCTGCTTCTCCTGGCGGGAAGCAAACCTCCTGGGTTCCCGTAATGCCCTGCTACAGAGAGAGCGGCCTCACAAACGAGCGTCCAGCTTTTACTGACCTCTGAGCAAGCGGCTCGGGTACATCCATATTGAGCGGGAACTGCAGAGGCCCAATAAAAATACCTTCTAAGGTGGAAGGAAATGAAAGTTCAGACTTGTGTCCAGCAGATGCTGTGGTCCATCATGTTCACTAGTTTTACACCCCCCCCCCTCACCACCCAATTAGCTGCTGCTATCAGGTGAGAGTGGGGGGGGGGATAATCCACATGTTGCTCTCATGCTGGTAAAACTATTACCCAGCGTTAGAACAGTGCCCGGATTGGCCTTAGCAGGCTACGTTTGCTCTCCAACAGGGACTGGGAGCCTGTGCCTACTGTTCTCCACCCCTGGCATATCAGCTCGGGTTGGGGAGATGTCAATGCCAATAGCTCGAACTTTTCAAAAGGCGAAACCATTGCATTGTAAATGCTTGTTTTTATATTATCATTAGTGATATAATAAGATGTTCTGTTCCAAAGGAGAAGTCTGATGACAAAAAGAACTATTGCCAGGCATTGTGTGGTAATCCATCATTAGATAGTGAGTTAGAACCCCTGTTCCCCTGATCAATGCCTGGCAATAGTTCTATTGCTAAAATTGCCTGGCTGTGGGGAGCAATAGTTGGCCAATGAGTACAGATGCCTGAGAAGAACACTGTCAAGGTGGCCACAATGACCACTGCCACATTATCTCATTAACCTGCAGGCATCTTTACTAGTGCAGTTATTCTGATGTTTCTAGTCATCAGATACCTGAATATAGTATAACTAAAACTAGTAGGTTAGGAAATGTGAACCAGAATGCATCATTATAAACACACTTTCTACATGCTAGGCAGATTTTGTTGATTGTAGTATTTGCCAGTTTCCTCTTCGTGCTGTTCTAGGTATCATATGGCAAACTATTATTTTACGTTTGTGGGTTTTCCCAGTAGAGCGGGCTCTCTGGGAGTGGGCAGCTCTTGCTAACTGATGTGTGTGCATGCATGGTCAGTGTTATCTGCAGGTGTACCTCTTCCCTTCAAAAGGCAGCATAGAGGGGCAGTTGCGACCTTAACCAAAGCTGTGTGAGTTAATTTGAGTCTATAGTGTACAGTATTCCTAAATTCCTTGTCTGTGTACCTATATCCCCCCACTGGGTTATTGTCTCTATGTTTCTCATTAATCTCATCTCCCCATTTCTGTATGAGCCATACCTTGCCCCAAACCTCCTGATTCCCCATGTTCTAGGGGCCGCTCCCCCACTACGGCGGGGGAGCGTCACCCAACTGCTTTTAAGCAGTGAGAAACATAAAATTATAACTTATAGTTATTATCATTTTATCCTTTGTCTCCTGCTGCTTTGCGGGTGGGCAGGGCTGCTCTGCTCTCGGTGCAGGGGAGGAGAGGTATGCCCACTCCTAAGTGCGCAATGACTGTTTGGTCGGCCCTCTCAGGCTGCCCAAACCAATCATGCGCTCTTTCCCCGTTCATCATGTAGGCTACATTGAAGCATTGTGAATGGCTTACAGAAGGTTGCCTACTTCCTGTTCCTGTCAGAGTCGAAGGCAGGAGAGCAGGAGCAGAGACGTGGACCATGCCTCAAGGCAAGTTTTTTATTTATATCGACCCCCTCTCACTCCCCCACACACACACGTGTGCTATGCCCGCAACAGCCCACCCCGCCACCCGCTAATCATGCCGGCCGACATTGCCATGTTCCCATGACCGTATAAACCAATGTGGGTGGTCAAGCTTTGTTCTAGTCACTACAAGGCAAAGCAAAAATACCAGGTCAGAACCTATCCTGCTACCCATCTTCAATGATAATGAGGTTCTAATTTCTCGACCTTGAAATGGTCTTGAAGAATCCAAGAATAATGATGTGCATTTGAGTCCCTTTGTAGTGCTAAATCTTGATGAAGAAGCCAGAAAAAGTCAAAGGGCCGCCATCATTCTAAATAATTACAGAAAAACTGTCAAAATCTTTACCACATGGGGATGCAGACTGCTCCTTTAATTATATGAAGAGGTTTGACCATTATAGCACGTTGGCCCCGACCCCAAAGGAAGTCTACTGTGATGAATATCGGTAAAAATGATTGGTAACATGCTAATAGCAACACAAAACCTATAGAGCGTAGGATATTCCTTCAACTCAGTAAGGGACAAAAAATGTCCATTAAATGAACATCTTAATATGTTCATTATAGATTAATGTTCCTCTGGGTGTTGAAGCACCAAGTCCTTAGGCACCTTTTGGTAAAACCTGGGATGGTACCTTGGCGAATATTTGATTTACCTGCCCTCTATATAATGAAACTGGGCATTATTATGTTTGCCCCGTGATTCAGAATAGAAGGGAGAGAAATGTGATCGAAGGGCACTGTCCTTGCAAAGGAAAATGAGGTAGCTGTGCTTGGGAGCAGTCTGCAAACATATTGGGAAAGCAAGTAAGAAATACCGCGATTGAAAATATAAATTCATGAAATGTACAAGTCTTAAATATCAGATGTTTTTGGTTCGAAAACAAGTACAATGCAATTCATTATACTTCGATTCTTTAATTTGTTTGTTTTCACCAAAATTAGCTACTGTTCTTTTTAACGGTTTTAAAAAGCAGTTGCTAGGACAGTGTATTCATTTAACATGATGTGTATTTTAATTTTTAAGAATGCTTTCACCGAGTATACCTTGATTCTTTTTTAGTGACTATTCATTGTATGAAATGTTTCAATAAAGATTCTGAAATACGCAATGTCGTTGATTTAATTTTCTAAGAACATAACCTTTTGGCATATTTAGGGCCTGAAAGCAACATTACCACATTCCTTTAAGTCTGTCACTCATAACTTGAGTTTACATAAGTCTTTGGATGGCTGGAGGGCAAAAAATCCGCTATGTAAACAATGGTTCGAGCAGAAAATGCAATCTACATTTAGAGGTATTATGCTTATTTTTTCATCCGGGAAAGTTAAAGTTATTTAAAGGAATCCATGAAGACACTGCAATGAGTAAAATAGACAATCGCATGCATTTATGATGGGGTAACATGCAATGGGTTCACAACATTCCTACAGAGAAACGAACACGGGAAGTGCCAAAGGTACTTAAAAGACAGCAGTTATAACCAATAAACACCACCAAAGGGTATATTTGTTTTTCAGTAGAAACCAGAAAGCACTGTATTTTACTGAACTTTTACTGCTATGGTGCCCTTTCGTGCCAAAGAAGTATAAATGCAGCCTCTACCATCAAGCATTTTTCTTTGATGGATGCTCCTGTTAAGACCCATGTGGGCCACAGAAATCCACTTAATATTCTCTTATGACCATCCAAGAAGTCCTAGAACATCTTTGAACTACTTCCACTCCTATTAAGGGTCATGGCTTCAGCTCACTGTTCCCTGCACACTGTTGTGTGCTAGCCAGCAGGTCTGCGTCTGACCTACCAGCGGGTCTCTTTCTCGGGAAAGAGGCACCAGCATGATGCCATCCTTCTTCGGTGACAGCAGGGCGGGGTGCAGGTATCGGGATTGTGGTAACAATAAGACTGTGCATATGGATGCGCCCATAATCAATGACTTCTCACAAAAGTCGGTCCCGAACACTCCTATTGTTAGTTAGGTCTCGCCTCGCGATGCAGCGCATAGCGAGTCTTATTGTCGCTGTGTAGGCTGGGAAGTGGGACAGTAGATGTGCACGAGCTTAAAAACCCATTGCAGACAATGGGTGTGAACGCGCGCTTTAGCAGACACGGGCGGCGAACGCGCACGTCTGTTCTCGCGCTCTCCCACGCTTTCACTTGCGAGGGAGTGCGCGAGCCGCAGACCACGCCAGTATTGTAGAGGTTAGTTAGCTCACGGTTTGCTACTTAACTGGCTGTTTTTTCTCTGCACGTTTTCACTGTGCCTTCATGCCTACACAGGCAGCACACAGTGGCAACATTCTTTTTTCAGTCGCAGCCTCACACTTTGCTCCTCGCGCGTCAATGTTTATTGTGCAACAGAAAAAGACGGCCGCAGCAGAGTTCACGGACCTCTGACGGGCTTGTTTAAAAACAGAACCGTGTCCACTCACCGCTCCCACTTCCCCAGCGCCACACGTCTTTTCGGCTTCACTAGTCTGCTCTGTAGCCTTGCACTGTATGTCTGTGTGTGTGTGCGCGCGTTGGGGTCTGATGCCTGTAACCCTGAACCCCCCACCGCGCACACACACACACAGACGCACGTGCTATGCTTTGCGTCCATAGTTTCAATCACTTTACTCCCTCCACCCACTCGGCTTTGCTGTTCCAGCCTCTTACCTTCCATGCACCCCAGGCTCTGCCGCTGCGACCAATCATAACCCGCTTCCTCTCTCGGGACACCTGGCTCCTAGCCCACCCACCCTAACAGTACACTACCCTCTCTACTCTACCCGTCGCAACCGTGTTCTGTCAGTACTTTTTTTTTGTTAGGTCTGGTTTTATTTAAGCAGCCACCTCAGATGAGATAATGTCGGACGTGCTTTTCTTTTGTTCATTGTTTTTAATCGTTGACAGCGGGTCAGGCCTGCTTTCACTTTAATAATAGCGTGCACACCATGCTAAATATGTAAAGTGGTGGCCGCACTTTTCTTTTCTTATGCGCACATCACCAAAAAGAACTTTCACTTTCTTTATATCGGATGCGCTCTGTGCCTTCCAGCACTACTAAGTCACCGGACTCACATGACATGCCCTGACCCGCCCCCACTACTCGGCAGCAGAAGCCAGAAGTAGAGGTGCCACAGTAAGGTATAAGGAAACAATGTATTGGTTGTGGCAAAACAAGGTCACTGTAGGGAGGCTGTGTAACTACAACTAGGCACAGAGTTGGTTTTTGTTCATTGGGTCAGTATACGCGGAGTCAAAGTGTGGATTTGCGATTGGCTGTGAGAACCAGCATAGTCGTTCACTGATTGATAGTTTTAGAGACAGTCGTGCTACTGGTCAGGAGTTTGTAGCACTTCCCAGTCTTCCATAGGAGCGTCAAGAGGTAATCAAAAGCTCTGCAGCGACGCTGCTTCACCAGACGTAGACTATGCCTGAAAAAGAGTTTGTAGTATTGATGAAGCAAAGCTTCGCATTCGCGACTTGCTTTTGTCATGAACCTCGTCCATGTGTAACCGAATAATAAATTGTACGTCTTACTAACGTTTATTTTATGTTTAAACGAAGTCCATGAAGCTTGCCTATGTGTATTTTTAATATGATTAATCCGAGTCCTAAAGATGGCCGCTGCTTTGAAATAGTGTCTGCGCATGCGTCAGTCACACTCGCGTGTCCTGACGTGTTTGCAGGTTTGGAGGGAAATAGTTGCGCATGCGTAATGCATAGCTTTGCCAATAACGTGGTACTGCTCGTGCCACTGCTCTTGTGCTCGTATACATGTAGCTAACATTTACACTGCATAAGTATATTTCTTAGTGATAAGTTGAAAGTACAAACCCTGTGATGTGTTTTCATAATGTTGTTTCTATGTATTAATTTGTTCTCGCTTACTTTTCATGTACCGCAGGGAATGGGGGTCTGACTGACCTGAAAGCCATTTTGGAGGGTACTTGTGCGCAGACTCGCCAGAAGCCATCTTGGCATTGAATTGCTGCCAAAGAAGGTTGATACCAGAAGCCACCCTGGGAAGCAGCACCTTCGCCCCGCAGCATCACGATATTGTTCTATTATGTTGCTAAAATGTATTCTTTCCCTGTATTCTGCGCAATTTTCTCATGGGAACCCCAATCTTGCTAGGCGGTGCCCTGAGATGTAAATAAGGCCTCCAAATAGTGTGTTCTGATTGGTGTGTTACCCAAATCCTATCTTAGGACCAATCCAAATTGAGGGATTCTGACACTTTGCAACATTGGGGGGTGGTACACCATCCCCAAACTGTATATCTACCCTGGGTTCACCTAGGGAAATTGTCCGACTTGTCTGGTTTAGCTGACCTGTCACTGACCCATCGCACTCAATAGGTGACTGAAGATACAGAGGGCTGCGGAGCACTCTGTCCGAAATTGACCATAGACTAAGGTTTTACTGAACCTTAAAGTGCTGGTGAAGCACTTTGCTGGGAGTTCGCTGACCCAATCGGGGTCTTGATCGATAACTGCAGAGAGGGTGGAGCGCAGGCGTTGCTTCCAAACTGCGGGTGCGGTCCTGTCCTGAGCGGTCCTGTCCTGAGGGGTTCCTGTCCTGAGGTCCTGTCCTGATTCCTAATCTGAGGGTTTCCTGTCCTGTCCTGGGTGTCCATTCTGCACCTGCTGTCCACTGAGGGGTATCCTTCCTTGAGGGTTTCCTGTCCTTAACTGACCCGTGGCCAGGGTTTGGTTTCCACACCAGTCTAGGTAAATATCGCTCTAAATTCTTTAAACTTGCACCTTTCTATATTTCTGTCTTTGCTTCAATAAAGAGACACCTTTGCATATGTTGATTTTTCCATGCTGTTGCTGCAATTATTGAAACGTAAAGACGTTGCATATTTTCATAACGTGTTCCCATGTTACCCTACCTGTTAGAAATCATATTTTGCATTGCAGTTTGTCATTTCCTGATATGGTCTAGAACGGCCTTACTTAAACTGTCTAAAGAACTTTTACCCTGAATGCATAGCATTTCCTGTTGCATCTCATATTAGCATTTCCATGATTACCCTGACTTTATTTCTCTATAGTTATGTACTTTTCATTATCTTGATTATTGATTGCCTTATTCTTGTAAATCTAATGCTTACCGAGAACGAACTTTAGATACAGATTTTAAAACTTCCAGTTGTCCGTGGTCATTTACAACAGTATTGAATGTCATTTTGAGTTTGTATTTTGCTGCCTTTCCTTTACAGCTAGCTCCCTGATCCGTTGTGGTCATAGGTACCCGTGTCGGTGGAGGGTAAGTCGGGTACGCTGAAGAATAACAGTAGGGAATTCACACAAATTGGTAGCAGCCCGTGAAGTCACCCGGTCAATGTATATTGTGAATTGAAATATATGGGCCCGAAGCCGGAAACGGCGAAATTATTGGTTGGGTGACCTCGCGCGCTCTATCAGTTTTTCTGGCTAGCAGAGGATGGTTAGGGACTAGTTAAAGGTTAGGCAGGATTAGTTAGACTAGTTAAGTCGGTAGCTGCTAGTATATTAATGCTGCTATAAGAGCGGCCGTTCCGAGGGACCTGATCATTCTCTTGTGAATACGCTGCTTTGAAATTCATGAATTGTTTTATCATTGTTATTCTTGTTCTTATATTGTTATATGTATTAATCCATGCGTTTGTAAACCGTCTCGTTCATTGTTGTCCGAACTCCCGGGGAATTGAAAAGGCAAGTGGTGAATAGAATCCATTGCCTTGAGGTCGCAGGCTCGAGGAAAGTTAGGTGCAGGTTAAGTACAACCGGGAAGCACTAACTAGGGTTTTTCTGAATACGTGTGTGAATAAATGTCAGTAACGAGGTTCATTGGCAAAATTCCCATAGTGGCGTAACCTAGTAAGGGTCACATCGGAAGAGTAGCAGGTTCCTCGGAGCTTGGGTGAAAGCAGAGGGGTCCGCTGGGAAACCTTAGACTCGGATATATCCCAGAGAAGTGGATGAGTTTAGGGAAGTAACAGGTTCACTGATGCTAGAGTGAAGGGTAGGCGGAAGAGATCTACCCGCAGCGTATGAAAAGTAAATGGAAGTAGTTTACTTGCAGTAAAATAACACTTTCTCTGTCTAGACACTTGAGCACTGTGGCGAATGTGTATTCGTTGTAAAATAACCAAGCACTAGCACTTTAGAAAGAAAGAAAGTTTCCGTTACCTTGTGAAGGGAGGGAGTCAGCCGCGAAGCGTCTCTGACGTCACTCCGTGCCGCGCTGGGATTGGTAGAAGCAGCGGGCGGGTAGCGGGGCTGGAATTGTAAAGGAGGGGTGAGGCGCCGGAGCGTGAGGACAGTCTCACGAAGGGGCCGCGCACCCATTGGCCGAAATTATTTGAACGCGTGCACCCCATTGGTCGCACGGAATTGCAAGACGCGTTCTGATTGGAGGTGACTTTGTAAACAGAGTTAAGCGTAGAAATCGTATGTGGCACTCGTATTGTCCAGAGACTAGACCCGATCCAAGAAGCCAAGGGTTTGAAAGGGATCAGTGGAAAGCCAATAGATACGATATTATGTACGGAACTAAGAGAAAAATGTCCCTTGTAAATAGGGTAAAGAATTATTTCAAAACGGACAAACCAATTAAGTCCAGAGAGGGCGTTATTGTCCCGCCACCGAATACTCCCGCCTCGTTCATGATGTTTGACCGAGGGTACAATACCTGTGTGTGGTTGGAAAATTGGGTGAAGTACACAAAAGATGACGGAATATTGGCTTTTCCGTTAGACGGTACTTTCAATGGTAGGATTTTATTTAATTTGAGAACCCGAATGAATGAATTGCATCCCAGACCGAGACTAACGCAGTATGAGGCATTAGAGGAATGGGAGATTGAGGCTTTTGAAAGAGAGAAACCCCGGTTGGACAAAGGTCTGACCAAGTGGTACCCAAGGCTGAAACAAGAGACCAGGGACAAAAGGATGAAACAGTGGAGACAGAGCATGATTGTTGAGGGTCTGTTTCCCATGATGCCAGCGGGTACCCCTTCTGCGGGAGAGAAAAGGACAGAAAAGAGTAAGCATTGGGGAGCGCTTGGGGAGTCAGACGATGAATTGTTAGATGACATTTTTACGCGAAGCCCGCCCCCTTATAATGAGGGAGCCCGACCTTCTAGTACAGGCGAGAATCCCCAGCGTCCATCTATTAAGGAGGAGGACAGATCCCTAAGTAGGGGGGGAGGTGGCCAGGTACTGCCCTATTTTGAGAATCCCGGACCCGCGGAGGTACGAGATATATATCCTAGAATGCCCGTGAGCCCGGAGGAAAAATATTCCCGTGAAAGAGCTTTTAACCCCAGACCTCTTTATGAAAACGAAGAAAAGCCATTAAGTTCAGGAATGCCCTTTTTGCAGCCTCCATATGGGGAGGAGCGCAGGTCATTTGGCACAGGAACTTTGTTCCCAAAACCAAATTATGGTGGAGGACCAAGTGAAACGCATCCTACTGCCCCGAGTTTTACCCCTCACCTGACCCCACAGATAATACCTGACCGAACCTTAGGAAGAGTACTAGATGAAAGGGAGCAAGAGGCCATAGCTAGACAGAGGACAGAAATAATTCAGAAGATCTCCCAGTTAAATGCCAGTCCTGAGGCTTTGACTATTCCGGTAACAATCGGACCAGTGGTTCCGTTGTATGGGAATAATCAAGGAAGTCCAAACCCTCCAGTTATGAACCCAAGCATGGCCCCGCCGAGGCAGGAGCCCCTACTGATAGACGATCAGTCCAGTGAGTGCGAGTCCGAAGTTGTGTTTTTGGACCTGCCAAACAAACAGACCGGGAAGGGAGTGCAGAAGAGGCATAATCCTTTTAATGCGAAAGAAATTAAATTAGAATCAACGTCAGGTACTAGGAGTGTTTCTTTGGTAACTCCGGAGGAAATTGAAAATTGGAGTCGTGAATTAGAAAAACAGACTCCGCAAACGAAACCTTTAGACCTCTACAAACTGAGGGTAGAAATAGAGGAATTAATGGCAGGAAATGTGGGATTGGACAGATTAAATACCTACTCTGAAGAAGAGTTGCTGTTTATGTGCAAGAGCCTTACCAGAAGTACCAGGGTGCTCCACGAAAAGTTGACAGACACTGCAGCTAGTATGGGGGTAGATATTTCAAGATCCAAGCCCTTGCAAAAACCTTACAGAGCTGAATTCTCCGACAAAGATATAGAGAACTTGAATGTGTCAGGGAAAAAGTTGCAGATTAAGGAGTTGCTAGCAATTTTGCAAAAATGGGGAGACGTGGAAAAATGGAAAAGCAGGTGGGCACGAAAGAAAGATGAGGCTCGATCCAGACAAGCGACCCCTGAGTTCCCTTTGAGAGAAGTAGACAAGCCCGAAACGTTATGCCCCATGCGTGAAGTGCCAGGTGGGAGGTATGTGCACATTCCATGGTCCAGACAGGATATTGGGTCCTTTACTAACGATTTCCCGAAATTGCGCGAAAAGCCAGTTGACTGGTACCGGCAGGTGGAAAGGTTCGTAAAGGTGCAAAAATGCCTGTGGAAAGACCTGGATGGATTTTTCGACATTGTGGTCCCGGTAGATCTATGGACCGAGTGTAAAATAGCCATAGGCTGGCCTAGTGAGGAGTACCCGAGGGACTCTAACACAGGGGAGCCGTCGATTGAAGTGATGAAAAAATATGAACAAGTAATTCTGCATTTGAAAAATAAGGTGCCCGCAAAGGAAACTGATTGGACCAGGATAGATAGAACCACGCAGGAGAGAGACGAGACAGTGCACTCCTATTATGAAAGGCTGTTGCAGGTGTTTAAAACATACAGTGGTATAGATAACATCGAGATGAAGGATATGACGCATTTCATTTACAGGTTTGTAAACGGTTTAAGGCCTGAAATTTGTCAGTGGATAAAAGATAACAAAATTTGTTGGCACTCCAAAAAGGTAGACGAGGTCCTGCGGTACGCAAAGTACTGCGAGGACGAGATGGCAGAAAAGAAAAAGGCTCTCAAAGAAAAGGTCATGTGGGCTCAAGTGAAGCTCGCAGAACAGCAGGAAAAGCAGTTGAGTAATATGGTTAAAAGCACTCAGAACCAAGGTCCTGGGGGTGGGGGAGGAGGTAAGCCCCGGCCCAAAATGAGCAGGGAAGAGGCTATGAAGAAATTTCCCTGTCACCAGTGCGGAGAAATTGGACACTGGCGTAACGAGTGTCCTTATTTGCCTGACGATAACCCTAAAACACCTGATTTAACTCCACAGACGCAGAAAGAAAGACCAAGAAAGACTCAGCCACAGGTAAAAAAGATTCAGGTGCCCCGAGCTCCAAAGCAAGTACATAGGGGAAAAGCGACAGAGGGTGATGAAATAGAAGTCTGGGAAAGCAATGAGAACAGAAATGCAGCAACTTCGCAGTATTTGTTAAACGATACCTTCCTTTGTGATGACCAGTACTGACGGGGCCTGAGAGGGGAGGACGAGGAGTGCGTACTTGGCGCCTCCTTGCCGGTAGACCAGTCCGGACCATACATTGAAGGAAAGGTTGACGGAAACGATGTCACTTTTCTGTTGGGACACTGGTGCTACCCGTTCTACTGTAAGAACAGTGGACGTTCCAAACCTACCCCTCTCGGGAGAAGTCATCCAAGTAGTAGGTGTATCTAATCAATTGATTAGTACTCATGTTACCAAGCCCATGGAGATCTCAATTGGAAACTTTAAGGAAATGCATAGATTTGTCGTTTGCGACACCAGTCCAGTGAACTTACTGGGACGTGATTTGCTGTGCAAAATGAACTGTACCATCTTTTGCACACCAAAGGGTGTTGAAATTCAGACCCCAGATGAAGACGGCATTTATAAATTAATGTTAATTAGACCTGACTCAGAAATTAAACGAATGACCATGCAGGAGTTGCCCAAAGAACTCCAAGAAGCAGTGAAGCCAGAGGTATGGGACTTTACTGGGAAAGATGTAGGGTTAATGAAAAACGTGGACCCCATACAGATAGCCATCAAGGACAATGCAGTATACCCCAATACTAAACCCTACAGAATGAATGCAGAAGTGAGAGCAGGTGTCACTCTGGAAATACAGAAATTGCTAGAAGGAAACATCATACAGGAAGTAATGAGTAGCCCATGTAACTCACCGATTATGGGTATCAAGAAGCCTAGTGGCAAGTACAGAGTAGTGCAGGACCTACGAAAGGTCAACAAGATAGTAGTCCCCTGCTGCCCTATTGTCCCGAACCCAGCAGTGATTCTGTATCAGATTCCCTGGGATGCTGAGTGGTTCACTGTGATAGACCTATGTCATGCATTCTTTTCCATTCCCTTGCATCCAGATAGCAAATTTCTTTTCTCATTTGCCTTCAATGGTCACGTGTATGTCTGGAACCGGGTCCCTCAAGGGTACACAGAGAGCCCCTCTATCTTTATTCAGATCTTGAAAAAATGTTTGGAAACTTTGGTCTTACCTGGGAACTCTGTCCTAGTGCAATACATAGACGACCTCTTGGTGGCGTCTAAAAGTCATAGGGATTGTGTGATTGACACCATTGCCCTACTGAATCACCTGAGTGAGAAGGGACATAAAGTGGCCCCTGACAAATTACAGTTCTGTGCGAAATCAGTGAAATATCTGGGGCACCAGATAGAGAAAGGTGTCAGGAAAGTGACATCAGAAAGAGTGAGAATAATTCAAAAGATGCAGTTACCCCGTACTCAGAAAGAGATCAGAATGTTCCTGGGAGTGATAGGATACTGCAGGCAGTGGATTCTGGGATTTGCAGTCCTGGCTAGGCCTTTGATAAAAATGACCAAGAGAGGAACACCAGATATTGTAGAATGGGATGATGAAAGCTTAACAGCCTTCACCAAACTACGAGATTGTCTGTGTACAGCACCGGCATTGGGAATGCCAGACTATTCCAAAGAATTTGCCCTATTCTGTGACACTCGCGATAATTGCACGTTGTCAGTCCTGACACAAGATCATGGCACAACGAGAAGGCCTGTGGCATATTTTTCTGCCACCCTGGATCCAGTGGCTGCTGGATTACCAGGTTGTCTGAAAGCAGTAGCTGCTACCTGCGCAAGTTTAGAGCAGAGTGAGTCCATTGTCATGGGACATCCTGTAACTGTGTATGTTCCACATGGAGTGGTAATTTTACTGACCAGAACGAAGACTCAGTATCTCACCCCTAGTCGGCTGACTAAATACGAGAGGATTCTTGTGGGTGCTGCAAATGTAAACATTGTTAGGTGCAGTATTCTGAACCCCGCTACTTTGCTCCCAGACCCAATGGATATGGAAGGTGGGGTGGATGATGAGCATGATTGCATTGATTTAACAGAATTCAACACCAAGCCACGCCCAGACATTAGAGAAACACCATTGCCTGTGCATGACAAGGAATTATTTGTGGATGGTTCATGTCTAAGACATGAACAAGGAGGCCTGAGTGCCGCCTATGCGGTAGTCTCCTTAACAAAAATTGAAGAAGCAGGTTATCTATTTGACGTAAAGTCTGCACAAGTAGCCGAATTGATCGCTATGATAAAAGCTTGCAAAATTGGGAAAAACCTACGCATAACAGTGTATACTGACAGTCAGTACTGTTATGGGGTTGTGCATGACTTTGGCCAGTTATGGCTACAGAGGGAGTTCCTGACTTCATCAGGTACCCCTATTCGAAATGGAAAGGTTGTTCAAGACCTTTTAGAGGCAATCCAGTTACCAAAGGAACTGGCAGTGGTAAAGTGTGTTGCTCATAAGAAGGGCACAGACACTGTATCACTGGGAAATGATTTTGCTGATCGAGTGCCCCAATGGTGCGCCAGGGATCGGTATATCATAAATCCAAAACGAGGGGGGCCGGGAACCAGCTGCCAACTTCAAGTGTTTGAAGAAGTGCCTACATGGGATGAAGTGAAAGAGTGGCAGCAGGCGGCACCTTGGCAAGAGAGAGAGAAGTGGAAGGAAGATGGGTGTAGACCAAGACGTGTGGATGGTGTCATCTTGGGCCCAACTGGTATGCCTGTGTTACCTAGACACTTACTTAGCACAATGGCGAGATTGATACATGAAGGATCACACATTGGTAGGGACGCCATGATCCTAGTGTTCCAACAGACTTGGTACAGTAAAAAGTTCAGGAAAGTAGCAGAGTCCCTCTGCCAGAGGTGCCTGCCATGTCAAAGGATGAACGCAGGCAAGAAAACTGCGGTGGAATTGGGGAAAATTGGGAGGTCAGGGGGTCCCTTTGTGAGAATACAGGTTGATTTCATCACCATGCCACGTTGTGAAGGGAAACGATATGTCCTTGTCATGGTCTGTTTATTTTCGAAGTGGGTGGAAGCTTTCCCTACTCCCCAAAATGATGCAATGACAGTAGCCAAGTGTTTACTAAAAGAACTGATACCTAGGTTCGGGGTTCCAGTCACTATTGAATCAGATAGAGGCCGACATTTTCAGAATGAAGTAATCGACGAACTCTGTAAGGCCTTTGGAATCTCACAAAAGCTTCACTGTGCCTACCGTCCAGAGGCTTCTGGAATAGTGGAACAAGTAAATGGAACTATCAAAAACAGACTAGCAAAACTGTGTGATGCATCTGGTATGACCTGGGTGAAGGCCCTGCCCTTGGTCCTGATGGGACTCCGAAGTGTTCCTGACCGCAAGACAGGCCTAAGTCCCCATGAAATATTGATGGGAAGAGTGATGAGACAAGCATGGGTACCAGGAAGCAAACTGTTGAGTATTACTGATGATTTGGTGCTTGAATACTGCAAGAGATTAGGTGACCAAGTGCGTTCTATCTCTCGCCAGATCGGAGAAGACGCCATCCTCAATCCAACGACTCCTCTCCACAAACTGGTTCCCGGAGACTGGGTAAAAATAAAGAAGCATACTCGGAAGAACTGTCTGGAGCCAAGGTGGGGAGAGAAGCGTCAGGTGATCCTGGTAACAACCACAGCAGTAAAGTGTGCAGGGGTTCCACATTGGGTACACGCCAGCCACACCCAGAAGGTATTACCAGACGGAGAGCCTGAAGAAGAGGGGCGTCCCGCAGAGGACTCTGCAGGAGCCAGACCAGAAGTAGCTGACGACGTACAGCCCAGTACCAGTCGAGCTGCAGAATCAGCAGACGTTGGCCCAGGAGTAGTTGATGACAAACTGCCAAGAGTCCAGCCTGCTGAAGGAGTCCAAGAAGCTGAGCCAGAAGTAGCTGAAGACGAGCTGCCGAGCATATGGCCAGAGGAGTGGATACCATTGATTGATCTCACTGAAGACCCCATTCGAACAAGTGAGCGACTTTGGGAAGGTAGAGAGTGGAGTAGAGAGGAAAAGCAAGGCACAGGCGAAGAACCTCAGGATCTTGAGATTCACATCAAAACTGAGGAAGGAGAAGGTCAGACATGGACAGAACAAGTGATTGATACAGAACAAGTGATTGATACAGAGCAAGTGTTTGATACAGAACAAGTGGTTGATACAGAACAGGTGATTGATACTCCTCCACTGACTCCTGATGTCGGGAAGGGACAGACTAGACATAGCGTAATAGTTCGAGCTGAAGAAAATCAAGAGATCGAAGTGCTTGAACAGGATCAGATAGGATTAGAAGAACGTGTTCAGGAAACAGAAACAGAGACATTTGAAAAGCAAAAACAAAATTCTCCTGAACAAGGCCAGATTAGTAACCAGGCAGAAGAAATAGATGCTAGCCCTGGAAATAGTCAGATAGAAGAGGAAGAAACTGAAACAGAATTGCCACAGACTAATGAAAACAAGAGGACAAGAGAAGAGAATGAGGTTTCAGTACCAACCAAGAGACTTAAGAAAAGAAAGCACATTGAGCCTGGATACATAAAGAAATTGAGACTGAGAAGAAAAACAGTAGAAGAAAAACGTGCAGAAGAAAGGAGAAGTGCTCGCATAGCAGAACGACCAGAAGATACTTCCAAGAGAAGGAGTGATCGAATAAAAAGACAAAACAAAAAGTAGAAGTCTCCTGAATGGACGCTCGTTTTGGAGGAATTTGAAGATCTTGATCTAACTGACGAAAGCGACGGAGAACCCGTCCCTGAGTACTCTGCCGAAGAAGAAGTCGAGCCACCGTGAATTTGCACAAAGTAAGCTACTGGTGTAAAGACACAAAGAGGGGTCGAGAAACTTCTTCTGAGCCAAAATGTCTGATTCAAACGTGAATGGTAGACCTAGTTGCAGTCGTTGTAAAACATGCTGCAAGGTATGTGTATGTAGTATAGTTATACTGATATTACTCTGGATAGGACTAACAGTTTTCATTCCTTTTGCGGTGAGCAAAAATACTAATATTGTCCCTACTGAAGTTGTAAATACTGACAGTGAGGAGCTGACAACACAGAGTGTAGCAAGACATGAGAGAGCACTTAGACAAACAAATCGAGACTTAGAAGCATCAGATGAGGGAGAACTACATTATCATGGAATTAAGAATAAGACGCATTTAAACGTTTTCGCAAACCTGTTAATACACTATGTAGAGACTATGGAAATTGAAGATTGCTATGTCTGCATGAAGCTACCTACCTCTGTAGCTGAAGGCGTGACATACCATCACCTGCCCTTGACCTATGGAATTTCCTGTAGCATTTTAGCTAGTTTATTTTACAAAAGAGGACCGTTGCAGTACTATTACTCAAACAGTGACGTGATCTTTTCTGAACTTCCTATACGTGGGAACTTGAATCCTGTACATACCAAAAGTGACGTTACTCGCTATATGGGTGAATACTTTCTGACTATAGGTAATATAGACCTAGGTGACGCACACAGAGATAACTTGACCTGTTCTTTGTGTGAGCAGGAAAAGATGTTCCTGAACATGGCAGAGAAAAGGAGAATAAAAATAAAAAGAAAGGCAGATGACGAAACACAGAAAAGGCCAAAATGGGCTGAGAACATGGAAGGCACCTCAAAGGGTGGGGCGGGACCTGCTCTGTTGCTGGATTTTGAAAGGAAGGGAAAGCTATGTCTTCACCGCGAGAAGACTAGCAACTATAATAACATTTTCATTGGTTCCAGTGAATGTGAACATAATTACAAGGTAATTGGAGGATGGGGTTTCAAAAATGGGTCAGAGCCTGTGTTTCCTGGAATTTATTATATATGTGGGGACAAGGCTTATTTCAAATTGCCGGATCACTGGTATGGAAGCTGCTACTTTGGCATTGTCTTCCCGAAAATATACCATGTGAACAAAGTTGCTGGAAGCAGTGAAAATACTAATGGCTTAGTGCGTAGTAAAAGAGAAAGCATAGGTGAAATAATGGGTAGTATTTTCAGTGCACTGATACCTGGAGTGGGAGTGGTTCTGAATACTCACAGAATTTGCAAATTGTCCACTATAGTGGATGTGTTGTCTACTGACACAGCTCATGGATTTCTGCTGGACAATACCGAAATGGTTGCGATCAGATCAATGGTTTTGCAGAACAGACTTGCTCTTGATACCTTATTAGCAAAAGAGGGCGGAGTCTGCCGGATGTTGAAGGCGCAACATTGTTGCACTTATATTCCGGACAAAAGTGTGCAGCTCAAAAGATACGTGAAAAACATTACTAATTTGGAAAGGGAACTCAAACCACTCGAGGTTGACAGTGCCTGGAAGAGACTGGTAGATGGTCTCTCAAATGTAGGTCATTGGTTTGCTAGCTTAGGTAAAAGCTTATTGTTTAAGATACTGATGCCAATTGGAATTATAGGTCTTATCCTATTCTTCATATTTGTCTGTTGCAAATGTCGCAAGCACACCGGAAAGCATCAAGTGAATGCGAGAGGAGTGAAACGAAGTGTGGATGAACTTGAATTGGAGGAAATGAATAATCAGATATACAAAAGGGTGAAGAATTCTCACCCTACCAAAAATGAGAGAGAAAAGCTGGATAGCTTGCTGGAAGAGATAGAGCTGTATAAGGTGTGAGAAGTTGGCATCTGGTTCCATTTATTTTGTGATGATAGTAAATATCATCAAAGAGGGGATTGATGAAGCAAAGCTTCGCATTCGCGACTTGCTTTTGTCATGAACCTCGTCCATGTGTAACCGAATAATAAATTGTACGTCTTACTAACGTTTATTTTATGTTTAAACGAAGTCCATGAAGCTTGCCTATGTGTATTTTTAATATGATTAATCCGAGTCCTAAAGATGGCCGCTGCTTTGAAATAGTGTCTGCGCATGCGTCAGTCACACTCACGTGTCCTGACGTGTTTGCAGGTTTGGAGGGAAATAGTTGCGCATGCGTAATGCATAGCTTTGCCAATAACGTGGTACTGCTCGTGCCACTGCTCTTGTGCTCGTATACATGTAGCTAACATTTACACTGCATAAGTATATTTCTTAGTGATAAGTTGAAAGTACAAACCCTGTGATGTGTTTTCATAATGTTGTTTCTATGTATTAATTTGTTCTCCCTTACTTTTCATGTACCGCGGGGAATGGGGGTCTGACTGAGCCGAAAGCCATTTTGGAGGGTACTTGTGCGCAGACTCGCCAGAAGCCATCTTGGCATTGAATTGCTGCCAAAGAAGGTTGATACCAGAAGCCACCCTGGGAAGCAGCACCTTCGCCCCGCAGCATCACGATATTGTTCTATTATGTTGCTAAAATGTATTCTTTCCCTGTATTCTGCGCAATTTTCTCATGGGAACCCCAATCTTGCTAGGCGGTGCCCTGAGATGTAAATAAGGCCTCCAAATAGTGTGTTCTGATTGGTGTGTTACCCAAATCCTATCTTAGGACCAATCCAAATTGAGGGATTCTGACACTTTGCAACATTGGGGGGTGGTACACCGTCCCCAAACTGTATATCTACCCTGGGTTCACCTAGGGAAATTGTCCGACTTGTCTGGTTTAGCTGACCTGTCACTGACCCATCGCACTCAATAGGTGACTGAAGATACAGAGGGCTGCGGAGCACTCTGTCCGAAATTGACCATAGACTAAGGTTTTACTGAACCTTAAAGTGCTGGCGAAGCACTTTGCTGGGAGTTCGCTGACCCAATCGGGGTCTTGATCGATAACTGCAGAGAGGGTGGAGCGCAGGCGTTGCTTCCAAACTGCGGGTGCGGTCCTGTCCTGAGCGGTCCTGTCCTGAGGGGTTCCTGTCCTGAGGTCCTGTCCTGATTCCTAATCTGAGGGTTTCCTGTCCTGTCCTGGGTGTCCATTCTGCACCTGCTGTCCACTGAGGGGTATCCTTCCTTGAGGGTTTCCTGTCCTTAACTGACCCGTGGCCAGGGTTTGGTTTCCACACCAGTCTAGGTAAATATCGCTCTAAATTCTTTAAACTTGCACCTTTCTATATTTCTGTCTTTGCTTCAATAAAGAGACACCTTTGCATATGTTGATTTTTCCATGCTGTTGCTGCAATTATTGAAACGTAAAGACGTTGCATATTTTCATAACGTGTTCCCATGTTACCCTACCTGTTAGAAATCATATTTTGCATTGCAGTTTGTCATTTCCTGATATGGTCTAGAACGGCCTTACTTAAACTGTCTAAAGAACTTTTACCCTGAATGCATAGCATTTCCTGTTGCATCTCATATTAGCATTTCCATGATTACCTGACTTAATTTCTCTATAGTTATGTACTTTTCATTATCTTGATTATTGATTGCCTTATTCTTGTAAATCTAATGCTTACCGAGAACGAACTTTAGATAAAGATTTTAAAACTTCCAGTTGTCCGTGGTCATTTACAACAGTATTGAATGTCATTTTGAGTTTGTATTTTGCTGCCTTTCCTTTACAGCTAGCTCCCTGATCCGTTGTGGTCATAGGTACCCGTGTCGGTGGAGGGTAAGTCGGGTACGCTGAAGAATAACAGTAGGGAATTCACACAAATTGGTAGCAGCCCGTGAAGTCACCCGGTCAATGTATATTGTGAATTGAAATATATGGGCCCGAAGCCGGAAACGGCGAAATTATTGGTTGGGTGACCTCGCGCGCTCTATCAGTATCATCCATTTCCAACACCTGACATGCAGAACAGCACTTACAAGCCTCCAGTAGCGATTTATCGTTTCTTTTATCCAACATTACAATACATTTGTACTTTCACTTTTTTTGTTAACTTTATGTGCGCAGCTACCATTTTGCAAATGAATCTGTCTGGTTGAAACGCAACTGATGCTCATATAAAGCGCTCTGATACCTTCGGGTCTAGTTCGTACTATATAAAACTTCATAAACAAAACAAGCATTTTGAATGCAATAGGTCTCGCATTACCAAGAGTTTCCCCTATTGGCATTGTAAATGACAATGCCTTAGACTTAGGCTCTAAAAACCAAAACATAAATAAAAGGCATTGTCATTTACAATGCCAATAGCTCAAACTCATGTAACTGCGAGACCTGTTACATTGCAAATGCTTGTTTGACATTGTGATGGTTTGAAAAGCATGCTAGAGGAGTCATATCACATCAAAGAAGTAGAAGCATCATATTATAAATATCTTCAGCAGCTATGTACCGGTCCAGAAGGGGTCCATGCACTAGTTTTGCGGAAATAGCGCTGCCTCCAGTGCACACATTATCGCAGAAAATCTATTGGTTACTGTATGTGATGCAGAAGGTTCCACTCAGAAATGTGAAGAGGCAGCCTTTGCTCGGTTACCTAATATGTGCTGCAGACAACCATATTTGGGCAAAATCAGTTGCATGGACCTGTGCCGAGCCTACACACCAAGGCAGAATATGTTCCTGATAGCCCCAAGATCACCAGGCTCAACTTTCATTTGGTGCTGAAACTATACCTGCCATTGACAAAATCACTTCCAGAAACCACTGGACATTTGATGGACACACACTGAGCTGTGCTTCTTCCTTACCCCATGATGGAAAATGCACTTCAACAGGTAAAGATGCAGAGAAAATAGATGCAACGTTTCTTTTCTGGAACTCACTCAAGCCCAGCAGGACCACAGTCCCCACACTGCTTTCCAATAAACAAAGGCCCAGATGTATGGAGAAAATGAGTGCTCGGCAGTCCTCACACTAACTTACAAATAAACACTAAGTCAACAAGCACTGGCGTTGCCAGTAGGTCTCGTAGAATGCAGGAGAGCTGAGATAGCGTGTTAGGGGAGGAGAAGCCGCAGAGCGCACGCTGGGCGAAGCCCTTTGATGTGCTGTGCGGCCGTGAATGCCAGCATGTTAGGGGAGGAGAAGCCGCAGAGCGCACGCTGGGCGAAGCCCTTTGATGTGCTGTGCGGCCGTGAATGTGCGTGCTTCTTTGCTCACGTGATTCACGTGAACTTAAAGAAAACCGCACGAACGAAACCCCTGGTTTCACGATTGTTTTCAGCACTTGAATTCTCGCTCCCTCAATGCGCTTGCGCGCATTGATAGGTCACGAGACCTAAAAAGGCTTAGCCCAACAATATAAAAATAAACTTCATTCATAGTGTGAAATGCAAAGGCAAACAACTCAAGGCATCCAGCAAATCATGAACCTTCTTTATTAACTCAGTTACTTCATTGCACAGCAGCACAGATGCTGTTAAAAAACTCTGTAGGCTACAGCATACATATCAATTTCATAGCAGACTTCATTATGACCATGAGGGGCAGGAACAGGGCAGATTAGACAGTCAATCCACATTTATTAGCCGATCAGTATCTCGAGACAGAGAACAGGGCAGAGTGACACACTGTCTACCATTAATAGAGCACAGAGCACACCGCAATAGATATCTCAAGTCCTAAGTAGAAAATCCTCATTTACTCTTTGTCACTTGTCGAAAGAGCAGCTGGAAGGTGTGCTAAATGAAGGGATGGGCATAACTTGCTTAAATTGCTGTAGCATAATTACGCAAAATGACAGCAAAAATATGGGAGATAAAGCAAGTAGCTTAATCCAGCATTCAGCGTTATGTTCTCAGTACACAATGCACCCTTGAGTCCAAAATGGACCCGATAATGCATTTTGTGGTAAGAAAATCACTCTAAATGCAACAGAACATAGACAGCAGCAGCTCCAACACACTCAGTGCACTGTTTTTGTGCTCCTGCGGTAGGATTTTAGTGCCAAATTACTCATAATTACATGCACGATGTGATTGCTCAGTTTTCGACAATTTCAAGTTGAAAAAGTACTACAAAAAATGTAAATTGCACCCACGCCTGTGCACATCCCTGACATGGGTGTAGTGGGCGAGGTCAGGGCCTCGCGCGCAGCGCTAATTCAAAGAATGGGACACACACACTGAGTTGTAGGGTATGCCGGAAAGACCCCGAGCGGTCTTCCGCGCTTTTAATATATACCTCGGGGCGTGCCCGTCCCGAGGGTGAAGGCGTGCGTGTGTGTGTGTTGCAACAATGTAGGTGAGAGGCCGAGTGGCTCTCTACATCCCTCCTTCAATTTAGTTCACATGTAAACTATCCAAACATAATGGCTAAGGGGAAGTGTACATAAAGTCTCGGAGTCTTTGGCTTGGCCCAGGATTGGGCCGCAGGTGGTATCTGTGGTTGGCCCGGGCAGGAGACTCAACAGCCCCGGCCGGGGTTGTTGTTTCATCTCGGGAGGAAGAAGTGCACCCAGTTGTTTCACTTCGGGGCACACCGAGGTGACGCCTGTCTTCTCCTGGCTGGTCACGGCTCGGGAGGGGCACGGAGTTTTGGGCCCCTGTTCTCGATGGTTTCGTCGGCCTCCTGGGGAGTGCCATCCGGCACTCCTACTCGTTTGAAACAAGATACATTCCGTGTGACAGTCTGTTGGCAGAAGCGGGCCGTCACCATTGTTCCTTGAATCTTTTCCACGACCCATCGCTCTGGTTCGAACGGGGTTCTAAATTTCCACCCAGGGTGCCGATCTTGTACCACAACGATGTCTCCTTCTTGCAACCCTGGGTGTCTAGCATGTCTTTTTTCGCTTGCTTTCTGGTTCGTGATCGTTCTCCTTGCCTGGATGGCATCACCATCTCTCTCTTCTGGGGTCCATGTAGAGGACGCAGGGATGTTGCCTCTTGGTGCTCTTTTGAACAGGACATGCGCCGGCGCGCAGTGGGTGGTGCTATGCGGGGTCTGTCGGTATGCACTCAGGAATTGGTCTAACGCAGCTTCCGGGTCTTTGCCATCGTTGACGGCGATGCGGAGCGTCCTGTTGAGAGTCCGCATGAGCCTCTCCACTTCGCCGTTTGCTTGCGGCCACAACGGTGTGATCTTGCGGTGTTTTATCCCTAGGCCCTCCAGGTATGTTTGGAACTCTCGCCCTTGAAAAGGGGGTCCGTTGTCCGACTTCACCTCCTCCGGGAGTCCCATAGTGGCAAAGACGTGGTCCAACGCTTTCTTGACTGGTCCAAATGCTGTGGAGGAGAGTAGTTCCACGACAGGGAATTTTGAAAAAGAATCCACGACGACCAGCGTGTGGCGGCCATCTGGGAAACTCCCAAAGTCTATGCTCAGCTGGGTCCAGGGTGTTGTCGCCGCTTCATCAGTGATGACTGGGGCTGGGGCCGGGTCTGACCCCGTGATGGTGCAGGCATGGCAAGAGCGCACCATCTCATCCACCATGCGATCCATGGCCGGGAACCATACTTTGCTGCGTAGTCTGGCCTTTGTTTTGGCGGTTCCTTGGTGGCCCGTGTGAGCGATCACGAGGGTCTGTTGTTGGAGGCTTGCTGGCACCACAATGAGATGACCTCTCAGTATAATGCCTTCATCGCCGACGCTCAATTCATGGCGGATCTGCCATAGCTGTTGTCGGGCATGGCTAATCTCCGGACGAAGTCCTTGAGCTCCTTCCAGAAACCTCGTCCAGCTTCCAGTGTCCAGGGCATTCTTGACGCGGGTCAGAGTCTCATCTTCAGCGGTGGCTCTTCCCATCTCCTGCAGGGTGAGGGTCTCCGGGCAGGCAGCCACGGACACCATGCGGACGAATTCTTCCACCAATGGACTATCCGCCAGTGGGACTGCTTTTCTGGTGACATCCGGATGCCTGGACAGATAGTCCGCTGGATTATGGGCGCCAGGCCGGAAGACTAGGGTGAAATTGTAGCCTTGTAGCTGGACGGCCCACCGTTCAATCCGCGGTGGGGCAAGCCTGGAGGACCCGGTGAACAGGGGCAGGAGTGGCTTGTGGTCGGTCACGATGGTGAAGGGTTGGCCACAGAGATACAAGTGAAAATGTTGGCAGGCCCACTTGATGGCTAGCGCCTCTCGCTCGATTTGAGCATATCGCGTTTCAGTGTCCGTGAGAGCCTTGCTCGCATAGGCGACAGGTTTCCAGTCATTCTGGCCATATTCCTGCAGTAGAACAGCGCCGAGACCTACGGGGCTGGCGTCCACGACCAATTCGGTGCGTGGCTGGAAGTAAGCCATTGTGGCTTTGTCCAGAAGGCTCGCCTTGATTTCCTGGAAGGCTTGGTTTGCTGCGCCAGTCCATTCCCATTCATGGTCCTGTCTAGTGAGTGCGCGGAGGGGCTCGGCCAGGTCGGCCAAGTTGGGTATAAATCGGCCACAGTACGTGGCCATCCCGAGGAAGCTTCTCACCTCGGTGGGGTTTCTGGGCGTGCTGGCATTCTGGATAGCTTCCGCCTTCTTTGGGTCAACTCGGAGCCCTTCGCGCGTGAATCGGTAGCCAAAGAAATCCACTGCTTCTTGGTAGAACGAGCACTTTTCCCTGTGGAGGGTTGGTCCATGTTCCTGTAACCTTTGTAAGGTGGCCCTCAGATGTGCATGGTGTTCCTCCAGCGTATTCGAGTAGATCAGAATGTCGTCGCTCAAGTTGATGACCCCACTCAGCCCGGACAGAACTTCCTTTATTGCATTCTGAAACACTTCGGCCGCCGATGACACTCCAAAACTTAACCTCTTGTATCTCCGGAGCCCTACATGGGTGGAGAAAGTCGTGATGTACCGGCTGTTCTGATCAAGTTCCAACTGGTGGTAACCCACGTTGAGATCAAGTTTAGAGAACCACTTCGCCCCGTTGAGGTCGGCGACGATGTCGTCCATGGTGGGCGAGATGTGGCGCTCCCTTTTCACGGCAGTGTTTGGCAGCCTCATGTCGACGCACAGCCTGATGGCACCAGGCTGCTTGGGCTTCGGGGCAACCATCAGTGGAGACACCCACGGAGTCGGTCCCGACACCTTCTCGATGACATCAAGGTCTTCGAGCTTCTTCAGCTCCTCTTCGACCTGAGCGCGGAGGTTAAACGGCACTCTTCTGTGACGCAAGGCGACGGGACGGATGGAGGTGTCTATGTGTAGTTTGATTTTCTTGTCTTTGAGCTTTCCGAGGCCGCTGAAGAGCGCAGGGAAGTCTCCTAGTATGGTATCAGCGAGTGATTGGTGGACTTGGTTAGCGAAGAAGACCAGCCCGAGGTCTTCCGCTGTGTTGCAGCTGAGTAGTGTCCCTTTCTTCCCCTCAGTGACGTGGAACCGGGCCTCCGTTGTGTACTCCCCATTGCGAATGGTGGTGCTGATGACGCCGCGTAGCGGCATGGGTTCGGTGCCTCCATATGTGTATATCCGAGCGTTCGTCGGGGCCAGTGTGGGTTTAGGCGACATCTGTTCATACTGGTCAGAGTCCATGACATTCACGGAGGCTCCGGTGTCAATCAGCGCTCTGATCTCCGATCCTTCCACAGAGATCGTGCACATGGGTGGTGGTCTCTTCCGGGTGGATATCCTGCTGACATAGGATACTACATACACCTCATCGTCTTCCTCGTCCTCATAATATGGCTTCCGTTCTTGGGCCTTCGTGTCGGGCGGCGGGTGTTCTTGTTCCAGCGACAGTTGTCTCACTCTGGATGTCATCGACCGAGATCCGTATCCGCCTCACGCCCTTTGGGCGTTGGGCCTGTATCGTCCTCCTTGGCACACCGCGGCAAAATGGTTGAGTCTGCCGCACTTCGAGCACGTCTTTCCTTTCGCGTTGCACACAGCGGTCGCTGCATGGTCTCCCCCACAGTAGGCACACTGAGCGTCCCGGGTCTGCCACTGTCGAGCTCTACCTCCCGTCGGTCTCCTCTGTATCGCGTCAACAGTTTCTTCCTTGATGGGCGCCATTTTGGGTGCGGCTTGCGGGGCTATGGGGGACCGGAGCGCCAGCTCCATTTCGTCTGCTCTGGAATCCGACAGTTCATGGGAGCGGGCAAGGACGAGAATGGCATCCAACGTGATGCCCGGTTGTCTGAGGATGAGCTTCCGTAGAAGTTTTGATTTGCAACCTACGATGATCTGGTCCCTGATTTCCTCACGTGGTTCTGTAAACGGGCAGCTGCTGGCCAGCCGGCGCAGCCTCGCATAATACATGTCCACTGATTCGGCCTCAGTTTGCCACGCCCGCTTAAACTTGAACTTCTCATAGTCGGTGTTGACCTGGGGGTCAAAGTGGGTATTCAGCGCGGCCACCGCCGCGTCATAGTCATCGTCCTCACCGGTGTTCGGGAGAGACTCGAAAAGGTCATAGATTTCTGGGCCTCCATACAGGATCAAAAGTGATCTTTTTACTGTGTTATCGGTCTCTCTGGTGCCTCTAAAGTAGAGGTTCAAACGCCCCAGCCACGCCTTCCATCGCGGTGCCGCAGTTGCTGGGTCTGCAGTCTCGCTGAATGGCGGAAGCGGGGCCACTCCAGTGTGGGCATGGCTGACTATGTGAGTGTCTGCTCCGCGCCGTGGAGGTGGGCGTGGCGTAGCGGTATGTGCGGCCGTCCACGTGGGCGCACCCCCTGTGGCGGCGGCGGTCATGATGGTGACCCTTCCCTTGGATCACACCCCACCTGCGCGGGCCGTGTAGCGTGGAACGGAGTTAGGGTGGTGAGTATGTGACCGTCTAGCTTCCTGCCACGGGGCTCCCACGTGCGGTAGAAGTTGAGTTGGCCAGTGCTCGTTTATCACAGAATTGCACGTCGTGGTGCGGCAAGAAAGGTGGGCGGACGGTGGCACACGTGACTCGCACCCTGGACGTGGCATGGGTGGTGGCAGGACAGCCACCCCGTAGCATAGATCTCAGAATGATAGGACAGTTGCACTTGCCAATGCTTGATGGCACTGTTGATCCCTGTGTCTTGACGTGCAACGGCCACCGTGATATTATTTTATTGGCCTTTCCTATTTTGTTATTTTTTTTTCTTTGCTGCAGACTTCGATATCCCCCACCTGCTCCTGGTGAGAGCACAGGCGCGCAGGACACGGCAGGATGATGCGGAGGGCCAGACACGCGTTGGAGGCACCACGTGGTTGTGCCTCGGGGCTGACGTGCAGCGTCTCCCCTGTTCACCCCTCCCCCTCCGGGGCAGCACGCTAGGGAAGCGCACTCGCGCTGAATGCCGAGCGGGGCAAACCCTCAGACGGCAGCATTCGCAGCGCGGGGGCCGGGCAAAGGCCGCGGGGCAAGGCACTCACCAGGCGGCTCCCGCCAGCTGAACGCGCTCCAACCAGGGAGGCGCGTGGGCGGGGAGCCGACTTCGAGCAGGCACAGCAGGCCGGCGGACGAGCTCCGCGGCCCGGGAAAACAGCAGAGCAGGGGCGGCCGGCAGCAGACGACAGGTGAGGAGCGGACAGCTCCGGCAGGGCGGCCAGGCACGCGTAGGAGCAGAACCGGCCTCGTCGCCAGTGTAGTGGGCGAGGTCAGGGCCTCGCGCGCAGCGCTAATTCAAAGAATGGGACACACACACTGAGTTGTAGGGTATGCCGGAAAGACCCCGAGCGGTCTTCCGCGCTTTTAATATATACCTCGGGGCGTGCCCGTCCCGAGGGTGAAGGCGTGCGTGTGTGTGTGTTGCAACAATGTAGGTGAGAGGCCGAGTGGCTCTCTACATCGGGGTGAGATCCGCCTGCTGGAAAAAGGAGTTTTAGAACTGGGAAATGAGACGGGCATGGAGGTGAGGGAAATAATGAAAAGTTACTTGTAAAAGCCAAGTTAATGGACAGGCACGGAGGTAGGAGTTAGAGATATGAAAAAAGACATTAAGAATTGACAATAGGAGCGAAGGCGAGGAGGAAGGATATAGAATCAAAATTGCTTATAAGCACTGGAAAAACACAATTCGTATGATTGTTAATGGAGCAAAAACTAAAAACCCTTATCATAGATTCTTCACATTTTAGAGAACACTGCAAAACACAAAATACACTCCATGAGAAATCGCAACAAATAAAAATTTAAAATAGGAATGCCTAAAAACACAACAACGACAAAAACTACAGCAAGGGAATGAAGGGCTGTAATTCTTTCCTGAGAATTATAACTAAACATAATGTTTGCATACGACACTCCGAGCCGGATGTAATATTGCCACTCAACCTGTGAAAAGCATGCCTTCTTGTAAACGGAGACTTGTGGAAAACAGCAGTAGTTTGCTTTAATAAATGTAAATTGTATTGTGTTGGGCATTTGTACAGCACATTTTGTCCACTTAAGTGGCACAGAAATTATGTTAAAAACTTGTCCCTACCCCCCTCCATCCTGGATGTGCTTTATTAGATTATATAAACAGTGCTGTGCAAGGCGTTAAGTTTTGTCGGCGTGTGTCATCTTTGGGTTCGAGTCCAGTGAGCACACCCTGATTCCGGGCCCCTTAGTGGCATCGAGTTAGTCTTCCCCCGGAAGTGATTCAGGCTTGTCAATTGGTGGTATCAGAACATTGGGGCGTCTGCAGCTAGGACTAGCTAGTCATTTGTAACTGGAATATACCAGGCATCAAGGTAACTTCCTAGCTCCACTCATCAGTTTTAGTTTCATGGCTTCAGTGCTGCATTAACAGCCAAGAAAACTTACAGGTTTACAGTATCTGGTAAGAGGTGTATGTTGTGCAGATACAAGAACCATGTGAGATAAAAAAAAAAAAGAAGATACATAGAGGTGATTAATAGTCGCGGCTCCTTCGCTAAGGCAGAGGAGCGTCTTCCCACTGGTATTTGAGCAAGTGCAAAAAAAATTATAATAAAAACACCTTATTATCATTTTATATTTCTATGTGGCACTGGAGCGAGGGAGGGGCAAGGCTGAGCTCGCCAGAGCAGAGTGAGGAGTGGTTTGCACTTCCTAAGTGCGCATGACTATTTGACCTTTTGGGCCGACCAAACAGTCATGCGCACTTAGGATGTTCACCACCTGGCTGTGTTGCACAGCAAGATGGGGGAACATGCCCAGGGTCCCAGGCACTGCCTGAGCGGCCAAACAGGCTATTCAGACCAATCACAATGCTGCTCATGCTGCATTGTGATTGGCTGGGAAAGTCTACTTCCGGTGCTGCCAGTGCAGACGGAGGAAAGGCGTGCGGCAGCAAAGGGAAGGTAAGTTCATTTTATTTTTATATCCATCCACCAACCCCACACTCCATCCCCATTCCGAGGCAGCCAACACTGATGATTAAACTAAATTGTTTCATTGACTAAGTGCAAATATGGTGAAGCAGTTTGAAGGAAAAACATCAAAGTGTGTTACAAAAAGAATGTGATGGTGAAAATATGTCTAGGACACTCGGAAAATCGAAAATTTTGAAATGTAAACCTAGTGTTAGTATCAATAACAATAAAAAAAATGTTGCATATTTTATTGTGACATTGCAAAAATGTGGTAATCATTTTGATATTTCCAGAAACCTGTTAAAATAAGAGCACAGGTACTAAAGACTACTGAAATCACATTCTTGAAGGTCAAATTTAATTACACCCAGTAAGTTAAGGCGCGAATATAAACGTTACCAGGTGTCAAACACAATTTAGCACTGTAGAAGGAACCCCACCTGCAGTTAAATTGTTAAACAATATTAAACATACATCTTACGGCAGCTTATTTCCAGCTTGTAAAGGCTACCGTAATGCCAGTTTCCAACGACTAGGTAATTGTCTGAACCACCTGTGAGAATCCTGCTGCTGATCTGTTTTCCACAGCCGAGGACAGCTAGAGTCCAAATCACAAACGAATGATTTCCTAGTTCAAATGTGTTTTGTCAGATTTTGCCATCAGTAAACCGAATCTGAATGACCTTTGCTTCAAAAATGTATCACAGGCTGACTTTTGGTTCATAAATATATATTTGCAATGCAATAATTTATCAGCCTATCTCCATAATTGAATTTCACAAGATCTTGTGCTGCTCTGTGAAAAATTATAAAATGCTTTCACAATTCTACATTAATCAATTTCACTATCTATAATAGTCTGGCTGGTTATTTTTTGGGAATCCTCCAATTCTTGCACTTCAAGTGCAGGTGGTTATGCCAACTTCTTCCACGCCTTTTAGTGCACATCAGTGCAAAGTTGTTTGGGATGCAGTAGGGTATCTCGCAGGTCCATATTACAATTCCAACCTATTCTCCTGTGTCTGAAAGCACTGTCAGCATTTACCATATGCCTGCTGTATGCACATAAAAAGAGGGGAGTCTAAGAGGTTTGACGTTTTCTCAGCAAATGCTACTTCAGAGAAGCTAATCCCAAGCTCCACCTATAAATGAGATTGGCATGAATAGAAGGACACAACAGCAAACAGTGTCGTTACCAGTGCTTAATATATGGCGGTGTTTGCCAGTGCTCAGCAACAGCACTCATTACTTCGCACCAGGAATTATTTCTGAAACTCCACCACATGGTGGCGATATCCTTTCTATTTGAGCACATCAGCAACAGTATATAACAATTCATTATACATGAAAAATATATTAATACCAGTTTACACAGGCAGGCCGTTCTCGCAGCTTTGTGTGACATGGACTCATCCAAATTGTCAGATTTTTGTAGCATGATAGAAAATTGATATCGTTGGCACTGGCGGTTGGGCTTTGGCAACTCTGCCTTGGATAGTGTGGAAGGTGCAGGCTGCAGAGGCTTTCAATACAATACTTTAGGCCCTGGAACATTTTTTTAAAGATAACAAATTAGGCAATGGTTGGTACTCTTGTTAAATTTAGCAGCTTGTATTATGTTCTTTAGTGTATGTTTTGTATTTAGAAAAACGAACAGCTGTTGCAAATGTGGCTATGTTACTGTGTGTTCAAAAGCGTAAAACATATATCTTTGAAAAAAAACTGGAAAGATATCGCAATACACCATATAACAAGATGAATATCAGGTAAGTGTTATTTTAACATCAATTACATTTGGTGAATGTTATATGTGGCTTAGACAAGAGAAAGATTAAGAACAAGCATAGGTAAAGCCAATTAGTCTGGCATTTGTCTGTGCTTATTTTGTTTGTGAGTGACTTTTGTATCCATCCACACACTGTATAAAAACAAGCATAGTGAGAGAGAGAAAGAGAGGCAACGCTCTCCTCTTAGGACTGAGCAGGAAAGGCCTACACCAATTACAATGCGTCCAAAATGCTGCTGCCCGCATGGTACTTAATCTCCCACGCAGGGCATCCGGCAAAACAGCACTACGAAAACTTCACTGGCTCCCCATCGAGGAGCGCATTAAGTTTAAAGCCCTCTGTTTCGCTCACCGCATTGCCCAGGGTAAAGGGCCAAGGTACCTGCGCAACCTTTTGACCATACATCGCCCTACCCGGGACCTCAGATCTGCTGGAGCAATGCTGTTTCAAATCCCTTGTGTACGCAGGACCAGGATGGGAGGCAGCTCCTTCCACTTTCTTGCGAGCAAGCACTGGAACAATCTCCCCCTTGTCCTGCGCATGGAGCCCTCAGAAACAATATTCAGATCAAAACTAAAAACCTACCTCTTTCCAAGGGAATAACTGTTTCTGTAGCCCGGGACCCAGACCATCCCCGGTCCTCGGCCTCTTCAGGGAGCTGTAGCATTTCTTAGCGCTGGGACACACTGTCTTTAGTGTAACCAAGCGCTCCAAAAGTGGTTTTATTATTATT
Source organism: Lissotriton helveticus (assembly GCF_964261635.1). NCBI lineage: Eukaryota > Metazoa > Chordata > Amphibia > Caudata > Salamandridae > Lissotriton > Lissotriton helveticus. Next base: position 519,871,919 of record NC_136059.1, on the reverse strand, counting down.
AATATTAGAGAGAGAGAGAGAGAGAGAGAGAGAGAGAGAGATAGATGACATCCATATATATGCACACATTACAGCAATAGTGCCTGGTACTGAAGGGGGCTACTTATAATGAGATGTGCATATTATGCAAGAGAAGAATGCAATCACTCAGCGTCCGCTAAGCCAATGCCTGAATGGGCTGAACCTCTGCCCTACGATGTATGCTGTGGTGGGTGGAAGCAAAATTAGAATGACACTGCAACAGGCCAGTGAATGAAAAGGGGTAAGGGGTGACTGATAGCTTCTGTAAGTACGTATAGTGTATATTTTTTAGAAAAAACGAAATGTCTTGACAAATACCAGACCTAAAGTGTACTGGTTATGCTAAGAAGTTTCATAAACAGTTTAAAAATAACTAACTCTAGCTTACGTTGGAGCAGCTGCAAATCTTAAATATAATAAAATGGTTGAAATATGCTTTTGTTACTCAGGTTATAGTCTTAAAAGATGGGTTGCCTGCTCATCTAATGCATCGAAGGACGGAAACCAGCCCGGCACCAGGAATTTTTTTGGGGGTGGGCCGAGGGTGCATTTGGGTGGGCCACTGTGGGCCCAATTTGTCGCTTCTTGTGGTAGCCTACAAGTCCTACGTTACATCATATCTACTTGCAAAGAATCACCATGATACAACAGATCAATTATGTGTGTATACAGAGCATGTGGAGCGTTATTTAAAGTAAGAGCAATATCTGGACCTAAGTTCAAACCCTCAAATTCCAGCAGGCCAGGATTCAACAGAAGCACTTCCAGGCCCGATTATCCACTTTTCTACTATCCCTCTCCTGGGCACCTATCTCACAGCTGACCTTGGGCCCCAGACCCATATCAGCCATCATCCAGCTCCATTTCCATTATTCCCATAAAAAAAATTAGTTACATCACCTTTAAACTCAAAACATTGAATATAGCAGTAAATCTAATTAGCACACACTTGAATATGTTCCACAGTTGCACTAATGAACTGACTGCTAATTAAATAAACACAGAAAGGCCATGACTGGGCCGGCTTTAGCGCTAGTGCGAAACTCTTTTTTGGCACTCCGCCAATGAATGACTTCTTTCTCCGCAGATACAATTACTACCATTCTCCAACAGTGCCCTTCATTACTCCGTAGCCACACTCTCATATGCATTTAATTTGTTGTATAGCGCTCCTCATATCAGTGTAGGGTGTCACAGTACTTTACAACCTGTAATGAATCAGACAAGTATGTAAATCAGTCTATAGGGAACGCCACATAAGCCAATGGGGATTACAAGGTATAGGAATCACATGTCATCCATACTGGTGGGCAGTATATTTTAAGAGGGTTTGGCCTGGGGATGCACAAACTAAGGATTTAAAGCATACCCCAGTGGTTGGGTTTACTATAAAAATATATATCGGCCCAAACTCTTTTTAGCAACATTAAAATAATGAAAGACTGGGGAAGTTCTAACTATATAGTAACACAAAAAAGTGAAGTTCTAACTATATCATTCATGTTTGTATGCAGCCCATTGACAGTTCAAATCTTGACCTATGTTCAGATTTTAACTTCTTAACTGCAAGTAACACAAGAATTTCTGTGACAAAGGCAGTAACCCACTGAGCTATCCACATAAAATACAGCTTATCTGCATTTCAAAACTACCAGCAGGCAAAGGATTGCTCTCCAGCAGGATCATTAATCACCAGTTATCTAGACATTTTTATTGTTGTCTTGCATCCATGGTCATGATAATGATAAAAACAATTTAAATTAAGCATACACAAAGTATGTGCCTTGCTGGGCCTGTGCAGATTTAAAAAATAAACACAAATAGTAGCACATTCTCTTACCTACTCCTTTAGTCAAACTTTGTGACACAGCCTGATCCGATATGCAGCTGCTGGGGTCAGGAAAGGTGAATAGGAATAAACAAACTTATTTTCTCCAGCGCTGAACAGAAAACGAAATATCCACGCAGCAGGACAGTAGGCAAAATCGGTGACAAATAAATAATTTGTCCCCTTCCCTATGCCTCTATTATTCCTGCACGACACACCTCACCTTTCTAAAAGGAGTTGGGTGATTGGGGATGGCTTTGAGAAAGAGCCCAGGCCAAATCACTCAACTCGCAGAACAGGAAAGAAAACAACGTTGAGAGTAAAGTTTTAAATTAAAGTTGCCATTTAGTTTTGGTCTTTGCGCCGTCACTGCGAGAGCCAATTCTCATGTTTGGATGGGCCAGGCTCCTGTCTGGGTTGGGCTGGCCCCCCTGCTAGAACAGGGCCTGAATGGAAATGGTAAAATGTACAATTTTTAGAACTAGAGAATGTGGATTGCTTCACCCAGGAACGATCCAAGTCTAACCACACAGTTGATATCTTGAATAAAGGCAACGAAACAGCAAATTTCTCACTTAAACAAAAATAGGCTTGTTTTGTCAGTGCATTAGAAACCCCTTTTTCTTTTGGAATTGAGTAAGCAGATAGGATGTGAACGTTCAGTTTACAGTTTCCAGCTTGGACAGGTGAGCAGTAGTTTCATGATTGTTAGTGCTCATGTATGTGTTCTAAGTTCTAACATATTCCTTAAGTATAAAGAACAGGACACCGTAGAAAAGTGATTCAGAGTGCAGCTAATATTCCAAGCACAGCTCCCCATAACATAAAAGAATAAAGGCACATTCATAATAGAATTATCTTGCAGAAGAACCATAGAAAAGTGCCACCATGTTTTTGAATGTCCACACATGTGAATATCAAATGGAAAACAAGCATTAGCATAGCCAATATGTCTCACCTTTGGGACCTCATAAGTATTTAGCTATGCAGCACAATATCCTTGGTGCAACAACATCAACTGTTGCATGGCTAAACACTTATAAGGTCCCAAATGTGAGACCTATTGACTATACCAATGCTTTTTACGTCTGATGTCGTCTGGGTTGCATTTGCTGGGCGTCGGTTCCACTGAACTGAACGGTGGGTCGTCCGTTTCGGTCTTACTGGATTTCGACAGAGGACACATATCTAGGAACAGAGTTAAGAGGTCCCAAATGTGAGACCTATTGACTATACCAATGCTTTTTACGTCTGATGTCGTCTGGGTTGCATTTGCTGGGCGTCGGTTCCACTGAACTGAACGGTGGGTCGTCCGTTTCGGTCTTACTGGATTTCGACAGAGGACACATATCTAGGAACAGAGTTAAGAGCGCATTACACATCTGCTCCAGGGGACAATTTAGGCTTAAACAAATACTTACTTTTGAAAACAAAACTAAAGGGCAGTCCCCAAATACTTTTGAGTTTTTTTCTTACTTGGAAGTGTTTACGTAGATGGATAAACAGTGACCATGTTAACAATTTAACACAGACGGGAACAACCTGTGCACTAAGACGGCATGCTGTGCAGGGTCGATCGGGGGCCTGTGCCTGCAGAAATGTCAAGACACGGAGTGCAGTTTTGGGTGGGTGGGGCGTTATGTACCAAAATTACGGGCAATGCAGGGTATCATGGCTGGGGTGTCCGGCTCTATGACTTTTATTTTTTTTAATGTTTGTCGCTGGGAATGTGTTTTTCTCCCAAAACAAGTATTTTCTTAATGATGTATAGCAACAAGTTATCATTCTGCAGTTTTTTCTGCTACATTTGTTTATGCCACTCAGTGTTTATAAAAAAACAAAACTGAAGTCACCCAGTCGACGTTTTAAACCAATTTGTGTCATGATTTTCAGTTGTGTTTCGAGTGACAATTGAATTTCCGACAGAAATAGTATGGAAACACTTATTTTCACTAGTGGAAGCTACGAATAAGCCATATTAAAAATAATCAGATAACCTGTATGCTGCATTAAACTTGGGCAAGGGCTATTTATGTACATCAAGAAGTGGTCACTGCATGGCAGCGCACCAGGATCACTGCATCCCGAGAGGAGCATCGAAGACCTCTTTTCGCAGGGGGCTCCTGCCGTCCAGTGTAAGGCACCAGCAGACCAGACCCACTGTCAAGTAGGTAAACAGGCATCACCCAGTGGTTGCCAGTGCACTATGAACACTGTGTAAAGCTAGTGCGTCCTCAAAGAGGAGCGCTCTTTAGCAGGATTGGCTGTTCTCTGCCTAGACAAGCGCCCTAAGCTGACAGTGCCAGGGGGTCCTGCCCGCGCCTTTGCTCAGCAAGCTATAGTGAACAGCACAGACATTCTGCTCTCCTACCTTCGGTATTTGGTCTTTTCCCCTGCCCGGAATAGTGCTCCAGCGAATCTGTGTACTTGTCTCTGTTCTCTCATAAGTCCCCAGATATTACCTGAAAAGTGTCAGAACGATTGCCATTGACAATACCACAAAGGACGCAAGCAGTGCGCCGAGACAGAGGACACACACAGGTACAGAACATGAAAAGGCCTCCGAACTCACGGATAGTGAAGTAACATGTAGGGATTACGATAACAACAAGCACGGCCATGGGCAGCGAAAGTGAAAGCGTGATACAAAACAGATGGTACCCTGCGCTTCCGAAAGCTAAACGAAAACAAGAGCGAAGCCTTTAAAATTTGACACTGAACATATGGCACACTGCGCTCCGCTGCTCGTAACCGCATGGTCTAGGCCGTAGGCGTCAACATTTTAAGAAAAAGGTGGGACAAAAAGCCACCTTTGGCCAATTTCGTGCTTTAATTTTTGAAAGCGACAAGAAAAGGCCAATGAAATGTCACTACTTCGAGCACGAGCTTGCTCGAAGTCCAGAGTGATTCCAAAAAGCCGATTCCTAGGGCAGCGCGTGAGCGCTGCGCTAGGCTCGACCTAAAAAAAAAGCACATTTGCTAAAACAATTGCCTGGTACTCAAGAATAAACAATGCTCTCATTACTGCATGCTGTTCTTACTTGACAGTTCATTTATCAATGAAGTAAATAAACAGGCTTTGCTCATTGCATAATGTTTCCAAGAACTGTGAAAGTGTATGAATGCATGTACTGAGATTTGAAAGGGTGAATCCAATTATCAAGCAAGTGTTATACATGGAGAGGGTAATGTATAATTCAGGATAAAGTTCAGATGGGGATTTTCTTCGACTATGGTTGACTGGATGCAGGGAGTGTATTTTTAATACTAATGGTGGATGTACACATTTAATATATAGGACTACTTACGCATTGCTTTTCAAAAGAAAGGGAAAAGATGTATTTAACACAGATAATAAAGTGGGAATAATTCCACATCCAAAAGCTTTACAATTCTAAAGTCACATTCCTCAATCTTTATTTCTATTGATGACATCCTTGACCAAACATTGGTATAATCAAACCAACAATGTGTGCCCCCATGAGGCCCTTTGATGGGTTGGATGACATTACAACCCTGGCAATTACCACGTATGCCTTTACCACACATTTTTCACAATGCATTCCTTTACCAGGCATACGCCTTTTTGGTCTGGAGCACTGCAAAATCAGCAATCTTTGGTGGAGGATATCGCGGCACCCCTCCCCCCAAACCACCCCCCCCCCTAGGCAGAGGTATTTCCATTTGGAGCTTATTTATGCAAGGGGAGAGAAGAGGCCGCATTGCGCTGCCTGATAAGGGTACAAATAAAGGTATTAGCGGGGCCGTCATAACCAGGACTCCTGTGGTGGAGTGCAGCCCAGCGCCAAGAATTTGGGGACATTATTATTGTTCAGAGTTCAACATCACCGTATGGGAAACCACGTGAGGACTGCAATTACCATCATGCAGTGGACCTGGGATCCTTAGCACAAACCACACACCTGCCTGTGGGAGGAGGAGTCGAGAGACAACTTCTAAGGGAGTGGTCTCTAAAGCTCACGAGAATCTATCAGCCTGTGGGACCGGCACTGATGACAGCCATTCCGGCCAGAAACGCATCTGCCAAAGCACTTCACGGACTGCAGGAAAGCGCTTCACTTATGCTAAATAAACGCTTGTTGTGTACCCGGAGCATGTGCCCAGCTGACTTTCCATTAAGGTCACAATTGGTTGATATAGAAACAAAAAAAACATATATATATATACGTATATATACACACATATATATACATATATATACGTATATATACACATATATATATACACATATATATATATACATATATATATATATATATATATATATATATATATATATATATTTTGTTATCCAAAGTGCCTAAGCTTTTGGGGAGGCACTCTACATTCCTCCGCCCTGCGGGCTTTTCTTTCTGCGCACTTCTCCGTTCCACATCACATAGAATTGGCCCGACGCGTTTCTGGGAACCTTTTCCCGTCATCAGGGGCTGCCTTCAAGAAATGTTTGTTCATGCGTCATATTTACCGGGCATTTCTTTGACCACACCCATGGTAGGCGTATGTTCAGTACATCGTCCTGCCGTGCTTTCTGGGATAGGTAGTCCGTTTTTGAAGCATGTAATTATCATTAAGTCTTTCTTGAAAAGTGAGGCTAATATTTGTCGAGGGAACGTGCTGTGGAGTGCACCCTGGAAAGCTGAGGCAATTGGATTATAAAAATTTGACACGGGGGCCTTCCCGTGCAGGATGCACCGGCTCAGACAAGCGAGCGGCCAAGGCAGAGGAACCTTTCCAATCTGTCAGCACAGCGCGTTGCATGTTAAATGACTCGCTTTCACGAATCGGATCCTACTAAGGAAAATGACATTATCTCCAAATATCTGCATTAGCTGAAAAGAAAAAACATTTTTGCGCAAAGGACTACTAAGACCAGCATGCAGTGTGGATCAATTAAGAAACTAAGCCGGTCCCACATATGGTAATCAGTAAATGAGCATGCGTGATAGAAGCGCATTTCAGCCAATGCAGGAGAACGCCTCTGAGGAAGTGGTACTTGGGCCACAGAAACGCGTCAGGCGAATATAATTACCCGGATGATGGCGAGAAATGCTAAAGACCGTCGAGGGAACGTGCTGTGGAGTGCACCCTGGAAAGCTGAGGCAATTGGATTATAAAAATTTGACACGGGGGCCTTCCCGTGCAGGATGCACCGGCTCAGACAAGCGAGCGGCCAAGGCAGAGGAACCTTTCCAATCTGTCAGCACAGCGCGTTGCATGTTAAATGACTCGCTTTCACGAATCGGATCCTACTAAGGAAAATGACATTATCTCCAAATATCTGCATTAGCTGAAAAGAAAAAACATTTTTGCGCAAAGGACTACTAAGACCAGCATGCAGTGTGGATCAATTAAGAAACTAAGCCGGTCCCACATATGGTAATCAGTAAATGAGCATGCGTGATAGAAGCGCATTTCAGCCAATGCAGGAGAACGCCTCTGAGGAAGTGGTACTTGGGCCACAGAAACGCGTCAGGCGAATATAATTACCCGGATGATGGCGAGAAATGCTAAAGACCGTCGAGGGAACGTGCTGTGGAGTGCACCCTGGAAAGCTGAGGCAATTGGATTATAAAAATTTGACACGGGGGCCTTCCCGTGCAGGATGCACCGGCTCAGACAAGCGAGCGGCCAAGGCAGAGGAACCTTTCCAATCTGTCAGCACAGCGCGTTGCATGTTAAATGACTCGCTTTCACGAATCGGATCCTACTAAGGAAAATGACATTATCTCCAAATATCTGCATTAGCTGAAAAGAAAAAACATTTTTGCGCAAAGGACTACTAAGACCAGCATGCAGTGTGGATCAATTAAGAAACTAAGCCGGTCCCACATATGGTAATCAGTAAATGAGCATGCGTGATAGAAGCGCATTTCAGCCAATGCAGGAGAACGCCTCTGAGGAAGTGGTACTTGGGCCACAGAAACGCGTCAGGCGAATATAATTACCCGGATGATGGCGAGAAATGCTAAAGACCGTCGAGGGAACGTGCTGTGGAGTGCACCCTGGAAAGCTGAGGCAATTGGATTATATATATATATATATATATATATATATATATATATATATATATATATATATATGTAACTCCAACTGGTCACTGTGCGAACAACGCCTCATGCACGTTCTCCAGTACGCAAACAACGATAAAAACGTCCAAGGCCAGCCTTCAGGTTATGATTCTTGCTTTTATTTTTCAAACATAAAGTGCAGGGGTGCAAGAAACGTCGAACAGACGCGTTTCGGGCGAGAACGCCCTTGCTCACTGTCAGCGGGGGAATATATATATATACACATTTATTTATTTGCAGGTTTGTACCGAGCTGGCTTTGACTCCCGGAGGAGTATCTCCGCGCCTTTGGCTTCTACAACGTAAGTTTTGGTGAAGGACTATCTTAGCAGCTGTTCTAGTCTAGTGTTGGAATAAGAAGGTCTTCAGCATCTTTCTAAAAGGGAAGTGTTCTGCACATAGCCTGAGGGATATTGGGAGACTATTCCAAAGAGAAGGTCCAGCTACTGACAATGCTTTAGTTCCATGTCTGGCCTTCTTTGCTCTAGGTACACACAGAAGGCCTTGTTCACTCGACCTGAGTGTCCGGGAGGGTATGTAAGGGACAAATTTGGTGGTCAGGTATGCAGGACCCATCCCATTCAGGCTTTTATGTATGGTGCAGCATACCTTGAACTTGGCCCTCTGTTTGACAGATAACCAATGTAATTTGTCAGCAGAGGTTTGGAAGGCGTACGAGGAGGAGCATTCAGAACCAGGCGAGCAGCCGTGTTCTGGACCACCTGAAGTCTTTTCGTAACTCCCTTGTTAGCAGACAGGAGCAGGCCATTGCAATAGTCCAATCGACTCAGGACTAGAGCCTGCACCAACGTCCTCCTGGTTGCATCTGGTAGTAAGGGGAAGATTTTACGCAGCATGCCAATCACATGGAAGCAGGCTCCCACCACCTGGTTGCCATGTTGTTTGAGAGTGAGCTCCTGATCTAAACGGACTCCCAGGTTCTTGACTATTTGTTTGGGCTTGGGCACTGGTCCGAGATCTTGTGGCCACCAGTCTGGAGTCCAGAGTAGTTTTGCCTCACCAAACAACATGACTTCTGTCTTCCCAACGTTGCATTGCAAGTAATTGGAAGACATCCAGCATGCCACTGTTTTCATGCCCTGAGAGAAGGAGTTCCTAACACACATATATATAGAAGAAGAAAAATCTTTATTCGGTTTTAGACGTTACAAAACCATAAAAGCGGCATCACAAATTATACATTTACATGTTTAAAAATATCAATTCTATCATAAAAGTATTTTTAACAGAATTCTAAAATATTAAAAGTATCAATTCCATTAAATGATTCAATTTTTAAAGGTTGTTCCTATGCCTTATAATGCATTTTAAAAAGTTTAATACATGATAACAAATGCATTCAGAGTCCAACATTTGTAGGGATAACATGGCGGGACGGCATTGCCTAAACCCCCAGCGTCTCAACAGGGGAAGTAACCAGATTTTTCTGTGGGTATTAAAATATTTACAGAACAATATAGTATGTATACAAGACTGTGGGGACATGTCATCGCATGGACAATGAGCCAAAATTGGTTCCCATGTATTCTTTACTGGGAAGGCCACGAGTCTATGAAAAAGATTGAACCTAAACCTTGTCAGAAGCATTTTGTCATAAGTACTAATCTCTAATGTCAAATAAGGCTGGACTTGCGGGGTGAGCTGTACCATATTTGCATGTAATACAGATTGTTTAGATGATACCAGGGTAATCCTAAGGGTCTCCAAATGATTCAGGGCTATTTGCTTCAACTCTTTCTTTGATAGTTCAGTTAACTTGTCAGGTGTAAGATAGTATTTTTCTAGACCCAAGTCTAGAAAGAAATGCCTGACATAGGTAAGCCATGCTATTTTGTGCGCGCGATCCAGCGCCATGGAATCCACTAAGATGTTTTTGGTCAGCGCGTTTTTGTCCGAGACCCAAATGCGCCTCCAAAGTAAAAACGGTTGGATCCTTATCATGTCTTCTAGATATGGGATTCCTAGTTCTACATGGCAAGCATAGATAGAGGAGCATTTTGGAGCACATAGGAGAAATCTCATGAAAGCGTTCTCTGCTATCTGGAGAGAACCAACATCTGCATGGCCCCATACCCCGGCCCCGTACAATGCAATTGCTTGGCATTTCGCTGCGTAAATCTTTAGCAGTTCAACTGGTGGTCTCCTTCCAAGTCGTTTGGAGAAGTTCATTAGTCCTACGATTGCTCTCTGAAAAAGATGCCTCCTGGCCTCAATGGCAGCCTTCCAATTTAGCCTTTCATCGATCATTATGCCCAAATAGGGGTACTGGGGGGTCCTCTCAAGTTTTTATTCATTTAGGTAAATATTCTTAGTTCGTTTTCGTCCTCCACCAGCCACCATAACAAATGTTTTTTTTACATTTACATGTAAGTCTAAGGCACTCATAAAATCAGCGTACTTGGTCAAAGACTTCTGAAGTTCAATTGGTGTGCGGGCCAGGATGACCGCGTCATCCGCATAGAGTAGAGCGGGGATCAAGCGTTGGTTTAATCTGGGGAGGTCCTGTCCCCCTCTCAACATCACCTCCTCCAGTCCATTTGTATACAAAGAGAAGAGAAAGGGGGCCAGGACACACCCCTGCCTGACTCCCCGCTCCACTCTGAAAGACGCGGTAAGTTCCCCTTTTGTGCCATAGCGCACTCTTGCAGAAGCCTCTGCATATAATTCTCTCAGGAAATCCAGGAGGGTGGAATCCACCCCCATGTTCCTCAAGAGAGTCCATAGCTTCGCATGAGATACGCAATCAAATGCAGCGGACAAGTCAACATATACCATGTACATTGTCCCCTGCTTTGCATGAATATATTTGGACACGATCATACTTAAATTAAGGGCCTGTTCTACAGTTCCGAAACCTTCCCTAAATCCAAATTGTAGGTCGGATAAAATGTTACTGTCATTTGCCCATTGCTGTAGCTGCTCGAGTACTACTCTGCCAACTACTTTGCCCAGAGAGTCCAGCAAAGAAATGGGGCGATAACATGTCACGTCCTGGCGGTCCCCCTTTTTAAAAATTGGCACCATGATAGACTTGGACCAGGACTCCATCAATCCCAGTTTCGCTGCTGCAGTACATACTCTTGTGAGTATAGGGGCCCAGAGGTCCGGAAGGTGTTTAAAAAGGTCTACTGGGACCCCATCAGGGCCAGGTGCTTTACCACCTTTACTTGATTTTAATGCCTGGATTACATCGAGTATGTCAAATTGCAAGGGAATTGGAAATTCAACCGGGGGAAGAAAGTGGTCTAACCCTTCAGTCGGGGATGTTAGTTTGAATATTTTTGAGAAATGATTTACCCAAATTTCCTCTTCTATGGCCACTTCTATCTTAGGTCTATTGGAATCTGATAAAAAGGGAGTCTTAACTATCCGCCAAAAAGACTCACTGTTTTTCGTAACTGCACTTTTATGAAGATCGTCCCATAGTGCTTGTTTTAGTTCTTGTTTTCTCAGCTTCCTAGCCTTATTATATTGGAGCCTGAGGTGCTGTATCTGTTGCTGGACTCTCTGTGGTTGGTTTAGGGCAATTTTTAGGTTAATTAACGCCACAGTGCAGTCGTGGTTGAACCATCCTGTTGGAGTTGGCTTAGTTAAATTTGATTTTCTAGTCAGCAATTCTTTTGTTTTTTGTAGGATTATCTTGAAGTTTTCAAGGACCACCTCATCCTCTACTGATGGATCTAAACATTTTATTATATTAGGGTATGTTATCTTTATCAATTTCTCAGTTAATTGAGTGGGATCGATCTTTTCCCATTTCAGGGTATACCCGTTGTTCTTTCCAAGTTCTATCTTATTTTGTGATAGGGTGTTTGCAATGGTTGATGTTTGAGTTTTTAAGTCATTCAGATTAACATCTAATCTAAGGGCGCAGTGGTCACTTAGGATATTATTCATGAGTGTAAAATCCCTGGTTAGGTGTCTTAATCCATCCGTCAAGAGAATGTAATCGACGGTGGTCTCATGGCCCCTCCCTAGGTACGTTGGATCTGGGAGATTCTGTGTAGAGTCAGGTTTATTTGCTATTGTCAGTTCTAAATCTAGGAGGAGGTTGTTCATAGCTGTCCCCGTTCTTGCATGGGGAAAGTGCATAAGAGGGTTGTCATGCTCGTCCACTATCCCACAACTCCGCGTGCCCGAACGTGGGCAGGGGTGTAGGTTGAAGTCTCCTCCCCATAGTAACTGAACAGTCCCTTTTTTCCCATACAATTGACTAAGGTGTGCAATTTTTTCCTGAATTATTAAAAGGGTGGAGCAGAAATGGTCGTCCTCTAAATTATTATAAAAATGTATTAGTATAATAGTTAAATTTTTCCCTACTGAAAGACAAACTAATTGAAAATTTGAAGCAAAATCTGTCTTTAATACCTTAAGGTTTTTTATGGTATTTGCTATATAAGTAACCAGGCCTCCCTTAGGCCTACCCGCGTTACTTGGAAGGGCTGGAGAGAAATAAGTCTTATAGCCCAAGAGATGTAACTCCTTCATGGCCCATGTCTCTTGTAGACAGATACTTTTTCCTTCCTCTAAGAAATAAGCAGCAGAGCCATCCTCTATTTTAGGGCGGAGGCCTGCAATGTTCCAAAAGATGACCGACAGATATAGTATTTTATTCTCTGGGCCTGAAATCATCATCCCTGTGGGATCTGAGGATAGGATGGTTTGCTCAGTGTTTGAGTTTTCTACTAATGGTCAATCGACCATTTCTAGGCCACTGAAACGATTCATGGTTGGTATACCCGACCAATTATCCCAATGTGGTGTTTCCCTATAGGTGGATCTATATGGTCGCTGTGGAGGCCCACCCCACTGCTCCCATTCTCTACCTCTATTCCGTGGGCCCACGATCTGCCATGGGGCCTCGTGGTTTTGATAATTGGGCTCCACAGCCCGCCAGAAACTATCATGGTCATTATAGCGCGGGGCTATTGTAGGTCTGGGGATGTCAAGTTCCCAAGGCGGTGGAACTGCTTTACGCCAGGAGCTATCAAATTCCTGGAGGTAGTTGCTGTGATGTCTTTTGGGATAGAAAAAGGATAGGCGCTTTGTATCTATCCCACCATTTGTGCCATGATGTTCCCATGAGCAAATATATTCAACTACTTTAGGATCCTCAAAGGTGATCACAATGCAATCTCCCTGTATGATTTTTTTTCCCTGGCCTACCCATGGGGTCCTACATACTGTTAGTATCCTACTTGACCAATTGGGGGGGATCGGGCGGTTTATATTTAACCAGTATTTCGCCTTATTTTTTAAGGACCAATTAGGTTCTACACCCTGTCCCACCAATTCTGGTACGCCAGTCATCACCACTACAAATGGGAATGCGTCAGGTGGCATATTGACGGGGAATCTACCCTCGTATGTTCCTCTGGTTCCTCACTTATTTACTGGTGGGTTTGATGTTTTTAGAGAGGGTGTTTTTAGGACTGGTGTTTTTGGAACTGGGGTTTGTTGAGCTATTGTTTTTAAAGCTGGTGTTTTTGAGGCCATTGTTGTCTGTGGTATGGACGTTTTATCTTTCTGAGGAGGTTTCTCCACTATAGGGGCCTTTGATACTGTTTGTTGTTTAGAAGATGAGCACGCTAAAGTTATAGTTTTGTTTTGCGGAGCAAGTGCTGGCAATTTGTTTGTCCCCATTTTTTGAGGCCCTTGAGTCGGCTTTGGTGTTGGAGGATTTGTAAGCTTAGATAGATGTTTCTCAATATTTAATAGTCTACTTTGTAGGGGAAGAAAGAGCGAGTTTAGTAAGGCAGCTATTCTATTTACCAACTCTGAACTGTCACATTCTTTACTGGGGGATGGAAGAACAGGCGAGCCAGAGGTTGTAATGTCTGGTATGTTGAGTAGGGAATGATGTACCAATACGTGACGGTCGGTATCATCAACTGTTTGCAAAGTTGGCCCTATTGCGTTTGAGCTTACAGATAATTCAACAGTATCCTTAACTATTATTTTTTCCCCCTTTTCCTTTTCCTTTCTTTTCTTAATTGCCCCCTCCCTCCTCCCTCTTTCTTGTCTTACTTCCTCTGGTGTATATTCAGGTAAGATTTCTGGTATGTTTTCTAAGTCTGAATCTGAGGTCAGTAAGGAGAATTGGGAGGCTGAGAGATCTATCACGTTTGGGAGACTGAGCCTATTGTTACCTTGTGATAATTGCGTTAAATTATCACCCGTCTCGGGAGTTCTTGCTACAGCCAATAGTCCCATGGAAGATCGTCTTGCAATAGCAAGATCGATAGATACTCTATCCTCGATCAAACTGATACTTTGGTCTATAAACGAGTTTGCCTTTGTAATAAAATCATCCATGGGCCCTAGCAGCTGCTCGCCGACCCCACCTTTTTTCGTTTTTTTTTGTTTGCTACCCCTCGTATTCATTTTTGATAGAAAAGGTGCACGAGGAGTTTATGGAGGATCAATGGGTAGACAGTTTTTGATGACAGTAGATCGTAAGAGTACATACAGGTCAGTAAGCAGGGCTTAGTGTAGTGGCCCGGTCCGGTTTCTCGCGGTCTCGAACGGCCTCAAACGGCCCGCTCTTTGCCCGGTCTTCGCCCCGATCTCCGTCCCGCGCACGTCCCGCGTCGCGGTGGGGCTTGAGTCAGTTTAGTACGTGGAGGTAGGGGGCATGGCCGCCGGGGGAAGAGGCACCAGCTGCGATGTTTGAGGAATGCTGGGCCTCGCAGTCCCCCGGTCGGTTACCTTTGATGATTAGCCCCACAGGAATCCTCTACCTGGGCGTCCTCACGCTGGGAGCGGCTGCAGATTCCGCCGAACGCGGAGCACGCTCACACCAGCCGGGCACACCAGGGAGGAATCGTTGGTCTCAACAGGTCACCAAAGCAAGCAACTTCCAACAGGCAAGTGGATTCAGAACATGAGCGGCACCCGCGGAGCGGGTGTCGCGAAAAGTAAAGTAGGTGGGAGGCAGGGGGCATGGCCGCCGGGGGAAGAGGCACCAGCTGCGATGTTTGAGGAATGCTGGGACTCGCAGTCCCCCGGTCGGTTACCTTTGATGATTAGCCCCACAGGAATCCTCTACCTGGGCGTCCTCACGCTGGGAGCGGCTGCAGATTCCGCCGAACGCGGAGCACGCTCACACCAGCCGGGCACACCAGGGAGGAATGGTTGGTCTCAACAGGTCACCAAAGCAAGCAACTTCCAACAGGCAAGTGGATTCAGAACATGAGCGGCACCCGCGGAGCGGGTGTCGTGAAAAGTAAAGTAGGTGGGAGGCAGGGGGCGTGGCCGCCGGGGGAAGAGGCACCAGCTGCGATGTTTGAGGAATGCTGGGCCTCGCAGTCCCCCGGTCGGTTACCTTTGATGATTAGCCCCACAGGAATCCTCTACCTGGGCGTCCTCACGCTGGGAGCGGCTGCAGATTCCGCCGAACGCGGAGCACGCTCACACCAGCCGGGCACACCAGGGAGGAATCGTTGGTCTCAACAGGTCACCAAAGCAAGCAACTTCCAACAGGCAAGTGGATTCAGAACATGAGCGGCACCCGCGGAGCGGGTGTCGCGAAAAGTAAAGTAGGTGGGAGGCAGGGGGCGTGGCCGCCGGGGGAAGAGGCACCAGCTGCGATGTTTGAGGAATGCTGGGCCTCGCAGTCCCCCGGTCGGTTACCTTTGATGATTAGCCCCACAGGAATCCTCTACCTGGGCGTCCTCACGCTGGGAGCGGCTTCAGATTCCGCCGAACGCGGAGCACGCTCACACCAGCCGGGCACACCAGGGAGGTATCGTTGGTCTCAACAGGTCACCAAAGCAAGCAACTTCCAACAGGCAAGTGGATTCAGAACATGAGCGGCACCCGCGGAGCGGGTGTCGCGAAAAGTAAAGTAGGTGGGAGGCAGGGGGCGTGGCCGCCGGGGGAAGAGGCACCAGCTGCGATGTTTGAGGAATGCTGGGCCTCGCAGTCCCCCGGTCGGTTACCTTTGATGATTAGCCCCACAGGAATCCTCTACCTGGGCGTCCTCACGCTGGGAGCGGCTGCAGATTCCGCCGAACGCGGAGCACGCTCACACCAGCCGGGCACACCAGGGAGGTATCGTTGGTCTCAACAGGTCACCAAAGCAAGCAACTTCCAACAGGCAAGTGGATTCAGAACATGAGCGGCACATATATATACACACACACACACATACATACATATATACGCACTTATTTTTTTTTTTTTACGGGGGGAGGAGTGGAGACTGCCAAAACCCTCCTTTTTTAATTACCCTTACCACCCTATGCCTCTACCCTCTCCAAACCCTAAAACACCCTGACCACCCTTTATTTCTACCAACCCGTAAACCCTAAAAGACCTTTACCACCCTTTACCCTTGCCAACCCCTAAACCCTAATTAACCTTACCACCCAAATGCCATTACCCACCCCTAAACCCTAAAAAATAACCTTGCCACTCAATACTCCTATTATTATTATTTTCTTTTTTTAAGTATAATGCGTACAGCACAAAGTGGGTAGGGAGGGCTCTAAGTGTCAGTTTTGCAGCACTATCATTTAATTGTACTTCCTGTGAACAGTCACTAATCAACTGCGGGTGGCTATTTTCTCTTAATTTACCTTACCAACCCCTACATCCTAAAAACACCCATACCACCCAATTCCTTTACCCACCCAAACCCTAAAATCACCCTTACCACCCAATACTCCTACCCACCCCTAAATGTTAAAAACACCCTTATCACCCAATGCACTTACCCACCCATAAACCCTAAAAACACCCATATCACCCAATGCACTTACCCACCCATAAACCCTAAAATCACCCTTACCACCAATTCCCTTACCCACCCCAAACCTTAAAAATACTTTTCCCACCAAATACCCTCCCCGCCCCTAAACCCTAAAAATACCCTTACCATACAATAGCCCTACCCACTCCTGAACCCTAAAAACACCCTTTCCACCTGATTCCCTTACCCACCCATAAACACTAAAAATACCATCACCTCCCTAAACCCTTACCCATCCCTAAACCCTAAAACGGCCCTTACCACTCAATACCTCTAAACCCTAAAAACACCCTTACGACACAATTCCTTTACACACCCCAAACCCTAAAAATATCCTTCCCTCCCTATACCCCTACCCACCCCTAAACCTTAAAATACATTTACCGCCCTATACCCCTACCCAGCCTTAAACTCCTACCCACCCCTATACCTTAAATGTATGTGTATATGCACATATATGTGAGTGTGTGTGTGTGTATATATATATATATATATACATATATATATATATATATATATACACACACATATATATATTATATATATATACACACACACACATACAAACATTTATAAGTACCTTAAATAGACTTACAATGAGTGGTACAAGCGGTGGTAAAAATATGTATGGTGATGGCACTGCGTGCTAATTCCTGCGTTGTAAATAGTTTCTCCTTTGTTGTCCTGGATATTTTTCAGTACATGTATTCTACCTCTACTTAAGATTACCCATATATAACCCATCAGGTATCTTGGTTTATAATTAACTGACTTGTAGTACGAGCATCTTTCTCAATTGAAGCAGTTACTAAAGCACTAGGTAACAAGTATAGGCTAAGCCAATAGGCCCTTTGGCTTTGTCAATGCTTCTTTTGCTTGTCATGGTGTTTGTAAAACTCTTCAGTTGGGGTAGCTGTGATGCCCTCACTAACAAAACAAAAATAAACATTTGGCTACAAGCAAAAAATGTTTGTTCCCACAAAGCGCACACTGCCATAGTAGTCCCTGGCATTGAAGGGAGTTACTTTATGTGAGGATGTGCTCCTTGTGAAAGAGTAAAATGCCTCACTCCCAGTCAAGTTAGCCAATGTCTGAAGTGAGCTAACCCACTGTTCCATGCTGTATGCTAACCCACTGTTCCATGCTGTATGCTAACCCACTGTCCCATGCTGTATGCTAACCCACTGTCCCATGCTGTGAGCTAACCCACTGTCCCATGCTGTGAGCTAACCCACTGTCGCATGCTGTATGTTAACCCACTGTCGCATGCTGTATGCTAACCCACTATCCCATGCTGTGAGCTAACCCACTGTTCCATGCTGTATTCTGTAGGGGGAGGAAGATAAATGTGAATGGCACAACAACTGACCAATGAATGAGGAGGACAGACTGAAAGCCCCAATAAACATTTTATAGATATAGCTTTAGTAAAATTAAATGGTCTTAGCTAATGTCAAACCTACAAATAGAGAAAGGACGCTTCATCGACTTGTGATTTTTTTTTTATTCTCTCCTCCCCCTTCCAATCTTTCTTTAGAGATACTAACAACGGACGCTGCTGGTGGTCAAAATATTGAAAAGGTATTTGTATTATAACATAATAAATTAGTGGCAAAAAGACCTAAAAGAAGAAATCGACCTCTTCACCTTCTTCCTTGTACGAGTGCTGAACCAGCAGGAATGTGGGTGGGTGCCTGGCACTTATAACTGATCAGTGGGGCGTCCGCGCTCCCAGCCCGGCAGGCTGCCCCATACCTAAAGAGAGTGCGCATCGCCGTGCATTATGGGAGGTCATCTGGTCAGGAAACCAATGGTGAACATTGACCCTGAACAAAACAAGGCATTCTATCTGCCGTCATCAGAGGCGCATTCCGAAATATACCTTTCACAAAACTCGCGGCGGGTACACTGTGTGCCACACCGCCAAGTTCCAAGTGATTAAATAAAAGCGTCCAAACCAGCTCTGTCTATTAGTTTATTTATTGAACTTCTGATTGGCCAGCACGGATTCCATAAAACAGATGACGCACGGAGTGGCTGCGCTGGTTCCAACTAGAAGCAGCGCACGTGACCATTGGATGGCACTTAGCAGGCTGCAGTATGAGAACTATTTATTGTAATAAAAAGAAAACCCTATCTGAGAGTTTAGCCCCACTTAAGCATTTTAAAATAGCCTATACGAGACAAGAGGATTTATTAGTTGCGCGAGGCAGTAAATTCCAACATTTCTGCCACATTTGAAAGATTTTTCCTCAAATTCCCCTTTACAGCCTTAGATTGTGTGTAAGCATTACAGTAAATGAAGTTAGATTTTGTTTTCGTGGATTCTGGTAGCGCTATATTGGAGAGTGGATTACAAGGATGCCAGCGAGCACGTTTCCTTTCATAAGCATAAACACACGGAGGAAAACAAGTAAGCCACTCATGCATTAGCCCTTTGACTGCACTAGTGACCAAGAGCCAACCTCAACAAAATCTATTTATGTAAGTTTCAGTCTCCCTCATAGTATGCAGATTTATAAAAGTTCAAAAAGTTGCTTATCATACTTCTAGTGTACTAAAATGACAAACATTTTCCAGGCGCTTGGACATTATATCAAAAGTTAAACAGAAATAAACAACCAATCTTATCGAGTCTTGTCACAGGATCACACTTTATTAAAATTCCAAACTGTGATATTTAACTTCTATTAAAAATCCTAGTCCGTATAAGGGAGTTACACTCCTAAAATAACCCCTGCTTACCACCTTGGTAGCTTGGCATGAGCAGTCCGGCTTACCTTAGAGGCAGTGTGTAAAGCATTTGCACATAACCAACAGTAATACAATGTAAGCACTACAAAAGTACACCACACCAGTTTAGAAAAAGACCCAATATTTTTCTATACTTAAAACAAGACCAAATACGATAAAAATCCACAATACAGTACTTTAAAAATAGTTTGCAAGATGTCTTTAAATTGCAAAAATACGTTGAAAACACAGTTGGTACGGGTCGGTAGCTCGGTCCGAGCCTACCGCGATACAGAAAACAACAGTCTCGCAGTTCCGGCTAAAAGCGTCAGTATGGGCAAGCAACACCGTAAACAGACTTGTTTATGGTACCTTTCTTAGGGCGGCTCACACGGAGGTGCAAGTCAGTCATGGCATCCGTGGCCGTTGCGATGCAAAGTGGAAGCGGTGCAAGGAGCGGTGTTCTCTCCATGCGGTGCGAGCAGCGGCTCGGTGACGATCGTCCAGACGGCATCGGTGAGACCAAGGCTGGCGGTGCAGGGCGAGACGGTGCTCGATGCGGTGCTGGCAGGTTGCGGTGCAGGTGACAGGGCTGGTCGTGGCATCAATCGCGGTTAGAGTGCAAAGTGGAAGCGGTGCAGGGCACGGTGTCCTCTCGATGCGTTGCAGGAAGCGGCTCGGTGACGATCGTGCAGAAGGCGTCGGTGAGACCAAGGATTGCGGTGCAGGGCGAGAAGGTGCTCGATGCGGAGCTAGCAGGTTACGATGCAAGCGACAGACGGTTGGCGGGAAAAGGCGCTGGCCGAGCCGGACAGCTGTGCGTTTCGAGGTGGTCACGAGGGTCGAGCCAGCGGCATCTGTTTCGGTGAGACCGGGCCAGCAAAGTGAAATGAAGCGGTGCGGCCTGCGGTGTCCTCTTGATGCGGTGCAGGCAGCGGCTCGGTGACGATCGTGCAGACGGTGTCGGTGAGACCAAGGAATGCGGTGCAGGGCGAGAAGGTGCTCGATGCGGTGCTAGCAGGTTGAGATGCAAGCGATAGAGCCGGTTGGCGAGAATTGGCGCTAGCCGAGCCGGACAGCTGGGCGTGTCGAGGCGGTCACGGGTGTCGAGCCAGCGGCATCCGTGTCGGTGAGACCATGCCAGCAAAGTGAAACGAAGCGGTGCGGCCTGCGGTGTCCTCTTGATGAGGTGCAGGCAGCGGCTCAGTGGCGATCGTGCAGACGGCGTTGGTGAGACCAAGGCTTGCAGTGCCAGACGGTATGGTCTGTGGTGCCTTCAGGACACAAGGCCAGCGACAAGGTCGGTGACAGAGTCGGTCGCGGTTCCCTCTTCTCTGTGGCAACTGAAACAGCGGTTACATGAGCGGTATCCAGAGGTTGGTGAAGTCTTAGCAGTCCCTGAGACTTCTTAACAGGAGGCCAGCTCGGTTTCAGGCCATTAGAGATACTCAGCACATGTAGAGAAAATTCAGTCCAGTCCATTCAATGCCCAAGGCAGAAGCAGCAGCTGCAGGCCAACCCAACAAAGAGACAACACAGCAAAGTGGCAGTACTCCTCCTGGCAACTCTTCCAGCTCTTCTTCTTGGCAGGTTACCTGATTCCAGCGAGATCTCTGAAGTCTTTTCTATCCCTGAGACTTCCACAGGAGGCAAGCTCTACTTCAAGCCCTAGGAGAAAACTTTAAAAGCAGGACAATGAAAGCACAGTTCAGTCCTTTCCCTACCAAAGACAGAAGCAACCAATGCAGGCCAACTCCTCAACACGCAGCATGGGGGCAGTACTCCTCCTCCAGCTTTCCCGGTCCTTCTTCCTGGCAGATTCCTTAGTTCATAAGTAATCTAAAGTATAAATATTGGGCCCCAATATTTATACCAGCAAATCCTTTGTCCTCTGAAGGCAGAGGGTCCTGCACCTAGTTCAAACCAGTTCTGGGTGCATTCTGCCAGTGTGCACCTTCTTCCTTTGTCAGTGTGGGCCAGGGTAATCAGACGCACCACAGGAGGTGGAGCCAGCATTGTGGAAGGCAGGCAGAGCCCTATTCAGACCCAGGTGTGACTCGTCGCATCCATCTATGTGCAGATAGGTCTATTCAGCCCTGTGCTGACTCACCCTGTCTCCTGGAGTCTCCCCAGCCCCTGTCACTCATAAACTAGACAGACAATACACAAGCTAGCAGAGGCAGGCTGGGTGGTTAGGTACCTACTTTCTAAAAGTGGTATTTTCAAACACAGAATGTTAAAACCATCTTCACTCAAATATGTATTTTATCATTCTGAGTTCAGGCATACTAAACTCAAATTTCTACCGTGTTCCCTGGGTCAGTTAGGATTATAGGATGTTATAATCAAACTGCCCACTCTGGCCTATGGGAAACAGGTTGCCTTGCAATTGTGAAAAACGAAGTAGGCTGTAAGTCACTATCAGGACATGTCACACACACCAGGGCATGTACTACATTTCACATAAAATACACCCTGCCCATGGGGGTACCCTGGGCCTACCTTGAGGGGTGACTCGCATGTAGAAAAGGGAAAGTTTAGGGACTTCCAAATGTGTGTCCCAGGCTGCACACAGGCTCTGCAAAAGCAGGCCAGAGTTACACTTTACGGGCTGTTTGTGTGGGTGGCACAATCCAGTGCTGCAGCCCACCAACAGCATTTGATTCATAGGCCATGGCACTCGCAGTGCACTTTACTAGGGACTGACACATAAATCAAATAAGGCAATCATGGAAACATTAATCCATAACACATTTTACACAGAGAGCATATGCACTTTAGCACTGATCAGCAGTCGTAAAGTGCCCAGAGTCCTAAAACCAACACAAACAGGTCAGGGAAAAATAAGAGGAAAAAGCAAAAAGTTTGGGGATAACCCTGCAAAAAGGGCCATTTCCAACACACTGAAATTTTTTTAACCGTGATAGTTCAATAAACACAAACCCCAAAAAGCACAAAAATGTGACAGTTATGCTATGCAAAGCCCACTGCACACTATAACGCATGTCGCCTGTCATTTTGTGCAACCCACCCATGTAATCTACTGTAGCCTTCATCCAGACTAGAGCCTCGAGTATTTTACTTATTTTTAATGAAAAATACTTTTTAAATGGCAAATTTCTAAATTTAGTGACAGTTTCCAAATAAAAAACTTGGATTGCCTGATCACAATTGTCTGAAAAATTTAGATTTTACAGTGGCAAATTAATTATTTCAATTTTCCCTCCTATATTCCACGCATTAGAGTGCCCCTTAGCACTCCCATCAGACACTAGAATTTGTGCCCTATAGTAACTAACTTGCGCCCCCTGCATGCAGTTTGTCATCAATTATATAATTTCAAATGTTGCAGTGATGTTATCAATGATGTCATAGAACATTAATAAGTGATGCAATATGTGATGTCATAAGCAGCGCATGGCGACGGCGCGAGTTATAGTTACTTTAGGGCATAAATTATAGTTACTTGTGATACATATACCCACTGAATTTCAGTGGTTTTGTTAGCTTAAAAAGGTATGTTTTAACAGATATTCACCTAAATAGAACGTCCCCTTAACCTTTGGTTTATTCTGACTCGCCATAGTGAGTGAGTGAGTAGCTTGTTAGAGGCCTGCTTAGTGTAACAATAACTCGCATTAGCCATGGTTTCTTGCTCATGCTAACATTGCCTACAGGAAGTGCCCAACTTCCTGATATGGAGCCACTTTTGCATCAAGGCATGAAAAGCTACAAAGAAACTGCTCAGCAGAAACTATTTTGAAGGCCACGCTCTCGAGCCCCTCATTTCAAGCGTCTAGCACACATTTTGGGAAATAGACATGTGTCCAGATTCTAGACTTGTGTAACCTAGGAGATACACTTGCTGCTTACTTTCTGTTCCACAAATCATTGCTAGGGCAAATTGTGGCCGGTTGAAGCTATGGTCCATATATTATGAATTGCTCTATGTTAATAAACGCTTTCCTATACTTATTGGCGTATGATCAGTTCTTTCACACTTAGAAATGTAATAACATTGGCATTCTAATAAATCCCTTGTGTACCAACACAACTGCTAGCTGCTGATAAAAGAAATACAAATGTGAAATCATGATGGACAAATACACATTAACAAACTCTGGGACGGTCGGCCCGCCTCCTGGCAGGCCTTTGGACTGACAGAGAAATATAAGGGGACAACTACAGGCATAACAATCAATACCGGATGAACTGGTGACTTGAAGGGCACACAACTGTAAAGTATGCTTTTTCCCACTTGACCCTTGAACTGCTGTTAATTAATCCTACTCCAACTGAAATTAGAAATTTGGACGTGGTCATTTGAAATTTACATTTTGCATAATTTTGCAGGATATGGTAGCTCAGAAGAAATCACCCAAAAGCAGTACTTCGATTAATAGCCACAAGGGGCTCTACATAAAAACGATTGGAAGAAAAGAGATTTTCAGTGAGTTATCAAGTTCTTGATTACAGTTAATGGTTTAATCTGCTCCATTCGAGGGGGGCGTGGCCACGACGCTGCCGAGCATGGACGCCTGAGCCCTGAGCTCCGGGTCGGTCTCGGTGATTATCCTGTTGGAGGACCCCCCTGGCGGCACCACCACCCGGGATTGATCCCTGATCGTCGCGGGACACCCTAGCGCCGATCGGGAGTGCGCTGGGTCCCGTGGTTGCTGGGGACTGAGCTCCTCGGTGGGAGTTGCGGAGGCGGCTGCCGGCCATTTTGCCCGGGCCTACGTCTCGCGGCCGATCCCCGGCCTCGATTTCTGAGGGGCCGCCAGAGATTGAACTGCTGCGGGAGGCCGGAGGACGGTGCTGGCGGGTACCTTGCCCCGAGTGCGGGTGGTCGCCCCCTGGGAGCCCGAAAGCCAGGAACCGACGGGCCAAGCACCGGAGTGAGGAGTGCCGGGACGCTGGTGCTGCGGAGAGGTTTGGAGCGAGCGCCGGGAGCGGAGGCGCCCGGCAGCGGTGGGCGGCGCTGTGGACGACCGGCGCTCTGAACCTACGGCGTCATTGGTGAGGCGCCGCCAGCCTGGCGCCGGGGGTGCCGATTCGGCTGTGGAGCTGCTGGGCAATGGCGGCATAGTGATTGGACTGGTGGCCGTGAGGATTGTGAGGGCCTGAGTTTGCCTGGGGGGGCCCCTTGTGGCCCGCGGCGGACCTTAGCGGCAGCGATCTTGACACTGCAGACTCCTCGGGGCGGCCATCTGGCCCTGGGGGGGACCTGGGTCCACTCTGCTGACATCCTGGACCTTTGCATTGGGTCCTGCCGGCAGGGAGAGGCCGGGAGCGGCGTGGGATTACTGGTGATTTTGGCTGTTGGCTGCGGGGACCCAGAGCGGAGGGAGTCCCATTGGGGGTGGCGGGCGCCGAGGTCTGGCTGTGCCTGCTGGCTGCCCCCCCCCTTTTTCTCTTCCCTTCATTGTGCTAGACCCTGCCATCTCGCCAGGCTCGCCGACGGGCTAACGACTTTGGCCCTCTTTGAAGAACACGTTGGGGTGGCCCTGCAGTGTTTGGCATCGACGCGGTCGCCGACTGGCCTCCATGGGGAAGCCGCGGAAGGGGGCGGGCGCAGCGCCGCCGGACCAAGTTGAGGACTCCCTTGACGCCCTTGACCAGCAACAGACAGGCGATCGGGCGGCAGGGCTGCAGCAGCAACAGATGGACCAAATCCTTAAGGCCATAGGGGACACGAGGGAGGCGCTACGCCAGGACATCGCCCAGGTCTCCACGAGCCTTGGCCTTTTGTAAGCGGACCATGGCAAGCTCGCTGACCGCGTCAAGGCCGCTGAACTGGCAATAGAGACACTGGAACCGGCCCAGAAGGCGTCGGACGTCACACTGGAGGACTTAACTCGCAGGGTGCAGCAGTTGGAAAGGAGAGCGGCTGACGCGGAAGGGCGCAACAGACGCAACAATATCCGCGTGGTGGGCCTACCCGAAAATATTGAGGGGGACGACATGGTTGCGTACCTGGAGAACTGGCTGCGGGACGTAGTGGTCCCTGAGGGCTTGACGCACTTCTACACCTTGGAAAGGGCTCACAGGGTCCCGGCTCGTCCCCTTGCCCCGGGACGTCCTCCCCGGCCGGTGATAGCTCGGCTACTCCACTTCAGGGACCGGGACATTATACTGCGGCAGGGAACCACCCACGTCGCTGGGCTGCCAGTATGTCGTGATGGCGGCTGGCACCTATAAGGCCATCACATGCCTGTACCGGAGGCTGGCTGATCCTCCCCGCCTTGACGGGCTGCGGGAGCGCTGGGAAGCTGACCTTGGTCGGCAGATACCGGAGACGACCTGGCCTCAACTTGTACGCAGGGCCTGGAAGGGCACCTGTAATGTTCGGTTTCAATTGGTTCAGTATTACACACTCCATAGGGCGTACTGGACACCTGCCAAAATCCGACGGATCTTCGGAGGTGCGCAATCGTTATGTCCGCGCTGTGCCGCGGAGGACGCTGACTTTCAGCATATGTTCTGGTCGTGCACAGGGCTTGGCACATACTTGATTGATGTTTGCGCTTGCCTGAATGCGGTTACGGGTCGTCAGGTTGATGCAGACGCGGGAGCATGCCTGCTACTTTGGTTTCCCCATACCCCTGCCACCAAAATTACTAGCAAATTTTATGATTTGGGGTTCATAATGGCCAAGAGGGAACTTACTCTACATTGGAAATCTAGAGGGGGACCTAACTTTCTGAGGTGGCGGAGGTGCTTCCTGCAATGGGCTGCGTGCGAAGGCTCTCTCAGATTGCAATTAGCTAGGCGTACGGCCGCCGAAAAGGCGCTAGATACTGCCAGGGCGTGGAGCGCACTTGTGACGGATTTGCAGTCACTTTTGGAGGCTGATGAAGGCGGAGAGGCTGGCGAACCGGCGACTCCGGAAGGGGACACGGGGCGAGGGGAGGTGGAGGTGGGTGTGACGGAGGCGGGAAGTTAGACAATGAGTCCGGGTGCAAGGAGGGAGCAGATTACGTGGGTCATCTGAGCCCGGGGATGGAGTGGAGGTCTTAAGCAACATTGGCTCGTACCTGGACTTCTGTGTGGATAAGTGACCAGAGGGGAGTATCATCCGCTGCTTATCGGATGGGTTTGACAAGCCGTAATAAGGGAATGGAGGCACACTGACAAGGGGGGGGTGGGGGTAGAGGGGGAGGCGGGATATCTTGGATAGGGACTGTTGTTGGGGATGGTAAGGAAGTGACATGATTGTGTGTGCTGCGAACGGACTGATATGTGAACCAAGATTGTCTGTTGTGTGAACAAAATCAATAAAAAAAGTTTATAAAAAAAAAAATCTGCTCCATTCCCATTAAAGGTAATATAGAAAGAAAGAGCAGTAACTTTAACTCAAGTGTTAAAAAAAGTGTTAAAGTTCAGGGGCAACACACTATATTTGAGATCTCTAATATGTTTTGTAGTTACATTTTCGGTACACACTACATGTATTACCCCTTATCTCACATTCCTATTGGGAAAAGGTGGTCCGGAGCCCATCATCTAATAACAGACTACCGGGCTTCTCCTATGTAGTGATGGGTCAAAATAGAGAAGATAGTACATCAAAGCCTTTTGGGCTGGAAAACATGAGAAAGCTGACAATTTTCACAAGCAAACATTTTCAGGGAAATTCTTTCAAAAGAAGCCAAGGTCCTGACAACCTCCCATCTCAGAGGTACCAGGAAAAAAATAAGTCTTCCATGCATTCTTTCAGACATACACAAATCCAGGAATAAAATGGCCTCTGTCCCCTTAGATGTCAAATAATCTCAGGTATATTAGCATCATTCTTGTATCTCCCTGAAAATCAATTTCTCCAGACACAAAGCAACAACTACTTGTTGCAGAAGGGAACTATGTAGTAGCTTCTGGGTTTTACAAGTTAGTATTCTCTGGGAAAACAGTCAAAGTCCAGCATTCAGTGGGAAAATTAAAAGAAAAATCTTACCAGTGTTGAATGTATTTATTTATGTTCAATAATTTAAAATCATAAAATAGATTTTAAAAAATGTTGATATGATTCGTAAAGTGCATCACAGACTGCTAAATGCGATTAAAACAGCTTAACAGGCAGATCGGTCCAAGTTGACTTTCCCGCAGTACAAAAAAGCACAAGATACATATATATTTTTTTAATCCAGCAGGTGAAAGTGCTAGTGCAGGGGACAGGTTTAATCACAAGAGCAAGCTGCAAAGCACTGGGGACTCTAGATCAGGATAGTAGGTACAGCGAATTTGTCTGGGGTTCTTTTGGTCTTCCGGGGGAGGCACTACTAATATCCTCACGGGTAAGTAGCGCGCTTTACAAGTACTTTGATTGATTGATTGATTGAATATCAGGAAAAGTCTGAGCCGGGAGCGCCGGCCTGCAACAGGGGACGTGCTGAACCGTTGGCACAGGTAAATTTACCCAGCCTTGCCAGGGCAGCAGGAGTAACGTTAGAAAAGCTTAAGTCTGAGGCCATTCTGCAAGTATGTGTCCACTGGGCCAAAAAAGGGGAAATAACAAGCGGCGACGGTTGCAGGGGAGCTTAGGGCAGCAGCACAACAGGTGTGGCTAGGATTGTTTGCGATAATTACACAACCTACATGATCTTGCGCCACACTGCCTTGCCCAAGATTGGCTGAAGTCCATGATTGGTAGGGCAAGGAGCCGCATGTATAAGATTTTCCTGTGGGTATGAGCCTCTAAAGATTGGTGTAGTAAGGTTGCACTTTCCCAGACGTGTAGGAACATCAAGTGCATCTGTGTTCGAGGTGCAACGTTGGCTATTGTTATCCAGTTCTAGCAAGATGATCTTGACCTGCAAATTAACCGTCTTTTTCTAAATTGGGTAGGAGATGATGGAGCAGTGAAGGTTAGTATCTTGCATTTTTAAGTTCTTTGTTTGCAGCTTCAAATGCTGCTTTAACTAGTACCTTAAAGGAGTTGTCCGTAAACCTCATGATCTTGATGTAATATTTTACTAGTGCTCCTCAGCATTCCAGGTCCTGTCTCAAAAGACCTAGCTCTAGAGTGAACCACACTCTTCGGGCCAGCCGGGGTAAGTGCAGGATTTTTTTGTAAGCTGAGCTTTGGATGTTACTCAGCAGCTTTACTGGTGTGCCAGGGAAAGCTTTATGACTATAATTTAAAGCTGGGACTAATTTGGCTTTTAGAACTTTTAGCATGAGTTCTGCGGATGAACTTAGTAGCTGGCTGTTACGGCAGTTTAGGCTGTGGACAACACCTGCACCCTTTGTTTTGAGGTGCTGCAGGTGTGGCCCCTTCTGTGAACCAAACGCCTAAATAGTTATAATTTGTAACTGTATTTATTTGTAGTCTCCAAGCTGCCAGTGAAGATGTTTTTTATGTGGTACTTGAAAAGATGCTAGTTTTTGTCTTCCCTTGGTTCACCTGGTGTTCGTTAGCCTTGTTATACCTTTGAAGTGCTTGCTTTTGTATGGTCCATGATCACAATATCGTCGGCATACTGCAGAATTGGGAGTCTCGATGGTCCTAGTCTAGTTGCAATAAGGCGGTCACCTTCTAGAGCTTTGCCCAGGTCAGCAGTATAAAGATTAAAAAGAGGGGGGGGGGCGCAAGAATGCAACCCTGTTTGAGCCCTCTGTAGTTTGGCATTTTGTAGTAGAAGACATGTTTTTATACGGACTCAGGTCCCCTGATATAAGGATATTATTACTTTTAAGAGCAGTGGCGAGGCACCCCTGGCCGCTAGTTCTCCCTGATGGAGCGAGGTTTTAAATTAAATTTATTTGGACTCGCAAAATCATACTTCCATAACATTGAATAAAAATACTAATGTTGTGTGCTATATGTTAATTAATCCAACCTAGATTAAGTTTGCACCACACATGAACACGCGGGAACTAATTACATGTGCTCTTGTTGCATTTGCAAATCTGTTTTGTAACATATGATTAACATTGTTTTGTTTGTCATGTCTGTCCTATTGTCTTTGTCACTATTAAAATGCAGCTGATCATTCATGGCATGTGCTTTATTATATGTGCTTATATGTTTGTTATATGTTGTGATTGTCTGTCTGTGTATCATTTAATCATCTTTTAATTCTTTCAGATTCATAAAGCTGGACTATATGAAGAATGGTAGATATTTTATGTGCTGCTTTATTTGTTTGCTTCTGCTAGTTGTCATTTATTAATGGGATAATCACTAGCAGGGAAGGATGGGGAACAGAAGGGTTTGTTTTACCTGAATTAATCACTCTTTTTGTGTTTGTTTAAATAATAGGCCTAAAAGTGATTTGAGGCCTAGCTTTGGTTCTGATTCTGAAGAGAAGTTGGTCGGCCTGTACGTGAGCAGAGTTGGAGCCAAGTGCAGTCATCTTGGAAACTTTCCATGGAGAGTTTTATTTTGCTTATTTCGTTGAAAAGACTGTGGCTCTGACATTTTAAAAAAAAACTGTGGTTCCTCTGACAATGGAACTTGTTCACGGACTGCTCAGGATGTTCTTTTCTCAAGGCCGAGGAAATGGCAGGGATGATTTTACCGAGCTCTGGTGGAAGTCAAGAGAAGCAACTTTTTAATTTGTTGCAAAGACACTCGGAAGCTGATGTCACTCTATGTCAATGGACAATGGCATGGTGACGCTCACAACCTGGACGTAGTGATTTTGGTGGACTGACAGACAGCAACCAATCAGAGTGCTGAACTTTTAGAAAGAATTACATTTTAGTTAGATTAGCGAGCAAATAGGGTATAAAAATTGGCCTCTTGTAGGGATCGGGGCTGACTGATTCCTGAGGGCGAAGTGCTGTTCGATTTCCCATGGACTTGTAAGCATTCAACTGTTTATTCATTTATTTTCCCTTTCAGGTCAGAAAGCTAACTTAGGGTCTAGGGCTATGTTTTCTTTAATTCATTATTTCATGCTGAGTTAAACTGTCAGTTTTTGAACCAATAATTAATGCAATAAAGCTTACTTATTAAAATAAATGCTGATATTAATAAAAAAGCTAATTGAAATTATGCAATTTTGAGAATTTTAAAATAAATCTTTAAAATGACAAGCTGGTCTTGTTTATTAAAAAGAGTTTAAAAACAACATATTAGATCCAATTGCCTCATGTTTCAGCTGCTCTGTTGTTTCTTATGGGCCTGGTTTTGATTGGTAAGTGTGGTAGTAGATAGTGATGTCATTTATAAAGAATTTCTGTTAAAGCGCTGGAACAATTCATGGTAGCATTCGTACGGTTATATGTTGTTTTTGACATGCATGATACATATATGTAGGTATAGACATAGGATTAATGTTTAACAAATGTTGGGTTTTTGATTTTGTCAGATTGTTATGTGTAGTATGTAATCTTTAAGGGTTTTTCCAGCTGTGAAAAACTCCTGGTTTGCCATGGCAAGAGTAGCGTAGCTAGAAGAGTTACACAGTGCATTTGTCTGTTTCAAAATTGTGGTATAGAATATATCACGTGTTGTGGACGTACAACACAAGTTTAGGGACCATAGATGTGCATGGTTGAATGTATAGTGAGGATTGCCTATGAAATTATAACATTAAGCAGAGGGACCTGGTGAGCCTGTTTTAAAACTTTCTGTGAAGAGAGTAGTAGGATTTATTCAAGCTTGAGAGAAGGGTGAGATAGCGTCGTCTATTCTTATCAACGCCTGACGTTTTCTGTGGTTGGTTCAAGTCCTGCCAAGAATTCGTGTGTGTATGATCAGGGTTTTCTGTCTGGAAGTGTGTGAATGATTGAGATCTGTTAGAAGGGTAGGGTAAGAATTACTCTATTAACAAATGAAACTATTCTGTGAGAATAGCGTCGTCTATTCCACATATCCTTATTTATTTATTTATTTATTTATTTAGACATTTGTAAAGCGCGAAACGAAGGCCCGTGGGCATCTCGGCGCTGAGTAACTGCAATGTTAGGCCAACAAGGGGACTGGGGGATCACTGATCCTTGTATGTATGCATAAAACTATCTCTTTGTTAGGGAAGCAGACAAATGGTTTCCTTTATGTAGTTATTAATTGCATTTTTTATAAATAATAGGAAATTGTTTTAAACCTTTCTGGGTAAAGTAAAGGCACTGAAAGGTGTTTTGCGCTATTTAAATACTTTCAAAAAGCATTGCACGCTGTTTAAATTCATTTAAAAGTGCCTCGATCGAAAATTGTGAGGGAGGGGCTGTTTTAGGAGTGAGAGCGTGTGGGGAGAGCCTGCAGCCGCAGCTGCTATATACGTCAGAGCCTGCCGCGCTCTGATTGGTTAATATGTCTGGAATAATAAAGCAAAGCAGTGCTCTAATTGGCTGAGGTGTGAGTAATATTTTATAGTAGTTACTGGCTTTTGTGAATGTTTCCCAATCGCGCTATAGATTTAAACAGATTATATACATTTAGCACGTGGTAAGCGTTGTGTTGCTTGGAGCGCGAGGAGAGATTACAGCAGCAGCAATGACAAAATTAGCTGCAGCCGTGTGGTAATTGGCTGAGCTTACAAGGACGGCGCGCTGATTAGCTGAAGCGCGGTGCTAAAATTAGCTTAAGCACATTGTTGGTATCTTGTATTTTGTAAGTGTCCTCAGGAATAAAATGAGCAGTGGATTAAATCATCTGCTTTTCTTTCCGATGAAATAGCGCTGTCCTATGCAAATGTAGAGCATTTTGTGAAGGAGGGGGGTTGTTAAGGAGTGAGTGGGAGAGCTGTCAACTGCAGCGGCTGTTTACGTCAGCCGCTGCGCTCCCATTGGTTAGAACACCGTCGCGTCATAGGTAGATAGACGCTCTGATTGGGCAAGGCTCCGCTTTGTGTCTTAATCAGGGGAGCTGTGCTCTGATTGGGCGAGGCTTCGTAGATAGATGTCCCCGTAATAAATAATTGTTATTGCTTCTGGTGGGTAGTTTCAATGTGTATTGGCCCTGGGTGTTCTATGTAGTGAGAGGAGCGCGTGTAGAGGGAAACTGACTGCGGCCGTGAAGAGTACGCTTCATAGAGAGAGACGCCCCTTGTTACAGCGCGTCATTGAGGAGTCGCGCACCCATTGGCTATTGGGTAAGGCTTCGTGAGCCGCGCTAGGATTGGGCGAGGCTTTCCCAAGTGTAGACAAAGAGCTGGCTGTGACGTATACTGTCACAAGCTGTGACCTGATTGGTCAAAGTTTCGTAGTGTTGAACTTCTTTTTTATTTATTTTTTTTTGGAGTGTTGAGCGAAGGATTTGGAGCGATAATAGAATCGCGCTACACTTGCAAAAAAAAAAAATTCTAAATTTTATTTTAGGGGCTTTGGTTAAAGATTAATTTGTCTATTTCTCGAGATGAGGTTTGCTGTGTCCTGATTGGCTAGGGACACTGCAGTGTCATACAAAGGCCGAAACCGGATTGGTTAAGGCTACGGCAGGCACTATGGTTGGTTGAGCACTGTGTAGCCACACGCTGATTGAGTAAAAACACTCATACTGATGCATATTGTTTACCTTTTGTCGAGTAATTGGTTTTCAAAGTTGGTAAATGCCCAGAGCTTTATTTTAGTAAGAGCAAACAACAACTCTGATTAATTAATAATAACAGCAAAAGTGATTAGAACTTATTAAATAAAGATAAATAATAAATAGTTACCTTTTGAATTATAAATTAAATAAAAGTTATAGCAGTAATAACAGTTAGAATATTTTACAGTAAAGCATTGTATTATAAACATGAGTTATTGGGATGATGATGAGAAGAAGCCTTCATGGTTTCAAAAGGTGAAAAAATTATTTTAAGCCTGACAAGAAAATTGAAACACGTGGTGGTAAATTACTTCATAAGTATAAAACACCAGCAGCCTATATGGAAGGCGAATATGGCTACCATACTGTAATTTGGTTTGATAATTGGATGCATTATACCAAAAATGATGGCGTACTAGCCTGGCCAGAAGATGGGTCATTTAATTTGAAGGTTTTACAAAATTTAAGAGGAAAAATGATGGATCTTGTGCCAAAGCCAAGACCTACACAATTTGAAGCCTTAGTTGAATGGGAGGTTGAGATGATGGAACTTGAACGTGAAAGCAAATGTACAGCACCTAAATATTCAAAATATGTTGTAAATAGAGAAACACATGAAGAAAAAGTAAAACGCTGGAGAAAGGCAAACATGTATGAGGGTCTGTATCCAGTGAGAATAATGATTACTGAAGATTTACAAGGAAAAGTAGCTGGTAAAAGAATTGATGAAGAATTAGATGATGCAGTTTTAGAAGATATTTATGCAACCAAAAACAAACCGCCTCCTTATCAAGCAGGTTCACAATCTACCCCGAGAGTTTCTACAGAAACTTCTCCAAGTGCACCTCCTGGAGAAGTTGAAGAAGGTTCTCCCAGATTTTTGAAATTACCTGAAAGAATAGGATCAGTAAATAATTGTAGTACACCCAGAGAGAGCAGAGTCTCACAGGAAAATAATTTTGTAAAAAATCAAGAAAGAATACCTGTTAGCATTCCAGAAATTTCTAATTACAATAGAGCGAAGGAAGATTTAATTCAACAATTAACAAAAGGCATGGAAACAGTGACAGTACCAGTTACTATTGGTCCTGTTGTACCAGTTTTTGATCAGGGAATAAATAGACAAACAGCTTTAACAGTTCCATTAAATACAGAAATTCAAAAGGTTGCTGAGAGATTTTATTCAGAACTTTCAGAGATTCATAGAGAAAAATCTATGATGCCAAATTTAACATTAAATGAAAATTTGTCGAGTTCACAAGCTCCATCAGTGGCAGTTTCAGATTCAGGTTTGTCTGAGAAAAGTCTGAACAGAATGGAATCAACTCAGAATGGAATGAGTCCTGAAGTTCCTGATTATAAAAAACTTGATGTTGCTAAATTAAAAGCTGATTTGGAAGAATTAATCATTGGCACAATTGGTACTGACAATTTGAAATTATATCAGGATGATGAATTGTTGTTCATCTGTAAAAGTATTCAGTGGAAAACAAAAAATAGGTATGAACAACTGGAAGAAATGGCTGCTGAATTAGAAATTGATTTGAGTAAACAGAAACATTTGCAAAAACATTACAGAGTGGATTTCTCTGAAAGGGACATTGACAATCTAAACACTGCAGGAAGAATGACACATATAAGAGAATTAATAAGTTTTCTCAGAAAATTAGGTGAAATAGGTAAATGGAGAATGAAATGGTCTAAGAAAGATCAGGAAAAAAAATTAAGAGATGATGTTGTTTCTGAATTTCCAATGAGGGAAATAGCTGGAGGAGGGTATGTACATGTTCCTTGGTCTAGACAGGATATTCTCCTGTTTACTAATGATTTTCCAAGGTTGAGAGAGAAGCCAGTCGAGTGGTACCGACAGGTAGACAGATTTATAAAAGTATCAAAAGTTCTGTGGATTGATCTGGATGGATTCTTTGACATTGTTGTTCCATCAGATCTCTGGACAGAATGCAAGATTTCTATAGATTGGCCAAAAGAAGAACCTCCTCGAGATCCAGTTACAGGTGCACCAGCAAAGGATGTCATGGACATTTATAATAAAGTGATTTATTGGTTGAAAGGGAAAATTCCCCCAAAAGAAGTGGATTGGGTTAAAATTGACAGAACAAACCAGGAACCAAAAGAATCAGTTCATTCATTTTATGAAAGGTTACTGTTGGTCTTTAAACAGTATAGTGGTTATGAAAAATTAAGTGAAAAGGACATGAGCCACTTTATATACAGATTTGTATATGGCCTGAGACCTGAAATTGGAGACATGATTAGAAATGGAATTGTATGCTGGCAAGCACTTTCAGTTGATGACATTCTGAGAAAGGCAAAATACTGCAGTGATGAGATAGATGTAAAGCAGAAAAATCTCAAGGAGAAAGCGATGTGGGCACAAGTGAAGGTAGCAGAACAGCAACAACAACAGTTAACCTCCATGCAGCAGCAGAATCAAGGGAAATTCAAAAACAATTTTAATAATAATAAGCCAAAATTTAATGTAAATGTTGAAGAACTGAAACAAAAGCTCCCATGTTTTAATTGCGGTGAAATTGGACACTGGAAACGAGAGTGTAAAAACCCGTCCAGAAATTTAAAAAATAATTCATTAAATCCACAGGTGCAGTGTGAGTTAAATCCGCAGCAACAGCAACAGCTACAACAGCAATTAAATGAATTGAGTCAACAGCGACAGCTACAGCGACAGGTAGTGAATCAGCAGATGCCAAATACAGCAAGGCCAGTTTCAGCAGCAGAATCAGGTACAGCAGAATCAAATTCAGCAAAGTCAGATGCATCAAGCACCTTTTCCTGGTAGAGTTAACACACAGAGATTTTCTCCTGAAACAGGTTTTTGTGGAGGTAATTTGGTCAAAGATGTGTCAAAAGTTAACATGTCAAATGTTTCTCAATTTTGGTTACAAGACAAAGGTGAGAGTGATTCTTCAGAAGATTACTCATGACGGTGCCTGAGAGAGGAAGAAGAGTGTGTGCTTGGACCCGCTCTTGAGGTAGATCAGTCTGGTCCTTTTGTGAACGGTAAAGTGAATGACAAAGATATCACTTTTCTTGTGGACACAGGTGCTACCCGTTCTACTGTTAGATCAGCAGCAATAGAAAACCTTCCTCTCTCTGGTGAATCAATCCAAGTTGTGGGTGTAGCTAATCATCAAATTAAAACAAGCTTGACAGAACCAGTGAAAGTAGAAATAGGGAATTACAAAGACAAACACAGATTTCTAGTTTGTGACAGCAGTCCTGTGAATCTGTTGGGTCGTGATATATTATGCAAGATGAATTGCAGAATATATTGCTCACCAGATGGCATTGAAATACAAACAGCAGAAGAAGATGGGCTTTATAAATTGACTATGTTGATGGTTGAAGAAGAGAAAACTTCATTATTTCCTGTTTTTGATAAAAATGGTTTGCCAGAAGAACTCAAAAAACCAGTTAATCCAGCTATTTGGGACCTAACAGGAAATGAAATGGGTCTTATGAAAAATATTGATCCAGTAAAAATCACTGTTAAGCAGGGAATTGATTTTCCAAATGTTCCCCAATATAAAATGAAAGCTGAGACAATAAAGGGTGTCATTCCAGTGATTGAAAAATTCATAAGTCAAGGTGTGTTAAACGAAATTGAGAGTAGCCCATGTAATTCACCAATTATGGGTATTAAAAAGCCAAATGGAACATATAGAATTGTTCAGGACCTGAGAAAAATCAATCAGATTGTTGTTCCTTGTTGTCCAATTGTTCCAAATCCTGCAGTAATTCTTTATCAGATTCCACATGATGCAGAATGGTACACAGTCATTGACTTGTGTAATGCATTCTTTACTGTTCCCTTACACCCAGAAAGTCAGCAAATTTTTGCTTTTAGATTCCAAAATAAGATCTTAGCATGTTGTCGTATTCCTCAAGGGTATACTGAGAGTCCATCTATCTTTAATCAGTTATTAAAGAAATCTCTGGAAGATTTGGTGTTGCCAGGTAATTCTACATTGGTACAGTACATCGATGATTTGCTTGTGGCAGCCAAAACACGAGAAAATTGTGTTGCTGATACCATTACCCTGTTAAATCGTTTGGCAGATGAAGGACACAAAGTGTCACCTGCAAAGTTGCAGTTTTGTAAGCAAGAAGTGAAATACCTTGGTCATAGAATTGCAAAGGGAACGAGAAAAGTGACAGTTGAAAGGATCAAAATGATTCGAGCAATTCGACCTCCAACAACTCAGAGACAGATGAGAATGTTTCTGGGAATGGTTGGATACTGTCGACAATGGATCAGTGGATTTTCAGTAATTGCAAAGCCACTGCAGAGGCTAACAAAATCAGATGTAAAAGATCCGATTGTACTTAATAACATTGAGTTAGAAGCCTTTGAAAATCTGAAAAGATGCTTGTGTGAAGCACCAGCGTTAGGCATGCCAGATTATGACAAGGGTTTTGAGCTATATTGCAGTGAAAGAGAGGGATGTGCCTTGTCTGTGTTAATTCAGAGACATGGTAATTTGAGGAAACCAATTGCATATTTTTCAGCAGTTCTTGACCCAGTTGCAAAAGCATTACCAGGTTGCTTAAAAGCAGTCGCAGCAACAAGTGTTAGCCTGGAACAAAGTGAAGGGATCATAATGGGATTTCCTGTGAAAGTTTATGTTCCACATTCAGTTGAAATTCTTCTTACCAGAAGTAAAACACAACACCTTACGAGCAGCAGATTAACAGAGTATGAGAAAACTATCTTAGAAGCAGATAATGTGTCAATAGCAAGGTGTGTGAATTTAAATCCTTCCACACTGTTGCCTGATACTAAGAATGTTGATGAAAAATTTGAAGAACATGAGTGCTTGGATGTCATGGAATATTGCACTAAGCCAAGGCAAGACATCAAAGATGTACCTTTACCTGAATCTGATTTAATACTTTTTGTGGATGGCTCCTGTTTAAGATCAGAAGGAGGTGTGTTGAAAGCTGCATATTCAGTCTGCACAGTAGCAGAAGTTAAGGAAGCTTCATGTCTTGAAGGAATTCGTTCAGCACAGGTGGCTGAATTAATTGCTTTAATTCGTGCCTGTGAAATTTCAGAAAATTTGAGGGTTACCATTTTTACAGACAGCCAGTATGGGTACGGAGTTGTGCATGACTATGGACAGCTCTGGTCTCAGAGAGGCTATATGACATCAGCAGGTTCTCCTATTAAAAATGCAATTTTCATTAAAAGACTAATTGATGGTATACAGTTACCAAAGGAAATTGCTGTGGTAAAATGCGCAGCACATCAAAGAGGTGAAGATTTTATCACTAAAGGCAACAATTATGCAGATGAAATGGCAAAATTCTGTGGGAGGAATAATGTAGTTAAGGTGGAAAAAAACAAGGAAAGTGGTTCAAGTTCAGTGATGCTAACATCTGTTGTTGAAACATGGCAGGAAATTAGAGATTTGCAAAATGAAGCTGATGATGAAGAAAAAGATACATGGCTGAAAGCAGAGTGTAGGCCAAGAGATGAGGATGGAGTTTGGACATACAAAGATGGCAGGGTGGTCTTACCAAATTGTATGATTGCTGACATGGCCAGATTGTATCATGGTCCTGGTCATATTGGAAGAGATTCAATGATCAGACTTTTTAAGGAAACATGGTTTAATACTAAGTTCAGGACAATTGCAGAATCTCTTTGTCAGAGGTGTGCGACTTGCCAACAAATGAACCCAAACAGGAAATCAATTGTGGGAACTGGAATCATAGGTCGGGAGGGTGGCCCTTTCACCAGGTTACAGATGGATTTCATTGAAATGCCCATACACAATTGCTTGAAATACGTTCTGGTAATTGTTTGTTTATTTTCAAGATGGGTAGAAGCATTTCCCACACGTCATTGTGATTCAGTTACAGTGGCAAAGTTACTTCTTAGAGAGATAATACCAAGATATGGTTTCCCTGTCACTATTGAAAGTGATGGAGGAGGACATTTTGATAACAATCTCATGAAATTGATTTGTGAAGCACTACACATTGAGCAGAAAATACATTGTGCATACAGACCAGAAGCATCTGGGGTGGTTGGGCAGATTAATGGAACAATTAAGAACAGGATTGGTAAAATGTGTCTTGATACAGGTATGAAGTGGACAGATGCTCTTCCACTTGTTC
Organism: Lissotriton helveticus; assembly: GCF_964261635.1. Lineage (NCBI taxonomy): Eukaryota > Metazoa > Chordata > Amphibia > Caudata > Salamandridae > Lissotriton > Lissotriton helveticus. Next base: position 519,832,837 of record NC_136059.1, on the reverse strand, counting down.
TAATGATTTTGAGAAGTATTCCTGATAAAAAGACAGGTTTGAGTCCTCATGAAATTATCATGGGTAGAGTAATGAGACAGGCTTTTGTACCAGTGGGAAAATTGTTGAGCATAAATGACAGTGCTGTTTTGGAATACTGTAAAAATTTGTCTGACATAGTAACTTCTGTGTCTGATCAGGTGGGAACTGAGGTACAATCAAAGGACAAAGTACAGACACACGATTTGAGACCTGGAGATTGGGTTAGAACAAAAGTTCATCGGAGAAGAAACTGTTTGGTGCCGAAGTGGCAGAAACCTAGACAGGTGATACTTGTAACAACAAATGCAGTGAAGTGTAGAGGATTGAAGAGGTGGATACATCCAAGTCACACCATTCCGATACCTACACCTGATAACTCTGATGAAGAGAGTGACACTACAGATGATTCAGATTCTGAAGATGAAGCAGAGGTAATTCCAGATACTGAAGATCGACAAGGAGGTCGACATCTGGAAGAACAGACTGTGAATGGAGATTTGATTAGAAAGAATTTGGAAATCACTGAAATCAGTTCTGAAGGTGATGATGATCTGATAATTGTTGAATCTGACAAAGAAAGTAAACGAGAGAAAGAGACAATAAAAGAGTCTAATCAAGTTCAGAATAAAGACCGGGAGAGTATCGAAAGGCAGACGAACTCTGAAAGCAGGAACGAAAATTCTGGATCTGGGAAGTTGAAGGTGATTGAAGAGGAGAAGGAGAACGAATTACCAAGTACCAGTGACGGAAGAAAAAATGATGTTCCTAATGGAGTGAAGTCGCTGACTAGAGAAGATTCCGGGTCAAAAGTTCAAGTTTCTGACAGTGACTCTGGAGATAGTGATCCAAATTCTTGGAAAGAAAAACTGAAGAGGTCGTGGAAATCGGAATGTAATGTGACTGAGCCAAAAAGGAAAATTCTGAGAAAAGGAGATAGCTGGCCAACAGAAAACAAAGGGTTGAAGGTCAGATTAGTGAAAAAGTCAAAGGAGCAAGTAAATGAGATCTCAAGTCAAGGAGATCCTGAAGGGAAAGTAGAGAAAGGAAGGAAAATAGAAGTGGTTTCTAGAAGGACAAAGAGAGTACTGAAACCAAATCAAAAATATAAGTCACCTGAATGGACTTATATAATAGTGCCACCTATAATTAAAATAAGTAGCAGTAGTCAGGAAAAAGTAGAGGAGAACAGTGACAATGATTGAGACACTGATATGTTAGAATCTGGAGTTTAGGGTTAAGTTTAGGTCACTGGCATAAGGTCGAAGAAATTGTGTTAGGAGACATTAGGTCGAAGATTGAAGAAAAAGTGTGACGCAAGGTTGAAGAAAACTTGTTAGAAGGGTTAAAAAAAAAAAAATTTTTAAAGGGGGGTGTTTAGTTACTTTTTGAGTTACTTTTTGAAAGAAAAATATTTTTAAAAAATTTTGTTTTCCATTTTTGAAAAAAAAAAAAAATGCCTTATGTTATGACACATAGTACCACCAAATCTTCAATCTTCAAGAGATGCTGTAAGATGACTCTGGTGTGTGTGCTCATGTTAATTCTGCTCTTATTAGTTTTAGCTGTTATTTTTCCTTTTGGAATTGATAAAGAGGGGTACAAGGTTAACATGACAAGCAAAGCTTCAGTTAGTCAAGACAAACATGGTGCAACAAACAAAGCTAACAAGATAATTGATCATAGACCTGAAATTCATCAAGATAGATCTGTTGGTGATTTTTCTAGCAATACATTTTCAAGGCTTTTGGGAGAATATGTTAAGGTTATGGGAGTCAAAGACTGCTATATTTGTGTAAAATTGCCTGCTTCTGTTTCTGAGGGAGTGACATACAATATGCTTCCTCTTACTTATGGCATAACTTGCAGTGTGATAGCTAGCTTATTTTATCAAACTGGTCGCCTGGAATATTATTATTCAAATTATGATGAAATCTTTGCTAACCTGAAAATAGAGAATGCTTTAAATAAACATAAGAAAGCTAAACAGATGAGGGAATTTTTCCTAGTTACTAATGAGCTCACCTATGAATATGCTTATAGAAATAATCTAACTTGCAAATTGAGGGCTGAAGAAAAGAATTTCCTGAACCTTGTTGAGGAGAGAAGGGCAATTTATAAAAGGAACGAGATGGTCAAACAGACTAAGTCAAAATTCTGGCAGAAAGAAGATGAGAAGTTAAATGGCAAATCTTTTGATAATGTTGCAATTCACATAGATAAACCAATTAGTGGTAAGCTTTGTATTAGAAGAGACAACACACTTTTTGATAATTATTTTGTAGGAGCTAGCCAACTGTGAAGATACTTATCAGATCATGGGAGGATGGGGATTTAAAGGTGGTAAAGATCCAATTTTTCCTGGGATTTATTTTATTTGTGGAGATAAAGCCTATTATAATCTCCCAGACCACTGGTATGGGACATGTTTTGTTGGGCTTGTTTTCCCAAAGGTTTTTCATGTTGACAGAAATGCAGAGGGGTCTTTTGAAATTAGTAATCATGCAAACAGATTTAAAAGAGAAAGTTTCACAGAGATTTTGGGAGATATTTTTGAAGCAGTGATACCCATAGTTGGTATAACCCTGAATGCAGGAAGAATAAGAAAATTGTCCACAATTGTTGATAGACTGTCCACTGACACAGCAGGTGGTTTCCAGTTATTAGATGTTGAGGTTATCTCGGTTAGATCTATGGTGATGCAAAATCGCCTTGCATTAGACATACTCCTAGCAAAAGAGGTAGGAGTCTGTGGCATCTTACATGTACAGCACTGCTGTACCTACATACCAGACGAAAGTAAGAATATTGAAATGTACATTAGAAACATAACGGAGATGCATTCGGAAATAGTTCCCCTAGAAGAGAATGATTTTTCAGAACGTCTTTCAAAAAGATTTGAAGCAATCAAAACCTGGTTTCAAGAAATTGGTAGTTCAATTCTTGGCAAAATTCTAACACCTTTGTTCGTAATAATTTTTGTAATAATTTTGACAAAGATCAGTTGTATGATACACAAAAGAAAGAAGCAAATGAAGGATAAGAGAAGGATTTACAAAATAAAGAAAGAACAAGAGAAGGAAATTGAGCTTGAGGAGATGCGCAGGGCTCAATATGAGAGTTGCAAAGATTCTGCTGAAACTAGCTTTTAGAAATACTAACAGAATGAAATTGAACCATTTTCTTTGAAATAAAATGTTGCTAAATTTTAGGTATGGTGTGGTGATTAGTTAATCACCAGATGAGGGAGTTGATGGAGCAAGGTTTTAAATTAAATTTATTTGGACTCGCAAAATCATACTTCCATAACATTGAATAAAAATACTAATGTTGTGTGCTATATGTTAATTAATCCAACCTAGATTAAGTTTGCACCACACATGAACACGCGGGAACTAATTACATGTGCTCTTGTTGCATTTGCAAATCTGTTTTGTAACATATGATTAACATTGTTTTGTTTGTCATGTCTGTCCTATTGTCTTTGTCACTATTAAAATGCAGCTGATCATTCATGGCATGTGCTTTATTATATGTGCTTATATGTTTGTTATATGTTGTGATTGTCTGTCTGTGTATCATTTAATCATCTTTTAATTCTTTCAGATTCATACAGCTGGACTATATGAAGAATGGTAGATATTTTATGTGCTGCTTTATTTGTTTGCTTCTGCTAGTTGTCATTTATTAATGGGATAATCACTAGCAGGGAAGGATGGGGAACAGAAGGGTTTGTTTTACCTGAATTAATCACTCTTTTTGTGTTTGTTTAAATAATAGGCCTAAAAGTGATTTGAGGCCTAGCTTTGGTTCTGATTCTGAAGAGAAGTTGGTCGGCATGTACGTGAGCAGAGTTGGAGCCAAGTGCATTCATCTTGGAAACTTTCCATGGAGAGTTTTATTTTGCTTATTTCGTTGAAAAGACTGTGGCTCTGACATTTGAAAAAAAAACTGTGGTTCCTCTGACAATGGAACTTGTTCACGGACTGCTCAGGATGTTCTTTTCTCAAGCCCGAGGAAATGGCAGGGATGATTTTGCCGAGCTCTGGTGGAAGTCAAGAGAAGCAACTTTTTAATTTGTTGCAAAGACACTCGGAAGCTGATGTCACTCTATGTCAATGGACAATGGCATGGTGACGCTCACACCCTGGACGTAGTGATTTTGGTGGACTGACAGACAGCAACCAATCAGAGTGCTGAACTTTTAGAAAGAATTACATTTTAGTTAGATTAGCGAGCAAATAGGGTATAAAAATTGGCATCTTGTAGGGATCGGGGCTGACTGATTCCTGAGGGCGAAGTGCTGTTCGATTTCCCATGGACTTGTAAGCATTCAACTGTTTATTAATTTATTTTCCCTTTCAGGTCAGAAAGCTAACTTAGGGTCTAGGGCTATGTTTTCTTTAATTCATTATTTCATGCTGAGTTAAACTGTCAGTTTTTGAACCAATAATTAATGCAATAAAGCTTACTTATTAAAATAAATGCTGATATTAATAAAAAGCCAATTGAAATTATGCAATTTTGAGAATTTTAAAATAAATCTTTAAAATGACAAGCTGGTCTTGTTTATTAAAAAGAGTTTAAAAACAACATATTAGATCCAATTGCCTCATGTTTCAGCTGCTCTGTTTCTTATGGGCCTGGTTTTGATTGGTAAGTGTGGTAGTAGATAGTGATGTCATTTATAAAGAATTTCTGTTAAAGCGCTGGAACAATTCCCACCCCCCATACCCCGGGCTAGGTATGCGACGTTTACGACGCAACCATTACAACGCCGTTCCATTACGACGCGGTCATAACAACGAAAGTTGTTACAACGAATTGCGCTGGGGGGGCGCTCAAGGATAGTAAATCATTTAATTTACTATCCCAACACCTTCCCTACTATGCACGGGGACTGGTGTTGGAATAGTAAATTAATTTTTTTTTAATTTGCGCCCCCCCAACGCAAGTCGTTGTAACGACTTGCGTTGTTACAACCGCGTTGTAATGGAACGCGTTGTAAAAGTGTGCGTCATAATGACGTACATCCCCCAGGCTACCCTGTTCAAAGCGGCGCTATACTTAATGAAACAGCAAAACAACGGCTGCTGTTTACTTCGTGATGTGTGGTTCGACAGGTTTGCTATGCAGTAATACTGTTGGTAGTGGAGACGGCTGGCATGAAACCGGATTGAAAGAAAGGGAGGATGTTATTCTCGGTCACCCAAGCCTCGACAGCCTCTGCCAGAATTTGCGCATTTGCTTTGCTTCCAAGTGTAATAAGGCGATAGTTGGCAGAGTTTGAACTATATCCCTTTTTATGTATAGGGAAGAGGACGGAACCCCTCCAAGAATCAGGGTTGTGGCAGTTGAGTAGGAGTGATTGAAGAGTGGGTTGAGTATCCTTGCCAAATATTTTTGTGCTGATTTGAATACTACTGGTGGGAGAGTGTTTCTCCCAGGGATGCCGTCGCTCCTCATTTTCTGCATTACTGATAAAGCGCAAGCTTCAGTGACAGCGAAAGACAACTGAGCAGGGGAGTCTGATACTGTGTCAGTCTGATTGAAATTTGAGTAATTCACTTGGTTCAACCGTCTATGGTTCCTTTGAGTGGCTAATCAACTCCCTTTCAGCCACTCCATTTTCATTTGTCTGTGAGAAGTTGCTGAGGCTATCTAGGTATTTTCAGAAGTGGAAATGGTTCCTCTCTTGTAGAAGGGTAAAGATCTTGAGCCATTCCTCCTCAGCTTTCTTATGTTTCTGTTGTCAGACAATCTGCCTGTGAGCCGCTTCATGTTCGCTGACCACTTGGGCAGAACAGTGCGTTACTCCTGGTTTGTAGGCCACTACGGCTCCTTGAAGAGTGTGCTTGCTAGAGGCTAGTTCCCTGGAAGATATTTGGGTGGAAGTTGGTCGAGAGGTGTAATTTATTTAGTCACCAACCCGGATACACCTCCAAGAGTGGTACTAAGGTCGGCTAGGAATGCGGTCCAGTCTTCCAGTAGAGGAGGTGCTTTGTTTGCCACTTCAGCAGCCTGTTTAGATTGTTCAGCTTTCTGCCAGAGCTATCTTTCCATTTAATTCTTGGGAGGACTTTATGGCTTCCTTCCCAGGTTGGTTCGCCCAAGGATTGTAACTGAGACCATGCCTTCGAAGTTAATTGCATGCTCACTCGCATGGGTCTGTGGTCGCTTTCTGCCCATTCATCCACCTTAAAGGTACTGTGTTTGGAAATCAGTGAGTCGCTAATGAAAACATAATCAATGGTAGGAAGAAAGATGCGGAGTAGTTCATATGTTTCTTTCAGGCTTTTCACAGAGGCACGCTTGTAGGTGTTGATAAGGCTCAGAAACAGGGGGCTTGGTCAGTCGTTGGATTGCTTGCTAAAAAAGAAATGCCCAGGCCCCTGATGTTGAAGTCTCCCACTATGATTGGAATGTCAGTGAGATATGTATTTAGCGAAGCTTCGATTGCAGTGCAGTGATCATTTAAGGCATGTGTGTTTTTCCTTTCTGTCCTACACTGAAGTCGTAGTTTAAAAGCAGCAATGAAAGGGATTTAAGATTACAGTTGAGGTCTTTAGTAAGTAGCTTGAAGTGTGTGTAAGTTAGTGCTTATTGCAGTGACATCTACTTTTCAGTCGTGTTTTACGTATACTGACAGTCCTCGTGACCGCCGTCCAAAGATGTTGCATTTAATTGCCGGGGATAGGAATTCGTAGTATCCTGGGAGCGTAGTTGTGCCTGTGGCCCAGGTCTCCTGTAGATGAAGGGTGCCTCCTGTGTGCAGATAGTTAGAAACTAAGCCGTCATCTAATATTTTTTTAATGCCTGCCACATTCCATGAAATTATTCTCATCGGGGGACTGGGGAAGGGGGGTACTGATTTGTAACTGTAAATCGTGTTAGGTATGCCATTGGGGCTGACTTGTTGTGAGCTCAACCAGCCTTTTCCGATCTTCTCTGGCAAGCGGTGACTGGACCACCCTGTGCTAGTTGATGATATTTTGAGATATTTGGTGTTCAGGAGTTCAGAATGTCTTGAGCACAGTAAGTGGGGCCTGACCCTCTCAGTATGGAGTTGGGCCTTTGGTTTGCGGGCAGGGCCTGAAGCACATGCTGGTATCTCTCTGGATGGCTTATCTTAACTTCTACTACCCAGTCAGCAAGGAGGAGCATTTCCTTGAGCATGGCGGCCTGGTGTGATGAATGGTGTATGCCTACTATTGCTGACTTCCCGTGATTGTTTCCAGTAAGTCTTTGAAACCTGAGCCAGGTGAGGTCTTTGGTACATATGTGAGCTAGAGTTGGAACATGTTTGAGTAGTTGTAGAATGTTACCCCTATTTAAAATGTCATGTTGGTCTTTTATGTGATAAAGAGGGGTTAGCACTATCGCATGGATATCTGTTGTAACATTTAAGTCATTTGGTTCCAGTGTTTGGATGAAGGTTCCAGATGAAATGCTGAGCAAGACAGATCCCAGGATTGGGGGCGCACCTAAAGTGAATACAACAGTGGGGGAGTTGGAGTCATTAAGCTGGGCGTTCAAGAGCGAGGGCATGTTAATGGACGCGAGAACTTAAGACTCAATGATATGTGTGTGTGGCTCATTGTTTAGTGCAACTTGGGTACCCTCGTCCACCCTTCTTGTACCTGTCGGAACATTTGTCTTATCAGCTGACCTCGGGGAGGTGGGGGTCTTTCAAGTTCCCAGTGCCCTCCCTGGGAACAAATTTAGGATATTTCAAGGTTGGCTCCCGCTCAGTAAAGGTTTAAAGGGTTTACAGGTCGCTTACGACAGTGCTAATCTTTTCGATATTACAGCTTTCTTGAGCGGTTTCCTTAATTTCTTCTTCCCTCTCTGGGAGAGTTGTACAGCTGGCGGGATTAAGGGGAGTGCTGGCTCCTTAGTGTCACCTTGGCCTTGGTTATAGGAACGGCTGCTTATGATAAAGACACATTGGGGAGCCTTTGGGCTGTGTTCCCACTAGTTTTGTTGAGAATTCTCCACTATATTTGTAAGTATGCTGTGCTGGCTCATCCTTAGCTTGCTCCCGACAACAGGCTCTGTCCAACCCTGCAAGGCCCCACTGGCCTGGTAGCTGCCCGGTTCAGTTGAAAGCGACCACGCACCAGAAGCTAAACGCCGCTCCGCTCAGTACTCTGCTCAGTGCACACTCTCACGTCACGTCCTTCCTCACCTTACCAATGAATGGAACATAATTCAAACTTCCACCTCAACTATAGTTAAACAAGTGCAATCTATTCAGGCACTTTTACTCACAAATGTAAACTTCGCCATGCAGGCACTTCACGCTAAATTCATCATTGGATAATAACTGGCTAAGTCCTGGAAGTTTAAACAACCAAATGTTACTTCATGCCTTTAAAGAATGAATGAATGAATGAATATATATATATTACCTACTGGCGGTCGCCAGTAGGTAGTTATAGGTAGTTATAGTTAGGACCTACTTTCCATAGGAAATCCGGCACATTCTATTGGGAATAACTTTGGCGTTGATGGACGGAATTGGCTGAATTTCTCCAAGAAAACGGCCAGCTCCGCTCCGCTCCTTCCCTGAAAGTGTGGGGGGGATTCGTGAAGCGGGGGCCGAGATAAAAGGGGAGTCCCAAAACGTGTTTTCCCCATGTTAATTTCCATAGGGCGGTTGGACTCACTTTTAGCCCGAACGGCTGAATGGATTTCCACCAAACTTGGCAAAATTGTAGGGACTGGTAGCCCGATGTGCCTTTGCTATGTCTCAAGACATGTGCTCCAGTGGATTTTGAGTAATTTAGGTTCAAAAATATATATATATATCTATAAGCGCGACACGCGAGTTTGCGAGCGGAAAGCTGATTGGCTCTCGGGTGTCTGTGAACATTCCAAACAATCCGGAGCGGCCGCCATCTTGTGTCTCGGTAGGATCGAGACACAAGAGGTGGCAAAAACTTTTTTGGGCTTTTATGAACAATTTAATATTTTTTTGGTATTTTTTATGGGGACGAACAAAAAACAGGGAATTGTAAACGGCTCAACTGGAGCAAAAAAATCAGGAAAAAATTAAGGTTTCTTTCTGCAGTTGTGGTTGTCTCCAGCACGGTTGATGAGTTTGATGCTTTGCTCCCCATAGGAAATTGTAGTGCCGCAAAATATACAAACTATTTTGTAATCTCCAAACTGGCGTTGGATGTTTGGGACCATCTCCCTTGTCTCTGGACCCGATGGAGTGGGTTGTTTGCTTTTGGAGGTGCTCGGAGAAGATTGGGGAGGGTTTCTGGTCAGTTCTCTGACCTCTACCGCAGCATAGTTGTTTGGATGCCTGCGTTGCATGTAGCGAAGCATTGTATGGTTCCCAATTTAATATTTTTTTGCAGGGTTCCCCCTGGAAAGTACAGTGCCACAGATGAGACATGTCACTTTTGCAGCATTTACTTTCTTTGCACCCCTTGGGATTTTAAAAAACTCCCACACAAAGTGCTCCTTCGGTTTATATGGGGTATTATCTTCAGGCAGGAACTGCCTCTCCTCCTCCTCCTCCTCCTCCTCCTCCTCCTCTTCTTCACCATCAATGTGGTGTTGTGGTGGTCCTTGTGGTGGTGGTGGTGGTGGTGGTGCAGATGCTCCTGCTGCTACTGTAGCCATTTCTCAATGAATAGAAACAGGTCTTCCTCACTCAAAGAACAAAGTGAGAATGAGGAAAAAAGGTGGGGGCCTTCACCATTTGGAAAACAAAACTGTTCTGAACCAATGAAAAGTGTTATTTTCAGGTCACATGACCCGGGCTTTCATCATTTGGAAAACAAAACTGTTCTGAACCAATGAAAAGTGTTATTTTCAGGTCACATGACCTGACGCGCTTACGCTACGTGCCGCGGTGCGCGTCCCGGTGCGCGCCCCCGGGCGCGTAGCGTAAGCGCGTCGGGGCGCGCCCAGGGGCGCTTACGTTGCGCGATCGTATGCGCTCGGGCGCTTCCGGGTGCGCTTATGCAGTGCGTCATAAGACGCATCACGCGGCTACGCGATACGTCACGATTATGTTTTCGTTCGCGGCAATAGCGCTAACGGGACGTTCACCGGTACGCGCGCCGCAACTGCGCTTACCGGTGCGCTCACCGGTACGCGCACCGGGAGCGCACCAGGGCAAAAAAAAGGGGAAAAATATACATAAAAAAATAGTATTACATAAATATACAATATAAAATTCATTATACAAAATATTATATTTCATAGCTATAGAGATTTGCTATTAAAAAACCTTTAAAATTCACTGGAAAAAACATAGGTTTGAGGCCCTATATATAATTAGGAAATAGCATTTACAAAACCTATGAAATTCACTGAAAAAAACATAGGGGAGAGGAGTTGGCCTAACGGTTAAGGCGCTCGACCTCGGACCTGGGGATCTGGGTTCGAGTCTCAGTAACGACGCCAAAACCTCCTGTGATTCTGGGTAAATCACTTAATCTCCCGGTGCCTAAAAAAAAAAATGAAAATGTGTCCTCATGTAACGTAACTGGAAAATATGTAAAGCGCTCTGATACCTGATTCGGTTCGGGTCTAGTTCGCGCTATATAAAACTCTGCAAAAAAAAAAAATAGGTTTCACACCAGTTATAGTTAGGAATTAGCATTTAAAAAAACCTATTAAATTCACTGAAAAAACAATAGGTTTCACACCAGTTATAGTTAGGAATTAGCATTTAAAAAACCTATTAAATTCACTGAAAAAACCATAGGTTTCACACCAGTTATAGTTAGCTGGAAATTTTACTGACATAAAACCATTGAAATTCCCACGTTATAGTTAGTTGGACTCACTATAACTCGCGCGCCCGCAATGCACTGCTGATGATGTCACATATTACATCATTCATGACATGGTTAGTGACATCACTGATGACATCACTGATGACATCTCAAATGACATCACTGATGACATCTCAAATGACATCATCCATGTGATAATACAATACACCTCCTCACACTCTAATCTAACACATGATACACCTAGTGTTAAATACAAACTACCATTCCTGAAACCATTGGCACAGTATAACCACTTACCACATACGCACTCACTGATTTCTAGGTCTACACACACATCCACTCATTCACCCATACAATCTTTCATACATACAGTCACTCATCAATACAAGACCAACATATGCACTCATACACCTATACAGAGACTCACACACTGCCACTCATCCATGAAGTTACTCATACACCTAGTCAGTCATGTAAAGAATCAATCACACTCCCATTTCCACAACTATACAGTTATACACACAAAACCTTGCTTATTTAAACATAGACTAACACATACTTACTGTCTTTTACAATCACTGATACAACTACATATTGATAGATACAGTCACTTATGCAATCACAGGCTGTTATATATAGTCATTTATATACAACAACTCTCACATGCAGCAGCTTACACAACAACAAACATAATGATGTACACATTCAGACAGTTTAGTCACTAACCCATGCATTCACTAAGACACATTTAATCACTCACTCATACAGTCAGTCACGCACCTACTAAATCTTTCATCCAGACACTCATACATACACTCACTCTTCAATATGTAAAACATATTTTAACTTTACAGAAACAAACAGACACTGGATGATGTCATCAGTGATGTCATCAGTGATGTCAATTGAGATGTCATCAGTGATGTCATCAGTGATGTCATTTGAGATGTCATCAGTGATGTCATTTGAGATGTCATCAGTGATGTCATCAGTGATGTCACTAACCATGTCATGAATGATGTAATATGTGACATCATCAGCAGTGCATTGCGGGCGCGCGAGTTATAGTGAGTCCAACTAACTATAACGTGGGAATTTCAATGGTTTTAGGTCAGTAAAATTTCCAGCTAACTATAATTGGTGTGAAACCTATGGTTTTTTCAGTGTATATATATATATATATATATATATATATAATTTTTTTTAGAACATATACCTCAACATATGTCACATTCCACTACCAGCCTATATCGGGTTAGCGGTTATGTTATGTTGTAGCTAATATATATAGCGCACGTACACCAGGTTGGTTTCTTGGCGTTGCTCGGAAAGGGTGGTAAGTTTATTCACGTGATTACTCGAATGCCTGTCTAAAGAGCCATGTTTTTTTAAGTTTGTGGAAAGTCATGAGGTCTGTGCAGGATCTGATCTCTAGGGGCATGGAGTTCCAGTATCTTGGGCCCAGTGTGGAGAACCTGGATCCTCCGATTCGTTTCTGTTTAAAGGAAGGTGTTGTCAGAAGGTGCAAGTGGGCGGATCTCAGATTGCGGGTTGGATTATATCTGTTGATCATGCCGTTAATGAATTTGTGGTTACTGCCATTTAAGGATTTAAAGATGATACATCCCATCTTGAAGGCGCATCTCTGTGATATAGGAAAAGCTGTGCATTTGAAAAACAATGATAACAGCAAACAATTCACAACTCACTCTACACAATTCACAACTCTACACATGAAGCAGTGTTCTACGGAACTACCACCAGTCAGGCTTTCAACGTTGGAGTGGGTCCAAAACAACTGTATTAAAACCACATGCACGATGACAACGATACATTGATTCATCTTACCAGAGATGAAAGGTCTAGTGATAAATGTGAAATTTGTGGTTTGTCTTAAAAATTCTCATTGTAGGTTTTCATTGTGGGATTGCTTTTCTCTTACTGATCAAAGACAAATGCTGATCATGGGTTCAACACACCCCTAGACTGCTTCCCACATCTGAACAGAAAATGCACAATTACCGAAAACAATGTTCCATCTCCTATGCATACTGTGTACTGTTCTCCCATCTTACAGCTAGCTAGCAAAATAATTTTAATACTTGCAATGGTAATGTCCAGCAGTGACTACTGTAACGCTATCTATACTGTACTTCTAATAAGGACAATTTTCAGATCTTCAAAAAACCTTCCCTATTAGGAAGCCCTGTTTTTATTTTCTTTCAGTGACATTAGTGTAGGAGAGTAGGGTCTGCTTTCCTATGGTCACCCAATTTTTTTTGCTTTTTGCTTCACTGGTTTTCGACTTAATGTGGCTGTGGGCCTGCTGATCAGACCCACATCCCTGCTGTTCTCTCTCTAAATTTCACACCATGCACTTTAGGTACATCACCAATTGGGATTTGGGTCACTCTTATGAGTCCCTGTACAGTGTACTATAGGTACCCAGGGCATAGGTGCACCCAAGGCCTACCAGGGGCTGCAGCATATCTTTTGCCACCCCTGGCTGGCCACCCAAACTGACACAACTGGCTGGTCACTCAGCTGGGGCAAGGTCGTGTAATCACCCCTTGCTTAGATATAGTATATCTATGTCTAAACTTATATCTAGACACGTATACACCTATAAGTCACTCCTATGGCAGGCCTTAACAATCCTGAAGGCAGAGTGTTTGGTTTTATGTCAGATGGTGCTCTAGCATGAGCTGAGCCTGTCTGCAGCTTTCGGAACCATGTCCTTATAGCTGTTCTAGGATATTGCCAAACCATATACTCTTAAGTGCATTATGTACCTCGCGGTCAGATGCTAACTTTGGTTTGGCTTTATCAAAACATGTTGTGTAAGGTGTCATACGCTTTGGAATACTACCCCCTCGCCAGTCCTGGCGACGGGGGTAGCATTCCACCCTTCTAGAGGGAGAAAACATGTTACTTCCATTAATCCCGGTTAAAGTTAACCAGAGCCTCAGCATCACAAAATGGATGCTGCTGCCACAGACACAAGTCTGACCTCCTGCTGCTGGGAGTCCTTCCAATGAGGGAGGCTTGGACAATAGGTTTCCTGTCTTGGGAGGTGCTAGCACCACCCCAGACAGGCTATAGTGTATTGGGGCAGGGAGGGCTGAATGAAATGAGACACTGCCTGGGGCACACAAGGTGTCCCAAGCATAGTCCAGTTCAAACCGGTGCTGGGGCACTCCAGCCCCAGCTCTGGCGCGAAACTGGACAACGGGAAAGGGGTGTGACCACCCCCTTCCTGGGTCCCACCCACAGGAGGGACCTAGCAGGTAATCCAGCCCATAGATTTGGTATATAGGTACGAGCTGACCCCTAGACTTTAGATTTATCCTGACTGAAACTCTGAGACAAAACTCTGGACCTTCGACATCCTACTCGACGTAGAAGACTGAAGAATCTCCCTTGTGGTCAAGGAGTGACCACCCTGCACAAGCAGGCACCATCAAGCGTTAAACGGTTTACTTAGTCGTTGTTCCCGCCGGAGCCCGAACACAGAGCCTGACAAGACCCGGACTTCCAGACATCCAACAGCCCGATTCACAGCCACAGCAAAGCTGAGACCCGTGGAGGCGACGAGAGACGTGGGACCGGCCATCTTGGAAAGCCAGTGAATTGCTTTCCGTGCAACTTCTGAGGCCCCCTCAAAGTTGTGCATTGGGGATTGAGAAGCCCCAGCCCCGAGCACCAACTGCACCGAAAATCAGCCCTCCACGAGTTCTGCGTGGGGCCCTTCTGCATTTTCCTGCTCGACGCGTCTGTCCGGTCACTTGCCCGTTGGCTAGTGGCCTCTGTGACGACGAAATCCGAAATCTACACTGCTGGTCTGGTTGCTCCAGACTGGCCCTTGCTTCCCTGTGAAGGAGAAGCCCCCCAGGCCTTGCTGGCCTGAGTAAGAAGCCCTCTTTGAATCCTGCGTGGGTTGCCTTTACCAAGGCTTGTTGACTCCAATCCGGAAGCCGACACCGCCGACACCTCCTGGTCCACGTGGCAGCTGAGGCAAGCTTCACGACATCGCCTGATTGGTTCCCAATATCGCCTGGTTCCTTCCTTGTTCCATCCGGGTCACTGGCTAGTGACCCAGACTCTGTCCCCTCTGCTTTCAGGTACTCCTCATCCTCGATCCGCCCTTGGATCCAACCGGGCTCTTCTCTCCTGGTCGCCTGCAGCATCTTTTCTCCAAGGCTCCATACACCTCCACGACGAAACCCGACACACTTTGGGACCTATGCACCCGCTTCCTGTGGGTGAGGTATCGCGAGTACTGCTGTGCTCCTGTGAAGATTAACTCTCCTAGTGTCCTAGTTTCCAGTGGTTAGCTTCTAGTCCAGTCAGAAGACTTCTAAATCTTTAACTTTCTAACTTTACGCACCCATTGACTTCTATGTGTGCATTTAGACTCTGCACCCACATCCCGTGGGCCTCCTGCTTCCTAACTACTGTTAGTCCAGTGTAGCCCTAGCGATTCCCTAGGCCTTTCAACTGTTCGTGACGTGGTTCTTATACCACTATTATAGTATATGGTTTAGCGGGCCACCAGGGCCTATCCATATTTGTGCAACCTATTGTATTTTATATTGAGTTACTTGTTATGCGCTTGTGCCTCTGCCCTCATAAAGAGTTCAGAGGATTGATTTAGAAATAAATACACATATTTTGAATATATAACCTGTGTGGTGTCCTTTCATTTGGTATTAAAGGGATTGCATATGGTAAAACAGCTGGCTTCACATGCCCTCTTGAGTTTAGCCTAAGACTGCTTTTGTCCATGCTACCACTAGGATAGCTGGTCTATAAGGTTGACTTTACAACCATCACCATAAGGGTTGTTGGACTGATACAGGGTGCCCACTAGAATAGTGGACATCACATATCAGGCCAACTTCTCACAATTATGACGAGCTCACACATGTGCTGAAGATGCGCCACTGGCTGACCACAAAAGGAAGTCCACCATGGAAGATGCTCACAAATGTCTGCAAGAATGGACCACGGACTATTATTCCTGACCTATCAACAGGTCGTTCTTTTGGGGAGGTTGGCTTTTTCAGCCGCTATGCCATGCATTCACCCAGGTACAAATCACCTAGCAGTAGAGCGTGTCACATTAAAGACTCAACTCTTTAGAATATCCTTCCTCCCTCCCCATAACGTTTAAAGGAGAATTCCTAAAATATCATAAAGGATTCTTCATCACTGATGTGTCTGAAGAGCTCAGAAGACTACAATCCTGGTGCAGGCACCAGGCACAGCGTGCAGCTTGTTCCTCAACATTACACTGACTGGCCGGACACCGAAAACCAGGCATCACAACTTACCTTCTTTGGAAAGAGTTAATACAGGTGGGGTTTCACCATTGATCACATGATTTTCCAGCGTAACCTTTTAATTCAGGACATACAGAAAGTTCAGATAGCAGCCTGACTACCACACTCTTATTCCTGCCCTATGCTCTTGCACAAAGGAGTTTGAACTGGCCCATGAGGGGGTCTTTGACACTTTGGATTCACTGTGCCTAACAAAGGTCGAGTGTTCCTTTAGTATTTCATTCAGTGAAGTTTCACCGAGGTCTGCCCTCCACTGGTACATTTTAGAAACTAATCAAACCGTCGTGGGGAGTAATTTATTAGCATTTAATACACAGCTTCAAGGCAATACACAAGAGCAACGTCAGTGACCTACAGGACACTGGTCAGAAGTTGGAAATCTTAGCAGTTCTTCAGGGGGCAATGCTATCAGATACTGTACCTACCCAATGGCAGGCTACCCAGAATAAATGTCAGTTTAGCTTAATTTTGTGAGATCCTGGGTCTAATAAAACAGCAAATTTTTTTTACTCAACAAACAGTTCACCGTGCAACTAATAGTTTTATTTTCATTACGATTTTACTGATATTGGAAACAAATTGCCTGCTCTTAAGGGTACAACAATGCACCAGAAATTAGCTGGGGTATTATATAGGAACCTCCACCATATAAAAGTAACTTCCATACCCAAGCAAAACATACTTTTACAGTCTTTGTTTTTTGTCTTTGTGCCTAGTAATAAACAAACCATTTATGAGAGATACTGCGATCAGAGGACTCTTGGGGGCAAATATCACATTTATTTATCCGTGGTATCGCCAATGTTTTATGCATTAAGAAATAATGATAGTAGCGAGGCTGTTTGCACCTCGCTAGCCCTGGGAACTTTGGCTCTTCAGACCAAAACGAAGCATCCCCGTCGATTAAAAATCGAGCTTTTTAAGCCAAGGATCAAAGAGTCGTCGATTTGTTATGGCATCCATATTTTATTTACATTCAGCAGCATAAACTGAGCATTTAAATTAAAGTTCTTTCCATTTAAAAACCCCATTCGCTCTACTGCCTGCGCTGTCAAGGGCATGTGAGCGACTTCTGCGGTGAAGCTGTTCCTGCTGATCACATCACTGATCACGAATGGAAGGCAAACATAAGGGAGCATGGGAGGGATCAAACATAGGTCTAATAGGATTTCAGTGTGTGCACTGCTTCTGTCACTGGCAGGGCCCTGTTATATACTCGGCATTCCAGGGCTGCCTTTCATACAGGCTGGAGGAATTTTGATAATTTGGTATTATGGATTAAGCAGTTTAGCTATAACAATAGGTAATTCAATACTAGGAAATAAATTGTTTAACTGTAACAGTAGGTAGATCAGTACTATGAAATAAGGTGTTTAGCTGAAACAAGGTACTTCAGGTCTATATTTAGCAACTAGCAGTAGCTGGTTGACACACACCATGCACTGCCTCTTTCGCTATACCTTGCCCCTTGACCTTACCTCCCCAGCCTCCGCCTAGCCTCCTACTCGATTTATTATAAATTAGAATTTGTACACTTCACCAGAGTCCTTGAAAGGCCTCTCTGCGCTCTCAGTGACCAGAGTGAGGGCAGTCTGATATCGAGTCTGTTGAACAATAGATCTGGTCTCTGTAGTGCTTAGTGAGTGATAGCTCCTACTGGAAAATGCCTGTTTGGGCTACTTTGTTTGAATTTGCATATAGTCTGTGTTGCATGTGTTTGTGGCTTTCCTTTAGCCTTTTTGATGTTTATGGGGAAAAACTCTAATCATTCCCTAAAGGTATAGTTTTCACTCTTTTAAACCTTGCACTTGAATTTAGTGAGGGAAAATAAGTGCAAGTAATCATACTGCCCGATTTATCATTAGTTTTTGTGCATCTAAATAATATAATAAATGGGGAAAAAACCTGCCACACCCAGAGACCGCCACAAATATGAAGAGAATCACAGCGTATATGACGAAAACACAAAACCTTAAAATGAAATTGCAAAGAGCTGTGCACAGTCACCTGAAAAACACAGTTGCTAATATTCTTCTCCCCAGGGGTGCATTTGTACTTTAAGTCTATTTTTACTTCAGACATATTGTCTTCAGGGCTCTTGGTGAGTCACATTTTAAACTCCTAATTTCATGCTCCAGAGATGAAAGTTGCTAATGTATTGTTCCTGAAGGATCCTAATTATCGGAGAGCTGGCGAAGGCTTTTATTTCTAAGAAAAGAGGTAGCATCTCTCAAACCAGCTTAAAAGTTCACACTGAATATGACAGCAATGTTAATTACAAGCAATTGAGTTACCAAGTATCTGTACAAAGATGTCTGCATTAGCAACGTACTAAATCACCTGTACTCGTGCACAAGCAAAATAACTTAATCAGCAGGCAGAAATCCCAAACGGTGGCAAAAAGTAAAAGACGACGAGCGGATCTAGACATCTGCTGCCAATGGGCTGTGTACCTATCCAAGTACCAGCACAACATGCTCGAACAAGCCAACTAGAACATCCAAACGCATCAGAGCGAGCCCTCACTCCAAAATCTATTTGTGAAAAGATTTGAATGCTAGACATCGAAAGGTCCAACTTGGACAACCAATGGCATCTTTCTACTGGCCCTCTCCAGCATTAAAGGCCCGAGCCGAAGGCGAGGGCCTTTAACAAGGGAGAGGGACTTTAATAGCCGGTATAGCCCAGCTACGAAGGGCTATAAGGCTATTAGAACATTCTGTCACTAGAAGAGCAAAGCCTTATGGGAGCGTGAGGGGATTGGAATCCCCTCAGGCTCCCTGAAGCCTTTGTTAACAGCCAGAGCTGTGAACAAAGAAACATTGGAATGTTGGAGCTACAAGCTTATACCAGTCATTATAAGCCCGGAGCACTCCATTGTTTTCAATGGAGCTCCCAACATTCCAATGTTCTAATTGAATTTATTGGATCTTCATCTGAGTGTAAGTCTATAAACTGCATGTGGTAAAGGGGGGCGCGACCCCAGCTGGAAGGGATGGGCTGCTATGTAGCAGACCACTACAGCAGAACAAGCGTATAAACATACTGTGCCATTAAATTGTTGAGTTTCTTTCTTAGAAATTCATAAAACAAAACTATTAGCTGATAGCACATAGTAAGAGATTAGGTTTTAGAGTGGAGCAGCATAATTTTGGCTCCACCCATACATGTCACGAATATGCAATATAAACATGCACTTACATCTATTTTGTGTGGCCTAACGATATTAATATAAAGTGTTGAGCTTAACATCTACACTGATGTGCATTCACTGTAGAATTAAAGAAATCATATATGCTGTGGGTCCTAACTTTTTTTACTTTAGAAAAAATAATGGATTTATGTTGTGTACACTAATGTTTCCTATTTGCATTTAAATGTAGTTCTTAGCCACATTTAAAGATGTGTAATGTTATTTTACCTTTATGAACTGTAACATGAATCTAATGTACTGAGTTTCATTTGTGTCTGAATGTGCACACGCTTATTAAATGCACATTATTGATTTAATACTTTGAGTTGTCCTAACTAGACCTGTATTTCATTCTGCGTGAAATGCGGTTTTCCTTTTCTGCTTGCATGTCTTTTCCTTGCAGGTACGATTCACGTGGTTTGGTAGTCTGAGAATAGATACAACACTGTACTGGTGATAGACAGCCTGAGAAGAAGACCTTGATAAGGAATATTGAGAGCCAGAGCCTCAACTGAAAGTGTCCATTTAGTATATTTTAGGGTGTCAATGGGTTCCCTATTTACTCACTGTTTCAATTTTAAGTATAGCCCCTTACACTCCAGCATTTTTGCACGGTTTATAATTGTAAGTGTTAGGGGCTATACTTAAAATTGAAACAGTGAGTAAATAGGGAACCCATTGATACCCTAAAATATACGGGAAACTAAGACATAGTGTAGCGCCCGTATATCTGAATACACAATATGCAGAAAGTCTACCAGTATTACAAATTAAGGCGAATCTGCTATGGAGATTTAATGGTAATATCTCAGAGTAGAACGATTATTCGAATATATAACAACCTTCTTTAAAAATGGCCGCGGATTTGCGGGCTATCAAATCTGTTTCTGCACATGCGCGGGAAACAAACGCGTGCAACGGGGTGACGTCCCGAACGGAGATGTAGTGGAGTGTCAGTTTACACGAATATATGTTTGTCGAGAAAAATTGTGATTCCTATATAAACCTTTTATTGATCACTCCCTAGCGCAACAACATTTTAATCGCAAAATACACCCTTTAAAAATGGCGGCGAGGTTCACGGGAGAATAACTTCTCTTCAACGCATGCGCAACGAGCATTCGTAAATGTGATATCCCAGCTGTGACACATTAAGTGCGGGGGGGAGTGTATATATAAGAAAATAGGTGACGTCCTCATTTCACGAAGAAAATACGAGACCGGACGTACCCGTGGAAGCAATAGCACCAAGATTAAAGAGGTAAGCAGGAGGGAATAGTTGGCCCCGTTTAGCCCTAGGTAAACGAATGCCGAATAGAAGGGGACTAATTTAATAAAATAATATTGGAACAGGTTCCTGGGCAGTCGTGTGGAAAGGTAAATTCAATGCCTAAATATCGAGTGCCATACGAAGGGGACCTAGCGCTAAAAGATCAGGACTAGTAAAAGGGGTACGTGCTTATTTTGTGGCATAAAATCTAACTCCTCAGAAATAACGTAGTAATATAAATGAAATGCACTTAACTTAAGAAGAGGGAAAAGACAAAAACGTTAATTTTATAAGGCCAGCAGAAAGGCAAGATAAAACCGACCCTGAAGCTAATAAGAACCAGGGAAGGAAAAAATGATGTGGCCAGAAAATTGTTTAAGTAGAACTAGTTAATCTTTAACTAATATACTTAAAACGAGAACCCTTCAAGATTAGATTACCTATGAGAGGAGTAAGATGGTTCTTATATGGGGACAAAACGACCCCCCGGAAATGGTAAACAATGTGACTCGCTTTTCCCACAGACTCATCTGAGTGCCCACAAATCGTTATCAAGAGGCGAGTAGGGGCCCAGTTAAAGAAGGAAAACCACGGGGAAGGGAATACCCTATATAACAGGAGGTATGTATAGAACGGAATAAACGTCTAGGGCTGATAAAGGGTTGAAACTATGAATGACAATCTAAGATGTTCGCCCATATTGCGTTTCATCAGGGGTCTCATCCAAGTGATATAGTGAGGATATAATCCAGAAGCTCAATAACCGGCTTTTAACTAATGAAACAAAGGGCGAACATAAACCGAAGAAATAACGCTTATAAACCAGAAACAACGGTAATGTAAAATCTTTAAAGCATGTACATATTTATATAAAGTTTAGACAAAGTTTAGACAATAAGTTTAGGGAAAATATACAGTTACCTATAATTCTATATATTTTGCCACTACATCCAACAGAGCAAGTATTTAATGGATCAAGTCCGGTGTCTGGTCATATATGGAAACTGTCCAAAATAAATACGGGAAAGTTAGAACCCTGTATAAAAGGTCAGTATACCTAAGGGAATGGTATGACTGTTATTGTAATACTGGTCACTAACTATATCATAACGGAGGGATCAGTAATCAAACATGGGTAATAGAATATAGAACCCACTGAGAATGGAACAAGTCAAGGTAAAGAAAAGAAATGTGATGAAATTACTTGAATTAGTAGGGTAATATTGTAAGGGAAATGCATATCTGAATGCTCACGTGTATTAAATAAAGAGCTATAAATCAGTCTATAGACTTCCGGTAGTATAGTTAGAAGATGATGTCAATTCATAAAAGTTACAATATATTGATTGATACTTCTCCAATACACAGAAAAGAAACCTGTTTAATGCATCAGATGACCCCAAACGAATTTGATTTGTCCTGATGAAGGTGTGACCATATCCACGGGCCGATACACCGAAACGCGTCAACGCTTTTTTCAATAGAATTCAAGCCTAGGAGATTCCTGATACCTTGCACATTGTAATACTGGAAATCCGAATGAATTTATGTAAAGGCTGTTGAATCTGACAATCTGTAGCAACAAGAGGTGTTTTATTTTTAGGTTTTTTTTCTCATTCTTTGCTTCAAATAATTTTCTTGTGATTAGTGGTAGGATCATGTTGATAATCTAGAAATTGTTTTTTCTTCATCCTTGATATGTTGTATAAATGTGAAAATGTTTTAGTTTCTTTTTAATCTATTGTACAATATGAGATGTTTTTATTTTACATGTTTTCAGTAGAATCCAATTGACTCTATACTGAAATTTTAACCAATATGTTTTTTAATAAAAAGACTGTGAACGTTATGAATTAGTTTATGACCAGTGATTTGAACAGTAACCCTAGTACATATTGTGAGTGAGTGAGATAGCATTCCTTTAGACTAACTCTTCCAGGGATAGCCCTTTGACTTTTCATTGTCTTTAGTACGCTGTTCCCTGGAACTCGTGGGGTCTTCTCTCTTTTTTTTGACTTGAGAAGAGAAATTTATAGACAGCCTCATATAAATGTGAGATGTTCTAGTGAGTGAAGTAACCACTGCCAGCCTAGCTTCGAACCATGTGTGTGTCCTGCCTGAAGCCTTTTAAGAAAATAGTGCTGTGAGGCTGTAATTAAAACGTAGGGAGTAACACATGTAACAGGGAGTGTCCCCATGAGAGGTTACAAGAAGAGACAAGGCGGTAGTAAGGAGGGACTACTAAGCCTATTGACCAATGAAAAGCCGCCATTTACAAAGGACAGGGACAGGAGCCAATTAAAAAGATGGGTGGCAAGTGGCCAGAGCTTTATGCCCATATCCTGAATACAGCATGTCTCCAAGAGACAGCGCAAGCACTGCAAGGTGAGACCTAAGAAGCAGGCAAGACTGGGCAACCACATAATAGGGAATGACAGTAAGATCATATTTTATGGGATGAGCACATACAACACGTGTATGGAATAAAGAGGGTACATTGCAATGACCTTGGTATTCCATCCATAATGTATTTGTTTTTTAAATCACCTGGGTACATCTAAACCTTTAAATTATTTAGAGTTTTTACCTCAAGATAACAGTAAAAACAGAAGAAATGGGTCTTAGAAATTCATTAGAATGATTTCTATAGACTACCCAGTGCATTAGGAAGCAAAGCAACGTAATACTACTCAAAACAGGTTTAGTTATGTTTACATACAGCTTTAGTTGACTGGTAAACATTGGGTCCTGAATTCATCACAAAGCACAATAAAAGTACAGAGAGATATAGATGTTGACCCCAAACAAGCTCTAAGCCACTGTTTTTTATGAGTTTTTCAAGGTTTGGGATTGCTTGATTGGGCTGTTTATCAGAAGTGAAGAATTTCATGGAAGGGTACATTGTCCTATTAGATTTTGGTAATGGGGCGTCAAGTAGACCTTTTTTTCCTCTTGGATGTATTTAATTTACTGACATTTTAATTGCTGGTTTGTGGATTCGTTTTATGAAGTGATTGTCCCTTATATTATTTAGCTTCCTATACAGATATATTGCTAACCACTATGCTCTTCTGTCACAATATGTTTTGGGATTTAGTGTGTTATTTCATTCACAAAGTAAAGACTTCAAGGTGCACTGGGTTTCTTAAAGATGCAACCAAAATACTGACCTTTGTCAAAAGCATCTTTTTTACTCTCCATACTTTTGACTACTTTTCATAATACTCGTCTTTCAGGGGACCGTTTAACTCTGCTGCTCAGCAAGGACATTTTACTCCCACTTCCACAATGATGTAGCCCAATGATGCTCAAAATGCGATTTCCTTTCCATGACAGCTGGGGCAGTGCACACACAAGTCTTACATTACCAAGCTATCCCCACAACAAAAAGTCAGAAGCATTGGCTTTGCCAATGCTAGTTCTAGATGTACTGAGCCAGTGGTTGTGAGGAGTTGGATTATTAAAGTCCAAGTCATTTGTTCATTTTTCTTGGGTCACACCTAGGCTGCGCTTGTACGGTCTCTTCGAGACCTTCTGTAGCTAGGCCATGGGCTTGAAAAAGAGCCCATCTTTTCACTGGTTCCTCTTGCTGTTCTTTAGCAATGCTGGCTTTTCATTGGTGAATAAACTTGGTAGTCCCTCCTTTTGGAATTAATTTTGTATCCTTCCATGAGGACAGCCCCTCTTACATGTGTTCTTACTGTTCAGGTTACTTAAACTTGGAGAGAACTCTTTTTTTAGTTGGCCTGCCTCTTTGCTACTTATCTGTTCTGTTTACTTGAGTAAGTAAACTTCAGTCACTTTATTAGCTTTGTCCCTAATGGCCTCAAACCTCACCAACACTGCTCACAGGCCCCCACCATCCCTTCAAGACCACTGCTGTTTTGCCCGATTTTTATTCCCTGTTTTTTTGTTTGGGTAATTTAATTGACGTGTACCCCAATCCCCCTGCACGCCCGCCCAAAGATCGCTGCATTTAAGTATTTTCACTATTTTACATTAGGAGATTGCTGCATTTAATTGTTTTTGTTATCTTAAATTAGTCGCTTTGATTTATGCTGGGGAAAATTACACAAGCAGCTCATTATCACAGGATGTTGAGCAGACAGCAGACTCGAACACAGATCACCAGCTCCACAGTCAGCTGCTCTTACCACTGCACCATATCCTTTCGCTAGCCATGTTGCAGGGTGCTGTACCATATGTGGCCAAAAGAGGTCTCAAGGGACACCTAGTGATAGCCGATTGTTACTGCACCCTCACAACACTGCTTGTATATTTTATAGTTTCCACGGATTTCTAAGTTTACTGCTGACTGTTTTGGAAATCTGCAGACACCCTGGTATCAATATGCAAAGAAGCCTAGATGTGTGTTGGTTAGAAGAGCGAAAAAGACACATACATATCAGAAGAGTTACTTATGACTTTTTAGAACTCAAACTGTAGCAGACAAAAGGTTTGCACAAGTTGACAGATGCCAAACAGATTCCACGTGACTTGCTTTCGCAATATTCCAGAATCCTAAAAAAAATTGCAGCGCGTGCAGTTTGATGTACATTTATCATTATCTTAGGTACTGGTCTGGGAAACATTCATATGATCACTCACTGTCGTTTCCCAAGATCATTTACCCACTTTTTCACCTAAATGTGAAAAATATTTCCACAAATTTGCATTGCCTCTACGGCAACATTGCCTGACATACGGCTGACATGGCGACTGCCACATCCCCAGAGAGCTCACGGGTTACTGTCAGTGGCCCTTGCCCAGGCTGCCATACTGTCAACCAGATGATAAGCCACCCGAGTTACTCTGCCATCGTTTTATTATTTTTCAGGTTCTTTCTACATGCCCGTTCTTTAGCTAGCGGCTATGCAAAAAATGGGCAGTAGCACCAGCTCATATAAGACCGGGCCAGGCGCCCTTTTGGAGCACCGAAAGTACTTTTGCGGTATGGCCCAACGGAGGTCTTTTCCGGTGCGCCATGTTTCTTTGGAAAATGCTAGGCAACCTTTTTGAAGGCGGTCATGATTTCTAACCAATGGCAGGGATTAATGGGAAGTACCGCTGTAAACACCCTCCTTGCACGGCTCTGGACTCATCGGACCCCAACCCAGAAGATGATGAGGACTACAAACTGCTGGCCTCTCACATCCAGCAGGCAGCAGACCGCTTGCAGGGAAGGGTACATGCAGCCATTACAGAGAAGCTCCTTTAACTGTATGCCAGGTATAAGGAGGTAAAGTGGCCCTGGGAAGCATCCAACTAATTGGAGCACATTATTTTTAGCTGTTGCTGTAGCTGAAGGTTTAATAAGACAGTTCTATGCATCTGCAAGCCACAAATTTTGGTGGAGAGCATTAAGTTACCTTTTAGCCTACCTAATATGAAGGCAATAAATACTGCTACATTGTTATGTGGCATCTCTTATTATAATGCAAATAATTGATTCACATTCTTGGTTTTTCGTGCTCAGTTTGGCTAACAGTACTGTTCTCACCTTCACTTTAATCGGATTTCCTGAAATACACCAATCATTGTGTAGACTAAATGTATGCTACTTCTGTGGCCTATCCTGCCCCTTTTTGACTTGCACATCTACGGAGTGCTCTCACATCTACGGAGTGCTCTGAATAATACACTGCAGATAAATAACACAAGTAAAAAACATTGTCAATTTCAACACCAAAAACTGTAACTTTCGCAAATGCAAGACCGATTGCTTTGCAAAGGGTCTCTCATTTAAAGAACCACAGGCTTGTTTGTTACTAGCTGTCCTGTGGAGTTGTAAAGAGATGTCTGTTAGCCACATAAGGTACTGCACTCTTAAAGCAATTATAAAGAGAAAACGTGCAACTGAGCACACGTTCACATTTGTTTTTATTGAAAGTGAGATTTTTGCTAACTTGCGTTTTAAAAATGCACCATTGTTGTTCGTTTAGCATCTCACTTCCAATAAAAACAAATGGAAAAGTATACTCAGCTGCAATCTTTTTTTTAAACTTGCATTAAGTGTACAGTACCTTATGTAATAGAAGTGCCTTTACAACTCTACAGGGACACCTAGTAATAGCCTGTGGTACTCCACCCTTTCCTTGCTTTGCGGATTTTCTTTCATTACTTATGCTACTGCTGGGATATGTTTTGACCACAAAAATCTAACAAACATTAATCAGTTGCAAGTCCAATAGCTCAAATTTTCACTAATGCAAGGCCTATTGCTTTGCAAATGCTTGTTTTAATTAAAGCATTTACAGACTGGTCAGAACCTTCCCTTTTTCGGTCAGCGAAGATGGCAATATCATCTCACAGGGAGAATCCTTTTACTTTATCATCCATGGGACAGGCCTGTGATTCACTACACACTTGAGCATTGCACAGCCTTCATAAAAGAAACCTCAACCTGGTTCTAACCTCCCATATAACAAAGGCTGGTAACAGCTAGAAACCTGCTGTCCCGACTGCTTAAAATAGCATTTTCACTGACTGCTAAGCTTTGTTTCAGAAGATGAGATTTTTTGTTTTGTTTTGCTGTTCTTCATGCTGCCTTACCACATATATTAAAAAAGAAGCCGCTAGCTACTCACATTTCTAAAATACGATCTACCTCATCAGGGCAAACACAGGGATGTTTAAATCAAGTAATAAATCTGCAGATTGCTAAAAGCATATGCGCATACATCAAATGATACCACTATGCAGTGAGTCACAAAGATATAAAATAATTCTACCTACATACTTCAGAATAAGAGTCATCTAAGAATATGTGCCATATTCGGAAAATTACTCAACAAAAGTGGTATTAGGAACCAGAATACTAATTAACACTTGCACAAAAATACATCAGTAATGTAATAGTCAATTTGCACATTATAAAGCATACCGTCTCAACTTGGCAAATCACACAACCATGTCCAGCTTCAAATCACACTGTATTAAGCATTAAATAAAAAGCATGCCACTCAAACTGACCGGGGATTCGATCCACCGGTAGAAAAACTGAACACCTTTGAAAGTAAATCATTACTTTGCGATGGAAGCAATGTGTAGCTCACACCACTGACAAAAATAAGAATCTAAACACAAAAACGTTGAGTGATTAACGCTTTGATTTTGAAAAGAACAAAAAAACGAACAAATGTAGCAACTGCAAAGTTAGTGTTCTGAAGGACTTTGCTTGCCTTCTATTTTTTGTTTTTCCATTTCCCTGGAAGGTGAAATGTGTCTGCCTGGAGTAGAGCGTGACTTCACACTGCCACTTTCTCATTTGCAAATATACTTGTGGATTTCCTAAAGCAGTGGTTCTTAACCGTTTGACTTATATGAACCCCTACTAAATCATTACAGAAACCCGGGGACCCCCACTGAACCTTTAATTTATCCAGCCCTCAATTGAGTTATTACTGCATGCTAGGAATTTGATGGTTTGAACTGCAAAAAAATACATAAGAAATACAGAAACATACTTTCAACAAACAAGTACACAAAATGGAATGTGTAATTTAATTTACAAACAAATATGAAAACGTTAATTTTAATGTAAAGGTTGGGGGGATTAAAATTAAATTTAGGTCACTCACCATCCATACTATATCCTGTTTGATGCACTTGCAGTACTCCCACAAATCAATCTGAGGGTACTAACTTAATGTTATGCCTCCAATTTAAAATTTAGTCAGGTTTACAGAATGTTTTAAAAGTTTCAATTTTACATTTTGCTTCTTTATTTACACATGTCATTAATCTGTTATTTGTATTTAATTTTCTAAGAAGTAGTGGACACCCTGGGTAGGCTTCCTGGACCCCCAGGGTCCCCAGACCACAGAGTAAGAACCACTGTCCTAAACTACTACTAACAAGCATTGAAAATGCAATAGGTCTCGCAATAGAAGAGTTTTACATTTTTCGTTTTGCAAATGGATGAGTGGCGTTGCGTGGGTGAGTGGCGTTGCGTGGGTGAGTGGCGTTGCGTGGGTGAGTGGCGTTGCGTGGGTGAGTGGCGTTGCGTGGGTGAGTGGCGTTGCGTGGCTGAGTGGCGTTGCGTGGCTGAGTGGCGTTGCGTGGCTGAGTGGCGTTGCGTGGCTGAGTGGCGTTGCGTGGGTGAGTGGCGTTGCGTGGGTGAGTGGCGTTGCGTGGGTGAGTGGCGTTGCGTGGGTGAGTGGCGTTGCGTGGTTGAGTGGCGTTGCGTGGTTGAGTGGCGTTGCGTGGTTGAGTGGCGTTGCGTGGTTGAGTGGCGTTGCGTGGTTGAGTGGCGTTGCGTGGTTGAGTGGCGTTGCGTGGTTGAGTGGCGTTGCGTGGTTGAGTGGCGTTGCGTTGTTGAGTGGCGTTGCGTGGTTGAGTGGCGTTGCGTGGTTGAGTGGCGTTGCGTTGTTGAGTGGCGTTGCGTGTGTGAGTGGCGTTGCGTGTGTGAGTGGCGTTGCGTGTGTGAGTGGCGTTGCGTGTGTGAGTGGCGTTGCGTTGTTGAGTGGCGTTGCGTGGTTGAGTGGCGTTGCGTGGTTGAGTGGCGTTGCGTGGTTGAGTGCCGTGGCGTTGCATGTGTGAGTGGCGTTGCATGTGTGAGTGGCGTTGCATGTGTGAGTGGCGTTGCATGTGTGAGTGGCGTTGCATGTGTGAGTGGCGTTGCATGTGTGAGTGGCGTTGCATGTGTGAGTGGCGTTGCATGTGTGAGTGGCGTTGCATGTGTGAGTGGCGTTGCATGTGTGAGTGGCGTTGCATGTGTGTGTGGCGTTGCATGTGTGTGTGGCGTTGCATGTGTGTGTGGCGTTGCATGTGTGTGTGGCGTTGCATGTGTGTGTGGCGTTGCATGTGTGTGTGGCGTTGCATGTGTGTGTGGCGTTGCATGTGTGAGTGGCGTTGCATGTGTGTGTGGCGTTGCGTGTGTGAGTGGCGTTGCGTGTGTGAGTGGCGTTGCGTGTGTGAGTGGCGTTGCGTGTGTGAGTGGCGTTGCGTGTGTGAGTGGCGTTGCGTGGCTGAGTGGCGTTGCGTGGCTGAGTGGCGTTGCGTGGCTGAGTGGCGTTGCGTGTGTGAGTGGCGTTGCGTGGCTGAGTGGCGTTGCGTGGCTGAGTGGCGTTGCGTGGGTGAGTGGCGTTGCGTGGGTGAGTGGCGTTGCGTGGGTGAGTGGCGTTGCGTGGTTGAGTGAATGGTTAGCTGTTGCTTATGCGACGTATAGCACTTAATACTAAAGTAGGCAGACCTTAGCCTTTGTGAGAATAATAGCAAAATAAAAATAAAAACCAGATCAAGTCAATGACGCAAACGGCACCATGCTATTGTTTATTTACTCAGATGATTTGCATAAAAATGTAACTTGTGAGCACGTTTCTCTAACTCTCCAATAATCCCATTACAACACTTTGCACAAATGAGATTGGGACTCATCCTTCCGAAGTCGAGAAAAATGTGCAACGCTGTGTTGTAGTTAAATAGCATCTACGAATCACTGAGATGTGAAGCCGCAAACCAGGGCAGATCTAACTTTACAAAACGAGTTGTTTGTAGTACCCTGAAGCACTTCACATCAGCTAGTTGCAAAACAACACGTTAACCCGATATTAAATTGGCCAATTGCAGAATATTGCACAATACCAGCACGAGGTGTGTCCCAGGGGTTGAATTCATGGAGAAGGTTAAAAGGAACTGCAGTGAAACACTTCCCTACGAAGCCACTGTACTTGGGGTGGATTTAAACTAGAGGATAGCTGAAAAGGTTTGGGGGCTGCTGCAGAGAACAGCCTGCTGCCGGAAGCTTCTGAGGTTTAGCTGCAAAAGAGCAGAGGCCGCTGAATTAAGCAGTCCCGAGTAAGGTAGTAATATCTAAATGTGGCCAAAATAATGGTTAGGTTTTCATAGGTCTCAAATTGCCCATCACACGTGGGAGTAGTACGCCCGGTTGTAGTGTTCACTCTTATTTTTTTTAAGCAGGAAAGAAGGTTCAGTGAGTTGGACATTCGTCGCTGAAACGTGCGGTGATGTGAAGCTACCTGGCCTCTCTTAAACTGGGTAACAATCACACATGGCATTTACAGGTATTTGGAAATGGCACGTGTGGCGTGCAGCACTAGATAAACAAGGCAGTCAGAGAGGAGGGTGACGGGGGGGGACAAAATGAGAGGGGAAGGAGAGGAGGACACGGAGACATTGGCGTAATAAATACAGAGCATTATAAAAACAAGGCAGGGAGAGAGGAGGGTGAGTGGAGGGAAAAATGAGAGGGGGAGGAGAGGAGGACACGCAGACATTGGCGTATAGAGAAAGAGACGTACAACATGTCTGCCTAAAGTGCGTTTATGTCAGTATCCGGATTTAAATGGGTGACAAAGGCTCCCGGCATTTCTGAAAACACGCAAAATGTTTCAAATAAGGTGTACGAGTCATTGCGCAGTGGTGACATGGCTCAACAAGGACCTCACTATTTAAGGCAAATGACTTGGATCCAGGCTTCTTTCTTCCGCAAATGCAAACATAGAACGCCATACATGATGACTTCAGTCGGGACGTTTTGAGCCAGCACTTACAATGTTAAAAAAAAAGGTGAAAATCGGCCGGGAAATGCTCTCGGCATTGTGTGGGCGTGGGCGCATTCCTTTGAAGTATGAAGCAGGGGGCGGGAGAGTGGTTCCCTTTGAAGTGAAGCTCTAAACAACATGCAAATGTAACCCCTTGTTCATCACCCTGCGTGTGATTAAACGTTTGTCCTAAAAGAGGTGCGTGCACACAGGAAGAGTACAGAAAATACAGTGTGAGGTTTAAAATGGAACAGGAAAAAAGAAACAAACTAGGGAAGGAAAGAAACGGAATGTGAAAGGAAAGAGAAAAAGAATAAAGGAAAGAGCAGAGGGAAAATCCAAGACGGAGGGAAGGCAGAGAAGGGGAGGGGGGAGGAGAAATGCGACACGGCGGGCAGGGGAGGGGGCGGAGCGGGGAGAGCGGCCTTTGAAGCGTACTTTACACGGCCGGCCGGCAGTGAAACTGAAAGCACGGCCGGCCGGCCGTAAATGCCTTTGATGACGCAGCAGGGGGAACAGACGGCGAGAGTGTGTGAAAGCAGCAGGGGCAGGCAGGCGGCTGGGGGCATGTGCACGCGCTTTTAAGCGCATGCGCATTAAGCTTGTATTTCACGGGCACTGCAAGGAATCGCCACGATTCCTTGCAAGTTGGTTAAAGACTGTTTAAGCCCCAATAGTCTCGCAAGCTCGATGCGCATGCGCATCGACAGGCGAGACCTAAAAATGTGATAAGGACTATTATTTACACGTCATTAATCTGTTATTTGTATTTAATTTTCTAAGAAGTAGTGGACACCCTGAGTAGGCTTCCTGGACTCCCCAGGGTCCCCAGACCACAGAGTAAGAACCACTGTCCTAAACTACTACTAAAAATGTGATAAGGACTAGTAAGCATTATACTGGCTGAAAATCCATCATTCGCTGGTAATTTCGGCCTGTAATTCACAGGCATTGTCATTCTAATGAATTACACGTTATAAAAGTATTAAGTTGTGAAATCATGGTCTTCTAGTTGCAACAGTGGGGTTCTTGGGATCTCATAACCGTTCACTCCACAAATGATAGGATTTGTATTAATTTTGGATTTTGACCACAGTAAGACTAGATTTATTTCATCTTTTGTATTAAAATACCACAGGATAACATATAGTATGGTCAAATGCAGGCATCCGGAGACATTTACAAACAATGCAGTCTTCAGCCAGAACACCTTGGTGACAACATCTTTATATCCATCCATGATAAGTTTAGTTGCTTTAATCACACAAGAAACAGTAAGTTAAATCATCATGTTTCATAGGGATGTCATACCCATGAAATATTTCCATGTTTCAAAAAATGACATCACTCCTCCGAAATACATATTTCATTCAGTGGGAAATCTAGTTGCAGAGCGATTTCTTCTCCTCCAGCTAATTAGTCTCTAGGCATGACAATGCATGTAAATAAACTGCAAACCACTTTGCAGGCTGCCGGCTGTTTAATCACCATTCTCTTCATGAAATGTAAACAAAACCTGAACATTACAATTGCAATCAGGGCCCGTTGTTAGTTGAATCTTGCAAGCAGCAACGTAACTCTGCTAAATTTGAACATTTTCAATTTGTTATCATCATTATTTAAACTAAAAGTAACTATTCAAATTCTAACAAGTATTCATAGATAGATCCACCTTGCAGGTAATTGCTACAAAAATCTCTCCCACTTACAAAGAAAATAGTGTTTGTTTTTTTTTAAATCATGAAATTGTACCACCTACATATTAAAGTCTTTTCGATTCTTTTTATAAGAAGCAAACAAAGTGTATAGTGCAGTATTTCAATATGTTCAATAAATATTTGGCCATTTGAAAAAGGCAACTTTTTCATGATAACATCAGCAAAATTAAATATGTAATATAAAAAATACTTAATCACAACCCTTAACCCTGGTCAGGCTAAAACCTCAAAGTCACTAAATTAACCTGAGCTCAATACAGCCCCACACCGATGTTACCTATGTCGCAAAGCAGACCGACTTAACTTAGGGCAATGTGTAAAGTATTTATGCAGTACAAAAACAGTAATAAAATCAGAATGAAAAACAATGAAAATCCCAGGCCGAATTTTGAAAATAGAGGACAATTTAATAAACAAAATACCACAAAAATAACAAAAATCTAATTAGGGGAACCACTGATATGATTTTTTATTTTTTTTATGAAGGAATAACGGCAAGCAGCATAGAGTGCCAATGACAGTCAATGATTGGAGTAAAACATGACAGAGGCTCAATTTGATGCTGACCGCAATGAAGCCCGGGTTGGATACACCAACTATGTTCACCTTGGTCAAAGAATTTACTTTCTGACTTTAGTCCTTTTAGTCCCAATGCACCACACGAGTACACTTCTAAGGTTCCCCAGGACCACAGAGAGGCAAGTAGAGACTCATAGGTGCTAGTCAAATGTCAACAGTAGGGTCCTGCCTAGGTCCAGTGCCATTGGGCAGTTGCAGGAAAGGCCTCTTGTAGATTGTTGTATCTCAGTAGCTTGAACAGAAGATCAGCCTTTGCCCTTTGAAGTCCAAGTCTTTGTCCTGGGTACAAGATGTTAGAGAAGCTCCACTCATTTAGGGTTCTTCTCAGGTCTTAAACAGCAGGTTCAGTCCTCTTCTGGTCTCCCACAGACCCAGTAGTGTTCTTAAGTGGGCGTCTGAAGATGCCACATTTATGAGCATGAGCTAGCGGGTGGAAATGACTTCTGGACATGTCCTAACCAATGGGGTAAAAGTCTCCAAGGCCAACGCTAAGCACTTTTGGCTTTTTCAAGATTGCAAAAGCCTTCGAATGCGCTGAACTTGGGCTTTGAGAGCAAATGGGCGAGTGTACAATGGTAATCCTAGTGTTTTTCCCTATTTAACACTAAACTCCAGTTTGGGTCACCCACATTCCCCACAATAAGCTCAGAGACAGAGGCCTGGTACAACAAAGCAGGGGTTTCCAGCAACCAGTGGATACACAAGAATAGTTTGGCACGCTGTTTCGCTTCCTTTCAAGTGTGACCCAAAAGTGTTATATTTCAACCCAGCAGACATGTCAAGCAGATTTGATGCTTTAATTAAAACAATTATGGTCACTGTCACCCAAACTACATATTCTGGGAAGTTCAGAGGAGACATCTCTGCCCATCCAGTTCAGTCCATTGCTTACTCCTGGGAGGCATTTCACATATTTTTACGCTTATTATAATGCTAATTACTGGGTGGCAGTAGAGTGAGTGCAAATGCAAATTTAGCTTCCAGGAACATCAGGAAAGAAAAAGGTAACATTTGAAATTTTACTTTTCCTTAATATTTATCACAAATCAGATTTCACCATTGAATTGGATTTGAATAATTAATAAAACATAGTTCCTTAACACTTTTTCAAGCAGTCCCATTCCAGAGATACAGTATTAGGATTTTTAATCAGTACTCTGGTTTTCTACATAGGACAGACAGGCCTACCACAGTGACAAATAGCTTTTGGGTGCTAGTCACTGTAAGGACATGTTAACATGAAATTTCTACAGGTCCTACTTTTAAAAACCATGCACCCTGCCTCATATAAGACAAGGCCTACATAGGGTGACTTATTAATATTTAAAATTGAGGTTTTGACCTGTCAAAAGGATTTACTTTGACAGGTTGATTGTAGGCTTGGCAACGCTACAGTTAGGTTACACTGATAGGCCTGGAGCCACGATTTACAATGTCACTGAATTGAATGGCAAACATAGGTTGTTGCAGTCCATTAGTGACATTTAACTTACAGGCACTAGGTACATTTTATACCATACACTAGGGACATATTGGTAAGTTAAATATACCAAAAAGGAATATGGAAATGCAATCATGTTTAAAGGGGGAGCACAGGCACTTTACCATTGGTTAGAAGGATTAAAGTGCACAAAGCTTAAACACCAGCAAGAGAAATATAGGGTCCAGCAAAAGGCGAAAAATAAAGGGGGACCACAACAACAAGCATTAAAAATGCAAAGGTCTTGCATGTTTTTGAGTTAGAGCTATTGACGTTGTAAATGGCACCGTCTTTGACCCTTGTGTTATGAAGTGGATGTGTGTTGTTTGAGTGGAATTATGTGGGTTGGATTGGAACTGTTAGATGTGGAATTGTGTGACGTGGAATTGTGTGGTGTGGAGTGTATTTGTTTAGTAAATATGTCTTAGGTAAGCAATGGAATGATGTATTTAGTAAAATTATGTGATGTAGAGCGCAGTGTTGAAGAGTAAAGTTGTGTAGAGTATAGTGGCATGGAGTGGCCATGCATATATTGCAATGGAATATAGTGCAGTGGAGTGACACAGGCTGAGGGCAAGTGGAACATTCCTTCTACTACCGGCAGTAATGGAAGACAGCTGGTAGGTGTTAGAGCTGCATTGCAAGAGGCGCTCCGCAGTAGAAGCAGGGGTGTTTAGGCACACACACACGTGTATGTTCTAACCATGTGCACACTTCTTGGACTGAGGAGTGCGGCAGTCATGATGCTGCAGTTTTAGATCAGCAGACGGGGTAAAAACTAGACCTAAAACACTTGATGGCGATGTTTTCACACCCTCCTATATCATCAGTGTGCCAACCAGCCAGCTCAGATGTAACCAGACAGGGAACTAGAGCAGGAAGGTGTTGCGGGGGTTGCCGACAGCCAACATCCATCTGAGGAAGCCCAGGGCCACCTTGTAGTTCTCCTGACACCATGGCTGTGCACCAGGTCCACCAGTGGGGCCCCTTCCTGGTTGGTGCAATAAGGCAGGATGAGGTGAGAAAGGGGCAGTCCTTTGGCCCGAGACAGATTACTGTGCCGCTCGCCAGCAGAACTAGCAAGAAATAGTGAGAATTTTCCTGTGCAATAACAGCTTTAGTGCTCTTTGGAGAGTAAGTGTAGCCAAATAAGGAGGGGGCGGGCTGGTGTGTTAACCCTCGGCCGATTTTATTGGGAAGCATGAAAAGTGGGCCTCGATGACGCGGGTAAAACTGTCCCCACAACCCTGACTCTTAACAGCAAGGACTTATTTACATAGGGCTTATAGCCACCTGTTCACAGTTTCAGTGCTCTATAGAGAGCTGACCATGTTCAAATCGTTAGTGCAAAGCCTAATGGTCTCCTTAGGATAATGAATAGACGAGCGTGCACAAAACACCCCGAGGAGGTAATATCTCGATGCAGCCGAAAAGGTGTGGCGGGGTGGGGGATCAGGAGGGGTGTAGCAGGAAGATGGAAGTCACACTGTCACAGAACAACCACAGCGCAGACAGAGGGACCACTAATACAATACAAAGAGCAGCTTCACTGGGAAGCCCCAGAGCAGCTGTAGACATGGCTGCCAAGTTCTATGGGACGGTGGACTGGGACCCCAGCGGTATTTCTTTCGAGGGGCCACTTATATACAGGAGCACAAATGAGCTTAAGAGGCAGGCAGCTGAGAGGCGGAGAGCAGTGTATCAGCCGAGGCATGTGTAGGAATTGGAGGGCCAGGCAGAAGAGACTGTTGTGTGTGAGCAGATGTGCAGCGTGTAGCAGGGGAGCCTCGAGCAGCAGTAGAGGAAAGTCAAAGAATAGCAAAAAACATAAGAGAGGCTGCTGCTGCTAAACGAGTGAGAGGTGTGATCGACAGGATAAACAAGCACGGCCGAAGCGGACCGTGCTTGTGTGAGAAAATAAGCATGTAAATACTCAAGCGCGGCCAAGGCGGAGGGTGCTTGTGCGATAAAAAAATTAAGTAAATACACAAGTGCGGCTGAAGCGGACCGCGCTGAAAAGGATATACAAGCACGGCCAAAGCGGACCGCGCTGCAAATGCCAAAAAAAGAGTTTTTACAGAGTCATAAAGGAGACCATCTACCTCCGCCAGTAAACGATCCAGTCCGGGTGGGCGGGGCGAAGAGAGGACAGGGCGGTAACCAGAAGGGACTAAAAAGCCTCAGTTACAATCAAAAACCCCGTTTACCATAACCAATGACGCAAAACAATCGAAAAAGCAGGCGGAACCGAAACACCACTTTTGAAAGTGTATTGATCACAAGAAGCCCTCGCTGAGCGAGCAGCGCCAGGTGCGCTGCAGCGCCAGGTGAGACCTAAAAAAGGTGGCTTTCCAACATATCTATACATTTTAGAGTTAACAAAAAAAAACAAAGATTTAAGATTAGTTATAGTTAGGAAAACTTAATTTATTATTTCTATAGTAAACCAACTTAAACTAAACAAACCTTAAAAATTCAAAAGTTATGGTTATAACTTCGTTATAATTTATACCCCTCCCAAAACTTACTATAACTTGCGCACCTCCGTACAGAGTGTAGTCAGCTAGCTAGCCAGACTAAATTAACTATAACTCACACCTTCCACATGCACTGCTAATACCCTTTCATATTACATGCCATCTCAAATAACATTATTTATAAGAAGACTGTGCATGGTCGAGGGCCAAGTCACAGTCAATTTAGTCTGGCTAGAGTTGACAACACTCTTTATGGAGGTGCGAGAGTTAAAATAAGTTTTGGGCGGGGCATAAATTATAACTTTAAGTTATAACTATAAAGTTACAACTGTAACTTTTGAATTTCTAAGGTTTGAGTAGTTTGAATTGGTTTTCTATAGACATAATAAATTGATCTATTCCTTGGTGTCCACTTCGCTAGAGATACCTGATGGTGCACACACATCGGTCTACATTAGAGCTCTCCTACACGTGCGTGTTCAGCTAGAGACAGTCACGGGCCCCGCCGGATCGGAAGTATCACCGGTAGTGCGACTTGACTGGACTTGCGCTACTGAAGATAGCCCTGAGGAGTCGCGAATACTTTGTTTCTATCACGACGAAACACGTGTCGGCTGGTTGCGGAACGAATAAACCTTGAAATTGATGAACACGGAGTTTCAAGGAATTAATGTCATTCTCTGCTGTCTTTGTTGTAATGATAGTGCTTTGTGATTTATAATACTACCCATGTTCAGAACCTTCGCATTGTGTGCATAGGCAATTTTTTCGCAGTAGTTGAGTGTGTCTGTGTACAGACACACTTTTTGAGCGGTCTGAGGGTTTTCCCGCTCGCCAGTTGCACCATCTTACTATTCCAGGAATTCAGAATTTGTATTGCGTATACTGTAGGCAGAGCGCCTTGTCTCTTTCTCTGAGATACTAATTAACCCTTTTTGTCGCATTAAGCTGGAGGATGCTGCCACACCAATAACTGTATCTTATTTTGGAAAACTCCCCTTTTCTGAGAAAAACACAGCCCCATATCTTACCTTGCAAGTATCAATGCATGCATGGGTCGGTCATTTTTCAAGCATTTTTATTCCTCCAACCACATTAGATCCCACAGATAAGGATTTAACACAATCTGGTGCAACTGATGCAGAGTACAAACCTATTAAGTTCACTTTAGATTAAGTCACACGCGCCACTGAGAATAGTGGTAGAGGGAAAGCTACAGTACCAGATTGTGTCCTGGTTGACACGTATAAACATTTGCCTGACTTATGGGCACTGACCCTGACACAAGTACTAGATGGGGTAGCAAATGGACATATTCCTACAAGCTGAGCAGAGTCATTGGCAATCTTGATTTTTAAAAAGTGCTTCAAAGGTGACTTCAAATGCTACCGCCCCATTTACCTCCTAGACTTCTCTGCCAAGATTCTGGGTTGAGCACTCTTGGAAAGGTTAAAAGATTGGGCTGAGGCAAACAGCGTGCTTACAGAGTCTAGCTACTGGTTTAGGAGGGGTTTGAGGATGGATGAACAATGGGTCAACCTGGACATTCGCATAGCGAAATACACAAAGGCCAAGCCCACCAATCTACATTTATGTTCTCTTGACTTGTCAAGTGCTTTTGATTTAGTAAATCACACTATTTTGTGGCTGGCCTTGTCCTCTATGGGCACACTAACAGAAATTGTGATCTTATTATCTCAGCTATATAGGAACTTACTAGCAAGGATGCACTGCGGACCTAATGGGGAAAGTACACCACCATATAATATTCGGAGAGGAGGCGTTAGGCAGGGGTATGTGTTGGCATCTTTTCTGTTCTCCCTGTATATAACTGGAGTGGATAGACTGTTCCAGGGTGTGGCCACTGACCTACCAAGAGTTGATTGAAGGGTAGTCCTGATCCTCCTTTATGTGAACAATGCTGTCCTACTGTCTAGGACAGCTAACGACCAATGTTTAATGAACAGCCTCTCTGAATATGAAGAGGTGAGAACTTCAAATAAACCTAAAGAAAATCTATACAATGATCTGTGGAGTGGTGTTATGTTGTGTTTCATTTAATTAATACATGTAGCTTTAAGGCTCGTGTTAGAGCGAGCTGTTCCATGGAATGCTTTGCTCCTTATGTATTCACATTCTATGAATAGTCAGTTGCAGCCTGACTGAATGCGGTATAGTTGTGTTTCCTGACTGCACCTGTTTATTCTTATAACTTGAATAAACCTTCTTGAAGAATCCTGCCTCCATCCTTACATTACAAGTGGCGACGAGGATGGGATCAGGACCGGGATTTTCACGAATTCAAAAAAAAAAAAAAAACATTTTAGGGCCTTCAGTTCTAGGGTGGTATGACCAGAAGAATCTTCATATCATTTTAGACCCCAATAGCAAAGAAAAGGTTTTAATCCTAGATGAATGTAGCAAATTAGAGGATATTTTGAAGAGTAAATTCACTAAAGTAGTGAGTGGTCAATTAGGCAAACTTAAAGGTTTTGAGCATAGAATCATGCTCAAAGGTGATGCACAACCCAAAGTGCATAAAGTTAGGCCTATTCCTCTGTTGATAAGAGACGAAGTCAAGAATGAAATTAAAGGTCTCTTAACTAAAGGCATTATCGAAGAAGTAGACTCTTCGGAATGGATAAGTCCAGTGGTCGTAGTGAGGAAGTCTAATGGCAAAATTCGTTTGTGTATTGATTTACGCCATCTTAACCAAAACATTGTTGTTGAACGTTTTCCTTTGCCAAAAATTAACGAGATGGTTTCTTCCTTAAAGGGTGCGACTTGGTTCTCCACAATAGACCTTTCTACAGCCTACCACCAGGTAGTTTTAGAGCCTAAGTCTAGACACCTAACGGCTTTCATTACACCTTTTGGTTGTTTTCAATTTATTAGGATGCCTTTTGGCCTTGCATCGGCCGCAGCCGTGTTTCAACGGTTAATGCACAAATTATTTGGTAATATGGAAGGAATTTGTTTTTTTCAAGACGATATTTTAATTGCAGGTACTGACAAGAAAGATCATGACACAAAGCTTTGGGAAGTTTTTGACACACTCAATTCGGCTGGTTTAACAGTGGAGTTATCTAAATGCAAATTTGGGGAAAGAAGTGTCTCATACCTTGGTCATGTAATTAGTGAAGAAGGTGTCAAACCAAAGCCTTCATTAGTAGAGAATATAGTTACTTTAACTTCACCCGAATCTAAAGAGGAAATTAAATCGTTTTTGGGCATGGCAGAGTACTGTGCCAAGTTCATTAAAGATTTTGCCTCAAAAATATATAATATTAGATCATTGTTGAAGAAAAATGTTAAATTTGAATGGACCAAGGAGTGTGAGAAAGAATTTACTGAACTCAAATGGGAGTTACAGAGAGTGAATGCTTTGTCTAGCTTTGACCCCAATCTGAATTGCCTTTTAACAACTGATGCAAGCGACAAAGGTCTGGGCGCAGTCTTGTCGCAGGTAGGAGAGAATGGTAAAGAAAGAATCATCTTGTTTGCATCCAGGGCATTGTCACCAGCAGAAAGCAGATACCCCATTATAGAAAGAGAAGCCTTGGCTTGTGCATGGGCTTTGGAGCATTTCCGTGCTTTCATTTGGGGAAAAATGGTTGACATCAGAACGGATCATAAGCCATTAGTCCACATTTTATCCACTGATGGAACTGCAACTGCTTCTGCCAGGTTAGCAAGGATATCAATGCGTATGAAAGAATACATCTACAAGATCACCTATGTACCTGGGAAAGACAATGTTGTAGCGGATTGTCTATCAAGGCTTCCTTCTCCACTAGAAAATTGTGTAGATGATCCTTGGGCGAACTTTAGTGTGGCATTGGTACATGATTCTGGTTTCCCAGCCATCAGTAGGGATGATTGGTTAAGAGAACATAATGCAGATGAGGTTTTAGTAGAAGTCTCAAAGTTCATTTGCCAAGGTTGGCCAAAGGAGAAAATTTTGTCAGGCGCTCTAAAGTCATTTTGGGAGGTCAGATCTGAGTTATCTTTTGAGAAAGAGGTTTTGTTGAGAGGAGACAGGATTATTCCACCTTTAAGGTTGAGGAAAAAGATCCTACAGTTATGTCATGAGGGACATTTTGGCATAGTTAGAACTAAGTTATCAGTAAAAAGTTTGTTTTGGTGGCCAAAGGTCGACAGTGAGGTTGAAGCCTTTGTCAGAGGTTGTTCAGTTTGTAATTCCGCAGATAAATCTTTAAGGACTTTGAGGCCAGCAATGAGTGATGGACTCATTCCGAGCATGCCTTGGGAAACCATTGCAGTAGATATATTTGGTCCAGTTGGAGAACCAAAGGAATATGGATTAGTTGCAATTGATCTGTTCACCAAGTGGCCTGTAGTTAAATTTGTGGATAGAGTAGATACACAAGTTGTGTTAAGATTTCTGGATAAAATCTTTATGGTGGAAGGGCTACCCATAAATGTGTTGACGGACAATGGTGTTCAGTTTCTGTCCAAGGCTGCTAAGGAATATTTTGGGAAATGTGGTATCACACACAAAACAACATCATTGTACAATCCTAGTGGGAATGGAACTGTTGAACGTTTCAATAGAGTGATTAAAGGTGTTTTGCAAGCAGCCAATTACAAAGGGATGGACTGGAAATTAGAGATACAGAAAGCTGTGTGGTCTTACAAAGTGACTTTGAATAATTCTACAGGAGTTTCTCCTTTTGTAATGATGAGAGGTAGATTACCTAGGTGCAAGTTTAACCCTAGCTGGATTTTCAAGGACAATGTTAAACAATGGTCACCTGAGGAGGTTAAAAAAAAATTAGAATTGGTACATGACAAAAGCAAAACTTACTATGATCAACGTCATTGTGTTAAAGATGTCATTGTAAAAGCAGGGGACTGGGTTAGGATCAAAAAGCCTTATAAAGTTTTGAAGGGCGAGAATAAGTTTGATTCGCCTAAACAAATTCTAGAAGTTCTTAAAAATTCAGTCAGGCTAAGTGATGGTAAGGTTTGGAACCTAAAAGATGTTGCTTTGGACATTTGCCAAAATCATGACAAGGATAAGGTCGTGAGAAACGAACAAACCAAATTTGATTGGGTTGAAGATCATTTTGATGGCAGTGAATTACAATCTCAACTTGCACCCAGTGGTTCTTGTCCTCAATTAAAGGGAGGGGATGTGGTGATTGATTCCTCTAATTGTCCAATTAATGAGTCGGTGCAAAAACCTTGCAGTTTAGAACAAGAACC
Organism: Lissotriton helveticus; assembly: GCF_964261635.1. Classification (NCBI taxonomy): domain Eukaryota; kingdom Metazoa; phylum Chordata; class Amphibia; order Caudata; family Salamandridae; genus Lissotriton; species Lissotriton helveticus. The sequence goes on along the minus strand of NC_136059.1, from coordinate 519,790,266 downwards.
TTGCCTTGTTGACATTGACTACAAGGGTGGTGACGTGAGTTCTTCTTCTGATGTAAATTCCCTTCCAGTTAATAGAGACACAAGTTCTGTACCCTCTTTACCACCTATTAAGGGTTTCCAAAGGACAAGGACTTTGCCTTGTTGGTTAAAGGATTATGTTAGATAATTCATCTGTTTTTTTTAGTTTCCCTTTCCTTGTTTTCCATGTCCCTTTCCCTTGGGGTTCTTAGGGGGTTATTGTGAGGGAGGGGGGATGTGTTATGTTGTGTTTCATTTAATTAATACATGTAGCTTTAAGGCTCGTGTTAGAGCGAGCTGTTCCATGGAATGCTTTGCTCCTTATGTATTCACATTCTATGAATAGTCAGTTGCAGCCTGACTGAATGCGGTATAGTTGTGTTTCCTGACTGCACCTGTTTATTCTTATAACTTGAATAAACCTTCTTGAAGAATCCTGCCTCCATCCTTACATTACAAGTGGGCACGTATAAATCATGAAGTCACTACATCAATGGCACGCAAATCACGAGGGTCACATTGTTCTCCTATCTGGACATTCTCTTCATTACTAGCGGTTCCTGGATTAAGCACATAGAAAATAAGAGGCTAAAAAGGGTGTGGGCATTTTTAGGTTTGCCTCCAAGTTGTGTTGCACACCAATCAGGGAAACTGTTCGGATCTATAGTGTCAAATTTACATCAGTAGCCTCTTACTGTAGTGGGCTCTGCGATTAGGCCAAACATACTACTCTCCAAACTCAAGAGAACATTTTTCTTTGGCAAAGGCTCGCTGTTCTACAATCCACACCAGTACATAGGGAGTTGGGACTGTCACACCCGGAAAACCTACTATAGATTAAACCTGTACAGTTGTGGCACTCTATTTGTTGCAAAGTGCAAACCGGGTTCACAAAAACCATCATATTAGAATGTTTAAGCCTGGCAAGTTGAGAATTATATGGCTCTCGTGCACTTCCAGAGTTGGCTCAGCTCAATGGCCCTCTGTCTGTAGATAGTCCAGCCAGTATATCACATTTCAGTGAGAGGGAACTGAAGCGTATGCCACTTAACAAAAAGTCTGTGGTCAGGCGTGCTGTCTCCCTTAGGCCCACTGTAGCTGCATATCTCTCCATGACACCAAACAAGGGGCTACAGAAGTACTTGCTAATTACATCTTATCCAACACCACTTTGTCCTGACACGATTACCCCTGGACACAGCCCATGTACTGGTGGCCTTCCCAAAAATGAAGCAATAGCCGGAGGATACAGTAAAATGTTCGTGCGATGAGAGATTGTCCCAATCCACTTTGCACTTTATTATATTTTGCGTTTTTTTTCCAATATTAGAAGATTTGATCTTAAGCCTGTATTTATAGCAAACATCAGCCATGTCACTTGTATGGTCCTTGGGGGACTCAAACATATGTTTCCAAATAGCCTCCTTTACATGGAGAGCAATCCGCAATAGGAAACACATGAACCGTATGTAACAAACTTCTCCCATCATGGGTAACTTATGGATTCTCATAGCCTAAGGGGCTTATTACGAGTTTAGAGGTCTGTGTCTAGGACCACCAACACGGCAGTCCCAGAAAAATCACCAAGCCAGTGGTGCACCTGCCTGCCGGAATACTACTTAAATCGAGGGAGGGCGGTGCGGCGGCGGTCTCACGGCAGCATCTCACCGCTGTGACAGTGCCGACTGCTCATCCGTGCATGGTGTGGCATACACTATTTCTTGCATACCACACAGTACATGCACGTTCATGCACTTGAGGGAGGTAGACCTCATGTGTCCCGGCGCCCACCCCCATGGACAGTTTCGCACGGGGACCCTGTTGGGGTCCCCCCTCCTTGCCCTTTCGCCAGCATTTTCGTGGCAGGATCACTGCCATGAAAAGGTTTGCCGAAGGGCAAGTCGTAATATAGAGGCGGTGCAGGGATCGGCACCACCTCCTTTCCTCCCGACTTCACTCACTGCCAGCACCGTGGGATTCGGGATCCAGGATCCTGAAGGTGCCAGCGAATTTGTAGCGGGCTGCTGGCAATCCGACCACCGCAAATGTTACACAGCGGGCAAACCGTGGCGGTTGGACCGCCACCACGAGTACGGTAGTCCTAGGTCCACCGTACTGGTAATAAGGCCCTTAGTGTTAACTTTTGGAAACTGTACTAGCAGGCTAATCTCTTTATTTCACATCAACATACTGGACCCTAATTAGAGGTTTTTGTTCTGGGGAATGTAAAGGTATTCCTGCCCATCTTTTACTTTCGAACATAATGAATTAATATGAAGGTTAATTAGCATAATAACTGCCACGTGGAATTTTAAGCACCTTGCACTTTATGGTTGCCCTACTAGAATTATCCATGCATGCATCAAGTCTAGTTGCATGCCCATGAATTGACCTTCCACACAATTCATACTGCACTTTATCCACCTTGTATAACATTCTCAGGTACTAGGCAATATATTTTATTACCTCTAAAGTAATTAATCTTTAGACTACATAGCAAGTTGTGCTAATTTATATCATAGCTTTTAGTTAATGTATATCCAATAGTAGCTACTTTCGCTGACAAATATACGTTGGTTGCATGGCTCCCAGAGAAACTTTCCAGCCTACTTTTCTTGATGTATTTAAGTACTTAGATTTTATGATGTTTAAATTAGTTTTTATTTGTTTTTACCCTTATTTGTTCATCGGATTCTGTTATATATATTTATAGTTTGATTGATTTTCTCTTGTTATATGTATTTATTTCTCTTTTATGGACTATTTTGGCCGAATAAAGCTATTTGACTTGACACAGATTGGGCACCAATCCACACTTACCTTGCTTTGGGCTTTAGGGAGATCACGTCTCAAATTTCTTAGAGTGCTTAGGATCATCCCCACCGACATTTCACAGTTGAGCAGACAGGGATAGAGTTAGGTGTGGAGCGAATGAGCTTATAAGAGTACTTAATGGCTAAGAAATGGGAAAGGTCGAATGACTGCAGCTATGGGGTATCTCTGGGTGTCGGTAAGGGGGGAGTGCGAGAGAGGTTGGAGTGTTAATTTGGAACGAGGTACAGAACATTGGCAGAAAGCTTTCCTCACTGGCCAATGATTGCAGGTGAGATTCCGGTATCCTGAAAATTGCAATAAAAACATGTAATCCTAAAAAACTGCCCACGTAATAGAAACTAAAACTTTACACATTGTTTGGCTTCACCTATAATTTATTTATTTATTTATTTTTATATATTTTTGGAGTTTTCTATAGCGCTGGCCAGACCCGAGGGCATCGGAGCGCTTCACAACCAAATATGTGTAGGACAAATAGCGAATACAGTACACAGAAAGGATAAGCGAACAACAATTTAGATGCGTGCAGAGTGTTATAAAGTGTATCTGCAAAATTTGATAAGCATAAAGCCATTATTAATGTGAATTCTGACAATATATGAATGTAGTGACGGGAAATAGTCAGCAAAGCTAGTACAAAGCACAAGTGTTGTTGTTTACTTGCACAAATTTAATAATCAAGCTGTCTTTTATGCTTGTGTACTTCGTATTTTTTATTGTTGTTCTTTAATGGACTTGAATGTCTCAAAGTATTTTAAAACTAAAAACTAAAAACACACTGTGTGATGGAACACCCGAACAAACCTTAACCAATGTACTTCTCAATGCAAAACACCATTCGGCAACACTGGGATATGTGATGGATCTAGCTACTTTCAGTCAAGTGGTCATTTTTTCAAGAATACACTCCAATAGTTTCCCCTAGTGCTCTTTAGAGCCACTATGAGAAAACGCAGCAATGAAGAATTTGACTGACGTAAATAAAGTCTGAAACTACAATTAATGTTACAATGAGTGCAGACAACACTTAAAACGATGAAGTCACCAAAGAACGGATTTGAGTTTGAATAGTTAAGCAGGGACAGACTTCTACTGGTGCCACTTCCACACATCATAGTAATATTTTTTGCTCCAAAAAAATTCAACCTCTTTACAGCAAAAGCTCACCAAAGTAGACAGAGTATTTGGCAGCGTTTGATTAACTGCATTGCTTTTTCATAAAGTCCCAACAAGGTAGCTGCAAACTGCACATGAGGTGTGCAGCGGATAAGCAATAAAAAAAAATTGTCATTGTTCACGGACAGGACTAGTGCCCAATCCCAAGGACAAGGAAAGTAGACCTAGCGCTTATCAACTATTCCTCTACGGTGCAATCTAACTAGGAGAACATGGGGGCTGGTGCAGCACCCACTCCTCCTTTGTATGGTGAACCCGGAGTGTAGTGGGTTATGTCGACACTGGATCACCCTATGGTCAACCACTACAGGATATGGCTGAAAGCTGTTCTCTGTGGGTTATGCCCTCATGGTGGACTAGACTGAGACCCTGCGTTCAAACCAGAGGATGCTGGGGAGGGCACAGAGACTTGCGAAAGGCCATACCCAGTGCTCGACCCCTGCTGGGCTTGGGGGAAGGCCCCGCTCAGTGGGCTATGCCCTCGCAGTGCTTGGCTGCATGGCTGCACAATGCTCAAATCCCAATTTACATGGCAGAGTTCGGCATTGATAAATGTCAGCAATACCAAAGGGGATGTTGAATAATGCAAGCACTCACCCCCAGTCAACTGATCTGGGTTTAATCCATCATCTTTCTTTAGCTCACTCTGCCACCCCAGTTCAGACATGGCCATATCAATCAATCAATCAATCAATCATAACACTTGTATAGCGCACTACTCACCCGGAAGGGTCTCAAGGCGCTTGGGGGAAGGGGTCCGCTACTGCTCGAACAGCCAGGTCTTGAGTTGTCTCCTGAAGGCGAGATGGTCCTGGGTCAGCCGAAGGTGGATGGGGAGGGAGTTCCATGTCTTGGCCGCCAGGTAGGAGAAGGATCTACCTCCGGCGGTGGCTCTTCGGATGCGTGGTACGGCGGCGAGGGCGAGGCTAGTAGACCGTAGCTGGCGGGTGGGCGTGTATAAGGTCAGGCGGTCGTAGAGGTACTTGGGGCCCAGGTCGTGGAGAGATTTGTGTGCGTGGGTGAGGAGCCTGAATGTGAGCCTCTTGTTGACGGGGAGCCAGTGCAGGTCCCTCAGGTGGCCGGAGATGTGGCTGCATCGGGGGATGTCCACGATGAGTCGGGCGGAGGCGTTCTGGATTCGTTGGAGTCTTTTCTGTAGCTTGGCTGTGGTTCCGGCATAGAGGTGGTGACGAGGGCCTGGGTGACCGTCTTCCTGGTTTCGGTCGGGATCCATCGGAAGATCTTGCGAAGCATGCGTAGGGTGTGAAAGCATGATGAGGAGACGGCGTTGACTTATCTGGTCATCGAGAGGGAGAAGTCCAGGATGAAGCCCAGGTTGCGTGCGTGGTCTGTTGGCTTGGGAGTGGTGCCCAGGGCTGGGGGCCACCAGGAGTCGTCCCAGGCGGAGGGCGATGGTCCCAGGATGAGGACTTCCGTCTTGTCTGAGTTCAGTTTCAAGGGGCTGGTCTTCATCCACTCGGCAACGTCTTTCATCCCTTCGTGTAGGCTGGTTCTGGCGGTGTCGGGGTCTCTGGTGAGGGAGAGGATCAGCTGGGTGTCGTCGGCGTAGGAGATGATGTTGAGGTTGTGTTGGCGTAGGAGATGATGTTGAGGTTGTGTTGGCGTGCGATGGCTGTGAGAGGTCTCATGTAGACGTTGAAGAGGGTGGGGCTGAGTGATGATCTTTGCGGTACGCCACAGATGACTTTGTGGCCTCGGATCGAAACGGGGGGGGGGCGGACTCTTTGTGTTCTTCCGGCGAGGAACGAGATGATCCACTCCAGTGCCTTCTCTTGGATGCCGATGTTGCTGAGGCGTTGAACTAGGGTGCGATGGCAGACAGTGTCGAACGCTGCAGAGAGGTCCAGGAGGATGAGTGCCGCTGTTTCCCCGTTGTCGAGCAGGGCTCGGATGTCATCGGTGGCTGCGTTGAGGGCAGTCTCGGTGCTGTGGTTGGCTCTGAAACCGGACTGCGAGGGATCCGTTCGTCTCGAGGAAGGCGGCAAGCTGTCTGTTGACGATCTTCTCGATGACTTTGGCTGGAAAAGGGAGGAGCGAGCTGGGGCGGAAGTTTTTGAGGTCGGTGGGGTCCGCTGTTGGTTTCTTCAGTAGGGCGCTGAGCTCGGCATGCTTCCAGCTCTCCGGGAAGGTGGCAGTGTTGAAGGAGGTGTTGATGATGTTCCGGAGTTGGGGTGCGATGATGGAGTCGGCCTTGTTGAAGACGTGGTGGGGCCAGGGGTTGGTTGGAGATCCGGAGTGGATGGTGTTCATCGTGCGGGCTGTGTCTTCGGTGGTCACCGTGGTCCAGCTGCGGAGGGTGGCGGTGGGGGCGTTGGTTTGACGGTTGGGTGCGTGGATGGTGCGCCGAAGCTGTTGTGGATGTCGGCGATCTTGCGGTGGAAGAACGAGGCGAGAGAGTCGCAGAGATCTTGTGAGGGAGTGATGTTGTTGCCG